>NW_026060911.1:1317500-1976250 GCF_929443795.1 Astur gentilis
TGGGTGCCAAGCCTAATGCGGAGCATCAGGTAGGGATACCGGGTCTAACCTCTGGGGTCCGGTAGGGAGGCCGGGTCTAGTCCAGCGCGCACGAAGGGACAGCTGGTGTTCTCTGGCGCATCACAAAGGGTTCCGTTCCAACCCCAGAGTACTGGTGGGGGAACCGGTTCTACCTCGAAACATCGGGTACGTATACCGGGCCTACTCTGGCGGGTCAGGTAGGAAGGGTGGGCGTAAAGCGGGGCGCCCGTAGGATCAGCAGGTGTACCCCGGCGCACCAGTAAGTGTTCCGGTACAATCCAGGAGTACCGGTTGGTATAGCAAAACTACCGCGGAGTACCAGTGGGTGTACCGGTACTAGCCCAGATTGTCGGGTAGGGGGCCAGGCCTACCGCAGAGCATCAGGTAGGGATACCGGGCCTAGCCTGGAGGGTTAGGTAGGAATGTCTGGTCTATACCGCGCGCCCGTAAGTTCAGCAGGTGTACTGCAGCGAACCAGTAAGGGTTCAGGTACTACCCTGGAGTACCGGTGGGTATACCGATACTACTGCAGAGTACTGGTGGGGGTACCGGTACTACCCCAGAATATCAGGTATGGGTGCCAGGCCAACAACGGAGCATCAGGTAGGGATACCGGGCCTAACACGGAGGGTCAGCTAGGAATGTCTGGTCTACACCGCGCGCCAGTAACGTCATCATGTGTACCCCAGTGAACCAGTAAGGGTTCACGTACTACCCCGGAGTAACGGTGGGTGTACCGATACTACCGCAGAGTAACGGTGGGGGTACCGCTACTACCCCAGAACATCCGGTATGGGTGCCAAGCCTAATGCGGAGCATCAGGTAGGGATACCGGGTCTAACCTCTGGGGTCCGGTAGGGAGGCCGGGTCTAGTCCAGCGCGCACAAAGGGACAGCTGGTGTTCTCTGGCGCATCACAAAGGGTTCCGTTCCAACCCCAGAGTACTGGTGGGGGAACCGGTTCTACCTCGAAACATCGGGTACGTATACCGGGCCTACTCTGGCGGGTCAGGTAGGAAGGGTGGGCGTAAAGCGGGGCGCCCGTAGGATCAGCAGGTGTACCCCGGCGCACCAGTAAGTGTTCCGGTACAATCCAGGAGTACCGGTTGGTATAGCAAAACTACCGCGGAGTACCAGTGGGTGTACCGGTACTAGCCCAGATTGTCGGGTAGGGGGCCAGGCCTACCGCAGAGCATCAGGTAGGGATACCGGGCCTAGCCTGGAGGGTTAGGTAGGAATGTCTGGTCTATACCGCGCGCCCGTAAGTTCAGCAGGTGTACTGCAGCGAACCAGTAAGGGTTCAGGTACTACCCTGGAGTACCGGTGGGTATACCGATACTACTGCAGAGTACTGGTGGGGGTACCGGTACTACCCCAGAATATCAGGTATGGGTGCCAGGCCAACAACGGAGCATCAGGTAGGGATACCGGGCCTAACACGGAGGGTCAGGTAGGAATGTCTGGTCTACACCGCGCACCCGTAAAGTCAGCAGGAGTAACACAGTGAACCAGTAAGGGTTCACGTACTACCTCGGAGTACCGGTGGGTGTACCGATACTACCGCAGAGTAACGGTGGGAGTACCGCTACTACCCCAGAAGATCGGGTATGGGTGCCAAGCCTAATGCGGAGCATCAGGTAGGGATACCGGGTCTAACCTGTGGGGTCCGGTAGTGAGGCCGGGTCTAGTCCAGCGCACACGAAGGGACAGGTGGTGTTCTCTGGCGCATCACAAAGGGTTCCGTTCCAACCCCAGAGTACTGGTGGGGGAACCGGTTCTACATCGAAACATCGGGTAGGGATACCGGTCCTACTCCGGCGGGTCAGGTAGGAAGGGTGGGCGTAAAGCGTCGCGCCCGTAGGGTCAGCAGGTGTACCCCGGCGCACCAGTAAGTGTTCCGGTACAATCCAGGAGTACCGGTGGGTATAGCAAAACTACCGCGGAGTACCAGTGGGTGTACCGGTACTAACCCAGATTGTCGGGTAGGGGGCCAGGCCTACCGCAGAGCATCAGGTAGGGATACCGGGCCTAGCCTGGAGGGTCAGGTAGGAATGTCTGGTCTATACCGCGCGCCCGTAAGTTCAGCAGGAGTACCCCAGTGAACCATTAAGGGCTCAGGTACTACCCTGGAGTACCGGTGGGTGTACCGATACTACTGCAGAGTACCGGTGGGGGTACCGGTACTACCCCAGAATATCAGGTAGGGGTGCCAGGCCAACAACGGAGCATCGGGTAGGGACACCGGGCCTAACACGGAGGGTCAGGTAGGAATGTCTGGTCGACACCGCGCACCCGTGAAGGCAGCAGGAGTAACCCAGTGAACCAGTAAGGGTTCACGTACTACCTCGGAGTACCGGTGGGTGTACCAATACCACCGCAGAGTAACGGTGGGGGTACCTCTACTACCCCAGAATATCGGGTATGGGTGCCAAGCCTAATGCGGAGCATCAGGTAGGGATACCGGGTCTAACCTGTGGGGTCCGGTAGGGAGGCCGGGTCTAGTCCAGCGCGCACGAAGGGACAGCTGGTGTTCTCTGGCGCATCACAAAGGGTTCCGTTCCAACCCCAGAGTACTGGTGGGGGAACCGGTTCTACCTCGAAACATCGGGTACGTATACCGGGCCTACTCCGGCGGGTCAGGTAGGAAGGGTGGGCGTAAAGCGGGGCGCCCGTAGGATCAGCAGGTGTACCCCGGCGCACCAGTAAGTGTTCCGGTAAAATCCAGGAGTACCGGTGGGTATAGCAAAACTACCGCAGAGTACCAGTGGGTGTACCGGTACTACCCCAGATTGTCGGGTAGGGGGCCAGGCCTACCGCAGAGCATCAGGTAGGGATACCGGGCCTAGCCTGGAGGGTCAGGTAGGAATGTCTGGTCTATACCGCGCGACCGTAAGTTCAGCAGGTGTACCGCAACGAACCAGTAAGGGTTCAGGTACTACCCTGGATTACCGGTGGGTGTACCGATACTACTGCAGAGTAGCGGTGGGGGTACCGGTACTACCCCAGAATATCAGGTATGGGTGCCAGGCCAACAACGGAGCATCAGGTAGGGATACCGGGCCTAACACGGAGGGTCAGGTAGGAATGTCTGGTCTACACCGCGCACCTGTAAAGTCAGCTGGTGTACCCCAGTAAACCAGTAAGGGTTCACGTACTACCCCGGAGTACCGGTGGGTGTACCGATACTACCGCAGAGTAACGGTGGGGGTACCACTACTACCCCAGAAGATCGGTTATGGGTGCCAAGCTTAACGCGGAGCATCAGGTAGGGATAGCGGGTCTAACCTGTGGCGTCTGGTAGGGAGGCCGTGTCTAGTCCAGCGCGCACGAAGGGACAGCTGGTGTTCTCTGGCGCATCACAAAGGGTTCCGTTCCAACCCCAGAGTACTGGTGGGGGAACCGGTTCTAACTCGAAACATGGGGTACGTACACCGGGTCTACTCCGGCGGGTCAGGTAGGAAGTGTGGGCGTAAAGCGGGGCGACCGTAGGATCAGCAGGTGTACCCCGGCGCACCAGTAAGTGTTCCGGTAAAATCCAGGAGTACCGGTGGGTATAGCAAAACTACCGCGGAGTACCAGTGTGTGTACCGGTACTAACACAGATTGTCCGGTAGGGGGCCAGGCCTACCGCAGAGCATCAGGTAGGGATACCGGGCCTAGCCTGGAGCGTCAGGTAGGAATGTCTGGTCTATACCGCGCGCCCGTAAGTTCAGCAGGTGTACCGCAGCGAACCAGTAAGGGTTCAGGTCTACCCTGGAGTACCGGTGGGTGTACCAATACTACCGCAGAGTACCGGTGGGGGTAGCGGTACTACCCCAGCATATCGGGTAGGGGTGCCTGGCCAACAATGGAGCATCAGGTAGGGATACCGGGCCTAACACGGAGGGTCAGGTAGGAATGTCTGGTCTACACCGCGCACCCGTAAAGTCAGCAGGAGTAACCCAGTGAACCAGTAAGGGTTCACGTACTACCCCGGAGTAACGGTGGGTGTACCGATACTACCGCAGAGTAACGGTGGGAGTACCGCTACTACCCCAGAAGATTGGTTATGGGTGCCAAGCCTAATGCGGAGCATCAGGTAGGGATACCGGGTCTAACCTCTGGGGTCCGGTAGGGAGGCCGGGTCTAGTCCAGCGCGCACGAAGGGACAGCTGGTGTTCTCTGGCGCATCACAAAGGGTTCCGTTCCAACCCCAGAGTACTGGTGGGTGAACCGGTTCTACCTCGAAACATCGGGTAGGGATACCGGGCCTACTCCGGCGGGTCAGGTAGGAAGGGTGGGCGTAAAGCGGGGCGCCCGTAGGATCAGCAGGTGTACCCCGGCGCACCAGTAAGTGTTCCGGTACAATCCAGGAGTACCGGTGGGTATAGCAAAACTACCGCGGAGTACCAGTGGGTGTACCGGTACTAGCCCAGATTGTCGGGTAGGGGGCCAGGCCTACCGCAGAGCATCAGGTAGGGATACCGGGCCTAGCCTGGAGGGTCAGGTAGGAATGTCTGGTCTATACCGCGCGCCCGTAAGTTCAGCAGGAGTACCCCAGTGAACCATTAAGGGCTCAGGTACTACCCTGGAGTACCGGTGGGTGTTCCGATACTACTGCAGAGTACCGGTGGGGGTACCGGTACTACCCCAGAATATCAGGTATGGGTGCCAGGCCAAAAACGGAGCATCAGGTAGGGATACCGGGCCTAACACGGAGGGTCAGCTAGGAATGTCTGGTCTACACCGCGCGCCAGTAACGTCATCATGTGTACCCCAGTGAACCAGTAAGGGTTCACGTACTACCCCGGAGTAACGGTGGGTGTACCGATACTACCGCAGAGTAACGGTGGGGGTACCGCTACTACCCCAGAACATCCGGTATGGGTGCCAAGCCTAATGCGGAGCATCAGGTAGGGATACCGGGACTAACCTCTGGGGTCCGGTAGGGAGGCCGGGTCTAGTCCAGCGCGCACGAAGGGACAGCTGGTGTTCTCTGGCGCATCACAAAGGGTTCCGTTCCAACCCCAGAGTACTGGTGGGGGAACCGGTTCTACCTCGAAACATCGGGTACGTATACCGGGCCTACTCTGGCGGGTCAGGTAGGAAGGGTGGGCGTAAAGCGGGGCGCCCGTAGGATCAGCAGGTGTACCCCGGCGCACCAGTAAGTGTTCCGGTACAATCCAGGAGTACCGGTTGGTATAGCAACACTACCGCGGAGTACCAGTGGGTGTACCGGTACTAGCCCAGATTGTCGGGTAGGGGGCCAGGCCTACCGCAGAGCATCATGTAGGGATACCGGGCCTAGCCTGGAGGGTTAGGTAGGAATGTCTGGTCTATACCGCGCGCCCGTAAGTTCAGCAGGTGTACTGCAGCGAACCAGTAAGGGTTCAGGTACTACCCTGGAGTACCGGTGGGTATACCGATACTACTGCAGAGTACCGGTGGGGGTACCGGTACTACCCCAGAATATCAGGTATGGGTGCCAGGCCAACAACGGAGCATCAGGTAGGGATACCGGGCCTAACACGGAGGGTCAGCTAGGAATGTCTGGTCTACACCGCGCGCCAGTAACGTCATCATGTGTACCCCAGTGAACCAGTAAGGGTTCACGTACTACCCCGGAGTAACGGTGGGTGTACCGATACTACCGCAGAGTAACGGTGGGGGTACCGCTACTACCCCAGAACATCCGGTATGGGTGCCAAGCCTAATGCGGAGCATCAGGTAGGGATACCGGGTCTAACCTGTGGGGTCCGCTAGTGAGGCCGGGTCTAGTCCAGCGCACACGAAGGGACAGGTGGTGTTCTCTGGCGCATCACAAAGGGTTCCGTTCCAACCCCAGAGTACTGGTGGGGGAACCGGTTCTACATCGAAACATCGGGTAGGGATACCGGTCCTACTCCGGCGGGTCAGGTAGGAAGGGTGGGCGTAAAGCGGCGCGCCCGTAGGATCAGCAGGTGTACCCCGGCGCACCAGTAAGTGTTCCGGTACAATCCAGGAGTACCGGTGGGTATAGCAAAACTACCGCGGAGTACCAGTGGGTGTACCGGTACTAACCCAGATTGTCGGGTAGGGGGCCAGGCCTACCGCAGAGCATCAGGTAGGGATACCGGGCCTAGCCTGGAGGGTCAGGTAGGAATGTCTGGTCTATACCGCGCGCCCGTAAGTTCAGCAGGAGTACCCCAGTGAACCATTAAGGGCTCAGGTACTACCCTGGAGTACCGGTGGGTGTACCGATACTACTGCAGAGTACCGGTGGGGGTACCGGTACTACCCCAGAATATCAGGTAGGGGTGCCAGGCCAACAACGGAGCATCAGGTAGGGACACCGGGCCTAACACGGAGGGTCAGGTAGGAATGTCTGGTCGACACCGCGCACCCGTGAAGGCAGCAGGAGTAACCCAGTGAACCAGTAAGGGTTCACGTACTACCTCGGAGTACCGGTGGGTGTACCAATACCACCGCAGAGTAACGGTGGGGGTACCTCTACTACCCCAGAATATCGGGTATGGGTGCCAAGCCTAACGCGGAGCATCAGGTAGGGATAGCGGGTCTAACCTGTGGCGTCTGGTAGGGAGGCCGTGTCTAGTCCAGCGCGCACGAAAGGACAGCTGGTGTTCTCTGGCGCATCACAAAGGGTTCCGTTCCAACCCCAGAGTACTGGTGGGGGAACGTGTTCTACCTCGAAACATCGGGTACGTATACCGCGCCTACTCCGGAGGGTCAGGTAGGAAGGGTGGGCGTAAAGCGGCGCGCCCGTAGGATCAGCAGGTGTACCCCGGCGCACCAGTAAGTGTTCCGGTAAAATCCAGGAGTACCGGTGGGTATAGCAAAACTACCGCGGAGTACCAGTGGGTGTACCGGTACTAGCCCAGATTGTCGGGTAGGGGGCCAGGCCTACCGCAGAGCATCAGGTAGGGATACCGGGCCTAGCCTGGAGCGTCAGGTAGGAATGTCTGGTCTATACCGCGCGCCCGTAAGTTCAGCAGGTGTACCGCAGCGAACCAGTAAGGGTTCAGGTCTACCCTGGAGTACCGGTGGGTGTACCGATACTACTGCAGAGTACCGTTGGGGGTGCCGGTACTACCCCAGCATATCGGGTAGGGGTGCCTGGCCAACAATGGAGCATCAGGTAGGGATACTGGGCCTAAAACGGAGGGTCAGGTAGGAATGTCTGGTCTACACCGCGCACCCGTAAAGTCAGCAGGAGTAACCCAGTGAACCAGTAAGGGTTCACGTACTACCTCGGAGTACCGGTGGGTGTACCGATACTACCGCAGAGTAACGGTGGGGGTACCGGTACTACCCCAGAATATCAGGTATGGGTGCCAGGCCAACAACGGAGCATCAGGTAGGGATACCGGGACTAACACGGAGGGTCAGGAAGAATGTCTGGTCTATACCGCGTGCCCGAAATGTCAGCAGGTGTACCCCAGTGAACCAGTAAGGGTTCACGTACTACCCCGGAATACCGGTGGGTGTACCGATACTACCGCAGAGTAACGGTGGGGGTACCGCTAGTACCCCAGAACATCGGGTATGGGTGCCAAGCCTAATGCGGAGCATCAGGTAGGGATACCGGGTCTAACCTCTGGGGTCCGGTAGGGAGGCCGGGTCTAGTCCAGCGCGCACGAAGGGACAGCTGGTGTTCTCTGGCGCATCACAAAGGGTTCCGTTCCAACCCCAGAGTACTGGTGGGGGAACCGGTTCTACCTCGAAACATCGGGTACGTATACCGGGCCTACTCTAGCGGGTCAGTTAGGAAGGGTGGGCGTAAAGCGGGGCGCCCGTAGGATCAGCAGGTGTACCCCGGCGCACCAGTAAGTGTTCCGGTAAAATCCAGGAGTACCGGTGGGTATAGCAAAACTACCGCGGAGTACCAGTGGGTGTACCGGTACTACCCCAGATTGTCGGGTAGGGGGCCAGGCCTACCGCAGAGCATCAGGTAGGGATACCGGGCCTAGCCTGGAGGGTCAGGTAGGAATGTCTGGTCTACAGAGCACGCCCGTAAGGTCAGCAGGTGTACCCCAGCGAACCATTAAGGGTTCAGGTACTACCCTGGAGTACCGGTGGGTGTACCGATACTACTGCAGAGTACCGGTGGGGGTACCGGTACTACCCCAGAATATCAGGTAGGGGTGCCAGGCCAACAACGGAGCATCAGGTAGGGATACCGGGCCTAACACGGAGGGTCAGGTAGGAATGTCTGGTCTACACCGCGCACCCGTAAAGTCAGCAGGAGTAACACAGTGAACCAGTAAGGGTTCACGTACTACCGCGGAGTACCGGTGGGTGTACCGATACTACCGCAGAGTAACGGTGGGAGTACCGCTACTACCCCAGAAGATCGGGTATGGGTGCCAAGCCTAATGCGGAGCATCAGGTAGGGATACCGGGTCTAACCTGTGGGGTCCGGTAGTGAGGCCGGGTCTAGTCCAGCGCACACGAAGGGACAGGTGGTGTTCTCTGGCGCATCACAAAGGGTTCCGTTCCAACCCCAGAGTACTGGTGGGGGAACCGGTTCTACATCGAAACATCGGGTAGGGATACCGGTCCTACTCCGGCGGGTCAGGTAGGAAGGGTGGGCGTAAAGCGTCGCGCCCGTAGGGTCAGCAGGTGTACCCCGGCGCACCAGTAAGTGTTCCGGTAAAATCCAGGAGTACCGGTGGGTATAGCAAAACTACCGCAGAGTACCAGTGGGTGTACCGGTACTAACCCAGATTGTCGGGTAGGGGGCCAGGCCTACCGCAGAGCATCAGGTAGGGATACCGGGCCTAGCCTGGAGGGTCAGGTAGGAATGTCTGGTCTATACCGCGCGCCCGTAAGTTCAGCAGGTGTACCGCAACGAACCAGTAAGGGTTCAGGTACTACCCTGGATTACCGGTGGGTGTACCGATACTACTGCAGAGTAGCGGTGGGGGTACCGGTACTACCCCAGAATATCAGGTATGGGTGCCAGGCCAACAACGGAGCATCAGGTAGGGATACCGGGCCTAACACGGAGGGTCAGGTAGGAATGTCTGGTCTACACCGCGCACCTGTAAAGTCAGCTGGTGTACCCCAGTAAACCAGTAAGGGTTCACGTACTACCCCGGAGTACCGGTGGGTGTACCGATACTACCGCAGAGTAACGGTGGGAGTACCACTACTACCCCAGAAGATCGGTTATGGGTGCCAAGCTTAACGCGGAGCATCAGGTAGGGATAGCGGGTCTAACCTGTGGCGTCTGGTAGGGAGGCCGTGTCTAGTCCAGCGCGCACGAAGGGACAGCTGGTGTTCTCTGGCGCATCACAAAGGGTTCCGTTCCAACCCCAGAGTACTGGTGGGGGAACCGGTTCTAACTCGAAACATGGGGTACGTACACCGGGTCTACTCCGGCGGGTCAGGTAGGAAGTGTGGGCGTAAAGCGGGGCGCCCGTAGGATCAGCAGGTGTACCCCGGCGCACCAGTAAGTGTTCCGGTAAAATCCAGGAGTACCGGTGGGTATAGCAAAACTACCGCGGAGTACCAGTGTGTGTACCGGTACTAACACAGATTGTCCGGTAGGGGGCCAGGCCTACCACAGAGCATCAGGTAGGGATACCGGGCCTAGCCTGGAGCGTCAGGTAGGAATGTCTGGTCTATACCGCGCGCCCGTAAGTTCAGCAGGTGTACCGCAGCGAACCAGTAAGGGTTCAGGTCTACCCTGGAGTACCGGTGGGTGTACCAATACTACCGCAGAGTACCGGTGGGGGTAGCGGTACTACCCCAGCATATCGGGTAGGGGTGCCTGGCCAACAATGGAGCATCAGGTAGGGATACCGGGCCTAACACGGAGGGTCAGTTAGGAATGTCTGGTCTACACCGCGCACCCGTAAAGTCAGCAGGAGTAACCCAGTGAACCAGTAAGGGTTCACGTACTATTTCGGAGTACCGGTGGGTGTACCGATACTACCGCAGAGTAACGGTGGGAGTACCGCTACTACCCCAGAAGATCAGTTATGGGTGCCAAGCCTAATGCGGAGCATCAGGTAGGGATACCGGGTGTAACCTGTGGGGTCCGGTAGGGAGGCCGGGTCTAGTCCAGCGCGCACGAAGGGACAGCTGGTGTTCTCTGGCGCATCACAAAGGGTTCCGTTCCAACCCCAGAGTACTGGTGGGGGAACCGGTTCTACCTCGAAACATCGGGTACGTATACCGGGCCTACTCTGGCGGGTCAGGTAGGAAGGGTGGGCGTAAAGCGGGGCGCCCGTAGGATCAGCAGGTGTACCCCGGCGCACCAGTAAGTGTTCCGGTACAATCCAGGAGTACCGGTTGGTATAGCAAAACTACCGCGGAGTACCAGTGGGTGTACCGGTACTAGCCCAGATTGTCGGGTAGGGGGCCAGGCCTACCGCAGAGCATCAGGTAGGGATACCGGGCCTAGCCTGGAGGGTTAGGTAGGAATGTCTGGTCTATACCGCGCGCCCGTAAGTTCAGCAGGTGTACTGCAGCGAACCAGTAAGGGTTCAGGTACTACCCTGGAGTACCGGTGGGTATACCGATACTACTGCAGAGTACTGGTGGGGGTACCGGTACTACCCCAGAATATCAGGTATGGGTGCCAGGCCAACAACGGAGCATCAGGTAGGGATACCGGGCCTAACACGGAGGGTCAGCTAGGAATGTCTGGTCTACACCGCGCGCCAGTAACGTCATCATGTGTACCCCAGTGAACCAGTAAGGGTTCACGTACTACCCCGGAGTAACGGTGGGTGTACCGATACTACCGCAGAGTAACGGTGGGGGTACCGCTACTACCCCAAAACATCCGGTATGGGTGCCAAGCCTAATGCGGAGCATCAGGTAGGGATACCGGGTCTAACCTCTGGGGTCCGGTAGGGAGGCCGGGTCTAGTCCAGCGCGCACGAAGGGACAGCTGGTGTTCTCTGGCGCATCACAAAGGGTTCCGTTCCAACCCCAGAGTACTGGTGGGGGAACCGGTTCTACCTCGAAACATCGGGTACGTATACCGGGCCTACTCTGGCGGGTCAGGTAGGAAGGGTGGGCGTAAAGCGGGGCGCCCGTAGGATCAGCAGGTGTACCCCGGCGCACCAGTAAGTGTTCCGGTACAATCCAGGAGTACCGGTTGGTATAGCAAAACTACCGCGGAGTACCAGTGGGTGTACCGGTACTAGCCCAGATTGTCGGGTAGGGGGCCAGGCCTACCGCAGAGCATCAGGTAGGGATACCGGGCCTAGCCTGGAGGGTTAGGTAGGAATGTCTGGTCTATACCGCGCGCCCGTAAGTTCAGCAGGTGTACTGCAGCGAACCAGTAAGGGTTCAGGTACTACCCTGGAGTACCGGTGGGTATACCGATACTACTGCAGAGTACTGGTGGGGGTACCGGTACTACCCCAGAATATCAGGTATGGGTGCCAGGCCAACAACGGAGCATCAGGTAGGGATACCGGGCCTAACACGGAGGGTCAGCTAGGAATGTCTGGTCTACACCGCGCGCCAGTAACGTCATCATGTGTACCCCAGTGAACCAGTAAGGGTTCACGTACTACCCCGGAGTACCGGTGGGTGTACCGATACTACCGCAGAGTAACGGTGGGGGTACCGCTACTACCCCAGAACATCCGGTATGGGTGCCAAGCCTAATGCGGAGCATCAGGTAGGGATACCGGGTGTAACCTGTGGGGTCCGGTAGGGAGGCCGGGTCTAGTCCAGCGCGCACGAAGGGACAGCTGGTGTTCTCTGGCGCATCACAAAGGGTTCCGTTCCAACCCCAGAGTACTGGTGGGGGAACCGGTTCTACCTCGAAACATCGGGTACGTATACCGGGCCTACTCTGGCGGGTCAGGTAGGAAAGGTGGGCGTAAAGCGGGGCGCCCGTAGGATCAGCAGGTGTACCCCGGCGCACCAGTAAGTGTTCCGGTACAATCCAGGAGTACCGGTTGGTATAGCAAAACTACCGCGGAGTACCAGTGGGTGTACCGGTACTAGCCCAGATTGTCGGGTAGGGGGCCAGGCCTACCGCAGAGCATCAGGTAGGGATACCGGGCCTAGCCTGGAGGGTTAGGTAGGAATGTCTGGTCTATACCGCGCGCCCGTAAGTTCAGCAGGTGTACTGCAGCGAACCAGTAAGGGTTCAGGTACTACCCTGGAGTACCGGTGGGTATACCGATACTACTGCAGAGTACTGGTGGGGGTACCGGTACTACCCCAGAATATCAGGTATGGGTGCCAGGCCAACAACGGAGCATCAGGTAGGGATACCGGGCCTAACACGGAGGGTCAGCTAGGAATGTCTGGTCTACACCGCGCGCCAGTAACGTCATCATGTGTACCCCAGTGAACCAGTAAGGGTTCACGTACTACCCCGGAGTAACGGTGGGTGTACCGATACTACCGCAGAGTAACGGTGGGGGTACCGCTACTACCCCAGAACATCCGGTATGGGTGCCAAGCCTAATGCGGAGCATCAGGTAGGGATACCGGGTCTAACCTCTGGGGTCCGGTAGGGAGGCCGGGTCTAGTCCAGCGCGCACGAAGGGACAGCTGGTGTTCTCTGGCGCATCACAAAGGGTTCCGTTCCAACCCCAGAGTACTGGTGGGGGAACCGGTTCTACCTCGAAACATCGGGTACGTATACCGGGCCTACTCTGGCGGGTCAGGTAGGAAGGGTGGGCGTAAAGCGGGGCGCCCGTAGGATCAGCAGGTGTACCCCGGCGCACCAGTAAGTGTTCCGGTACAATCCAGGAGTACCGGTTGGTATAGCAAAACTACCGCGGAGTACCAGTGGGTGTACCGGTACTAGCCCAGATTGTCGGGTAGGGGGCCAGGCCTACCGCAGAGCATCAGGTAGGGATACCGGGCCTAGCCTGGAGGGTTAGGTAGGAATGTCTGGTCTATACCGCGCGCCCGTAAGTTCAGCAGGTGTACTGCAGCGAACCAGTAAGGGTTCAGGTACTACCCTGGAGTACCGGTGGGTATACCGATACTACTGCAGAGTACTGGTGGGGGTACCGGTACTACCCCAGAATATCAGGTATGGGTGCCAGGCCAACAACGGAGCATCAGGTAGGGATACCGGGCCTAACACGGAGGGTCAGCTAGGAATGTCTGGTCTACACCGCGCGCCAGTAACGTCATCATGTGTACCCCAGTGAACCAGTAAGGGTTCACGTACTACCCCGGAGTAACGGTGGGTGTACCGATACTACCGCAGAGTAACGGTGGGGGTACCGCTACTACCCCAGAACATCCGGTATGGGTGCCAAGCCTAATGCGGAGCATCAGGTAGGGATACCGGGTCTAACCTCTGGGGTCCGGTAGGGAGGCCGGGTCTAGTCCAGCGCGCACAAAGGGACAGCTGGTGTTCTCTGGCGCATCACAAAGGGTTCCGTTCCAACCCCAGAGTACTGGTGGGGGAACCGGTTCTACCTCGAAACATCGGGTACGTATACCGGGCCTACTCCGGCGGGTCAGGTAGGAAGGGTGGGCGTAAAGCGGGGCGCCCGTAGGATCAGCAGGTGTACCCCGGCGCACCAGTAAGTGTTCCGGTACAATCCAGGAGTACCGGTTGGTATAGCAAAACTACCGCGGAGTACCAGTGGGTGTACCGGTACTAGCCCAGATTGTCGGGTAGGGGGCCAGGCCTACCGCAGAGCATCAGGTAGGGATACCGGGCCTAGCCTGGAGGGTTAGGTAGGAATGTCTGGTCTATACCGCGCGCCCGTAAGTTCAGCAGGTGTACTGCAGCGAACCAGTAAGGGTTCAGGTACTACCCTGGAGTACCGGTGGGTATACCGATACTACTGCAGAGTACTGGTGGGGGTACCGGTACTACCCCAGAATATCAGGTATGGGTGCCAGGCCAACAACGGAGCATCAGGTAGGGATACCGGGCCTAACACGGAGGGTCAGCTAGGAATGTCTGGTCTACACCGCGCGCCAGTAACGTCATCATGTGTACCCCAGTGAACCAGTAAGGGTTCACGTACTACCCCGGAGTAACGGTGGGTGTACCGATACTACCGCAGAGTAACGGTGGGGGTACCGCTACTACCCCAGAACATCCGGTATGGGTGCCCAGCCTAATGCGGAGCATCAGGTAGGGATACCGGGTCTAACCTCTGGGGTCCGGTAGGGAGGCCGGGTCTAGTCCAGCGCGCACGAAGGGACAGCTGGTGTTCTCTGGCGCATCACAAAGGGTTCCGTTCCAACCCCAGAGTACTGGTGGGGGAACCGGTTCTACATCGAAACATCGGGTAGGGATACCGGTCCTGCTCCGGCGGGTCAGGTAGGAAGGGTGGGCGTAAAGCGTCGCGCCCGTAGGGTCAGCAGGTGTACCCCGGCGCACCAGTAAGTGTTCCGGTACAATCCAGGAGTACCGGTGGGTATAGCAAAACTACCGCGGAGTACCAGTGGGTGTACCGGTACTAACCCAGATTGTCGGGTAGGGGGCCAGGCCTACCGCAGAGCATCAGGTAGGGATACCGGGCCTAGCCTGGAGGGTCAGGTAGGAATGTCTGGTCTATACCGCGCGCCCGTAAGTTCAGCAGGTGTACTGCAGCGAACCAGTAAGGGTTCAGGTACTACCCTGGAGTACCGGTGGGTGTACCGATACTACTGCAGAGTACCGGTGGGGGTACCGGTACTACCCCAGAATATCAGGTAGGGGTGCCAGGCCAACAACGGAGCATCAGGTAGGGATACCGGGCCTAACACGGAGGGTCAGGTAGGAATGTCTGGTCTACACCGCGCACCCGTAAAGTCAGCAGGAGTAACCCAGTGAGCCAGTAAGGGTTCACGTACTACCTCGGAGTACCGGTGGGTGTACCGATACTACCGCAGAGTAACGGTGGGAGTACCGCTACTACCCCAGAAGCTCGGGTATGGGTGCCAAGCCTAATGCGGAGCATCAGGTAGGGATACCGGGTCTAACCTGTGGGGTCCGGTAGGGAGGCCGGGTCTAGTCCAGCGCGCTCCAAGGGACAGCTGGTGTTCTCTGGCGCATCACAATGGGTTCCGTTCCAACCCCAGAGTACTGGTGGGGGAACGGGTTCTACCTCGAAACATCGGGTACGTATACTGGGCCTACTCCGTCGAGTCAGGTAGGAAGGGTTGGCGTAAAGCGGGGCGCCCGTAGGATCAGCAGGTGTACCTCGGCGCACCAGTAAGTGTTCCGGTAAAATCCAGGAGTACCGGTGGGTATAGCAAAACTACCGCGGAGTACCAGTGGGTGTACCGGTACTAACCCAGATTGTCGGGTAGGGGGCCAGGCCTACCGCAGAGCAATAGGTAGGGATACCGGGCCTAGCCTGGAGGGTCAGGTAGGAATGTCTGGTCTATACCGCGCGACCGTAAGTTCAGCAGGTGTACTGCAGCGAACCAGTAAGGGTTCAGGTACTACCCTGGAGTACCGGTGGGTGTACCGATAATACTGCAGAGTACCGGTGGGGGTACCGGTACTACCCCAGCATATCAGGTATGGGTGCCAGGCCAACAACGGAGCATCAGGTAGGGATACAAGGCCTAACACGGAGGGTCAGCTAGGAATGTCTGGTCTACACCGCGCACCCGTAAAGTCAGCAGGAGTAACCCAGGGAACCAGTAAGGGTTCACGTACTACCTCGGAGTACCGGTGGGTGTACCGATACTACCGCAGAGTAACGGTGGGAGTACCGCTACTACCCCAGAAGATCGGTTATGGGTGCCAAGCCTAATGCGGAGCATCAGGTAGGGATACCGGGTCTAACCTCTGGGGTCCGGTAGGGAGGCCGGGTCTAGTCCAGCGCGCACGAAGGGACAGCTGGTGTTCTCTGGCGCATCACAAAGGGTTCCGTTCCAACCCCAGAGTACTGGTGGGTGAACCGGTTCTACCTCGAAACATCGGGTAGGGATACCGGGCCTACTCCGGCGGGTCAGGTAGGAAGGGTGGGCGTAAAGCGGGGCGCCCGTAGGATCAGCAGGTGTACCCCGGCGCACCAGTAAGTGTTCCGGTACAATCCAGGAGTACCGGTCGGTATAGCAAAACTACCGCGGAGTACCAGTGGGTGTACCGGTACTAGCCCAGATTGTCGGGTAGGGGGCCAGGCCTACCGCAGAGCAATAGGTAGGGATACCGGGCCTAGCCTGGAGGGTTAGGTAGGAATGTCTGGTCTATACCGCGCACCCGTAAGTTCAGCAGGTGTACTGCAGCGTACCAGTAAGGGTTCAGGTACTACCCTGGAGTACCGGTGGGTGTTCTGATACTACTGCAGAGTACCGGTGGGGGTACCGGTACTACCCCAGAATATCAGGTATGGGTGCCAGGCCAACAACGGAGCATCAGGTAGGGATACCGGGCCTAACACGGAGGGTCAGCTAGGAATGTCTGGTCTACACCGCGCGCCAGTAACGTCATCATGTGTACCCCAGTGAACCAGTAAGGGTTCACGTACTACCCCGGAGTAACGGTGGGTGTACCGATACTACCGCAGAGTAACGGTGGGGGTACCGCTACTACCCCATAACATCCGGTATGGGTGCCAAGCCTAATGCGGAGCATCAGGTAGGGATACCGGGTCTAACCTGTGGGGTCCGGTAGGGAGGCCGGGTCTAGTCCAGCGCGCACGAAGGGACAGCTGGTGTTCTCTGGCGCATCACAAAGGGTTCCGTTCCAACCCCAGAGTACTGGTGGGGGAACCGGTTCTACCTCGAAACATCGGGTACGTATACCGGGCCTACTCTAGCGGGTCAGGTAGGAAGGGTGGGCGTAAAGCGGCGCGCCCGTAGGGTCAGCAGGTGTACCCCGGCGCACCAGTAAGTGTTCCGGTAAAATCCAGGAGTACCGGTGGGTATAGCAAAACTACCGCGGAGTACCAGTGGGTGTACCGGTACTACCCCAGATTGTCGGGTAGGGGGCCAGGCCTACCGCAGAGCATCAGGTAGGGATACCGGGCCTAGCCTGGAGGGTCAGGTAGGAATATCTGGTCTATACCGCGCGCCCGTAAGTTCAGCAGGTGTACCCCAGCGAACCATTAAGGGTTCAGGTACTACCCTGGAGTACCGGTGGGTGTACCGATACTACTGCAGAGTACCGGTGGGGGTACCGGTACTACCACAGAATATCAGGTTGGGGTGCCAGGCCAACAACGGAGCATCAGGTAGGGATACCGGGCCTAACACGGAGGGTCAGGTAGGAATGTCTGGTCTACACCGCGCACCCGTAAAGTCAGCAGGAGTAACACAGTGAACCAGTAAGGGTTCACGTACTACCTCGGAGTACCGGTGGGTGTACCGATACTACCGCAGAGTAACGGTGGGAGTACCGCTACTACCCCAGAAGATCGGGTATGGGTGCCAAGCTTAACGCGGAGCATCAGGTAGGGATAGCGGGTCTAACCTGTGGCGTCTGGTAGGGAGGCCGTGTCTAGTCCAACGCGCACGAAGGGACAGCTGGTGTTCTCTGGCGCATCACAAAGGGTTCCGTTCCAACCCTAGAGTACTGGTGCGGGAACGTGTTCTACCTCGAAACATCGGGTACGTATACCGCGCCTACTCCGGAGGGTCAGGTAGGAAGTGTGGGCGTAAAGCGGCACGCCCGTAGGATCAGCAGGTGTACCCCGGCGCACCAGTAAGTGTTCCGGTAAAATCCAGGAGTACCGGTGGGTATAGCAAAACTACCGCGGAGTACCAGTGGGTGTACCGGTACTAGCCCAGATTGTCGGGTAGGGGGCCAGGCCTACCGCAGAGCATCAGGTAGGGATACCGGGCCTAGCCTGGAGCGTCAGGTAGGAATGTCTGGTCTATACCGCGCGCCCGTAAGTTCAGCAGGTGTACCGCAGCGAACCAGTAAGGGTTCAGGTCTACCCTGGAGTACCGGTGGGTGTACCGATACTACTGCAGAGTACCGTTGGGGGTGCCGGTACTACCCCAGCATATCGGGTAGGGGTGCCTGGCCAACAATGGAGCATCAGGTAGGGATACTGGGCCTAACACGGAGGGTCGTCTAGGAATGTCTGGACTACACCGCGCGCCAGTAACATCATCATGTGTACCCCAGTGAACCAATAAGTGTTCACGAACTACCCCGGAGTAACGGTGGGTGTACCGATACTACCGCAGAGTAACGGTGGGGGTACCGCTACTACCCCAGAACATCGGGTATGGGTGCCAAGCCTAATGCGGAGCATCAGGTAGGGATACCGGGTCTAACCTCTGGGGTCCGGTAGGGAGGCCGGGTCTAGTCCAGCGCGCACGAAGGGACAGCTGGTGTTCTCTGGCGCATCACAAAGGGTTCCGTTCCAACCCTAGAGTACTGGTGGGGGAACGTGTTCTACCTCGAAACATCGGGTATGTATACCGCGCCTACTCCGGAGGGTCAGGTAGGAAGGGTGGGCGTAAAGCGGCGCGCCCGTAGGATCAGCAGGTGTACCCCGGCGCACCAGTAAGTGTTCCGGTACAATCCAGGAGTACCGGTGGGTATAGCAAAACTACCGCGGAGTACCAGTGGGTGTACCGGTACTACCCCAGATTGTCGGGTAGGGGGCCAGGCCTACCGCAGAGCATCAGGTAGGGATACCGGGCCTAGCCTGGAGCGTCAGGTAGGAATGTCTGGTCTATACCGCGCGCCCGTAAGTTCAGCAGGTGTACCGCAGCGAACCAGTAAGGGTTCAGGTCTACCCTGGAGTACCGGTGGGTGTACCGATACTACTGCAGAGTACCGTTGGGGGTGCCGGTACTACCCCAGCATATCGGGTAGGGGTGCCTGGCCAACAATGGAGCATCAGGTAGGGATACTGGGCCTAAAACGGAGGGTCAGGTAGGAATGTCTGGTCTACACCGCGCACCCGTAAAGTCAGCAGGAGTAACCCAGTGAACCAGTAAGGGTTCACGTACTACCTCGGAGTACCGGTGGGTGTACCGATAATACTGCAGAGTACCGGTGGAGGTACGGGTACTACCCCAGAATATCAGGTATGGGTGCCAGGCCAACAACGGAGCATCAGGTAGGGATACAAGGCCTAACACGGAGGGTCAGCTAGGAATGTCTGGTCTACACCGCGCACCCGTAAAGTCAGGAGGAGTAACCCAGTGAACCAGTAAGGGTTCACGCACTACCTCGGAGTACCGGTGGGTGTACCGATACTACCGCAGAGTAACGGTGGGAGTACCGCTACTACCCCAGAAGATCAGTTATGGGTGCCAAGCCTAATGCGGAGCATCAGGTAGGGATACCGGGTGTAACCTGTGGGGTCCGGTAGGGAGGCCGGGTCTAGTCCAGCGCGCACGAAGGGACAGCTGGTGTTCTCTGGCGCATCACAAAGGGTTCCGTTCCAACCCCAGAGTACTGGTGGGGGAACCGGTTCTACCTCGAAACATCGGGTACGTATACCGGGCCTACTCTGGCGGGTCAGGTAGGAAGGGTGGGCGTAAAGCGGGGCGCCCGTAGGATCAGCAGGTGTACCCCGGCGCACCAGTAAGTGTTCCGGTACAATCCAGGAGTACCGGTTGGTATAGCAAAACTACCGCGGAGTACCAGTGGGTGTACCGGTACTAGCCCAGATTGTCGGGTAGGGGGCCAGGCCTACCGCAGAGCATCAGGTAGGGATACCGGGCCTAGCCTGGAGGGTTAGGTAGGAATGTCTGGTCTATACCGCGCGCCCGTAAGTTCAGCAGGTGTACTGCAGCGAACCAGTAAGGGTTCAGGTACTACCCTGGAGTACCGGTGGGTATACCGATACTACTGCAGAGTACTGGTGGGGGTACCGGTACTACCCCAGAATATCAGGTATGGGTGCCAGGCCAACAACGGAGCATCAGGTAGGGATACCGGGCCTAACACGGAGGGTCAGCTAGGAATGTCTGGTCTACACCGCGCGCCAGTAACGTCATCATGTGTACCCCAGTGAACCAGTAAGGGTTCACGTACTACCCCGGAGTAACGGTGGGTGTACCGATACTACCGCAGAGTAACGGTGGGGGTACCGCTACTACCCCAGAACATCCGGTATGGGTGCCAAGCCTAATGCGGAGCATCAGGTAGGGATACCGGGTCTAACCTCTGGGGTCCGGTAGGGAGGCCGGGTCTAGTCCAGCGCGCACGAAGGGACAGCTGGTGTTCTCTGGCGCATCACAAAGGGTTCCGTTCCAACCCCAGAGTACTGGTGGGGGAACCGGTTCTACCTCGAAACATCGGGTACGTATACCGGGCCTACTCTGGCGGGTCAGGTAGGAAGGGTGGGCGTAAAGCGGGGCGCCCGTAGGATCAGCAGGTGTACCCCGGCGCACCAGTAAGTGTTCCGGTACAATCCAGGAGTACCGGTTGGTATAGCAAAACTACCGCGGAGTACCAGTGGGTGTACCGGTACTAGCCCAGATTGTCGGGTAGGGGGCCAGGCCTACCGCAGAGCATCAGGTAGGGATACCGGGCCTAGCCTGGAGGGTTAGGTAGGAATGTCTGGTCTATACCGCGCGCCCGTAAGTTCAGCAGGTGTACTGCAGCGAACCAGTAAGGGTTCAGGTACTACCCTGGAGTACCGGTGGGTATACCGATACTACTGCAGAGTACTGGTGGGGGTACCGGTACTACCCCAGAATATCAGGTATGGGTGCCAGGCCAACAACGGAGCATCAGGTAGGGATACCGGGCCTAACACGGAGGGTCAGCTAGGAATGTCTGGTCTACACCGCGCGCCAGTAACGTCATCATGTGTACCCCAGTGAACCAGTAAGGGTTCACGTACTACCCCGGAGTACCGGTGGGTGTACCGATACTACCGCAGAGTAACGGTGGGGGTACCGCTACTACCCCAGAACATCCGGTATGGGTGCCAAGCCTAATGCGGAGCATCAGGTAGGGATACCGGGTGTAACCTGTGGGGTCCGGTAGGGAGGCCGGGTCTAGTCCAGCGCGCACGAAGGGACAGCTGGTGTTCTCTGGCGCATCACAAAGGGTTCCGTTCCAACCCCAGAGTACTGGTGGGGGAACCGGTTCTACCTCGAAACATCGGGTACGTATACCGGGCCTACTCTGGCGGGTCAGGTAGGAAAGGTGGGCGTAAAGCGGGGCGCCCGTAGGATCAGCAGGTGTACCCCGGCGCACCAGTAAGTGTTCCGGTACAATCCAGGAGTACCGGTTGGTATAGCAAAACTACCGCGGAGTACCAGTGGGTGTACCGGTACTAGCCCAGATTGTCGGGTAGGGGGCCAGGCCTACCGCAGAGCATCAGGTAGGGATACCGGGCCTAGCCTGGAGGGTTAGGTAGGAATGTCTGGTCTATACCGCGCGCCCGTAAGTTCAGCAGGTGTACTGCAGCGAACCAGTAAGGGTTCAGGTACTACCCTGGAGTACCGGTGGGTATACCGATACTACTGCAGAGTACTGGTGGGGGTACCGGTACTACCCCAGAATATCAGGTATGGGTGCCAGGCCAACAACGGAGCATCAGGTAGGGATACCGGGCCTAACACGGAGGGTCAGCTAGGAATGTCTGGTCTACACCGCGCGCCAGTAACGTCATCATGTGTACCCCAGTGAACCAGTAAGGGTTCACGTACTACCCCGGAGTAACGGTGGGTGTACCGATACTACCGCAGAGTAACGGTGGGGGTACCGCTACTACCCCAGAACATCCGGTATGGGTGCCAAGCCTAATGCGGAGCATCAGGTAGGGATACCGGGTCTAACCTCTGGGGTCCGGTAGGGAGGCCGGGTCTAGTCCAGCGCGCACAAAGGGACAGCTGGTGTTCTCTGGCGCATCACAAAGGGTTCCGTTCCAACCCCAGAGTACTGGTGGGGGAACCGGTTCTACCTCGAAACATCGGGTACGTATACCGGGCCTACTCTGGCGGGTCAGGTAGGAAGGGTGGGCGTAAAGCGGGGCGCCCGTAGGATCAGCAGGTGTACCCCGGCGCACCAGTAAGTGTTCCGGTACAATCCAGGAGTACCGGTTGGTATAGCAAAACTACCGCGGAGTACCAGTGGGTGTACCGGTACTAGCCCAGATTGTCGGGTAGGGGGCCAGGCCTACCGCAGAGCATCAGGTAGGGATACCGGGCCTAGCCTGGAGGGTTAGGTAGGAATGTCTGGTCTATACCGCGCGCCCGTAAGTTCAGCAGGTGTACTGCAGCGAACCAGTAAGGGTGCAGGTACTACCCTGGAGTACCGGTGGGTATACCGATACTACTGCAGAGTACTGGTGGGGGTACCGGTACTACCCCAGAATATCAGGTATGGGTGCCAGGCCAACAACGGAGCATCAGGTAGGGATACCGGGCCTAACACGGAGGGTCAGCTAGGAATGTCTGGTCTACACCGCGCGCCAGTAACGTCATCATGTGTACCCCAGTGAACCAGTAAGGGTTCACGTACTACCCCGGAGTAACGGTGGGTGTACCGATACTACCGCAGAGTAACGGTGGGGGTACCGCTACTACCCCAGAACATCCGGTATGGGTGCCAAGCCTAATGCGGAGCATCAGGTAGGGATACCGGGTCTAACCTCTGGGGTCCGGTAGGGAGGCCGGGTCTAGTCCAGCGCGCACAAAGGGACAGCTGGTGTTCTCTGGCGCATCACAAAGGGTTCCGTTCCAACCCCAGAGTACTGGTGGGGGAACGGGTTCTACCTCGAAACATCGGGTACGTATACCGGGCCTAACCCGGCGGGTCAGGTAGGAAGGGTGGGCGTAAAGCGGGGCGCCCGTAGGATCAGCAGGTGTACCCCGGCGCACCAGTAAGTGTTCCGGTACAATCCAGGAGTACCGGTTGGTATAGCAAAACTACCGCGGAGTACCAGTGGGTGTACCGGTACTAGCCCAGATTGTCGGGTAGGGGGCCAGGCCTACCGCAGAGCATCAGGTAGGGATACCGGGCCTAGCCTGGAGGGTTAGGTAGGAATGTCTGGTCTATACCGCGCGCCCGTAAGTTCAGCAGGTGTACTGCAGCGAACCAGTAAGGGTTCAGGTACTACCCTGGAGTACCGGTGGGTATACCGATACTACTGCAGAGTACTGGTGGGGGTACCGGTACTACCCCAGAATATCAGGTATGGGTGCCAGGCCAACAACGGAGCATCAGGTAGGGATACCGGGCCTAACACGGAGGGTCAGCTAGGAATGTCTGGTCTACACCGCGCGCCAGTAACGTCATCATGTGTACCCCAGTGAACCAGTAAGGGTTCACGTACTACCCCGGAGTAACGGTGGGTGTACCGATACTACCGCAGAGTAACGGTGGGGGTACCGCTACTACCCCAGAACATCCGGTATGGGTGCCAAGCCTAATGCGGAGCATCAGGTAGGGATACCGGGTCTAACCTCTGGGGTCCGGTAGGGAGGCCGGGTCTAGTCCAGCGCGCACAAAGGGACAGCTGGTGTTCTCTGGCGCATCACAAAGGGTTCCGTTCCAACCCCAGAGTACTGGTGGGGGAACCGGTTCTACATCGAAACATCGGGTAGGGATACCGGTCCTGCTCCGGCGGGTCAGGTAGGAAGGGTGGGCGTAAAGCGTCGCGCCCGTAGGGTCAGCAGGTGTACCCCGGCGCACCAGTAAGTGTTCCGGTACAATCCAGGAGTACCGGTGGGTATAGCAAAACTACCGCGGAGTACCAGTGGGTGTACCGGTACTAACCCAGATTTTCGGGTAGGGGGCCAGGCCTACCGCAGAGCATCAGGTAGGGATACCGGGCCTAGCCTGGAGGGTCAGGTAGGAATGTCTGGTCTATACCGCGCGCCCGTAAGTTCAGCAGGTGTACTGCAGCGAACCAGTAAGGGTTCAGGTACTACCGGTGGGTGTACCGATACTACTGCAGAGTACCGGTGGGGGTACCGGTACTACCCCAGAATATCAGGTAGGGGTGCCAGGCCAACAACGGAGCATCAGGTAGGGATACCGGGCCTAACACGGAGGGTCAGGTAGGAATGTCTGGTCTACACCGCGCACCCGTAAAGTCAGCAGGAGTAACCCAGTGAGCCAGTAAGGGTTCACGTACTACCTCGGAGTACCGGTGGGTGTACCGATACTACCGCAGAGTAACGGTGGGAGTACCGCTACTACCCCAGAAGCTCGGGTATGGGTGCCAAGCCTAATGCGGAGCATCAGGTAGGGATACCGGGTCTAACCTGTGGGGTCCGGTAGGGAGGCCGGGTCTAGTCCAGCGCGCTCCAAGGGACAGCTGGTGTTCTCTGGCGCATCACAATGGGTTCCGTTCCAACCCCAGAGTACTGGTGGGGGAACCGGTTCTACCTCGAAACATCGGGTACGTATACTGGGCCTACTCCGTCGAGTCAGGTAGGAAGGGTTGGCGTAAAGCGGGGCGCCCGTAGGATCAGCAGGTGTACCTCGGCGCACCAGTAAGTGTTCCGGTAAAATCCAGGAGTACCGGTGGGTATAGCAAAACTACCGCGGAGTACCAGTGGGTGTACCGGTACTAACCCAGATTGTCGGGTAGGGGGCCAGGCCTACCGCAGAGCAATAGGTAGGGATACCGGGCCTAGCCTGGAGGGTCAGGTAGGAATGTCTGGTCTATACCGCGCGACCGTAAGTTCAGCAGGTGTACTGCAGCGAACCAGTAAGGGTTCAGGTACTACCCTGGAGTACCGGTGGGTGTACCGATAATACTGCAGAGTACCGGTGGGGGTACCGGTACTACCCCAGCATATCAGGTATGGGTGCCAGGCCAACAACGGAGCATCAGGTAGGGATACAAGGCCTAACACGGAGGGTCAGGTAGGAATGTCTGGTCTACACCGCGCACCCGTAAAGTCAGCAGGAGTAACCCAGTGAACCAGTAAGGGTTCACGTACTACCTCGGAGTACCGGTGGGTGTACCGATACTACGGCAGAGTAACGGTGGGAGTACCGCTACTACCCCAGAAGATCGGTTATGGGTGCCAAGCCTAATGCGGAGCATCAGGTAGGGATACCGGGTCTAACCTCTGGGGTCCGGTAGGGAGGCCGGGTCTAGTCCAGCGCGCACGAAGGGACAGCTGGTGTTCTCTGGCGCATCACAAAGGGTTCCGTTCCAACCCCAGAGTACTGGTGGGTGAACCGGTTCTACCTCGAAACATCGGGTAGGGATACCGGGCCTACTCCGGCGGGTCAGGTAGGAAGGGTGGGCGTAAAGCGGGGCGCCCGTAGGATCAGCAGGTGTACCCCGGCGCACCAGTAAGTGTTCCGGTACAATCCAGGAGTACCGGTCGGTATAGCAAAACTACCGCGGAGTACCAGTGGGTGTACCGGTACTAGCCCAGATTGTCGGGTAGGGGGCCAGGCCTACCGCAGAGCAATAGGTAGGGATACCGGGCCTAGCCTGGAGGGTCAGGTAGGAATGTCTGGTCTATACCGCGCGCCCGTAAGTTCAGCAGGTGTACTGCAGCAAACCAGTAAGGGTTCAGTTACTACCCTGGAGTACCGGTGGGTGTACCAATACTACCGCAGTGTACCGGTGGGGGTACCGCTACTACCCCAGAATATCAGGTATGGGTGCCAGGCCAACAACGGAGCATCAGGTAGGGATACCGGGCCTAACACGGAGGGTCAGGTAGGAATGTCTGGTCTACACCGCGCACCCGTAAAGTCAGCAGGAGTAACCCAGTGAACCAGTAAGTGTTCACGTACTACCTCGGAGTACCGGTGGGTGTACCGATACTACCGCAGAGTAACGGTGGGGGTACCGCTACTACCCCAGAACATCCGGTATGGGTGCCAAGCCTAAAGCGGAGCATCAGGTAGGGATACCGGGTCTAACCTCTGGGGTCCGGTAGGGAGGCCGGGTCTAGTCCAGCGCGCACGAAGGGACAGCTGGTGTTCTCTGGCGCATCACAAAGGGTTCCGTTCCAACCCCAGAGTACTGGTGGGGGAACGGGTTCTACCTCGAAACATCGGGTACGTATACCGCGCCTACTCCGGAGGGTCAGGTAGGAAGGGTGGGCGTAAAGCGGCGCGCCCGTAGGATCAGCAGGTGTACCCCGGCGCACCAGTAAGTGTTCCGGTAAAATCCAGGAGTACCGGTGGGTATAGCAAAACTACCGCGGAGTACCAGTGGGTGTACCGGTACTAACCCAGATTGTCGGGTAGGGGGCCAGGCCTACCGCAGAGCAATAGGTAGGGATACCGGGCCTAGCCTGGAGGGTCAGGTAGGAATGTCTGGTCTATACCGCGCGACCGTAAGTTCAGCAGGTGTACTGCAGCGAACCAGTAAGGGTTCAGGTACTACCCTGGAGTACCGGTGGGTGTACCGATAATACTGCAGAGTACCGGTGGGGGTACCGGTACTACCCCAGCATATCGGGTAGGGGTGCCAGGCCAACAACGGAGCATCAGGTAGGGATACAAGGCCTAACACGGAGGGTCAGCTAGGAATGTCTGGTCTACACCGCGCACCCGTAAAGTCAGCAGGAGTAACCCAGGGAACCAGTAAGGGTTCACGTACTACCTCGGAGTACCGGTGGGTGTACCGATACTACCGCAGAGTAACGGTGGGAGTACCGCTACTACCCCAGAAGATCGGTTATGGGTGCCAAGCCTAATGCGGAGCATCAGGTAGGGATACCGGGTCTAACCTCTGGGGTCCGGTAGGGAGGCCGGGTCTAGTCCAGCGCGCACGAAGGGACAGCTGGTGTTCTCTGGCGCATCACAAAGGGTTCCGTTCCAACCCCAGAGTACTGGTGGGTGAACCGGTTCTACCTCGAAACATCGGGTAGGGATACCGGGCCTACTCCGGCGGGTCAGGTAGGAAGGGTGGGCGTAAAGCGGGGCGCCCGTAGGATCAGCAGGTGTACCCCGGCGCACCAGTAAGTGTTCCGGTACAATCCAGGAGTACCGGTCGGTATAGCAAAACTACCGCGGAGTACCAGTGGGTGTACCGGTACTAGCCCAGATTGTCGGGTAGGGGGCCAGGCCTACCGCAGAGCAATAGGTAGGGATACCGGGCCTAGCCTGGAGGGTTAGGTAGGAATGTCTGGTCTATACCGCGCACCCGTAAGTTCAGCAGGTGTACTGCAGCGTACCAGTAAGGGTTCAGGTACTACCCTGGAGTACCGGTGGGTGTTCTGATACTACTGCAGAGTACCGGTGGGGGTACCGGTACTACCCCAGAATATCAGGTATGGGTGCCAGGCCAACAACGGAGCATCAGGTAGGGATACCGGGCCTAACACGGAGGGTCAGCTAGGAATGTCTGGTCTACACCGCGCGCCAGTAACGTCATCATGTGTACCCCAGTGAACCAGTAAGGGTTCACGTACTACCCCGGAGTAACGGTGGGTGTACCGATACTACCGCAGAGTAACGGTGGGGGTACCGCTACTACCCCAGAACATCCGGTATGGGTGCCAAGCCTAATGCGGAGCATCAGGTAGGGATACCGGGTCTAACCTGTGGGGTCCGGTAGGGAGGCCGGGTCTAGTCCAGCGCGCACGAAGGGACAGCTGGTGTTCTCTGGCGCATCACAAAGGGTTCCGTTCCAACCCCAGAGTACTGGTGGGGGAACCGGTTCTACCTCGAAACATCGGGTACGTATACCGGGCCTACTCTAGCGGGTCAGGTAGGAAGGGTGGGCGTAAAGCGGCGCGCCCGTAGGGTCAGCAGGTGTACCCCGGCGCACCAGTAAGTGTTCCGGTAAAATCCAGGAGTACCGGTGGGTATAGCAAAACTACCGCGGAGTACCAGTGGGTGTACCGGTACTACCCCAGATTGTCGGGTAGGGGGCCAGGCCTACCGCAGACCATCAGGTAGGGATACCGGGCCTAGCCTGGAGGGTCAGGTAGGAATATCTGGTCTATACCGCGCGCCCGTAAGTTCAGCAGGTGTACCCCAGCGAACCATTAAGGGTTCAGGTACTACCCTGGAGTACCGGTGGGTGTACCGATACTACTGCAGAGTACCGGTGGGGGTACCGGTACTACCACAGAATATCAGGTTGGGGTGCCAGGCCAACAACGGAGCATCAGGTAGGGATACCGGGCCTAACACGGAGGGTCAGGTAGGAATGTCTGGTCTACACCGCGCACCCGTAAAGTCAGCAGGAGTAACACAGTGAACCAGTAAGGGTTCACGTACTACCTCGGAGTACCGGTGGGTGTACCGATACTACCGCAGAGTAACGGTGGGAGTACCGCTACTACCCCAGAAGATCGGGTATGGGTGCCAAGCTTAACGCGGAGCATCAGGTAGGGATAGCGGGTCTAACCTGTGGCGTCTGGAAGGGAGGCCGTGTCTAGTCCAGCGCGCACGAAGGGACAGCTGGTGTTCTCTGGCGCATCACAAAGGGTTCCGTTCCAACCCTAGAGTACTGGTGCGGGAACGTGTTCTACCTCGAAACATCGGGTACGTATACCGCGCCTACTCCGGAGGGTCAGGTAGGAAGGGTGGGCGTAAAGCGGCGCGCCCGTAGGATCAGCAGGTGTACCCCGGCGCACCAGTAAGTGTTCCGGTACAATCCAGGAGTACCGGTGGGTATAGCAAAACTACCGCGGAGTACCAGTGGGTGTACCGGTACTACCCCAGATTGTCGGGTAGGGGGCCAGGCCTACCGCAGAGCATCAGGTAGGGATACCGGGCCTAGCCTGGAGCGTCAGGTAGGAATGTCTGGTCTATACCGCGCGCCCGTAAGTTCAGCAGGTGTACCGCAGCGAACCAGTAAGGGTTCAGGTCTACCCTGGAGTACCGGTGGGTGTACCGATACTACTGCAGAGTACCGTTGGGGGTGCCGGTACTACCCCAGCATATCGGGTAGGGGTGCCTGGCCAACAATGGAGCATCAGGTAGGGATACTGGGCCTAAAACGGAGGGTCAGGTAGGAATGTCTGGTCTACACCGCGCACCCGTAAAGTCAGCAGGAGTAACCCAGTGAACCAGTAAGGGTTCACGTACTACCTCGGAGTACCGGTGGGTGTACCGATAATACTGCAGAGTACCGGTGGGGGTACCGGTACTACCCCAGAATATCAGGTATGGGTGCCAGGCCAACAACGGAGCATCAGGTAGGGATACAAGGCCTAACACGGAGGGTCAGCTAGGAATGTCTGGTCTACACCGCGCACCCGTAAAGTCAGGAGGAGTAACCCAGTGAACCAGTAAGGGTTCACGCACTACCTCGGAGTACCGGTGGGTGTACCGATACTACCGCAGAGTAACGGTGGGGGTACCGGTACTACCCCAGAATATCAGGTATGGGTGCCAGGCCAACAACGGAGCATCAGGTAGGGATACCGGGCCTAACACGGAGGGTCAGCTAGGAATGTCTGGTCTACACCGCGCGCCAGTAACGTCATCATGTGTACCCCAGTGAACCAGTAAGGGTTCACGTACTACCCCGGAGTAACGGTGGGTGTACCGATACTACCGCAGAGTAACGGTGGGGGTACCGCTACTACCCCAGAACATCGGGAATGGGTGCCAAGCCTAATGCGGAGCATCAGGTAGGGATACCGGGTCTAACCTCTGGGGTCCGGTAGGGAGGCCGGGTCTAGTCCAGCGCGCACGAAGGGACAGCTGGTGTTCTCTGGCGCATCACAAAGGGTTCCGTTCCAACCCCAGAGTACTGGTGGGGGAACCGGTTCTACCTCGAAACATCGGGTACGTATACCGGGCCTACTCTAGCGGGTCAGTTAGGAAGGGTGGGCGTAAAGCGGGGCGCCCGTAGGATCAGCAGGTGTACCCCGGCGCACCAGTAAGTGTTCCGGTAAAATCCAGGAGTACCGGTGGGTATAGCAAAACTACCGCGGAGTACCAGTGGGTGTACCGGTACTACCCCAGATTGTCGGGTAGGGGGCCAGGCCTACCGCAGAGCATCAGGTAGGGATACCGGGCCTAGCCTGGAGCGTCAGGTAGGAATGTCTGGTCTACAGAGCACGCCCGTAAGGTCAGCAGGTGTACCCCAGCGAACCATTAAGGGTTCAGGTACTACCCTGGAGTACCGGTGGGTGTACCGATACTACTGCAGAGTACCGGTGGGGGTACCAGTACTACCCCAGAATATCAGGTAGGGGTGCCAGGCCAACAACGGAGCATCAGGTAGGGATACCGGGCCTAACACGGAGGGTCAGGTAGGAATGTCTGGTCTACACCGCGCACACGTAAAGTCAGCAGGATTAACACAGTGAACCAGTAAGGGTTCACGTACTACCTCGGAGTACCGGTGGGTGTACCGATACTACCGCAGAGTAACGGTGGGAGTACCGCTACTACCCCAGAAGATCGGGTATGGGTGCCAAGCCTAATGCGGAGCATCAGGTAGGGATACCGGGTCTAACCTGTGGGGTCCGGTAGTGAGGCCGGGTCTAGTCCAGCGCACACGAAGGGACAGGTGGTGTTCTCTGGCGCATCACAAAGGGTTCCGTTCCAACCCCAGAGTACTGGTGGGGGAACCGGTTCTACATCGAAACATCGGGTAGGGATACCGGTCCTACTCCGGCGGGTCAGGTAGGAAGGGTGGGCGTAAAGCGTCGCGCCCGTAGGGTCAGCAGGTGTACCCCGGCGCACCAGTAAGTGTTCCGGTACAATCCAGGAGTACCGGTGGGTATAGCAAAACTACCGCGGAATACCGGTGGATGTACCGGTACTAGCCCAGATTGTCGGGTAGGGGGCCAGGCCTACCGCAGAGCATCAGGTAGGGATACCGGGCCTAGCCTGGAGGGTCAGGTAGGAATGTCTGGTCTATACCGCGCGCCCGTAAGTTCAGCAGGTGTACCCCAGTGAACCATTAAGGGCTCAGGTACTACCCTGGAGTACCGGTGGGTGTACCGATACTACTGCAGAGTACCGGTGGGGGTACCGGTACTACCCCAGAATATCAGGTAGGGGTGCCAGGCCAACACCGGAGCATCAGGTAGGGACACCGGGCCTAACACGGAGGGTCAGGTAGGAATGTCTGGTCGACACCGCGCACCCGTGAAGGCAGCAGGAGTAACCCAGTGAACCAGTAAGGGTTCACGTACTACCTCGGAGTACCGGTGGGTGTACCAATACCACCGCAGAGTAACGGTGGGGGTACCTCTACTACCCCAGAATATCGGGTATGGGTGCCAAGCCTAACGCGGAGCATCAGGTAGGGATAGCGGGTCTAACCTGTGGCGTCTGGTAGGGAGGCCGTGTCTAGTCCAGCGCGCACGAAGGGACAGCTGGTGTTCTCTGGCGCATCACAAAGGGTTCCGTTCCAACCCCAGAGTACTGGTGGGGGAACGTGTTCTACCTCGAAACATCGGGTACGTATACCGCGCCTACTCCGGAGGGTCAGGTAGGAAGGGTGGGCGTAAAGCGGCGCGCCCGTAGGATCAGCAGGTGTACCCCGGCGCACCAGTAAGTGTTCCGGTAAAATCCAGGAGTACCGGTGGGTATAGCAAAACTACCGCGGAGTACCAGTGGGTGTACCGGTACTACCCCAGATTGTCGGGTAGGGGGCCAGGCCTACCGCAGAGCATCAGGTAGGGATACCGGGCCTAGCCTGGAGCGTCAGGTAGGAATGTCTGGTCTATACCGCGCGCCCGTAAGTTCAGCAGGTGTACCGCAGCGAACCAGTAAGGGTTCAGGTCTACCCTGGAGTACCGGTGGGTGTACCGATACTACTGCAGAGTACCGTTGGGGGTGCCGGTACTACCCCAGCATATCGGGTAGGGGTGCCTGGCCAACAATGGAGCATCAGGTAGGGATACTGGGCCTAAAACGGAGGGTCAGGTAGGAATGTCTGGTCTACACCGCGCACCCGTAAAGTCAGGAGGAGTAACCCAGTGAACCAGTAAGGGTTCACGCACTACCCCGGAGTACCGGTGGTTGTACCGATACTACCGCAGAGTAACGGTGGGGGTACCGGTACTACCCCAGAATATCAGGTATGGGTGCCAGGCCAACAACGGAGCATCAGGTAAGGATACCGGGCCTAACACGGAGGGTCAGCTAGGAATGTCTGGTCTACACCGCGCGCCAGTAACGTCATCATGTGTACCCCAGTGAACCAGTAAGGGTTCACGTACTACCCCGGAGTAACGGTGGGTGTACCGATACTACCGCAGAGTAACGGTGGGGGTACCGCTACTACCCCAGAACATCCGGTATGGATGCCAAGCTTAATGCGGAGCATCAGGTAGGGATACCGGGTCTAACCTCTGGGGTCCGGTAGGGAGGCCGGGTCTAGTCCAGCGCGCACGAAGGGACAGCTGGTGTTCTCTGGCGCATCACAAAGGGTTCCGTTCCAACCCCAGAGTACTGGTGGGTGAACCGGTTCTACCTCGAAACATCGGGTACGTGTACCGGGCCTACTCCGGCGGGTGAGGTAGGAAGGGTGGGCGTAAAGCGGGACGCCCGTAGGGTCAGCAGGTGTACCCCGGCGTACCAGTAAGTGTTCCGGTACAATCCAGGAGTACCGGTGGGTATAGCAAAACTACCGCGGAGTACCAGTGGGTGTACCGGTACTAACCCAGATTGTCGGGTAGGGGGCCAGGCCTACCGCAGAGCATCAGGTAGGGATACCGGGCCTAGCCTGGAGGGTCAGGTAGGAATGTCTGGTCTATACCGCGCGCCCGTAAGTTCAGCAGGTGTACTGCAGCGTACCAGTAAGGGTTCAGGTACTACCCTGGAGTACCGGTGGGTGTTCCGATACTACTGCAGAGTACCGGTGGGGGTACCGGTACTACCCCAGAATATCAGGTATGGGTGCCAGGCCAACAACGGAGCATCAGGTAGGGATACCGGGCCTAACACGGAGGGTCAGCTAGGAATGTCTGGTCTACACCGCGCGCCAGTAACGTCATCAGGTGTACCCCAGTGAACCAGTAAGGGTTCACGTACTACCCCGGAGTAATGGTGGGTGTACCGATACTACCGTAGAGTAACGGTGGGGGTACCGCTACTACCCCAGAACATCCGGTATGGGTGCCAAGCCTAATGCGGAGCATCAGGTAGGGATACCGGGTCTAACCTGTGGGGTCCGGTAGGGAGGCCGGGTCTAGTCCAGCGCGCACGAAGGGACAGCTGGTGTTCTCTAGCGCATCACAAAGGGTTCCGTTCCAACCCCAGAGTACTGGTGGGGGAACCGGTTCTACCTCGAAACATCGGGTACGTATACCGGGCCTACTCTGGCGAGTCAGGTAGGAAGGGTGGGCGTAAAGCGGGGCGCCCGTAGGATCAGCAGGTGTACCCCGGCGCACCAGTAAGTGTTCCGGTACAATCCAGGAGTACCGGTGGGTATAGCAAAACTACCGCGGAGTACCAGTGGGTGTACCGGTACTAACCCAGATTGTCGGGTAGGGGGCCAGGCCTACCGCAGAGCATCAGGTAGGGATACCGGGCCTAGCCTGGAGGGTCAGGTAGGAATGTCTGGTCTATACCGCGCGCCCGTAAGTTCAGCAGGTGTACCCCAGTGAACCATTAAGGGTTCAGGTACTACCCTGGAGTACCGGTGTGTGTACCGATACTTCTGCAGAGTACCGGTGGGGGTACCGGTACTACCCCAGAATATCAGGTAGGGGTGCCAGGCCAACAACGGAGCATCAGGTAGGGATACCGGGCCTAACACGGAGGGTCAGGTAGGAATGTCTGGTCTACACCGCGCACCCGTAAAGTCAGCAGGAGTAACCCAGTGAACCAGTAAGGGTTCACGTACTACCTCGGAGTACCGGTGGGTGTACCGATACTACGGCAGAGTAACGGTGGGAGTACCGCTACTACCCCAGAAGATCGGGTATGGGTGCCAAGCCTAATGCGGAGCATCAGGTAGGGATACTGGGTCTAACCTGTGGGGTCCGGTAGGGAGGCCGGGTCTAGTCCAGCGCGCACGAAGGGACAGCTGGTGTTCTCTGGCGCATCACAAAGGGTTCCGTTCCAACCCCAGAGTACTGGTGGGGGAACGGGTTCTACCTCGAAACATCGGGTACGAATACCGCGCCTACTCCGGAGGGTCAGGTAGGAAGGGTGGGCGTAAAGCGGCGCGCCCGTAGGATCAGCAGGTGTACCCCGGCGCACCAGGAAGTGTTCCGGTAAAATCCAGGAGTACCGGTGGGTATAGCAAAACTACTGCGGAGTACCAGTGGGTGTACCGGTACTACCCCAGATTGTCGGGTAGGGGGCCAGGCCTACCGCAGAGCATCAGGTAGGGATACCGGGCCTAGCCTGGAGGGTCAGGTAGGAATGTCTGGTCTATACCGCGCGACCGTAAGTTCAGCAGGTGTACTGCAGCGAACCAGTAAGGGTTCAGGTACTACCCTGGAGTACCGGTGGGTGTACCGATAATACTGCAGAGTACCGGTGGGGGTACCGGTACTACCCCAGCATATCAGGTATGGGTGCCAGGCCAACAACGGAGCATCAGGTAGGGATACAAGGCCTAACACGGAGGGTCAGGTAGGAATGTCTGGTCTACACGGCGCACCCGTAAAGTCAGGAGGAGTAACCCAGTGAACCAGTAAGGGTTCACGTACTACCTCGGAGTAACGGTGGGTGTACCGATACTACCGCAGAGTAACGGTGGGGGTACCGCTACTACCCCAGAACATCCGGTATGGGTGCCAAGCCTAATGCGGAGCATCAGGTAGCGATACCGGGTCTAACCTCTGGGGTCCGGTAGGGAGGCCGGGTCTAGTCCAGCGCGCACGAAGGGACAGCTGGTGTTCTCTGGCGCATCACAAAGGGTTCCGTTCCAACCCCAGAGTACTGGTGGGGGAACCGGTTCTACCTCGAAACATCAGGTACGTATACCGGGCCTACTCTGGCGGGTCAAGTAGGAAGGGTGGGCGTAAAGCGTCGCGCCCGTAGGGTCAGCAGGTGTACCCCGGCGCACCAGTAAGTGTTCCGGTACAATCCAGGAGTACCGGTGGGTATAGCAAAACTACCGCGGAGTACCAGTGGGTGTACCGGTACTAACCCAGATTGTCGGGTAGGGGGCCAGGCCTACCGCAGAGCATCAGGTAGGGATACCGGGCCTAGCCTGGAGCGTCAGGTAGGAATGTCTGGTCTATACCGCGCGCCCGTAAGTTCAGCAGGTGTACCCCAGCGAACCATTAAGGGTTCAGGTACTACCCTGGAGTACCGGTGGGTGTACCGATACTACTGCAGAGTACCGGTGGGGGTACCGGTACTACCCCAGCATATCGGGTATGGGTGCCAGGCCAACAACGGAGCATCAGGTAGGGATACCGGGCCTAACACGGAGGGAAAGGTAGGAATGTCTGGTCTACACCGCGCGCCAGTAAAGTCAGCAGGAGTAACCCAGTGAACCAGTAAGGGTTCACGCACTACCTCGGAGTACCGGTGGGTGTACCGATACTACCGCAGAGTAACGGTGGGGGTACCGGTACTACCCCAGAATATCAGGTAGGGGTGCCAGGCCAACAACGGAGCATCAGGTAGGGATACCGGGCCTAACACGGAGGGTCAGCTAGGAATGTCTGGTCTACACTGCGCGCCAGTAACGTCATCATGTGTACCCCAGTGAACCAGTAAGGGTTCACGTACTACCCCGGAGTAACGGTGGGTGTACCGATACTACCGCAGAGTAACGGTGGGGGTACCGCTACTACCCCAGAACATCCGGTATGGGTGCCAAGCCTAATGCGGAGCATCAGGTAGGGATACCGGGTCTAACCTCTGGGGTCCGGTAGGGAGGCCGGGTCTAGTCCAGCGCGCACGAAGGGACAGCTGGTGTTCTCTGGCGCATCACAAAGGGTTCCGTTCCAACCCCAGAGTACTGGTGGGGGAACCGGTTCTACCTCAAAACATCGGGTACGTATACCGGGCCTACTCTGGCGGGTCAGGTAGGAAGGGTGGGCGTAAAGCGGGGCGCCCGTAGGATCAGCAGGTGTACCCCGGCGCACCAGTAAGTGTTCCGGTACAATCCAGGAGTACCGGTGGGTATAGCAAAACTACCGCGGAGTACCAGTGGGTGTACCGGTACTAGCCCAGATTGTCGGGTAGGGGGCCAGGCCTACCGCAGAGCATCAGGTAGGGATACCGGGCCTAGCCTGGAGGGTTAGGTAGGAATGTCTGGTCTATACCGTGTGCCCGTAAGTTCAGCAGGTGTACTGCAGCGTACCAGTAAGGGTTCAGGTACTACCCTGGAGTACCGGTGGGTGTTCTGATACTACTGCAGAGTACCGGTGGGGGTGGCGGTACTACCCCAGAATATCAGGTATGGGTGCCAGGCCAACAACGGAGCATCAGGTAGGGATACCGGGCCTAACACGGAGGGTCAGCTAGGAATGTCTGGTCTACACCGCGCGCCAGTAACGTCATCATGTGTACCCCAGTGAACCAGTAAGGGTTCACGTACTACCCCGGAGTACCGGTGGGTGTACCGATACTACCGCAGAGTAACGGTGGGGGTACCGCTACTACCCCAGAACATCCGGTATGGGTGCCAAGCCTAATGCGGAGCATCAGGTAGGGATACCGGGTCTAACCTCTGGGGTCCGGTAGGGAGGCCGGGTCTAGTCCAGCGCGCACGAAGGGACAGCTGGTGTTCTCTGGCGCATCACAAAGGGTTCCGTTCCAACCCCAGAGTACTGGTGGGGGAACCGGTTCTACATCGAAACATCGGGTAGGGATACCGGTCCTACTCCGGCGGGTCAGGTAGGAAGGGTGGGTGTAAAGCGGCGCGCCCGTAGGGTCAGCAGGTGTACCCCGGCGCACCAGTAAGTGTTCCGGTACAATCCAGGAGTACCGGTCGGTATAGCAAAACTACCGCGGAGTACCAGTGGGTGTACCGGTACTAACCCAGATTGTCGGGTAGGGGGCCAGGCCTACCGCAGAGCATCAGGTAGGGATACCGGGCCTAGCCTGGAGGGTCAGGTAGGAATGTCTGGTCTATACCGCGCGCCCGTAAGTTCAGCAGGTGTACCGCAGCGAACCAGTAAGGGTTCAGGTCTACCCTGGAGTACCGGTGGGTGTACCGATACTACTGCAGAGTACCGTTGGGGGTGCCGGTACTACCCCAGCATATCGGGTAGGGGTGCCTGGCCAACAATGGAGCATCAGGTAGGGATACTGGGCCTAAAACGGAGGGTCAGGTAGGAATGTCTGGTCTACACCGCGCACCCGTAAAGTCAGGAGGAGTAACCCAGTGAACCAGTAAGGGTTCACGCACTACCCCGGAGTACCGGTGGTTGTACCGATACTACCGCAGAGTAACGGTGGGGGTACCGGTACTACCCCAGAATATCAGGTATGGGTGCCAGGCCAACAACGGAGCATCAGGTAAGGATACCGGGCCTAACACGGAGGGTCAGCTAGGAATGTCTGGTCTACACCGCGCGCCAGTAACGTCATCATGTGTACCCCAGTGAACCAGTAAGGGTTCACGTACTACCCCGGAGTAACGGTGGGTGTACCGATACTACCGCAGAGTAACGGTGGGGGTACCGCTACTACCCCAGAACATCCGGTATGGATGCCAAGCTTAATGCGGAGCATCAGGTAGGGATACCGGGTCTAACCTCTGGGGTCCGGTAGGGAGGCCGGGTCTAGTCCAGCGCGCACGAAGGGACAGCTGGTGTTCTCTGGCGCATCACAAAGGGTTCCGTTCCAACCCCAGAGTACTGGTGGGTGAACCGGTTCTACCTCGAAACATCGGGTACGTGTACCGGGCCTACTCCGGCGGGTGAGGTAGGAAGAGTGGGCGTAAAGCGGGACGCCCGTAGGGTCAGCAGGTGTACCCCGGCGTACCAGTAAGTGTTCCGGTACAATCCAGGAGTACCGGTGGGTATAGCAAAACTACCGCGGAGTACCAGTGGGTGTACCGGTACTAACCCAGATTGTCGGGTAGGGGGCCAGGCCTACCGCAGAGCATCAGGTAGGGATACCGGGCCTAGCCTGGAGGGTCAGGTAGGAATGTCTGGTCTATACCGCGCGCCCGTAAGTTCAGCAGGTGTACTGCAGCGTACCAGTAAGGGTTCAGGTACTACCCTGGAGTACCGGTGGGTGTTCCGATACTACTGCAGAGTACCGGTGGGGGTACCGGTACTACCCCAGAATATCAGGTATGGGTGCCAGGCCAACAACGGAGCATCAGGTAGGGATACCGGGCCTAACACGGAGGGTCAGCTAGGAATGTCTGGTCTACACCGCGCGCCAGTAACGTCATCAGGTGTACCCCAGTGAACCAGTAAGGGTTCACGTACTACCCCGGAGTAATGGTGGGTGTACCGATACTACCGTAGAGTAACGGTGGGGGTACCGCTACTACCCCAGAACATCCGGTATGGGTGCCAAGCCTAATGCGGAGCATCAGGTAGGGATACCGGGTCTAACCTGTGGGGTCCGGTAGGGAGGCCGCGTCTAGTCCAGCGCGCACGAAGGGACAGCTGGTGTTCTCTGGCGCATCACAAAGGGTTCCGTTCCAACCCCAGAGTACTGGTGGGGGAACCGGTTCTACCTCGAAACATCGGGTACGTATACCGGGCCTACTCTGGCGAGTCAGGTAGGAAGGGTGGGCGTAAAGCGGGGCGCCCGTAGGATCAGCAGGTGTACCCCGGCGCACCAGTAAGTGTTCCGGTACAATCCAGGAGTACCGGTGGGTATAGCAAAACTACCGCGGAGTACCAGTGGGTGTACCGGTACTAACCCAGATTGTCGGGTAGGGGGCCAGGCCTACCGCAGAGCATCAGGTAGGGATACCGGGCCTAGCCTGGAGGGTCAGGTAGGAATGTCTGGTCTATACCGCGCGCCCGTAAGGTCAGCAGGTGTACCCCAGTGAACCATTAAGGGTTCAGGTACTACCCTGGAGTACCGGTGTGTGTACCGATACTTCTGCAGAGTACCGGTGGGGGTACCGGTACTACCCCAGAATATCAGGTAGGGGTGCCAGGCCAACAACGGAGCATCAGGTAGGGATACCGGGCCTAACACGGAGGGTCAGGTAGGAATGTCTGGTCTACACCGCGCACCCGTAAAGTCAGCAGGAGTAACCCAGTGAACCAGTAAGGGTTCACGTACTACCTCGGAGTACCGGTGGGTGTACCGATACTACGGCAGAGTAACGGTGGGAGTACCGCTACTACCCCAGAAGATCGGGTATGGGTGCCAAGCCTAATGCGGAGCATCAGGTAGGGATACTGGGTCTAACCTGTGGGGTCCGGTAGGGAGGCCGGGTCTAGTCCAGCGCGCACGAAGGGACAGCTGGTGTTCTCTGGCGCATCACAAAGGGTTCCGTTCCAACCCCAGAGTACTGGTGGGGGAACGGGTTCTACCTCGAAACATCGGGTACGAATACCGCGCCTACTCCGGAGGGTCAGGTAGGAAGGGTGGGCGTAAAGCGGCGCGCCCGTAGGATCAGCAGGTGTACCCCGGCGCACCAGGAAGTGTTCCGGTAAAATCCAGGAGTACCGGTGGGTATAGCAAAACTACTGCGGAGTACCAGTGGGTGTACCGGTACTACCCCAGATTGTCGGGTAGGGGGCCAGGCCTACCGCAGAGCATCAGGTAGGGATACCGGGCCTAGCCTGGAGGGTCAGGTAGGAATGTCTGGTCTATACCGCGCGACCGTAAGTTCAGCAGGTGTACTGCAGCGAACCAGTAAGGGTTCAGGTACTACCCTGGAGTACCGGTGGGTGTACCGATAATACTGCAGAGTACCGGTGGGGGTACCGGTACTACCCCAGCATATCAGGTATGGGTGCCAGGCCAACAACGGAGCATCAGGTAGGGATACCGGGCCTAACACGGAGGGTCAGCTAGGAATGTCTGGTCTACACTGCGCGCCAGTAACGTCATCATGTGTACCCCAGTGAACCAGTAAGGGTTCACGTACTACCCCGGAGTAACGGTGGGTGTACCGATACTACCGCAGAGTAACGGTGGGGGTACCGCTACTACCCCAGAACATCCGGTATGGGTGCCAAGCCTAATGCGGAGCATCAGGTAGGGATACCGGGTCTAACCTCTGGGGTCCGGTAGGGAGGCCGGGTCTAGTCCAGCGCGCACGAAGGGACAGCTGGTGTTCTCTGGCGCATCACAAAGGGTTCCGTTCCAACCCCAGAGTACTGGTGGGGGAACCGGTTCTACCTCGAAACATCGGGTACGTATACCGGGCCTACTCTGGCGGGTCAGGTAGGAAGGGTGGGCGTAAAGCGGGGCGCCCGTAGGATCAGCAGGTGTACCCCGGCGCACCAGTAAGTGTTCCGGTACAATCCAGGAGTACCGGTGGGTATAGCAAAACTACCGCGGAGTACCAGTGGGTGTACCGGTACTAGCCCAGATTGTCGGGTAGGGGGCCAGGCCTACCGCAGAGCATCAGGTAGGGATACCGGGCCTAGCCTGGAGGGTTAGGTAGGAATGTCTGGTCTATACCGCGTGCCCGTAAGTTCAGCAGGTGTACTGCAGCGTACCAGTAAGGGTTCAGGTACTACCCTGGAGTACCGGTGGGTGTTCTGATACTACTGCAGAGTACCGGTGGGGGTGGCGGTACTACCCCAGAATATCAGGTATGGGTGCCAGGCCAACAACGGAGCATCAGGTAGGGATACCGGGCCTAACACGGAGGGTCAGCTAGGAATGTCTGGTCTACACCGCGCGCCAGTAACGTCATCATGTGTACCCCAGTGAACCAGTAAGGGTTCACGTACTACCCCGGAGTACCGGTGGGTGTACCGATACTACCGCAGAGTAACGGTGGGGGTACCGCTACTACCCCAGAACATCCGGTATGGGTGCCAAGCCTAATGCGGAGCATCAGGTAGGGATACCGGGTCTAACCTGTGGGGTCCGGTAGGGAGGCCGGGTCTAGTCCAGCGCGCACGAAGGGACAGCTGGTGTTCTCTGGCGCATCACAAAGGGTTCCGTTCCAACCCCAGAGTACTGGTGGGGGAACCGGTTCTACATCGAAACATCGGGTAGGGATACCGGTCCTACTCCGGCGGGTCAGGTAGGAAGGGTGGGTGTAAAGCGGCGCGCCCGTAGGGTCAGCAGGTGTACCCCGGCGCACCAGTAAGTGTTCCGGTACAATCCAGGAGTACCGGTGGGTATAGCAAAACTACCGCGGAGTACCAGTGGGTGTACCGGTACTAACCCAGATTGTCGGGTAGGGGGCCAGGCCTACCGCAGAGCATCAGGTAGGGATACCGGGCCTAGCCTGGAGGGTCAGGTAGGAATGTCTGGTCTATACCGCGCGCCCGTAAGTTCAGCAGGTGTACCCCAGTGAACCATTAAGGGTTCAGGTACTACCCTGGAGTACCGGTGTGTGTACCGATACTACTGCAGAGTACCGGTAGGGGTACCGGTACTACCCCAGAATATCAGGTAGGGGTGCCAGGCCAACAACGGAGCATCAGGTAGGGATACCGGGCCTAACACGGAGGGTCAGGTAGGAATGTCTGGTCTACACCGCGCACCCGGAAAGTCAGCAGGAGTAACCCAGTGAACCAGTAAGGGTTCACGTACTACCTCGGAGTACCGGTGGGTGTACCGATACTACGGCAGAGTAACGGTGGGAGTACCGCTACTACCCCAGAAGATCGGTTATGGGTGCCAAGCCTAATGCGGAGCATCAGGTAGGGATACCGGGTCTAACCTGTGGGGTCCGGTAGGGAGGCCGGGTCTAGTCCAGCGCGCACGAAGGGACAGCTGGTGTTCTCTGGCGCATCACAAAGGGTTCCGTTCCAACCCCAGAGTACTGGTGGGGGAACTGGTTCTACATCGAAACATCAGGTACATATACCGGGCCTACTCGGGCGGGTCAGGTAGGAAGGGTGGGCGTAAAGCGGGGCGCCCGTAGGATCAGCAGGTGTACCCCGGCGCACCAGTAAGTGTTCCGGTAAAATCCAGGAATACCGGTGGGTATAGCAAAACTACCGCGGAGTACCAGTGGGTGTACCGGTACTACCCCAGATTGTCGGGTAGGGGGCCAGGCATACCGCAGAGCAATAGGTAGGGATACCGGGCCTAGCCTGGAGGGTCAGGTAGGAATGTCTGGTCTATACCGCGCGCCCGTAAGTTCAGCAGGTGTACTGCAGCGAACCAGTAAGGGTTCAGGTACTACCCTGGAGTACCGGTGGGTGTACCAATACTACCGCAGAGTACCGGTGGGGGTACCGGTACTACCCCAGCATATCAGGTAGGGGTGCCAGGCCAACAACGGAGCATCAGGTAGGGATACCGGGCCTAACACGGAGGGTCAGGTAGGAATGTCTGGTCTACACGGCGCACCCGTAAAGTCAGCAGGAGTAACCCAGTGAACCAGTAAGGGTTCACGTACTACCTCGGAGTACCGGTGGGTGTACCGATACTACCGCAGAGTAACTGTGGGGGTACCGCTACTACCCCAGAACATCGGGTATGGGTGCCAAGCCTAATGCGGAGCATCAGGTAGGGATACCGGGTCTAACCTGTGGGGTCCGGTAGGGAGGCCGGGTCTAGTCCAGCGCGCACGAAGGGACAGCTGGTGTTCTCTGGCGCATCACAAAGGGTTCCGTTCCAACCCCAGAGTACTGGTGGGGGAACGGGTTCTACCTCGAAACATCGGGTACGTATACCGCGCTTACTCCGGAGGGTCAGGTAGGAAGGGTGGGCGTAAAGCGGCGCGCCCGTAGGATCAGCAGGTGAACCCCGGCGCACCAGTAAGTGTTCCGGTACAATCCAGGAGTACCGGTGGGTATAGCAAAACTACCGCGGAGTACCAGTGGGTGTACCGGTACTACCCCAGATTGTCGGGTAGGGGGCCAGGCCTACCGCAGAGCAATAGGTAGGGATACCGGGCCTAGCCTGGAGGGTCAGGTAGGAATGTCTGGTCTATACCGCGCGACCGTAAGTTCAGCAGGTGTACTGCAGCGTACCAGTAAGGGTTCAGGTACTACCCTGGAGTACCGGTGGGTGTTCCGATACTACTGCAGAGTACCGGTGGGGGTACCGGTACTACCCCAGCATATCAGGTATGGGTGCCAGGCCAACAACGGAGCATCAGGTAGGGATACCGGGCCTAACACGGAGGGTCAGCTAGGAATGTCTGGTCTACACCGCGCGCCAGTAACGTCATCATGTGTACCCCAGTGAACCAGTAAGGGTTCACGTACTACCCCGGAGTAACGGTGGGTGTACCGATACTACCGCAGAGTAACGGTGGGGGTACCGCTACTACCCCAGAACATCCGGTATGGGTGCCAAGCCTAATGCGGAGCATCAGGTAGGGATACCGGGTCTAACCTCTGGGGTCCGGTAGGGAGGCCGGGTCTAGTCCAGCGCGCACGAAGGGACAGCTGGTGTTCTCTGGCGCATCACAAAGGGTTCCGTTCCAACCCCAGAGTACTGGTGGGGGAACCGGTTCTACCTCGAAACATCGGGTACGTATACCGGGCCTACTCTGGCGGGTCAGGTAGGAAGGGTGGGCGTAAAGCGGGGCGCCCGTAGGATCAGCAGGTGTACCCCGGCGCACCAGTAAGTGTTCCGGTACAATCCAGGAGTACCGGTTGGTATAGCAAAACTACCGCGGAGTACCAGTGGGTGTACCGGTACTAGCCCAGATTGTCGGTTAGGGGGCCAGGCCAACCGCAGAGCATCAGGTAGGGATACCGGGCCTAGCCTGGAGGGTTAGGTAGGAATGTCTGGTCTATACCGCGCGCCCGTAAGTTCAGCAGGTGTACTGCAGCGAACCAGTAAGGGTTCAGGTACTACCCTGGAGTACCGGTGGGTGTACCGATAATACTGCAGAGTACCGGTGGAGGTACCGGTACTACCCCAGAATATCAGGTATGGGTGCCAGGCCAACAACGGAGCATCAGGTAGGGATACAAGGCCTAACACGGAGGGTCAGGTAGGAATGTCTGGTCTACACCGCGCACCCGTAAAGTCAGCAGGAGTAACCCAGTGAACCAGTAAGGGTTCACGCACTACCTCGGAGTACCGGTGGGTGTACCGATACTACCGCAGAGTACCGGTGGGGGTGGCGGTACTACCCCAGAATATCAGGTATGGGTGCCAGGCCAACAACGGAGCATCAGGTAGGGATACCGGGCCTAACACGGAGGGTCAGCTAGGAATGTCTGGTGTACACCGCGCGCCAGTAACGTCATCATGTGTACCCCAGTGAACCAGTAAGGGTTCACGTACTACCCCGGAGTAACGGTGGGTGTACCGATACTACCGCAGAGTAACGGTGGGGGTACCGCTACTACCCCAGAACATCCGGTATGGGTGCCAAGCCTAATGCGGAGCATCAGGTAGGGATACCGGGTCTAACCTCTGGGGTCCGGTAGGGAGGCCGGGTCTAGTCCAGCGCGCACGAAGGGACAGCTGGTGTTCTCTGGCGCATCACAAAGGGTTCCGTTCCAACCCCAGAGTACTGGTGGGGGAACGGGTTCTACCTCGAAACATCGGGTACGTATACCGCGCCTACTCCGGAGGGTCAGGTAGGAAGGGTGGGCGTAAAGCGGCGCGCCCGTAGGATCAGCAGGTGAACCCCGGCGCACCAGTAAGTGTTCCGGTACAATCCAGGAGTACCGGTGGGTATAGCAAAACTACCGCGGAGTACCAGTGGGTGTACCGGTACTACCCCAGATTGTCGGGTAGCGGGCCAGGCCTACCGCAGAGCAATAGGTAGGGATACCGGGCCTAGCCTGGAGGGTCAGGTAGGAATGTCTGGTCTATACCGCGCGACCGTAAGTTCAGCAGGTGTACTGCAGCGAACCAGTAAGGGTTCAGGTACTACCCTGGAGTACCGGTGGGTGTACCGGTAATACTGCAGAGTACCGGTGGGGGTACCGGTACTACCCCAGCATATCAGGTATGGGTGCCAGGCCAACAACGGAGCATCAGGTAGGGATACCGGGCCTAACACGGAGGGTCAGCTAGGAATGTCTGGTCTACACCGCGCGCCAGTAACGTCATCATGTGTACCCCAGTGAACCAGTAAGGGTTCACGTACTACCCCGGAGTAACGGTGGGTGTACCGATACTACCGCAGAGTAACGGTGGGGGTACCGCTACTACCCCAGAACATCCGGTATGGGTGCCAAGCCTAATGCGGAGCATCAGGTAGGGATACCGGGTCTAACCTCTGGGGTCCGGTAGGGAGGCCGGGTCTAGTCCAGCGCGCACGAAGGGACAGCTGGTGTTCTCTGGCGCATCACAAAGGGTTCCGTTCCAACCCCAGAGTACTGGTGGGGGAACCGGTTCTACCTCGAAACATCGGGTACGTATACCGGGCCTACTCTGGCGGGTCAGGTAGGAAGGGTGGGCGTAAAGCGGGGCGCCCGTAGGATCAGCAGGTGTACCCCGGCGCACCAGTAAGTGTTCCGGTACAATCCAGGAGTACCGGTGGGTATAGCAAAACTACCGCGGAGTACCAGTGGGTGTACCGGTACTAGCCCAGATTGTCGGGTAGGGGGCCAGGCCTACCGCAGAGCATCAGGTAGGGATACCGGGCCTAGCCTGGAGGGTTAGGTAGGAATGTCTGGTCTATACCGCGTGCCCGTAAGTTCAGCAGGTGTACTGCAGCGTACCAGTAAGGGTTCAGGTACTACCCTGGAGTACCGGTGGGTGTTCTGATACTACTGCAGAGTACCGGTGGGGGTGGCGGTACTACCCCAGAATATCAGGTATGGGTGCCAGGCCAACAACGGAGCATCAGGTAGGGATACCGGGCCTAACACGGAGGGTCAGCTAGGAATGTCTGGTCTACACCGCGCGCCAGTAACGTCATCATGTGTACCCCAGTGAACCAGTAAGGGTTCACGTACTACCCCGGAGTACCGGTGGGTGTACCGATACTACCGCAGAGTAACGGTGGGGGTACCGCTACTACCCCAGAACATCCGGTATGGGTGCCAAGCCTAATGCGGAGCATCAGGTAGGGATACCGGGTCTAACCTGTGGGGTCCGGTAGGGAGGCCGGGTCTAGTCCAGCGCGCACGAAGGGACAGCTGGTGTTCTCTGGCGCATCACAAAGGGTTCCGTTCCAACCCCAGAGTACTGGTGGGGGAACCGGTTCTACATCGAAACATCGGGTAGGGATACCGGTCCTACTCCGGCGGGTCAGGTAGGAAGGGTGGGTGTAAAGCGGCGCGCCCGTAGGGTCAGCAGGTGTACCCCGGCGCACCAGTAAGTGTTCCGGTACAATCCAGGAGTACCGGTGGGTATAGCAAAACTACCGCGGAGTACCAGTGGGTGTACCGGTACTAACCCAGATTGTCGGGTAGGGGGCCAGGCCTACCGCAGAGCATCAGGTAGGGATACCGGGCCTAGCCTGGAGGGTCAGGTAGGAATGTCTGGTCTATACCGCGCGCCCGTAAGTTCAGCAGGTGTACCCCAGTGAACCATTAAGGGCTCAGGTACTACCCTGGAGTACCGGTGTGTGTACCGATACTACTGCAGAGTACCGGTAGGGGTACCGGTACTACCCCAGAATATCAGGTAGGGGTGCCAGGCCAACAACGGAGCATCAGGTAGGGATACCGGGCCTAACACGGAGGGTCAGGTAGGAATGTCTGGTCTACACCGCGCACCCGGAAAGTCAGCAGGAGTAACCCAGTGAACCAGTAAGGGTTCACGTACTACCTCGGAGTACCGGTGGGTGTACCGATACTACGGCAGAGTAACGGTGGGAGTACCGCTACTACCGCAGAAGATCGGTTATGGGTGCCAAGCCTAATGCGGAGCATCAGGTAGGGATACCGGGTCTAACCTGTGGGGTCCGGTAGGGAGGCCGGGTCTAGTCCAGCGCGCACGAAGGGACAGCTGGTGTTCTCTGGCGCATCACAAAGGGTTCCGTTCCAACCCCAGAGTACTGGTGGGGGAACTGGTTCTACATCGAAACATCAGGTACATATACCGGGCCTACTCGGGCGGGTCAGGTAGGAAGGGTGGGCGTAAAGCGGGGCGCCCGTAGGATCAGCAGGTGTACCCCGGCGCACCAGTAAGTGTTCCGGTAAAATCCAGGAATACCGGTGGGTATAGCAAAACTACCGCGGAGTACCAGTGGGTGTACCGGTACTACCCCAGATTGTCGGGTAGGGGGCCAGGCATACCGCAGAGCAATAGGTAGGGATACCGGGCCTAGCCTGGAGGGTCAGGTAGGAATGTCTGGTCTATACCGCGCGCCCGTAAGTTCAGCAGGTGTACTGCAGCGAACCAGTAAGGGTTCAGGTACTACCCTGGAGTACCGGTGGGTGTACCAATACTACCGCAGAGTACCGGTGGGGGTACCGGTACTACCCCAGCATATCAGGTAGGGGTGCCAGGCCAACAACGGAGCATCAGGTAGGGATACCGGGCCTAACACGGAGGGTCAGGTAGGAATGTCTGGTCTACACCGCGCACCCGTAAAGTCAGCAGGAGTAACCCAGTGAACCAGTAAGGGTTCACGTACTACCTCGGAGTACCGGTGGGTGTACCGATACTACCGCAGAGTAACTGTGGGGGTACCGCTACTACCCCAGAACATCGGGTATGGGTGCCAAGCCTAATGCGGAGCATCAGGTAGGGATACCGGGTCTAACCTGTGGGGTCCGGTAGGGAGGCCGGGTCTAGTCCAGCGCGCACGAAGGGACAGCTGGTGTTCTCTGGCGCATCACAAAGGGTTCCGTTCCAACCCCAGAGTACTGGTGGGGGAACGGGTTCTACCTCGAAACATCGGGTACGTATACCGCGCTTACTCCGGAGGGTCAGGTAGGAAGGGTGGGCGTAAAGCGGCGCGCCCGTAGGATCAGCAGGTGAACCCCGGCGCACCAGTAAGTGTTCCGGTACAATCCAGGAGTACCGGTGGGTATAGCAAAACTACCGCGGAGTACCAGTGGGTGTACCGGTACTACCCCAGATTGTCGGGTAGCGGGCCAGGCCTACCGCAGAGCAATAGGTAGGGATACCGGGCCTAGCCTGGAGGGTCAGGTAGGAATGTCTGGTCTATACCGCGCGACCGTAAGTTCAGCAGGTGTACTGCAGCGTACCAGTAAGGGTTCAGGTACTACCCTGGAGTACCGGTGGGTGTTCCGATACTACTGCAGAGTACCGGTGGGGGTACCGGTACTACCCCAGCATATCAGGTATGGGTGCCAGGCCAACAACGGAGCATCAGGTAGGGATACCGGGCCTAACACGGAGGGTCAGCTAGGAATGTCTGGTCTACACCGCGCGCCAGTAACGTCATCATGTGTACCCCAGTGAACCAGTAAGGGTTCACGTACTACCCCGGAGTAACGGTGGGTGTACCGATACTACCGCAGAGTAACTGTGGGGGTACCGCTACTACCCCAGAACATCCGGTATGGGTGCCAAGCCTAATGCGGAGCATCAGGTAGGGATACCGGGTCTAACCTCTGGGGTCCGGTAGGGAGGCCGGGTCTAGTCCAGCGCGCACGAAGGGACAGCTGGTGTTCTCTGGCGCATCACAAAGGGTTCCGTTCCAACCCCAGAGTACTGGTGGGGGAACCGGTTCTACCTCGAAACATCGGGTACGTATACCGGGCCTACTCTGGCGGGTCAGGTAGGAAGGGTGGGCGTAAAGCGGGGCGCCCGTAGGATCAGCAGGTGTACCCCGGCGCACCAGTAAGTGTTCCGGTACAATCCAGGAGTACCGGTTGGTATAGCAAAACTACCGCGGAGTACCAGTGGGTGTACCGGTACTAGCCCAGATTGTCGGTTAGGGGGCCAGGCCTACCGCAGAGCATCAGGTAGGGATACCGGGCCTAGCCTGGAGGGTTAGGTAGGAATGTCTGGTCTATACCGCGCGCCCGTAAGTTCAGCAGGTGTACTGCAGCGAACCAGTAAGGGTTCAGGTACTACCCTGGAGTACCGGTGGGTGTACCGATAATACTGCAGAGTACCGGTGGAGGTACCGGTACTACCCCAGAATATCAGGTATGGGTGCCAGGCCAACAACGGAGCATCAGGTAGGGATACAAGGCCTAACACGGAGGGTCAGGTAGGAATGTCTGGTCTACACCGCGCACCCGTAAAGTCAGCAGGAGTAACCCAGTGAACCAGTAAGGGTTCACGCACTACCTCGGAGTACCGGTGGGTGTACCGATACTACCGCAGAGTACCGGTGGGGGTGGCGGTACTACCCCAGAATATCAGGTATGGGTGCCAGGCCAACAACGGAGCATCAGGTAGGGATACCGGGCCTAACACGGAGGGTCAGCTAGGAATGTCTGGTGTACACCGCGCGCCAGTAACGTCATCATGTGTACCCCAGTGAACCAGTAAGGGTTCACGTACTACCCCGGAGTAACGGTGGGTGTACCGATACTACCGCAGAGTAACGGTGGGGGTACCGCTACTACCCCAGAACATCCGGTATGGGTGCCAAGCCTAATGCGGAGCATCAGGTAGGGATACCGGGTCTGACCTCTGGGGTCCGGTAGGGAGGCCGGGTCTAGTCCAGCGCGCACGAAGGGACAGCTGGTGTTCTCTGGCGCATCACAAAGGGTTCCGTTCCAACCCCAGAGTACTGGTGGGGGAACGGGTTCTACCTCGAAACATCGGGTACGTATACCGCGCCTACTCCGGAGGGTCAGGTAGGAAGGGTGGGCGTAAAGCGGCGCGCCCGTAGGATCAGCAGGTGAACCCCGGCGCACCAGTAAGTGTTCCGGTACAATCCAGGAGTACCGGTGGGTATAGCAAAACTACCGCGGAGTACCAGTGGGTGTACCGGTACTACCCCAGATTGTCGGGTAGCGGGCCAGGCCTACCGCAGAGCAATAGGTAGGGATACCGGGCCTAGCCTGGAGGGTCAGGTAGGAATGTCTGGTCTATACCGCGCGACCGTAAGTTCAGCAGGTGTACTGCAGCGAACCAGTAAGGGTTCAGGTACTACCCTGGAGTACCGGTGGGTGTACCGGTAATACTGCAGAGTACCGGTGGGGGTACCGGTACTACCCCAGCATATCAGGTATGGGTGCCAGGCCAACAACGGAGCATCAGGTAGGGATACCGGGCCTAACACGGAGGGTCAGCTAGGAATGTCTGGTCTACACCGCGCGCCAGTAACGTCATCATGTGTACCCCAGTGAACCAGTAAGGGTTCACGTACTACCCCGGAGTAACGGTGGGTGTACCGATACTACCGCAGAGTAACGGTGGGGGTACCGCTACTACCCCAGAACATCCGGTATGGGTGCCAAGCCTAATGCGGAGCATCAGGTAGGGATACCGGGTCTAACCTCTGGGGTCCGGTAGGGAGGCCGGGTCTAGTCCAGCGCGCACGAAGGGACAGCTGGTGTTCTCTGGCGCATCACAAAGGGTTCCGTTCCAACCCCAGAGTACTGGTGGGGGAACCGGTTCTACCTCGAAACATTGGGTACGTATACCGGGCCTACTCTGGCGGGTCAGGTAGGAAGGGTGGGCGTAAAGCGGGGCGCCCGTAGGATCAGCAGGTGTACCCCGGCGCACCAGTAAGTGTTCCGGTACAATCCAGGAGTACCGGTGGGTATAGCAAAACTACCGCGGAGTACCAGTGGGTGTACCGGTACTAGCCCAGATTGTCGGGTAGGGGGCCAGGCCTACCGCAGAGCATCAGGTAGGGATACCGGGCCTAGCCTGGAGCGTCAGGTAGGAATGTCTGGTCTATACCGCGCGCCCGTAAGTTCAGCAGGTGTACCGCAGCGAACCAGTAAGGGTTCAGGTCTACCCTGGAGTACCGGTGGGTGTACCGATACTACTGCAGAGTACCGGTGGGGGTACCGGTACTACCCCAGCATATCGGGTAGGGGTGCCTGGCCAACAATGGAGCATCAGGTAGGGATACCGGGCCTAACACGGAGGGTCAGGTAGGAATGTCTGGTCTACACCGCGCGCCAGTAATGTCAGCAGGTGTACCCCAGTGAACCAGTAAGGGTTCACGTACTACCTCGGAGTACCGGTGGGTGTACCGATACTACCGCAGAGTAACGGTGGGGGTACCGCTACTACTGCAGAATATCGGGTATGGGTGCCAAGCCTAATGCGGAGAATCAGGTAGGGATACCGGGTCTAACCTGTGGGGTCCGGTAGGGAGGCCGGGTCTAGTCCAGCGCGCACGAAGGGACAGCTGGTGTTCTCTGGCGCATCACAAAGGGTTCCGTTCCAACCTCAGAGTACTGGTGGGGGAACCGGTTCTACCTCGAAACATCGGGTAGGAATACCGGGTCTACTCCGGCGGGTCAGGTAGGAAGGGTGGGCGTAAAGCGGTGAGCACGTAGAATCAGCAGGTGTACTCCGGCACACCAGTAAGTGTTCCGGTACAATCCAGGAGTACCGGTGGGTATAGCAAAACTACCGCGGAGTACCAGTGGGTGTACCGGTACTACCCCAGATTGTCGGGTAAGGGGCCAGGCCTACCGCAGAGCAATAGGTAGGGATACCGGGCCTAGCCTGGAGGGTCAGGTAGGAATGTCTGGTCTATACCGCGGGCCCGTAAGTTCAGCAGGTGTACCGCAGCGAACCAGTAAGGGTTCAGGTACTACCCTGTAGTACAAGTGAGTGTACCGATACTACTGCAGAGTACCGGTGGGGGTACCGGTACTACCCCAGCATATCGGGTAGGGGTGCCTGGCCAACAATGGAGCATCAGGTAGGGATACCAGGCCTAACACGGAGGGTCAGGTAGGAATGTCTGGTCTACACCGCGCGCCAGTAATGTCAGCAGGTGTACCCCAGTGAACCAGTAAGGGTTCACGTACTACCTCGGAGTACCGGTGGGTGTACCGATACTACCGCAGAGTAACGGTGGGGGTACCGCTACTACCGCAGAAGATCGGGTATGGGTGCCAAGCCCAATGCGGAGCATCAGGTAGGGATACCGGGTCTAACCTGTGGGGTCCGGTAGGGAGGCCGGGTCTAGTCCAGCGCGCACGAAGGGACAGCTGGTGTTCTCTGGCGCATCACAAAGGGTTCCGTTCCAACCCCAGAGTACTGGTGGGGGAACGGGTTCTACCTCGAAACATCGGGTAGGAATACCGGGTCTACTCCGGCGGGTCAGGTAGGAAGGGTGGGCGTAAAGCGGTGAGCACGTAGGATCAGCAGGTGTACTCCGGCACACCAGTAAGTGTTCCGGTACAATCCAGGAGTACCGGTGGGTATAGCAAAACTACCGCGGAGTACCAGTGGGTGTACCGGTACTACCCCAGATTGTCGGGTAAGGGGCCAGGCCTACCGCAGAGCAATAGGTAGGGATACCGGGCCTAGCCTGGAGGGTCAGGTAGGAATGTCTGGTCTATACCGCGCGCCCGTAAGTTCAGCAGGTGTACTGCAGCGAACCAGTAAGGGTTCAGGTACTACCCTGGAGTACCGGTGGGTGTACCGATACTACTGCAGAGTACCGTTGGGGGTACCGGTGCTACCCCAGCATATCAGGTATGGGTGCCAGGCCAACAACGGAGCATCAGGTAGGGATACTGGGCCTAACACGGAGGGTCAGGTAGGAATGTCTGGTCTACACCGCGCACCCGTAAAGTCAGCAGGAGTATCCCAGTGAACCAGTAAGGGTTCACGTACTGCCTCGGAGTACCGGTGGATTTACCGATACTACCGCAGAGTAACGGTGGGGGTACCGCTACTACCCCAGAACATCGGGTATGGGTGCCAAGCCTAATGCGGAGTATCAGGTAGGGATACCGGGTCTAACCTGTGGGGTCCGGTAGGGAGGCCGGGTCTAGTCCAGCGCGCACGAAGGGACAGCTGGTGTTCTCTGGCGCATCACAAAGGGTTCCGTTCCAACCCCAGAGTACTGGTGGGGGAACGGGTTCTACCTCGAAACATCTGGTAAGTATACCGGGCCTACTCCGGCGGGTCAGGTAGGAAGGGTGGGCGTAAAGCGGCACGCCGTAGGGTCAGCAGGTGTACCCCGGCGCACCAGTAAGTGTTTCGGTACAATCCAGGAGTACCGGTGGGTATAGCAAAACTACCGCGGAGTACCAGTGGGTGTACCGGTACTACCCCAGATTGTCGGGTAGGGGGCCAGGCCTACCGCAGAGCATCAGGTAGGGATACCGGGCCTAGCCTGGAGCGTCAGGTAGGAATGTCTGGTCTATACCGCGCGCCCGTAAGTTCAGCAGGTGTACCGCAGCGTACCAGTAAGGGTTCAGGTCTACCCTGGAGTACCGGTGGGTGTACCGATACTACTGCAGAGTACCGGTGGGGGTACCGGTACTACCCCAGCATATCGGGTAGGGGTGCCTGGCCAACAATGGAGCATCAGGTAGGGATACCGGGCCTAACACGGAGGGTCAGGTAGGAATGTCTGGTCTACACCGCGCGCCAGTAATGTCAGCAGGTGTACCCCAGTGAACCAGTAAGGGTTCACGTACTACCTCGGAGTACCGGTGGGTGTACCGATACTACCGCAGAGTAACGGTGGGGGTACCGCTACTACCGCAGAATATCGGGTATGGGTGCCAAGCCTAATGCGGAGAATCAGGTAGGGATACCGGGTCTAACCTGTGGGGTCCGGTAGGGAGGCCGGGTCTAGTCCAGCGCGCACGAAGGGACAGCTGGTGTTCTCTGGCGCATCACAAAGGGTTCCGTTCCAACCTCAGAGTACTGGTGGGGGAACCGGTTCTACCTCGAAACATCGGGTAGGAATACCGGGTCTACTCCGGCGGGTCAGGTAGGAAGGGTGGGCGTAAAGCGGTGAGCACGTAGAATCAGCAGGTGTACTCCGGCACACCAGTAAGTGTTCCGGTACAATCCAGGAGTACCGGTGGGTATAGCAAAACTACCGCGGAGTACCAGTGGGTGTACCGGTACTACCCCAGATTGTCGGGTAAGGGGCCAGGCCTACCGCAGAGCAATAGGTAGGGATACCGGGCCTAGCCTGGAGGGTCAGGTAGGAATGTCTGGTCTATACCGCGCGCCCGTAAGTTCAGCAGGTGTACCGCAGCGAACCAGTAAGGGTTCAGGTACTACCCTGTAGTACCAGTGAGTGTACCGATACTACTGCAGAGTACCGGTGGGGGTACCGGTACTACCCCAGCATATCGGGTAGGGGTGCCTGGCCAACAATGGAGCATCAGGTAGGGATACCAGGCCTAACACGGAGGGTCAGGTAGGAATGTCTGGTCTACACCGCGCGCCAGTAATGTCAGCAGGTGTACCCCAGTGAACCAGTAAGGGTTCACGTACTACCTCGGAGTACCGGTGGGTGTACCGATACTACCGCAGAGTAACGGTGGGGGTACCGCTACTACCGCAGAAGATCGGGTATGGGTGCCAAGCCCAATGCGGAGCATCAGGTAGGGATACCGGGTCTAACCTGTGGGGTCCGGTAGGGAGGCCGGGTCTAGTCCAGCGCGCACGAAGGGACAGCTGGTGTTCTCTGGCGCATCACAAAGGGTTCCGTTCCAACCCCAGAGTACTGGTGGGGGAACGGGTTCTACCTCGAAACATCGGGTAAGTATACCGGGCCTACTCCGGCGGGTCAGGTAGGAAGGGTGGGCGTAAAGCGGCACGCCGTAGGGTCAGCAGGTGTACCCCGGCGCACCAGTAAGTGTTTCGGTACAATCCAGGAGTACCGGTGGGTATAGCAAAACTACCGCGGAGTACCAGTGGGTGTACCGGTACTACCCCAGATTGTCGGGTAGGGGGCCAGGCCTACCGCAGAGCATCAGGTAGGGATACCGGGCCTAGCCTGGAGCGTCAGGTAGGAATGTCTGGTCTATACCGCGCGCCCGTAAGTTCAGCAGGTGTACCGCAGCGAACCAGTAAGGGTTCAGGTCTACCCTGGAGTACCGGTGGGTGTACCGATACTACTGCAGAGTACCGGTGGGGGTACCGGTACTACCCCAGCATATCGGGTAGGGGTGCCTGGCCAACAATGGAGCATCAGGTAGGGATACCGGGCCTAACACGGAGGGTCAGGTAGGAATGTCTGGTCTACACCGCACGCCAGTAATGTCAGCAGGTGTACCCCAGTGAACCAGTAAGGGTTCACGTACTACCTCGGAGTACCGGTGGGTGTACCGATACTACCGCAGAGTAACGGTGGAGGTACCGCTACTACCGCAGAATATCGGGTATGGGTGCCAAGCCTAATGCGGAGAATCAGGTAGGGATACCGGGTCTAACCTGTGGGGTCCGGTAGGGAGGCCGGGTCTAGTCCAGCGCGCACGAAGGGACAGCTGGTGTTCTCTGGCGCATCACAAAGGGTTCCGTTCCAACCTCAGAGTACTGGTGGGGGAACCGGTTCTACATCGAAACATCAGGTACATATACCGGGCCTACTCCGGAGGGTCAGGTAGGAAGGGTGGGCGTAAAGCGGGGCGCCCGTAGGATCAGCAGGTGTACCCCGGCGCACCAGTAAGTGTTCCGGTAAAATCCAGGAATACCGGTGGGTATAGCAAAACTACCGCGGAGTACCAGTGGGTGTACCGGTACTAAACCAGATTGTCGGGTAGGGGGCCAGGCCTACCGCAGAGCAATAGGTAGGGATACCGGGCCTAGCCTGGAGGGTCAGGTAGGAATGTCTGGTCTATACCGCGCGCCCGTAAGTTCAGCAGGTGTACTGCAGCGAACCAGTAAGGGTTCAGGTACTACCCTGGAGTACCGGTGGGTGTACCGGTAATACTGCAGAGTACCGGTGGGGGTACCGGTACTACCCCAGCATATCAGGTAGGGGTGCCAGGCCAACAACGGAGCATCAGGTAGGGATACCGGGCCTAACACGGAGGGTCAGCTAGGAATGTCTGGTCTACACCGCGCACCCATAAAGTCAGGAGGAGTAACCCAGTGAACCAGTAAGGGTTCACGTACTACCCTGGAGTACCGGTGGGTGTACCGATACTACCGCAGAGTAACGGTGGGGGTACCGCTACTACCCCAGAACATCCGGAATGGGTGCCAAGCCTAATGCGGAGCATCAGGTAGGGATACCGGGTCTAACCTCTGGGGTCCGGTAGGGAGGCCGGGTCTAGTCCAGCGCGCACGATGGGACAGCTGGTGTTCTCTGGCGCATCACAAAGGGTTCCGTTCCAACCCCAGAGTACTGGTGGGGGAACCGGTTCTACCTCGAAACATCGGGTACGTATACCAGGCCTACTCTGGCGGGTCAGGTAGGAAGGGTGGGCGTAAAGCGGGGCGCCCGTAGGATCAGCAGGTGTACCCCGGCGCACCAGTAAGTGTTCCGGTACAATCCAGGAGTACCGGTGGGTATAGCAAAACTACCGCGGAGTACCAGTGGGTGTACCGGTACTAGCCCAGATTGTCGGGTATGGGGCCAGGCCTACCGCAGAGCATCAGGTAGGGATACCGGGCCTAGCCTGGAGGGTTAGGTGGGAATGTCTGGTCTATACCGCGCGCCCGTAAGTTCAGCAGGTGTACTGCAGCGAACCAGTAAGGGTTCAGGTACTACCCTGGAGTACCGGTGGGTATACCGATACTACTGCAGAGTACCGGTGGGGGTACCGGTACTACCCCAGAATATCAGGTAGGGGTGCCAGGCCAACAACGGAGCATCAGGTAGGGATACCGGGCCTAACACGGAGGGTCAGGTAGGAATGTCTGGTCTACACCGCGCACCCGTAAAGTCAGCAGGAGTAACCCAGTGAACCAGTAAGGGTTCACGTACTACCTCGGAGTACCGGTGGGTGTACCGATACTACGGCAGAGTAACGGTGGGAGTACCGCTACTACCCCAGAAGATCGGTTATGGGTGCCAAGCCTAATGCGGAGCATCATGTAGGGATAGCGGGTCTAACCTGTGGGGTCCGGTAGGGAGGCCGGGTCTAGTCCAGCGCGCACGAAGGGACAGCTGGTGTTCTCTGGCGCATCACAAAGGGTTCCGTTCCAACCCCAGAGTACTGGTGGGGGAACTTGTTCTACATCGAAACATCAGGTACATATACCGGGCCTACTCCGGCGGGTCAGGTAGGAAGGGTGGGCGTAAAGCGGGGCGCCCGTAGGATCAGCAGGTGTACCCCGGCGCACCAGTAAGTGTTCCGGTAAAATCCAGGAATACCGGTGGGTATAGCAAAACTACCGCGGAGTACCAGTGGGTGTACCGGTACTAAACCAGATTGTCGGGTAGGGGGCCAGGCATACCGCAGAGCAATAGGTAGGGATACCGGGCCTAGCCTGGAGGGTCAGGTAGGAATGTCTGGTCTATACCGCGCGCCCGTAAGTTCAGCAGGTGTACTGCAGCGAACCAGTAAGGGTTCAGGTACTACCCTGGAGTACCGGTGGGTGTACCGGTAATACTGCAGAGTACCGGTGGGGGTACCGGTACTACCCCAGCATATCAGGTATGGGTGCCAGGCCAACAACGGAGCATCAGGTAGGGATACCGGGCCTAACACGGAGGGTCAGCTAGGAATGTCTGGTCTACACCGCGCGCCAGTAACGTCATCATGTGTACCCCAGTGAACCAGTAAGGGTTCACGTACTACCCCGGAGTAACGGTGGGTGTACCGATACTACCGCAGAGTAACGGTGGGGGTACCGCTACTACCCCAGAACATCCGGTATGGGTGCCAAGCCTAATGCGGAGCATCAGGTAGGGATACCGGGTCTAACCTCTGGGGTCCGGTAGGGAGGCCGGGTCTAGTCCAGCGCGCACGAAGGGACAGCTGGTGTTCTCTGGCGCATCACAAAGGGTTCCGTTCCAACCCCAGAGTACTGGTGGGGGAACCGGTTCTACCTCGAAACATTGGGTACGTATACCGGGCCTACTCTGACGGGTCAGGTAGGAAGGGTGGGCGTAAAGCGGGGCGCCCGTAGGATCAGCAGGTGTACCCCGGCGCACCAGTAAGTGTTCCGGTACAATCCAGGAGTACCGGTGGGTATAGCAAAACTACCGCGGAGTACCAGTGGGTGTACCGGTACTAGCCCAGATTGTCGGGTAGGGGGCCAGGCCTACCGCAGAGCATCAGGTAGGGATACCGGGCCTAGCCTGGAGCGTCAGGTAGGAATGTCTGGTCTACACAGCACGCCCGTAAGGTCAGCAGGTGTACCCCAGCGAACCTGTAAGGGTTCAGGTACTGCTCTGGAGTACCGGTGGGTGTACCGATACTACTGCAGAGTACCGGTGGGGGTACCGGTACTACCCCAGCATATCGGGTAGGGGTGCCAGGCCAACAATGGAGCATCAGGTAGGGATACCGGGCCTAACACGGAGGGTCAGGTAGGAATGTCTGGTCTACACCGCGCGCCAGTAATGTCAGCAGGTGTACCCCAGTGAACCAGTAAGGGTTCACGTACTACCTCGGAGTACCGGTGGGTGTACCGATACTACCGCAGAGTAACGGTGGGGGTACCGCTACTACCGCAGAATATCGGGTATGGGTGCCAAGCCTAATGCGGAGAATCAGGTAGGGATACCGGGTGTAACCTGTGGGGTCCGGTAGGGAGGCCGGGTCTAGTCCAGCGCGCACGAAGGGACAGCTGGTGTTCTCTGGCGCATCACAAAGGGTTCCGTTCCAACCTCAGAGTACTGGTGGGGGAACCGGTTCTACCTCGAAACATCGGGTAGGAATACCGGGTCTACTCCGGCGGGTCAGGTAGGAAGGGTGGGCGTAAAGCGGTGAGCACGTAGAATCAGCAGGTGTACTCCGGCACACCAGTAAGTGTTCCGGTACAATCCAGGAGTACCGGTGGGTATAGCAAAACTACCGCGGAGTACCAGTGGGTGTACCGGTACTACCCCAGATTGTCGGGTAAGGGGCCAGGCCTACCGCAGAGCAATAGGTAGGGATACCGGGCCTAGCCTGGAGGGTCAGGTAGGAATGTCTGGTCTATACCGCGCTCCCGTATGTTCAGCAGGTGTACCGCAGCGAACCAGTAAGGGTTCAGGTACTACCCTGTAGTACCAGTGAGTGTACCGATACTACTGCAGAGTACCGGTGGGGGTACCGGTACTACCCCAGCATATCAGGTAGGGGTGCCAGGCCAACAACGGAGCATCAGGTAGGGATACCGGGCCTAACACGGAGGGTCAGGTAGGAATGTCTGGTCTACACCGCGCACCCGTAAAGTCAGCAGGAGTAACCCAGTGAACCAGTAAGGGTTCACGTACTATCTCGGAGTACCGGTGGGTGTACCGATACTACCGCAGAGTAACGGTGGGAGTACCGCTACTACCCCAGAAGATCAGTTATGGGTGCCAAGACTAATGCGGAGCATCAGGTAGGGATTCCTGGTCTAACCTGTGGGGTCCGGTAGGGAGGCCGGGTCTAGTCCAGCGCGCACGAAGGGACAGCTGGTGTTCTCTGGCGCATCACAAAGGGTTCCGTTCCAACCCCAGAGTACTGGTGGGTGAACCGGTTCTACCTCGAAACATCGGGTACGTATACCGGTCCTACTCCGGCGGGTCAGGTAGGAAGGGTGGGCGTAAAGCGGGGCGCCCGTAGGATCAGCAGGTGTACCCCGGCGCACCAGTAAGTGTTCCGGTAAAATCCAGGAGTACCGGTGGGTATAGCAAAACTACCGCGGAGTACCAGTGGGTGTACCGGTACTACCCCAGATTGTCGGGTAGGGGGCCAGGCCTACCGCAGAGCATCAGGTAGGGATACCGGGCCTAGCCTGGAGGGTTAGGTAGGAATGTCTGGTCTATACCGCGCGCCCGTAAGTTCAGCAGGTGTACTGCAGCGTACCAGTAAGGGTTCAGGTACTACCCTGGAGTACCGGTGGGTGTTCTGATACTACTGCAGAGTACCGGTGGGGGTACCGGTACTACCCCAGAATATCAGGTATGGGTGCCAAGCCAACAACGGAGCATCAGGTAGGGATACCGGGCCTAACACGGAGGGTCAGCTAGGAATGTCTGGTCTACACCGCGCGCCAGTAACGTCATCATGTGTACCCCAGTGAACAAGAAAGGGTTCACGTACTACCCCGGAGTAACGGTGGGTGTACCGATACTACCGCAGAGTAACGGTGGGGGTACCGCTACTACCCCAGAACATCCGGTATGGGTGCCAAGCCTAATGCGGAGCATCAGGTAGGGATACCGGGTCTAACCTGTGGGGTCCGGTAGGGAGGCCGGGTCTAGTCCAGCGCGCACGAAGGGACAGCTGGTGTTCTCTGGCGCATCACAAAGGGTTCCGTTCCAACCCCAGAGTACTGGTGGGGGAACCGGTTCTACCTCGAAACATCGGGTACGTATACCGGGCCTACTCTAGCGGGTCAGGTAGGAAGGGTGGGCGTAAAGCGGGGCGCCCGTAGGGTCAGCAGGTGTACCCCGGCGCACCAGTAAGTGTTCCGGTAAAATCCAGGAGTACCGGTGGGTATAGAAAAACTACCGCGGAGTACCAGTGGGTGTACCGGTACTACCCCAGATTGTCGGGTAGGGGGCCAGGCCTACCGCAGAGCATCAGGTAGGGATACCGGGCCTAGCCTGGAGGGTCAGGTAGGAATGTCTGGTCTATACCGCGCGCCCGTAATTTCAGCAGGTGTACCCCAGCGAACCCTTAAGGGTTCAGGTACTACCCTGGAGTACCGGTGGGTGTACCGATACTACTGCAGAGTACTGGTGGGGGTACCGGTACTATCCCAGAATATCAGGTAGGGGTGCCAGGCCAACAACGGAGCATCAGGTAGGGATACCGGGCCTAACACGGAGGGTCAGCTAGGAATGTCTAGTCTACACCGCGCACCCGTAAAGTCAGCAGGAGTAACCCAGTGAACCAGTAAGGGTTCACGTACCACCTCGGAGTACCGGTGGGTGTACCGATACTACCGCAGAGTAACGGTGGGAGTACCGCTACTACCCCAGAAGATCGGTTAAGGGTGCCAAGCCTAATGCGGACCATCAGGTAGGGATACCGGGTCTAACCTGTGGGGTCCGGTAGGGAGGCCGGGTCTAGTCCAGCGCGCACGAAGGGACAGCTGGTGTTCTCTGGCGCATCACAAAGGGTTCCGTTCCAACCCCAGAGTACTGGTGGGTGAACCGGTTCTACCTCGAAACATCGGGTACGTGTACTGGGCCTACTCCGGCGGGTCAGGTAGGAAGGGTGGGCGTAAAGCGTCGCGCCCGTAGGGTCAGCAGGTGTACCCCGGCGCACCAGTAAGTGTTCCGGTACAATCCAGGAGTACCGGTGGGTATAGCAAAACTACCGCGGAGTACCAGTGGGTGTACCGGTACTACCCCAGATTGTCGGGTAGGGGGCCAGGCCTACCGCAGAGCAATAGGTAGGGATACCGGGCCTAGCCTGGAGGGTCAGGTAGGAATGTCTCGTCTATACCGCGCGCCCGTAAGTTCAGCAGGTGTACCCCAGTGAACCATTAAGGGTTCAGGTACTACCCTCGAGTACCGGTGAGTGTACAAATACTACTGCAGAGTACCGGTGGGGGTACCGGTACTACCCCAGAATATCAGGTATGGGTGCCAGGCCAACAACGGAGCATCAGGTAGGGATACCGGGCCTAACACGGAGGGTCAGCTAGGAATGTCTGGTCTACACCGCGCACCCGTAAACTCAGCAGGACTAACCCAGTGAACCAGTAAGGGTTCACGTACTACCTCGGAGTACCGGTGGGTGTACCGATACTACCGCAGAGTAACGGTGGGGTTACCTCTACTACCCCAGAAGATCGGGTATGGGTGCCAAGCCTAATGCGGTGCATCAGGTAGGGAGACCTGGTCTAACCTCTGGGGTCCGGTAGGGAGGCCGGGTCTAGTCCAGACTGCACGAAGGGACAGCTGGTGTTCTCTGGCGCATCACAAAGGGTTCCGTTCCAACCCCAGAGTACTGGTGGGGGAACGGGTTCTACCTCGAAACATCGGGTAGGAACACCGGGTCTACTCCGGCGGGTCAGGTAGGAAGGATGGGCGTAAAGCGGTGCGCACGTAGGATCAGCAGGTGTACTCCGGCACACCAGTAAGTGTTTCGGTACAATCCAGGAGTACTGGTGGGTATAGCAAAACTACCGCGTAGTACCAGTGGGTGTACAGGTACTGACACAGATTGTCGGGTAGGGGGCCAGGCCTACCGCAGAGCATCAGGTAGGATACCGGGCCTAGCCTGGAGCGTCAGGTAGGAATTTGTGGTCTATACCGCGGGCCCGTAAGTTCAGCAGGTGTACCGCAGAAAACCAGTAAGGGTTCAGGTACTACCCTGGAGTACCGGTGGGTGTACCGATACTACTGCAGAGTACCGGTGGGGGTACCGGTACTACCCCAGCATATCGGGTAGGGGTGCCTGGCCAACAATGGAGCATCAGATAGGGATACCGGGCTTAACACGGAGGGTCAGGTAGGAATGTCTGGTCTACACCGCGCACCTGTAAAGTCAGCTGGAGTAACCCAGTGAACCAGTAAGGGTTCACGTACTACCTCGGAGTACCGGTGGGTGTACCGATACTACCGCAGAGTAACGGTGGGGATACCGCTACTACCCCAGAAGATCGGGTATGGGTGCCAAGCCTAATGCGGAGCATCAGGTAGGGATACCGGGTCTAACCTGTGGGGTCCGGTAGGGAGGCCGGGTCTAGTCCAGCGCGCACGAAGGGACAGCTGGTGTTCTCTGGCGCATCACAAAGGGTTCCGTTCCAACCCCAGAGTACTGGTGGGGGAACCGGTTCTACATCGAAACATCGGGTAGGGATACCGGGCCTACTCCGGCGGGTCAGGTAGGAAGGGTGGGCGTAAAGCGTCGCGCCCGTAGGGTCAGCAGGTGTACCCCGGCGCACCAGTAAGTGTTCCGGTAAAATCCAGGAGTACCGGTGGGTATAGCAAAACTACCGCGGAGTACCAGTGGGTGTACCGGTACTACCCCAGATTGTCGGGTAGGGGGCCAGGCCTACCGCAGAGCAATAGGTAGGGATACCGGGCCTAGCCTGGAGGGTCAGGTAGGAATGTCTGGTCTATACCGCGCGCCCGTAAGTTCAGCAGGTGTACCCCAGCGAACCAGTAAGGGTTCAGGTACTACCCTGGAGTACCGGTGGGTGTACCGATACTGCTGCAGAGTACCGGTGGGGGTACCGGTACTACCCCAGAATATCAGGTATGGGTGCCAGGCCAACAACGGAGCATCAGGTAGGGATACCGGGCCTAACACGGAGGGTCAGCTAGGAATGTCTGGTCTACACCGCGCGCCAGTAACGTCATCATGTGTACCCTAGTGAACCAGTAAGGGTTCACGTACTACCTCGGAGTACCGGTGGGTGTACCGATACTACCGCAGAGTAACGGTGGGGGTACCGCTACTACCCCACAACATCGGGTATGGGTGCCAAGCCTAATGCGGAGCATCAGGTAGGGATACCGGGTCTAACCTCTGGGGTCCGGTAGGGAGGCCGGGTCTAGTCCAGCGCGCACGAAGGGACAGCTGGTGTTCTCTGGCGCATCACAAAGGGTTCCGTTCCAACCCCAGAGTACAGGTGGGGGAACCGGTTCTACCTCGAAACATCGGGTACGTATACCGGGCCTACTCTGGCGGGTCACGTAGGAAGGGTGGGCGTAAAGCGGGGCGCCCGTAGGATCAGCAGGTGTACCCCGGCGCACCAGTAAGTGTTCCGGTAAAATCCAGGAGTACCGGTGGGTATAGCAAAACTACAGCAGAGTACCAGTGGGTGTACCGGTACTACCCCAGATTGTCGGGTAGGGGGCCAGGCCTACCGCAGAGCATCAGGTAGGGATACCGGGCCTAGCCTGGAGCGTCAGGTAGGAATGTCTGGTCTATACCGCGCGCCCGTAAGTTCAGCAGGTGTACTGCAGCGAACCAGTAAGGGTTCAGGTACTACCCTGGAGTACCGGTGGGTGTTCTGCTACTACTGCAGAGTACCGGTGGGGGTACCGGTACTACCCCAGCATATCGGGTAGGGGTGCCTGGCCAACAATGGAGCATCAGGTAGGGATACCGGGCCTAACACGGAGGGTCAGGTAAGAATGTCTGGTCTACACCGCGCGCCAGTAATGTCAGCAGGTGTACCCCAGTGAACCAGTAAGGGTTCACGTACTACCTCGGAGTACCGGTGGGTGTACCGATACTACCGCAGAGTAACGGTGGGGGTACCGCTATTACCGCAGAAGATCGGGTATGGGTGCCAAGCCTAATGCGGAGCATCAGGTAGGGATACCGGGTCTAACCTGTGGGGTCCGGTAGGGAGGCCAGGTCTAGTCCAGCGCGCACGAAGGGACAGCTGGTGTTCTCTGGCGCATCACAAAGGGTTCCGTTCCAACCCCAGAGTACTTGTGGGGGAACGGGTTCTACCTTGAAACATCGGGTAGGAATACCGGTCCTACTCCGGCGGGTCAGGTAGGAAGGGTGGGCGTAAAGCGGCACGCCGTAGGGTCAGCAGGTGTACCCCGGCGCACCAGTAAACATTCCGGTAAAATCCAGGAGTACCGGTGGGTATAGCAAAACTACCGCGGAGTACCAGTGGGTGTACCGGTACTACCCCAGATTGTCGGGTAGGGGGCCAGGCCTACCGCAGAGCATCAGGTAGGGATACCGGGCCTAGCCTGGAGCGTCAGGTAGGAATGTCTGGTCTATACCGCGCGCCCGTAAGTTCAGCAGGTGTACCGCAGCGAACCAGTAAGAGTTCAGGTACTACCCTGGAGTACCGGTGGGTGTACCGATACTGCTGCAGAGTACCGGTGGGGGTACCGGTACTACCCCAGAATATCAGGTATGGGTGCCAGGCCAACAACGGAGCATCAGGTAGGGATACCGGGCCTAACACGGAGGGTCAGGTAGGAATGTCTGGTCTACACCGCGCACCTGTAAAGTCAGCTGGAGTAACCCAGTGAACCAGTAAGGGTTCACGTACTACCTCGGAGTACCGGTGGGTGTACCGATACTACCGCAGAGTAACGGTGGGGATACCGCTACTACCCCAGAACATCGGGTATGGGTGCCAAGCCTAATGCGGAGCATCAGGTAGGGATAGCGGGTCTAACCTGTGGGGTCCGGTAGGGAGGCCGGGTCTAGTCCAGCGCGCACGAAGGGACAGCTGGTGTTCTCTGGCGCATCACAAAGGGTTCCGTTCCAACCCCAGAGTACTGGTGGGGGAACCGGTTCTACCTCGAAACATCGGGTACGTATACCGGGCCTACTCTGGCAGGTCAGGTAGGAAGGGTGGGCGTAAATCGGGGCGCCCGTAGGATCAGCAGGTGTACCCCGGCGCACCAGTAAGGGTTCCGTTACAATCCAGGAGTACCGGTGGGTATAGCAAAACTACCGCGGAGTACCAGTGGGTGTACCGGTACTACCCCAGATTGTCGGGTAGGGGGCCAGGCCTACCGCAGAGCATCAGGTAGGGATACCGGGCCTAGCCTGGAGCGTCAGGTAGGAATGTCTGGTCTATACCGCGCGCCCGTAAGTTCAGCAGGTGTACCGCAGCGAACCAGTAAGGGTTCAGTTACTACCCTGGAGTACCGGTGGGTGTACCGATACTACTGCAGAGTACCGGTGGGGGTACCGGTACTACCCCAGAATATCAGGTATGGGTGCCAGGCCAACAACGGAGCATCAGGTAGGGATACCGGGCCTAACACGGAGGGTCAGGTAGGAATGTCTGGTCTACACCGCGCACCTGTAAAGTCAGCTGGAGTAACCCAGTAAACCAGTAAGGGTTCACGTACTAACTCGGAGTACCGGTGGGTGTACCGATACTACCGCAGAGTAACGGTGGGGATACCGCTACTACCCCAGAGGATCGGGTATGGGTGCCAAGCCTAATGCGGAGCATCAGGTAGGGATAGCGGGTCTAACCTGTGGGGTCCGGTAGGGAGGCCGGGTCTAGTCCAGCGCGCACGAAGGGACAGCTGGTGTTCTCTGGCGCATCACAAAGGGTTCCGTTCCAACCCCAGAGTACTGGTGGGGGAACCGGTTCTACCTCGAAACATCGGGTACGTATACCGGGCCTACTCTGGCAGGTCAGGTAGGAAGGGTGGGCGTAAATCGGGGCGCCCGTAGGATCAGCAGGTGTACCCCGGCGCACCAGTAAGGGTTCCGTTACAATCCAGGAGTACCGGTGGGTATAGCAAAACTACCGCGGAGTACCAGTGGGTGTACCGGTACTACCCCAGATTGTCGGGTAGGGGGCCAGGCCTACCGCAGAGCATCAGGTAGGGATACCGGGCCTAGCCTGGAGGGTCAGGTAGGAATGTCTGGTCTATACCGCGCGCCCGTAAGTTCAGCAGGTGTACCGCAGCGAACCAGTAAGGGTTCAGTTACTACCCTGGAGTACCGGTGGGTGTACCGATACTACTGCAGAGTACCGGTGGGGGTACCGGTACTACCCCAGAATATCAGGTATGGGTGCCAGGCCAACAACGGAGCATCAGGTAGGGATACCGGGCCTAACACGGAGGGTCAGGTAGGAATGTCTGGTCTACACCGCGCACCTGTAAAGTCAGCTGGAGTAACCCAGTGAACCAGTAAGGGTTCACGTACTAACTCGGAGTACCGGTGGGTGTACCGATACTACCGCAGAGTAATGGTGGGGGTACCGCTACTACCCCAGAACATCGGGTATGGGTGCCAAGCCTAATGCGGAGCATCAGGTAGGGATACCGGGTCTAACCTCTGGGGTCCGGTAGGGATACAGGGTCTAACCTCTGGGGTCCGGTAGGGAGGCCGGGTCTAGTCCAGCGCGCACGAAGGGACAGCTGGTGTTCTCTGGCGCATCACAAAGGGTTCCGTTCCAACCCCAGAGTACTGGTGGGGGAACCGGTTCTACCTCGAAACATCGGGTAGGGATACCGGGCCTACTCCGGCGGGTCAGGTAGGAAGGGTGGGCGTAAAGCGTCGCGCCCGTAGGGTCAGCAGGTGTACCCCGGCGCACCAGTAAGTGTTCCGGTACAATCCAGGAGTACCGGTGGGTATAGCAAAACTAGCGCGGAGTACCAGTGGGTGTACCGGTACTACCCCAGATTGTCGGGTAGGGGGCCAGGCCTACCGCAGAGCATCAGGTAGGGATACCGGGCCTAGCCTGGACGGTCAGGTAGGAATGTCTCGTCTATACCGCGCGCCCGTAAGTTCAGCAGGTGTACCCCAGTGAACCATTAAGGGTTCAGGTACTACCCTCGAGTACCGGTGGGTGTACAAATACTACTGCAGAGTACCGGTGGGGGTACCGGTACTACCCCAGAATATCAGGTAGGGGTGCCAGGCCAACAACGGAGCATCAGGTAGGGATACCGGGCCTAACACGGAGGGTCAGCTAGGAATGTCTGGTCTACACCGCGCACCCGTAAAATCAGCAGGACTAACCCAGTGAACCAGTAAGGGTTCACGTACTACCTCGGAGTACCGGTGGGTGTACCGATACTACTGCAGAGTACCGGTGGGGGTACCGATACTACTGCAGAGTACCGGTGGGGGTACCGGTACTACCCCAGCATATCGGGTAGGGGTGCCTGGCCAACAATGGAGCATCAGGTAGGGATACCGGGCTTAACACGGAGGGTCAGGTAGGAATGTCTGGTCTACACCGCGCGCCAGTAACGTCATCATGTGTACCCCAGTGAACCAGTAAGGGTTCACGTACTACCTCGGAGTACCGGTGGGTGTAGCGATACTACCGCAGAGTAACGGTGGGGGTACCTCTACTACCCCAGAAGATCGGGTATGGGGGCCAAGCCTAATGCGGAGCATCAGGTAGGGATAGCGGGTCTAACCTCTGGGGTCCGGTAGGGAGGCCGGGTCTAGTCCAGCGCGCACGAAGGGACAGCTGGTGTTCTCTGGCGCATCACAAAGGGTTCCGTTCCAACCCCAGAGTACTGGTGGGGGAACGGGTTCTACCTCGAAACATCGGGTACGTATACCGGGCCTACTCTGGCGGGTCAGGTAGGAAGGGTGGGCGTAAAGCGGGGCGCCCGTAGGATCAGCAGGTGTACCCCGGCGCACCAGTAAGTGTTCCGGTAAAATCCAGGAATACCGGTGGGTATAGCAAAACTACCGCGGAGTACCAGTGGGTGTACCGGTACTACCCCAGATTGTCGGGTAGCGGGCCAGGCCTACCGCAGAGCATCAGGTAGGGATACCGGGCCTAGCCTGGAGGGTCAGGTAGGAATGTCTGGTCTATACCGCGCGCCCGTAAGTTCAGCAGGTGTAGTGCAGCGAACCAGTAAGGGTTCAGGTACTACCCTGGAGTACCGGTGGGTGTACCGATACTACCGCAGAGTACCGGTGGGGGTACCGGTACTACCCCAGAATATCAGGTATGGGTGCCAGGCCAACAACGGAGCATCAGGTAGGGATACCGGGCCTAACACTGAGGGTCAGGTAGGAATGTCTGGTCTACACCGCGCACCTGTAAAGTCAGCTGGAGTAACCCAGTGAACCAGTAAGGGTTCACGTACTACCTCGGAGTACCGGTGGGTGTACCGATACTACCGCAGAGTAACGGTGGGGATACCGCTACTACCCCAGAAGATCGGGTATGGGTGCCAAGCCTAATGCGGAGCATCAGGTAGGGATACCGGGTCTAACCTGTGGGGTCCGGTAGGGAGGCCGGGTCTAGTCCAGCGCGCACGAAGGGACAGCTGGTGTTCTCTGGCGCATCACAAAGGGTTCCGTTCCAACCCCAGAGTACTGGTGGGGGAACCGGTTCTACCTCGAAACATCGGGTAGGGATACCGGGCCTACTCCGGCGGGTCAGGTAGGAACGGTGGGCGTAAAGCGTCGCGCCCGTAGGGTCAGCAGGTGTACCCCGGCGCACCAGTAAGTGTTCCGGTAAAATCCAGGAGTACCGGTGGGTATAGCAAAACTACCGCGGAGTACCAGTGGGTGTACCGGTACTAACACAGATTGTCGGGTAGGGGGCCAGGCCTACCGCAGAGCATCAGGTAGGGATACCGGGCCTAGCCTGGAGGGTTAGGTAGGAATGTCTGGTCTATACCGCGCGCCCGTAAGTTCAGCAGGTGTACTGCAGCGTACCAGTAAGGGTTCAGGTACTACCCTGGAGTACCGGTGGGTTTACCGATACTACTGCAGAGTACCGGTGGGGGTACCGGTACTACCCCAGAATATCAGGTATGGGTGCCAGGCCAACAACGGAGCATCAGGTAGGGATACCGGGCCTAACACGGAGGGTCAGCTAGGAATGTCTGGTCTACACCGCGCGCCAGTAACGTCATCATGTGTACCCCAGTGAACCAGTAAGGGTTCACGTACTACCCCGGAGTAACGGTGGGTGTACCGATACTACCGCAGAGTAACGGTGGGAGTACCGCTACTACCCCAGAAGATCGGGTATGGGTGCCAAGCCTAATGCGGAGCATCAGGTAGGGATACCGGGTCTAACCTCTGGGGTCCGGTAGGGAGGCCGGGTCTAGTCCAGCGCGCACGAAGGGACAGCTGGTGTTCTCTGGCGCATCACAAAGGGTTCCGTTCCAACCCCAGAGTACTGGTGGGGGAACGGGTTCTACCTCGAAACATCGGGTAGGAATACCGGGTCTACTCCGGGGGGTCAGGTATGAAGGGTGGGCGTAAAGCGGCGCGCCCGTAGGGTCAGCAGGTGTACCCCGGCGCACCAGGAAGTGTTCCGGTAAAATCCAGGAGTACCGGTGGGTATAGCAAAACTAGCGCGGAGTACCATTGGGTGTACCGGTACTAACCCAGATTGTTGGGTAGGGGGCCAGGCCTACCGCAGAGCATCAGGTAGGGATACCGGGCTTAGCCTGGAGGGTCAGGTAGGAATGTCTGGTCTATACCGCGCGCCCGTAAGTTCAGCAGGTGTCCCGCAGCGAACCAGTAAGGGTTCAGGTACTACCCTGGAGTACCGGTGGGTGTACCAATACTACCGCAGAGTACCGGTGGGGGTACCGGTACTACCCCAGAATATCAGGTATGGGTGCCAGGCCAACAACGGAGCATCAGGTAGGGATACCGGGCCTAACACGGAGGGTCAGGTAGGAATGTCTGGTCTACACCGCGCACCCGTAAAGTCAGCAGGAGTAACCCAGTGAACCAGTAAGGGTTCACGTACTACCTCGGAGTACCGGTGGGTGTACCGATACTACCGCAGAGTAACGGTGGGGGTACCGCTACTACCCCAGAAGATCGGGTATGGGTGCCAAGCCTAATGCGGAGCATCAGGTAGGGATACCGGGTCTAACCTGTGGGGTCCGGTAGGGAGGCCGGGTCTAGTCCAGCGCGCAAGAAGGGACAGCTGGTGTTCTCTGGCGCATCACAAAGGGTTCCGTTCCTACCCCAGAGTACTGGTGGGGGAACGGGTTCTACCTCGAAACATCGGGTAGGAATACCGGGTCTACTCCGGGGGGTCAGGTATGAAGGGTGGGCGTAAAGCGGCGCGCCCGTAGGGTCAGCAGGTGTACCCCGGCGCACCAGGAAGTGTTCCGGTAAAATCCAGGAGTACCGGTGGGTATAGCAAAACTAGCGCGGAGTACCATTGGGTGTACCGGTACTAACCCAGATTGTTGGGTAGGGGGCCAGGCCTACCGCAGAGCATCAGGTAGGGATACCGGGCTTAGCCTGGAGGGTCAGGTAGGAATGTCTGGTCTATACCGCGCGCCCGTAAGTTCAGCAGGTGTCCCGCAGCGAACCAGTAAGGGTTCAGGTACTACCCTGGAGTACCGGTGGGTGTACCAATACTACCGCAGAGTACCGGTGGGGGTACCGGTACTACCCCAGAATATCAGGTATGGGTGCCAGGCCAACAACGGAGCATCAGGTAGGGATACCGGGCCTAACACGGAGGGTCAGGTAGGAATGTCTGGTCTACACCGCGCACCCGTAAAGTCAGCAGGAGTAACCCAGTGAACCAGTAAGGGTTCACGTACTACCTCGGAGTACCGGTGGGTGTACCGATACTACCGCAGAGTAACGGTGGGGGTACCGCTACTACCCCAGAAGATCGGGTATGGGTGCCAAGCCTAATGCGCAGCATCAGGTAGGGATACCGGGTCTAACCTGTGGGGTCCGGTAGGGAGGCCGGGTCTAGTCCAGCGCGCACGAAGGGACAGCTGGTGTTCTCTGGCGCATCACAAAGGGTTCCGTTCCAACCCCAGAGTACTGGTGGGTGAACCGGTTCTATCTCGTAACATAGGGTAGGGATACCGGGCCTAACCCGGCAGGTCATGTACGAAGGGTGGGCGTAAAGCGTCGCGCCCGAAGGGTCAGAATGTGTACCCCGGCGCACCAGTAAGTGTTCCGGTACAATCCAGGAGTACCGGTGGGTATAGCAAAAGTACCGCGGAGTACCAGTGGGTGTACCGGTACTACCCCAGATTGTCGGGTAGGGGGCCAGGCCTACCGCAGAGCATCAGGTAGGGATACCGGGCCTAGCCTGGAGGGTCAGGTAGGAATGTCTGGTCTACACAGCACGCCCGTAAGGTCAGCAGGTGTACCCCAGCGAAACAGTAAGGGTTCAAGTACTACCCTGGAGTACCGGTGGGTGTACTGATAGTACCGCAGAGTACCGGTGGGGGTACCGGTACTACCCCAGCATATCGGGTAGGGGTGCCATGCCAACAATGGAGCATCAGGTAGGGATACCGGGCCTAAAACGGAGGGTCAGGTAGGAATGTCTGGTCTACACCGCGCGCCAGTAATGTCAGCAGGTGTACCCTGGTGAACCAGTAAGGGTTCACGTACTACCTCGGAGTACCGGTGGGTGTACCGATACTACCGCAGAGTAACGGTGGGGGTACCGCTACTACCGCAGAAGATCGGGTATGGGTGCCAAGCCTAATGCGGAGCATCAGGTAGGGATACCGGGTCTAACCTGTGGGGTCCGGTAGGGAGGCCGGGTCTAGTCCAGCGCGCACGAAGGGACAGCTGGTGTTCTCTGGCGCATCACAAAGGGTTCCGTTCCAACCCCAGAGTACTGGTGGGGGAACGGGTTCTACCTCGAAACATCGGGTAGGAATACCGGGTCTAGTCCGGCGGGTAAGGTAGGAAGGGTGGGTGTAAAGCGGCGCGCCCGTAGGGTCAGCACGTGTACCCCGGCGCACCAGGAAGTGTTCCGGTAAAATCCAGGAGTACCGGTGGGTATAGCAAAACTACCGCGGAGTACCAGTGGGTGTACCGGTACAAACCCAGATTGTCGGGTAGGGGGCCAGGCCTACCGCAGAGCATCAGGTAGGGATACCGGGCCTAGCCTGGAGGGTCAGGTAGGAATGTCTGGTCTATACCGCGCGCCCGTAAGTTCAGCAGGTGTACCGCAGCGAACCAGTAAGGGTTCAGGTACTACCCTGGAGTACCGGTGGGTGTACCGATACTACTGCGGAGTACCGGTGGGGGTACTGGTACTACCCCAGAATATCAGGTATGGGTGCCAGGCCAACAACGGAGCATCAGGTAGGGATACCGGGCCTAACACAGAGGGGCAGGTAGGAATGTCTGGTCTACACCGCGCACCCGTAAAGTCAGCAGGAGTAACCCAGTGAACCAGTAAGGGTTCACGTACTACCTCGGAGTACCGGTGGGTGTACCGATACTACCGCAGAGTAACGGTGGGGGTACCGCTACTACCATAGACGATCGGGTATGGGTGCCAAGCCTAATGCGGAGCATCAGGTAGGGATACCGGGTCTAACCTCTGGGGTCCGGTAGGGAGGCCGGGTCTAGTCCAGCGCGCACCAAGGGACAGATGGTGTTCTCTGGCGCATCACAGGGGGTTTCGTTCCTACCCCAGAGTACTGGTGGGGGAACGGCTTCTACCTCGAAACGTAGGGTAGTGATACCGGGCCTAACCCGGCAGGTCATGTACGAAGGGTGGGCGTAAAGCGTCGCGCCCTAAGGGTCAGCAGGTGTACCCCGGCGCACCATTAAGTGTTCCGGTACAATCCAGGAGTACCGGTGGGTATAGCAAAACTACCGCGGAGTACCAGAGGGTGTACCGGTACTACCCCAGATTGTCGGGTAGGGGGCCAGGCCTACCGCAGAGCATCAGGTAGGGATACCGGGCCTAGCCTGGAGGGTCAGGTAGGAATGTCTGGTCTATACCGCGCGCCCGTAAGTTCAGCAGGTGTAGTGCAGCGAACCAGTAAGGGTTCAGGTACTACCCTGGAGTACCGGTGGGTGTACCGATACGACTGCAGAGTACCGGTGGGGGTACCGGTACTACCCCAGAATATCAGGTATGGGTGCCAGGCCAACAATGGAGCATCAGGAAAGGGATACCGGGCTTAACACGGAGGGTCATGTAGCAATGTCTGGTCTACACCGCGCACCCGTAAAGTCAGCAGGAGTAACCCAGTGAACCACTAAGGGTTCACGTACTACCTCGGAGTACCGGTGGGTGTACCGATACTACCGCAGAGTAACGGTGGGGGTACCGCTACTACCCCAGAAGATTGGGTATGGGTGCCAAGCCTAATGCGGAGCATCACGTAGGGATACCGGGTCTAACCTGTGGGGTACGGTAGGGAGGCCGGGTCTAGTCCAGCGCGCACGAAGGGACAGCTGGTGTTCTCTGGCACATCACAAAGGGTTCCGTTCCTACCCCAGAGTACTGGAGGGGGAACGGGTTCTACCTCGAAACATCGGGTAGGAATACCGGGACTACTCCGGCAGGTCAAGTAGGAAGGGTGGGCGTAAAGCGTCGCGCCCGTAGGGTCAGCAGGTGTACCCCGGCGCACCAGTAAGTGTTCCGGTAAAATCCAGGAGTACCGGTGGGTATAGCAAAACTACCGCGGAGTACCAGTGGGTGTACCGGTACTAACCCAGATTGTCGGGTAGGGGGCCAGGCCTACCGCAGAGCATCAGGTAGGGATACCGGGCCTAGCCTGCAGGGTCAGGTAGGAATTTCTGGTCTATACTGCGCACCCGTAAGTTCAGCAGGTGTACAGCAGAGAACCAATAAGGGTTCAGGTACTACCCTGGAGTACCGCTGGTTGTACCGATACTTCTGCAGAGTACCGGTGGGGGTACCGGTACTACCCCAGAATATTAGGTATGGGTGCCAGGCCAACAACGGAGCATCAGGTAGGGATACCGGGCCTAACACCGAGGGTCAGGTAGGAATGTCTGGTCTACACCGCGCACCCTTAAAGTCAGCAGGAGTAACCCAGTGAACCAGTAAGGGTTCACGTACTACCTCGGAGTACCGGTGGGTGTACCGATACTACTGCAGAGTAACGGTTGGGGTACCGCTACTACCGCAGAAGATCGGGTATGGGTGCCAAGCCTAATGCGGAGCATCAGGTAGGGATACCGGGTCTAACCTGTGGGGTCCGGTAGGGAGGCCGGGTCTAGTCCAGCGCGCACGAAGGTACAGCTGGTGTTCTCTGGCGCATCACAGAGAGTTTCGTTCCTACCCCAGAGTACTGGTGGGGGAACGGCTTCTACCTCGAAACATCGGGTAGGAATACCGGGTCTACTCCGGCGGGTCAAGTAGGAAGTGTGGGCGTAAAGCGGCGCGCCCGTAGGGTCAGCAGGTGTACCCCGGCGCACCAGTAAGTGTTCCGGTAAAATCCAGGAGTACCGGTGGGTATAGCAAAACTACTGCGGAGTACCAGTGGGTGTACCGGTACTAACCCAGATTGTCGGGTAGGGGGCCAGGCCTACCGCAGAGCATCAGGTAGGGATACCGGGCCTAGCCTGGAGGGTCAGGTAGGAATGTCTGGTCTATACCGCGGGCCCGTAAGTTCAGCAGGTGTACCTCAGCGAACCAGTAAGTGTTCAGGTACTACCCTGGAGTACCGGTGGGTGTACCGATACTACTGCGGAGTACCGTTGGGGGTACCGTTACTACCCCAGAATATCAGGTATGGGTGCCAGGCCAACAACGGAGCATCAGGTAGGGATACCGGGCCTAAAACGGAGGGTCAGGTAGGAATGTCTGGTCTACACCGCGCACCCGTAAAGTCAGCAGGAGTAACCCAGTGAACCAGTAGGGGTTCACGTACTACCTCGGAGTGCCGGTGGGTGTACCGATACTACCGCAGAGTAACAGTGGGGGACCGCTACTACCACAGAAGATCGGTTATGGGTGCCAAGCCTATTGCGGAGCATCAGGTAGGGATACCGGGTCTAACCTGTGGGGTCCGGTAGGGAGGCCGGGTCTACTCCAGCACGCACGAAGGGACAGCTGGTGTTCTCTGGCGCATCACAAAGGGTTCCGTTCCAACCCCAGAGTACTGGTGGGTGAACCGGTTCTACCTCGAAACATAGGGTAGTGATACCGGGCCTAACCCGGCAGGTCATGTACGAAGGGTGGGCGTAAAGCGTCGCGCCCTAAGGGTCAGCAGGTGTACCCCGGCGCACCAGTAAGTGTTCCGGTACAATCCAGGAGTACCGGTGGGTATAGCAAAACTACCGCGGAGTACAGGTGGGTGTACCGGTACTACCCCTGATTGTCGGGTAGGGGGCCAGGCCTACCGCAGAGCATCAGGTAGGGATACCGGGCCTATCCTGGAGGGTCAGGTAGGAATTTCTGGTCTATACTGCGCGCCCGTAAGTTCAGCAGGTGTACCGCAGCGAACCATTAAGGGTTCAGGTACTACCCTGGAGTACCGCTGGTTGTACCGATACTACTGCAGAGTACCGGTGGGGGTACCGGTACTACCCCAGAATATCAGGTATGGGTGCCAGGCCAACAACGGAGCATCAGGTAGGGATACCGGGCCTAACACGGAGGGTCAGGTAGGAATGTCTGGTCTACACCGCGCACCCGTAAATTCAGCAGGAGTAACCCAGTGAACCAGTAAGGGTTCACGTACTACCTCGGAGTAACGGTGGGTGTACCGATACTACCGCAGAGTAACGGTGGGGGTACCGCTACTACCGCAGAAGATCGGTTATGGGTGCCAATCCTAATGCAGAGCATCAGGTAGGGATAGAGGGTCTAACCTGTGGGGTCCGGTAGGGAGGCCGGGTCTAGACCAGCGCCCACGAAGGGACAGCTGGTGTTCTCTGGCGCATCACAAAGGGTTCCGTTCCTACCCCAGAGTACTGGTGGGGGAACGGGTTCTACCTCGAAACATCGGGTAGGAATACCGGGTCTACTCCGGCAGGTCAAGTAGGAAGGGTGGGCGTAAAGCGGCGCGCCCGTAGGGTCAGCAGGTGTACCCCGGCGCACCAGTAAGTGTTCGGATAAAATCCAGGAGTACCGGTGGGTATAGCAAAACTACCGCGGAGTACCAGTGGGTGTACCGGTACTAACCCAGATTGTCGGGTAGGGGGCCAGGCCTACCGCAGAGCATCAGGTAGGGATACCGGGCCTGGCCTGGAGGGTCAGGTAGGAATGTCTGGTCTATACCACGGTCCCGTAAGTTCAGCAGGTGTACCGCAGCGAACCAGTAAGGGTTCAGGTACTACCCTGGAGTACCGGTGGATGTACCGATACTACTGCAGAGTACCGTTGGGGGTACCGTTACTACCCCAGAATATCAGGTATGGGTGCCAGGCCAACAACGGAGCATCAGGTAGGGATACCGGGCCTAACACGGAGGGTCAGGTAGGAATGTCTGGTCTACACCGCGCACCCGTAAAGTCAGCAGGAGTAACCCAGTGAACCAGTAAGGGTTCACGTACTACCTCGGAGTACCGGTGGGTGTACCGATACTACAGCAGAGTAACGGTGAGGGTACCGCTACTACCCCAGAAGATCGGGTATGGGTGCCAAGCCTATTGCGGAGCATCAGGTAGGGATACCGGGTCTAAGCTGTGGGGTCCGGTAGGGAGGCCGGGCCTAGTCCAGCGCGCACGAAGGGACAGCTGGTGTTCTCTGGCGCATCACAAAGGGTTCCGTTCCTACCCCAGAGTACTGGTGGGGGAACGGGTTCTACCTCGAAACATCGGGTAGGAATACCGCGTCTACTCCGGCAGGTCAAGTAGGAAGGGTGGGCGTAAAGCGGCGCACCCGTAGGGTCAGCAGGTGTACCCCGGCGCACCAGTAAGTGTTCCGGTAAAATCCAGGAGTACCGGTGGGTATAGCAAAACTACCGCGGAGTACCAGTGGGTGTACCGGTACTAACCCAGATTGTCGGGTAGGGGGCCAGGCCTACCGCAGAGCATCAGGTAGGGATACCGGGCCTAGCCTGCAGGGTCAGGTAGGAATTTCTGGTCTATACCGCGGGCCCGTAAGTTCAGCAGGTGTACAGCAGCGAACCATTAAGGGTTCAGGTACTACCCTGGAGTACCGCTGGTTGTACCGATACTACTGCAGAGTACCGGTGGGGGTACCGGTACTACCCCAGAATATTAGGTATGGGTGCCAGGCCAACAACGGAGCATCAGGAAGGGACACCGGGCCTAACACCGAGGGTCAGGTAGGAATGTCTGGTCTACACCGCGCACCCTTAAAGTCAGCAGGAGTAACCCAGTGAACCAGTAAGGGTTCACGTACTACCTCGGAGTACCGGTGGGTGTACCGATACTACCGCAGAGTAACGGTGGGGGTACCGCTACTACCGCAGAAGATCGGGTATGGGTGCCAATCCTAATGCAGAGCATCAGGTAGGGATAGAGGGTCTAACCTGTGGGGTCCGGTAGGGAGGCCGGGTCTAGTCCAGCGCGCACGAAGGGACAGCTGGTGTTCTCTGGCGCATCACAAAGGGTTCCGTTCCAACCCCAGAGTACTGGTGGGTGAACCGGTTCTACCTCGTAACATAGGGTAGGGATACCGGGCCTAACCCGGCAGGTCATGTACGAAGGGTGGGCGTAAAGCGTCACGCCCGAAGGGTCAGCAGGTGTACCCCGGCGCACCAGTAAGTGTTCCGGTACAATCCAGGAGTACCGGTGGGTATAGGAAAAGTACCGCGGAGTACCAGTGGGTGTACCGGTACTAACCCAGATTGTTGGGTAGGGGGCCAGGCCTACCGCAGAGCATCAGGTAGGGATACCGGGCCTAGCCTAGAGGGTCAGGTAGGAATGTCTGGTCTACACCGCGCGCCAGTAATGTCAGCAGGTGTACCCCGGTGAACCAGTAAGGGTTCACGTACTACCTCGGAGTACCGGTGGGTGTACCGATACTACCGCAGAGTAACGGTGGGGGTACCGCTACTACCCCAGAACATCGGGTATGGGTGCCAAGCCTAATGCGGAGCATCAGGTAGGGATAGCGGGTCTAACCTGTGGGGTCCGGTAGGGAGGCCGGGTCTAGTCCAGCGCGCACGAAGGGACAGCTGGTGTTCTCTGGCGCATCACAAAGGGTTCCGTTCCTACCCCAGAGTACTGGTGGGGGAACGGGTTCTACCTCGAAACATCGCGTAGGAATACCGGGTCTACTCCGGCGGGTCAATTAGGAAGTGTGGGCGTAAAGCGGCGCGCCCGTAGGGTCAGCAGGTGTACCCCGGCGCACCAGTAAGTGTTCGGATAAAATCCAGGAGTACCGGTGGGTATAGCAAAACTACTGCGGAGTACCAGTGGGTGTACCGGTACAAACCCAGATTGTCGGGTAGGGGGCCAGGCCTACCGCAGAGCATCAGGTAGGGATACCGGGCCTAGCCTGGAGGGTCAGGTAGGAATGTCTGGTCTATACCGCGCGCCCGTAAGTTCAGCAGGTGTACCGCAGCGAACCAGTAAGGGTTCAGGTACTACCCTGGAGTACCGGTGGGTGTACCGATACTACTGCAGAGTACCGGTGGGGGTACCGGTACTACCCCAGCATATCGGGTAGGGGTGCCAGGCCAACAACGGAGCATCAGGTAGGGATACCGGGCCTAACACGGAGGGTCAGGTAGGAATGTCTGGTCTACACCGCGCACCCGGAAAGTCAGCAGGAGTAACCCAGTGAACCAGTAAGGGTTCACGTACTACCTCGGAGTACCGGTGGGTGTACCGATACTACCGCAGAGTAACGGTGGGGGTACCGCTACTACCCCAGAAGATCGGGTATGGGTGCCAAGCGTAATGCGGAGCATCAGGTAGGGATACCGGGTCTAACCTGTGGGGTCCGGTAGGGAGGCCGGGTCTAGTCCAGCGCGCACGAAGGGACAGCTGGTGTTCTCTGGCGCATCACAAAGGGTTCCGTTCCTACCCCAGAGTACTGGTGGGGGAACGGGTTCTACCTCGAAACATCGGGTAGGAATACCGCGTCTACTCCGGCAGGTCAAGTAGGAAGGGTGGGCGTAAAGCGGCGCGCCCGTAGGGTCAGCAGGTGTACCCCGGCGCACCAGTAAGTGTTCCGGTAAAATCCAGGAGTACCGGTGGGTATAGCAAAACTACCGCGGAGTACCAGTGGGTGTACCGGTACTAACCCAGATTGTCGGGTAGGGGGCCAGGCCTACCGCAGAGCATCAGGTAGGGATACCGGGCCTAGCCTGGAGGGTCAGGTAGGAATGTCTGGTCTACACCGCGCACCCTTAAAGTCAGCAGGAGTAACCCAGTGAACCAGTAAGGGTTCACGTACTACCCTGGAGTACCGGTGGGTGAACCAATACTACCGCAGAGTACCGTTGGGGGTACCGCTACTACCGCAGAAGATCGGGTATGGGTGCCAATCCTAATGCAGAGCATCAGGTAGGGATAGAGGGTCTAACCTGTGGGGTCCGGTAGGGAGGCCGGGTCTAGTCCAGCGCACACGAAGGGTCAGCTGGTGTTCTCTGGCGCATCACAAAGGGTTCAGTTCCAACCCCAGAGTACTGGTGGGGGAACTGGTTCTACCTCGAAACATCAGGTACGTATAACGGGCCTACTCCGGCGGGTCAGGTAGGAAGGGTGGGCGTAAAGCGGCGCGCCCGTAGGGTCAGCAGGTGTACCCCGGCGCACCAGTAAGTGTTCCGGTAAAATCCAGGAGTACCGGTGGGTATAGCAAAACTACCGCGGAGTACCAGTGGGTGTACCGGTACTAACCCAGATTGTCGGGTAGGGGACCAGGCCTACCGCAGAGCATCAGGTAGGGATACCGGGCCTCGCCTGGAGGGTCAGGTAGGAATGTCTGGTCTATACCGCGGTCCCGTAAGTTCAGCAGGTGTACCCCAGTGAACCAGTAAGGGTTCAGGTACTACCCTGGAGTACCAGTGGGTGTACCGATACTACTGCAGAGTACCGTTGGGGGTACCGTTACTACCCCAGAATATCAGGTATGGGTGCCAGGCCAACAATGGAGCATCAGGTAGGGATACCGGGCCTAACACGGAGGGTCAGGTAGGAATGTCTGGTCTACACCGCGCACCCGTAAAGTCAGCAGGAGTAACCCAGTGAACCAGTAAGGGTTCACGTACTACCTCGGAGTGCCGGTGGGTGTACCGATACTACCGCAGAGTAACAGTGGGGGACCGCTACTACCCCAGAATATCGGTTATGGGTGCCAAGCCTATTGCGGAGCATCAGGTAGGGATACCGGGTCTAACCTGTGGGGTCCGGTAGGGAGGCCGGGTCTAGTCCAGCGCGCACGAAGGGACAGCTGGTGTTCTCTGGCGCATCACAAAGTGTTCCGTTCCTACCCCAGAGTACTGGTGGGGGAACGGGTTCTACCTTGAAACATCGGGTAGGAATACCGGGTCTACTCCGGCGGGTCAAGTAGGAAGTGTGGGCGTAAAGCGGCGCGCCCGTAGGGTCAGCAGGTGTACCCCGGCGCACCAGTAAGTGTTCGGATAAAATCCAGGAGTACCGGTGGGTATAGCAAAACTACTGCGGAGTACCAGTGGGTGTACCGGTACAAACCCAGATTGTCGGGTAGGGGGCCAGGCCTACCGCAGAGCATCAGGTAGGGATACCGGGCCTAGCCTGGAGGGTCAGGTAGGAATGTCTGGTCTATACCGCGGGCCCGTAAGTTCAGCAGGTGTACCGCAGCGAACCAGTAAGGGTTCACGTACTACCTCGGAGTAACGGTGGGTGTACCGATACTACCGCAGAGTAACGGTGGGGGTACCGCTACTACCCCAGAAGATCGGGTATGGGTGCCAAGCCTAATGCGGAGCATCAGGTAGGGATACCGGGTCTAACCTGTGGGGTCCGGTAGGGAGGCCGGGTCTAGTCCAGCGCGCACGAAGGGACAGCTGGTGTTCTCTGTCGCATCTCAAAGGGTTCCGTTCCAACCCCAGAGTACTGGTGGGTGAACCGGTTCTACCTCGTAACATAGGGTAGGGATACCAGGCCTAACCCGGCAGGTCATGTACGAAGGGTGGGCGTAAAGCGTCGCGCCCGAAGGGTCAGCAGGTGTACCCCGGCGCACCAGGAAGTGTTCCGGTACAATCCAGGAGTACCGGTGGGTATAGCAAAACTACCGCGGAGTACCAGTGGGTGTACCGGTACTAACCCAGATTGTTGGGTAGGGGGCCAGGCCTACCGCAGAGCATCAGGTAGGGATACCGGGCCTAGCCTGGAGGGTCAGGTAGGAATGTCTGGTCTATACCGCGGGCCCGTAAGTTCAGCAGGTGTACCGCAGCGAACCAGTAAGGGTTCAGGTACTACCCTGGAGTACCGGTGGGTGTACCGATACTACTGCAGAGTACCGGTGGGGGTACCGGTACTACCCCAGCATATCGGGTAGGGGTGCCAGGCCAACAATGGAGCATCAGGTAGGGATACCGGGCCTAACACGGAGGGTCAGGTAGGAATGTCTGGTCTACACCGCGCGCCAGTAATGTCAGCAGGTGTACCCCGGTGAACCAGTAAGGGTTCACGTACTACCTCGGAGTACCGGTGGGTGTACCGATACTACCGCAGAGTAACGGTGGGGGTACCGCTACTACCCCAGAACATCGGGTATGGGTGCCAAGCCTAATGCGGAGCATCAGGTAGGGATACCGGGTCTAAGCTGTGGGGTCCGGTAGGGAGGCCGGGTCTAGTCCAGCGCGCACGAAGGGACAGCTGGTGTTCTCTGGCGCATCACAAAGGGTTCCGTTCCTACCCCAGAGTACTGGTGGGGGAACGGGTTCTACCTCGAAACATCGGGTAGGAATACCGGGTCTACTCCGGCGGGTCAAGTAGGAAGTGTGGGCGTAAAGCGGCGCGCCCGTAGGGTCAGCAGGTGTATCCCGGCGCACCAGTAAGTGTTCGGATAAAATCCAGGAGTACCGGTGGGTATAGCAAAACTACTGCGGAGTACCAGTGGGTGTACCGGTACAAACCCAGATTGTCGGGTAGGGGGCCAGGCCTACCGCAGAGCATCAGGTAGGGATACCGGGCCTAGCCTGGAGGGTCAGGTAGGAATGTCTGGTCTATACCGCGGGCCCGTAAGTTCAGCAGGTGTACCGCAGCGAACCAGTAAGGGTTCAGGTACTACCCTGGAGTACCGGTGGGTGTACCGATACTACTGCGGAGTACCGGTGGGGGTACCGGTACTACCCCAGCATATCGGGTAGGGGTGCCAGGCCAACAATGGAGCATCAGGTAGGGATACCGGGCCTAACACGGAGGGTCAGGTAGGAATGTCTGGTCTACACCGCGCGCCAGTAATGTCAGCAGGTGTGCCCCGGTGAACCAGTAAGGGTTCACGTACTACCTCGGAGTACCGGTGGGTGTACCGATACTACCGCAGAGTAACGGTGGGGGTACCGCTACTACCCCAGAACATCGGGTATGGGTGCCAAGCCTAATGCGGAGCATCAGGTAGGGATACCGGGTCTAAGCTGTGGGGTCCGGTAGGGAGGCCGGGTCTAGTCCAGCGCGCACGAAGGGACAGCTGGTGTTCTCTGGCGCATCACAAAGGGTTCCGTTCCTACCCCAGAGTACTGGTGGGGGAACCGGTTCTACCTCGAAACATCGGGTAGGAATACCAGGTCTACTCCGGCGGGTCAGATAGGAAGGGTGGGCGTAAAGCGGCGCGCCCGTAGGGTCAGCAGGTGTACCCCGGCGCACCAGGAAGTGTTCCGGTACAATCCAGGAGTACCGGTGGGTATAGCAAAACTACCGCGGAGTACCAGTGGGTGTACCGGTACTACCCCACATTGTCGGGTAGGGGGCCAGGCCTACCGCAGAGCATCAGGTAGGGATACCGGGCCTAGCCTGGAGGGTCAGGTAGGAATGTCTGGTCTATACCGCGGGCCCGTAAGTTCAGCAGGTGTACCGCAGCGAACCAGTAAGGGTTCAGGTACTACCCTGGAGTACCGGTGGGTGTACCGATACTGCTGCAGATTACCGGTGGGGGTACCGGTACTACCCCAGCATATCGGGTAGGGGTGCCAGGCCAACAACGGAGCATCAGGTAGGGATACCGGGCCTAACACGGAGGGTCAGGTAGGAATGTCTGGTCTACACCGCGCACCCGTAAAGTCAGCAGGAGTAACCCAGTGAACCAGTAAGGGTTCACGTACTACCTCGGAGTACCGGTGGGTGTACCGATACTACCGCAGAGTAACGGTGGGGGTACCGCTACTACCCCAGAAGATCGGGTATGGGTGCCAAGCGTAATGCGGAGCATCAGGTAGGGATACCGGGTCTAACCTGTGGGGTCCGGTAGGGAGGCCGGGTCTAGTCCAGCGCGCACGAAGGGACAGCTGGTGTTCTCTGGCGCATCACAAAGGGTTCCGTTCCAACCCCAGAGTACTGGTGGGGGAACGGGTTCTACCTCGAAACATCGGCTAGGAATACCGGGTCTACTCCGGCAGGTCTGGTAGGAAGGGTGGGCGTAAAGCGGCGCGCCCGTAGGGTCAGCAGGTGTACCCCGGCGCACCAGGAAGTGTTCCGGTACAATCCAGGAGTACCGGTGGGTATAGCAAAACTACCGCGGAGTACCAGTGGGTGTACCGGTACTAACCCAGATTGTTGGGTAGGGGGCCAGGCCTACCGCAGAGCATCAGGTAGGGATACCGGGCCTAGCCTGGAGGGTCAGGTAGGAATGTCTGGTTTATACCGCGGGCCCGTAAGTTCAGCAGGTGTACCGCAGCGAACCAGTAAGGGTTCAGGTACTACCCTGGAGTACCGGTGGGTGTACCGATACTGCTGCAGAGTACCGGTGGGGGTACCGGTACTACCCCAGCATATCGGGTAGGGGTGCCAGGCCAACAATGGAGCATCAGGTAGGGATACCGGGCCTAACACGGAGGGTCAGGTAGGAATGTCTGGTCTACACCGCGCGCCAGTAATGTCAGCAGGTGTACCCCAGTGAACCAGTAAGGGTTCACGTACTACCCTGGAGTACCGGTGGGTGTACCGATACTACCGCAGAGTAACGGTGGGGGTACCGCTACTACCGCAGAAGATCGGGTATGGGTGCCAAGCCTAATGCGGAGCATCAGGTAGGGATACCGGGTCTAACCTGTGGGGTCCGGTAGGGAGGCCGGGTCTAGTCCAGCGCGCACGAAGGGACAGCTGGTGTTCTCTGGCGCATCACAAATGGTTCCGTTCCTACCCCAGAGTACTGGTGGGGGAACGGATTCTACCTCGAAACATCGGGTAGGAATACCGGGTCTACTCCGGCGGGTCAGGTAGGAAGGGTGGGCGTAAAGCGTCGCGCCCGTAGGGTCAGCAGGTGTACCCCGGCGCACCAGGAAGTGTTCCGGTACAATCCAGGAGTACCGGTGGGTATAGCAAAACTACCGCGGAGTACCAGTGGGTGTACCGGTACTAACCCAGATTGTTGGGTAGGGGGCCAGGCCTACCGTAGAGCATCAGGTAGGGATACCGGGCCTAGCCTGGAGGGTCAGGTAGGAATGTCTGGTCTATACCGCGGGCCCGTAAGTTCAGCAGGTGTACCGCAGCGAACCAGTAAGGGTTCAGGTACTACCCTGGAGTACCGGTGGGTGTACCGATACTGCTGCAGATTACCGGTGGGGGTACCGGTACTACCCCAGCATATCGGGTAGGGGTGCCAGGCCAACAACGGAGCATCAGGTAGGGATACCGGGCCTAACACGGAGGGTCAGGTAGGAATGTCTGGTCTACACCGCGCACCCGTAAAGTCAGCAGGAGTAACCCAGTGAACCAGTAAGGGTTCACGTACTACCTCGGAGTACCGGTGGGTGTACCGATACTACCGCAGAGTAACGGTGGGGGTACCGCTACTACCGCAGAAGATCGGGTATGGGTGCCAAGCCTAATGCGGAGCATCAGGTAGGGATACCGGGCCTAGCCTGGAGGGTCAGGTAGGAATGTCTGGTCTATACCGCGGGCCCGTAAGTTCAGCAGGTGTACCGCAGCGAAGCAGTAAGGGTTCAGGTACTACCCTGGAGTACCGGTGGGTGTACCGATACTACTGCGGAGTACAGGTGCGGGTACCGGTACTACCCCAGAATATCAGGTATGGGTGCCAGGCCAACAACGGAGCATCAGGTAGGGATACCGGGCCTAACACGGAGGGTCAGGTAGGAATGTTTGGTCTACACCGCGCACCCGTAAAGTCAGCAGGAGTAACCCAGTGAACCAGTAAGGGTTCACGTACTACCTCGGAGTACCGGTGGGTGTACCGATACTACCGCAGAGTAACGGTGGGGGTACCGCTACTACCCCAGAAGATCGGGTATGGGTGCCAAGCGTAATGCGGAGCATCAGGTAGGGATACCGGGTCTAACCTGTGGGGTCCGGTAGGGAGGCCGGGTCTAGTCCAGCGCGCACGAAGGGACAGCTGGTGTTCTGTGGCGCATCACAAAGGGTTCCGTTCCTACCCCAGAGTACTGGTGGGGGAACGGGTTCTACCTCGAAACATCGGCTAGGAATACCGGGTCTACTCCAGCGGGTCTGGTAGGAAGGGTGGGCGTAAAGCGGCGCGCCCGTAGGGTCAGCAGGTGTACCCCGGCGCACCAGGAAGTGTTCCGGTACAATCCAGGAGTACCGGTGGGTATAGCAAAACTACCGCGGAGTACCAGTGGGTGTACCGGTACTAACCCAGATTGTTGGGTAGGGGGCCAGGCCTACCGCAGAGCATCAGGTAGGGATACCGGGCCTAGCCTGGAGGGTCAGGTAGGAATGTCTGGTTTATACCGCGGGCCCGTAAGTTCAGCAGGTGTACCGCAGCGAACCAGTAAGGGTTCAGGTACTACCCTGGAGTACCGGTGGGTGTACCGATACTGCTGCAGAGTACCGGTGGGGGTACCGGTACTACCCCAGCATATCGGGTAGGGGTGCCAGGCCAACAATGGAGCATCAGGTAGGGATACCGGGCCTAACACGGAGGGTCAGGTAGGAAAGTCTGGTCTACACCGCGCGCCAGTAATGTCAGCAGGTGTACCCCAGTGAACCAGTAAGGGTTCACGTACTACCTCGGAGTACCGGTGGGTGTACCGATACTAACGCAGAGTAACGGTGGGGGTACCGCTACTACCGCAGAAGATCGGGTATGGGTGCCAAGCCTAATGCGGAGCATCAGGTAGGGATACCGGGTCTAACCTGTGGGGTCCGGTAGGGAGGCCGGGTCTAGTCCAGCGCGCACGAAGGGACAGCTGGTGTTCTCTGGCGCATCACAAATGGTTCCGTTCCTACCCCAGAGTACTGGTGGGGGAACGGATTCTACCTCGAAACATCGGGTAGGAATACCGGGTCTACTCCAGCGGGTCAGGTAGGAAGGGTGGGCGTAAAGCGTCGCGCCCGTAGGGTCAGCAGGTGTACCCCGGCGCACCAGGAAGTGTTCCGGTACAATCCAGGAGTACCGGTGGGTATAGCAAAACTACCGCGGAGTACCAGTGGGTGTACCGGTACTAGCCCAGATTGTCGGGTATGGGGCCAGGCCTACCGCAGAGCATCAGGTAGGGATACCGGGCCTAGCCTGGAGGGTCAGGTAGGAATGTCTGGTCTATACCGCGGGCCCGTAAGTTCAGCAGGTGTACCGCAGCGAACCAGTAAGGGTTCAGGTACTACCCTGGAGTACCGGTGGGTGTACCGATACTGCTGCAGATTACCGGTGGGGGTACCGGTACTACCCCAGCATATCGGGTAGGGGTGCCAGGCCAACAACGGAGCATCAGGTAGGGATACCGGGCCTAACACGGAGGGTCAGGTAGGAATGTCTGGTCTACACCGCGCACCCGTAAAGTCAGCAGGAGTAACCCAGTGAACCAGTAAGGGTTCACGTACTACCTCGGAGTACCGGTGGGTGTACCGATACTACCGCAGAGTAACGGTGGGGGTACCGCTACTACCGCAGAAGATCGGGTATGGGTGCCAAGCCTAATGCGGAGCATCAGGTAGGGATACCGGGCCTAGCCTGGAGGGTCAGGTAGGAATGTCTGGTCTATACCGCGGGCCCGTAAGTTCAGCAGGTGTACCGCAGCGAACCAGTAAGGGTTCAGGTACTACCCTGGAGTACCGGTGGGTGTACCGATACTACTGCGGAGTACCGGTGGGGGTACCGGTACTACCCCAGAATATCAGGTATGGGTGCCAGGCCAACAACGGAGCATCAGGTAGGGATACCGGGCCTAACACGGAGGGTCAGGTAGGAATGTCTGGTCTACACCGCGCACCCGTAAAGTCAGCAGGAGTAACCCAGTGAACCAGTAAGGGTTCACGTACTACCTCGGAGTACCGGTGGGTGTACCGATACTACCGCAGAGTAACGGTGGGGGTACCGCTACTACCGCAGAAGATCGGGTATGGGTGCCAAGCCTAATGCGGAGCATCAGGTAGGGATACCGGGTCTAATCTGTGGGGTCCGGTAGGGAGGCTGGGTCTAGTCCAGCGCGCACGAAGGGACAGCTGGTGTTCTCTGGCGCATCTCAAAGGGTTCCGTTCCAACACCAGAGTACTGGTGGGTGAACCGGTTCTACCTCATAACATAGGGTAGGGATACCGGGCCTAACCCGGCAGGTCATGTACGAAGGGTGGGCGTAAAGCGTCGCGCCCGAAGGGTCAGCAGGTGTACCCCGGCGCACCAGGAAGTGTTCCGGTACAATCCAGGAGTACCGGTGGGTATAGCAAAACTACCGCGGAGTACAGGTGGGTGTACCGGTACTAACCCAGATTGTCGCGTAGGGGGCCAGGCCTACCGCAGAGCATCAGGTAGGGATACCGGGCCTAGCCTGTAGGGTCAGGTAGGAATGTCTGGTCTATACCGCGGGCCCGTAAGTTCAGCAGGTGTACCGCAGCGAACCAGTAAGGGTTCAGGTACTACCCTGGAGTACCGGTGGGTGTACCGATACTGCTGCAGAGTACCGGTGGGGGTACCGGTACTACCACAGAATATCGGGTAGGGGTGCCAGGCCAACAATGGAGCATCAGGTAGGGATACCGGGCCTAACACGGAGGGTCAGGTAGGAATGTCTGGTCTACACCGCGCGCCAGTAATGTCAGCAGGTGTGCCCCGGTGAACCAGTAAGGGTTCACGTACTACCTCGGAGTACCGGTGGGTGTACCGATACTACCGCAGAGTAACGGTGGGGGTACCGCTACTACCGCAGAAGATCGGGTATGGGTGCCAAGCCTAATGCGGAGCATCAGGTAGGGATACCGGGTCTAAGCTGTGGGGTCCGGTAGGGAGGCCGGGTCTAGTCCAGCGCGCACGAAGGGACAGCTGGTGTTCTCTGGCGCATCACAAAGGGTTCCGTTCCTACCCCAGAGTACTGGTGGGGGAACCGGTTCTACCTCGAAACATCGGGTAGGAATACCAGGTCTACTCCGGCGGGTCAGATAGGAAGGGTGGGCGTAAAGCGGCGCGCCCGTAGGGTCAGCAGGTGTACCCCGGCGCACCAGGAAGTGTTCCGGTACAATCCAGGAGTACCGGTGGGTATAGCAAAACTACCGCGGAGTACCAGTGGGTGTACCGGTACTACCCCACATTGTCGGGTAGGGGGCCAGGCCTACCGCAGAGCATCAGGTAGGGATACCGGGCCTAGCCTGGAGGGTCAGGTAGGAATGTCTGGTCTATACCGCGCGCCCGTAAGTTCAGCAGGTGTACCGCAGCGAACCAGTAAGGGTTCAGGTACTACCCTGGAGTACCGGTGGGTGTACCGATACTGCTGCAGAGTACCGGTGGGGGTACCGGTACTACCCCAGCATATCGGGTAGGGGTGCCAGGCCAACAATGGAGCATCAGGTAGGGATACCGGGCCTAACACGGAGGGTCAGGTAGGAATGTCTGGTCTACACCGCGCGCCAGTAATGTCAGCAGGTGTACCGCAGTGAACCAGTAAGGGTTCACGTACTACCTCGGAGTACCGGTGGGTGTACCGATACTAACGCAGAGTAACGGTGGGGGTACCGCTACTACCGCAGAAGATCGGGTATGGGTGCCAAGCCTAATGCGGAGCATCAGGTAGGGATACCGGGTCTAACCTGTGGGGTCCGGTAGGGAGGCCGGGTCTAGTCCAGCGCGCACGAAGGGACAGCTGGTGTTCTCTGGCGCATTACAAAGGGTTCCGTTCCTACCCCAGAGTACTGGTGGGGGAACGGGTTCTACCTCGAAACATCGGGTAGGAATACCAGGTCTACTCCGGCGGGTCAGGTAGGAAGGGTGGGCGTAAAGCGGCGCGCCCGTAGGGTCAGCAGGTGTACCCCGGCGCACCAGGAAGTGTTCCGGTAAAATCCAGGAGTACCGGTGGGCATAGCAAAACTACCGCGGAGTACCAGTGGGTGTACCGGTACTACCCCAGATTGTCGGGTAGGGGGCCAGGCCTACCGCAGAGCATCAGGTAGGGATACCGGGCCTAGCCTGGAGGGTCAGGTAGGAATGTCTGGTCTCTACCGCGCGCCTGTAAGTTCAGCAGGTGTACCGCAGCGAACCAGTAAGGGTTCAGGTACTACCCTGGAGTACCGGTGGGTGTACCGATACTACTGCAGAATACCGGTGGGGGTACCGGTACTACCCCACCATATCGGGTAGGGGTGCCAGGCCAACAATGGAGCATCAGGTAGGGATACCGGGCCTAACACGGAGGGTCAAGTAGGAATGTCTGGTCTACACCGCGCGCCAGTAACGACATCAGGTGTACCCCAGTGAACCAGTAAGGGTTCTCGTACTACCTCGGAGTACCGGTGGGTGTACCGATACTACCGCAGAGTAACGGTGGGGGTACCGCTACTACCCCAGAACATCGGGTATAGGTGCCAAGCCTAATGCGGAGCATCAGGTAGGGATACCGGGTGTAACCTGTGGGGTCCGGTAGGGAGGCCGCGTCTAGTCCAGCGCGCACGAAGGTACAGCTGGTGTTCTCTGGCGCATCACAAAGGGTTCCGTTCCTACCCCAGAGTACTGGTGGGAGAACGGGTTCTACCTCGAAACATCGGGTAGGAATACCGGGTCTACTCCGGCGGGTCAGGTAGGAAGGGTGGGCGTAAAGCGGCGCGCCCGTAGGGTCAGCAGGTGTACCCCGGCGCACCAGGAAGTGTTCGGATAAAATCCAGGAGTAGCGGTGGGTATAGCAAAACTACTGCGGAGTACCAGTGGGTGTACCGGTACAAACCCAGATTGTCGGGTAGGGGGCCAGGCCTACCGCAGAGCATCAGGTAGGGATACCGGGCCTAGCCTGGAGGGTCAGGTAGGAATGTCTGGTCTATACCGCGGGCCCGTAAGTTCAGCAGGTGTACCGCAGCGAACCAGTAAGGGTTCAGGTACTACCCTGGAGTACCGGTGGGTGTACCGATACTGCTGCAGAGTACCGGTGGGGGTACCGGTACTACCCCAGCATATCGGGTAGGGGTGCCAGGCCAACAATGGAGCATCAGGTAGGGATACCGGGCCTAACACGGAGGGTCAGGTAGGAATGTCTGGTCTACACCGCGCGCCAGTAATGTCAGCAGGTGTACCCCAGTGAACCAGTAAGGGTTCACGTACTACCTCGGAGTACCGGTGGGTGTACCGATACTAACGCAGAGTAACGGTGGGGGTACCGCTACTACCGCAGAAGATCGGGTATGGGTGCCAAGCCTAATGCGGAGCATCAGGTAGGGATACCGGGTCTAACCTGTGGGGTCCGGTAGGGAGGCCGGGTGTAGTCCAGCGCGCACGAAGGGACAGCTGGTGTTCTTTGGCGCATCACAAAGGGTTCCGTTCCTACCCCAGAGTACTGGTGGGGGAACGGATTCTACCTCGAAACATCAGGTACGTATAACGGGCCTACTCCTGCGGGTCAGGTAGGAAGGGTGGGCGTAAAGCGGCGCGCCCGTAGGGTCAGCAGGTGTACCCCGGCGCACCAGTAAGTGTTCCGGTAAAATCCAGGAGTACCGGTGGGTATAGCAAAACTACCGCGGAGTACCAGTGGGTGTACCGGTACTAACCCAGATTGTCGGGTAGGGGACCAGGCCTACCGCAGAGCATCAGGTAGGGATACCGGGCCTCGCCTGGAGGGTCAGGTAGGAATGTCTGGTCTATACCGCGGTCCCGTAAGTTCAGCAGGTGTACCCCAGTGAACCAGTAAGGGTTCAGGTACTACCCTGGAGTACCGGTGGGTGTACCGATACTACTGCAGAGTACCGTTGGGGGTACCGTTACTACCCCAGAATATCAGGTATGGGTGCCAGGCCAACAATGGAGCATCAGGTAGGGATACCGGGCCTAACACGGAGGGTCAGGTAGGAATGTCTGGTCTACACCGCGCACCCGTAAAGTCAGCAGGAGTAACCCAGTGAACCAGTAAGGGTTCACGTACTACCTCGGAGTGCCGGTGGGTGTACCGATACTACCGCAGAGTAACAGTGGGGGACCGCTACTACCGCAGAATATCGGTTATGGGTGCCAAGCCTATTGCGGAGCATCAGGTAGGGATACCGGGTCTAAGCTGTGGGGTCCGGTAGGGAGGCCGGGTCTAGTCCAGCGCGCACGAAGGGACAGCTGGTGTTCTCTGGCGCATCACAAAGTGTTCCGTTCCTACCCCAGAGTACTGGTGGGGGAACGGGTTCTACCTCGAAACATCGGGTAGGAATACCGGGTCTACTCCGGCGGGTCAAGTAGGAAGTGTGGGCGTAAAGCGGCGCGCCCGTAGGGTCAGCAGGTGTACCCCGGCGCACCAGTAAGTGTTCGGATAAAATCCAGGAGTACCGGTGGGTATAGCAAAACTACTGCGGAGTACCAGTGGGTGTACCGGTACAAACCCAGATTGTCGGGTAGGGGGCCAGGCCTACCGCAGAGCATCAGGTAGGGATACCGGGCCTAGCCTGGAGGGTCAGGTAGGAATGTCTGGTCTATACCGCGGGCCCGTAAGTTCAGCAGGTGTACCGCAGCGAACCAGTAAGGGTTCACGTACTACCTCGGAGTACCGGTGGGTGTACCGATACTACCGCAGAGTAACGGTGGGGGTACCGCTACTACCCCAGAAGATCGGGTATGGGTGCCAAGCCTAATGCGGAGCATCAGGTAGGGATAGCGGGTCTAACCTGTGGGGTCCGGTAGGGAGGCCGGGTCTAGTCCAGCGCGCACGAAGGGACAGCTGGTGTTCTCTGTCGCATCTCAAAGGGTTCCGTTCCAACCCCAGAGTACTGGTGGGTGAACCGGTTCTACCTCGTAACATAGGGTAGGGATACCGGGCCTAACCCGGCAGGTCATGTACGAAGGGTGGGCGTAAAGCGTCGCGCCCGAAGGGTCAGCAGGTGTACCCCGGCGCACCAGTAAGTGTTCCGGTAAAATCCAGGAGTACCGGTGGGTATAGCAAAACTACCGCGGAGTACCAGTGGGTGTACCGGTACTAACCCAGATTGTCGCGTAGGGGGCCAGGCCTACCGCAGAGCATCAGGTAGGGATACCGGGCCTAGCCTGGAGGGTCAGGTAGGAATGTCTGGTCTATACCGCGCGCCCGTAAGTTCAGCAGGTGTACCGCAGCGAACCAGTAAGGGTTCAGGTACTACCCTGGAGTACTGGTGGGTGTACCGATACTACTGCAGAGTACCGGTGGGGGTACCGGTACTACCCCAGCATATCGGGTAGGGGTGCCAGGCCAACAATGGAGCATCAGGTAGGGATACCGGGCCTAGCCTGGAGGGTCAGGTAGGAATGTCTGGTCTACACCGCGCACCCGTAAAGTCAGCAGGAGTAACCCAGTGAACCAGTAAGGGTTCACGTACTACCTCGGAGTGCCGGTGGGTGTACCGATACTACCGCAGAGTAACGGTGGGGGTACCGCTACTACCCCAGAATATCGGTTATGGGTGCCAAGCCTATTGCGGAGCATCAGGTAGGGATACCGGGTCTAAGCTGTGGGGTCCGGTAGGGAGGCCGGGTCTAGTCCAGCGCGCACGAAGGGACAGCTGGTGTTCTCTGGCGCATCACAAAGTGTTCCGTTCCTACCCCAGAGTACTGGTGGGGGAACGGGTTCTACCTCGAAACATCGGGTAGGAATACCGGGTCTACTCCGGAGGGTCAAGTAGGAAGTGTGGGCGTAAAGCGGCGCGCCCGTAGGGTCAGCAGGTGTACCCCGGCGCACCAGTAAGTGTTCGGATAAAATCCAGGAGTACCGGTGGGTATAGCAAAACTACTGCGGAGTACCAGTGGGTGTACCGGTACAAACCCAGATTGTCGGGTAGGGGGCCAGGCCTACCGCAGAGCATCAGGTAGGGATACCGGGCCTAGCCTGGAGGGTCAGGTAGGAATGTCTGGTCTATACCGCGGGCCCGTAAGTTCAGCAGGTGTACCGCAGCGAACCAGTAAGGGTTCACGTACTACCTCGGAGTACCGGTGGGTGTACCGATACTACCGCAGAGTAACGGTGGGGGTACCGCTACTACCCCAGAAGATCGGGTATGGGTGCCAAGCCTAATGCGGAGCATCAGGTAGGGATACCGGGTCTAACCTGTGGGGTCCGGTAGGGAGGCCGGGTCTAGTCCAGCGCGCACGAAGGGACAGCTGGTGTTCTCTGTCGCATCTCAAAGGGTTCCGTTCCAACCCCAGAGTACTGGTGGGTGAACCGGTTCTACCTCGTAACATAGGGTAGGGATACCGGGCCTAACCCGGCAGGTCATGTACGAAGGGTGGGCGTAAAGCGTCGCGCCCGAAGGGTCAGCAGGTGTACCCCGGCGCACCAGTAAGTGTTCCGGTAAAATCCAGGAGTACCGGTGGGTATAGCAAAACTACCGCGGAGTACCAGTGGGTGTACCGGTACTAACCCAGATTGTCGCGTAGGGGGCCAGGCCTACCGCAGAGCATCAGGTAGGGATACCGGGCCTAGCCTGGAGGGTCAGGTAGGAATGTCTGGTCTATACCGCGCGCCCGTAAGTTCAGCAGGTGTACCGCAGCGAACCAGTAAGGGTTCAGGTACTACCCTGGAGTACTGGTGGGTGTACCGATACTACTGCAGAGTACCGGTGGGGGTACCGGTACTACCCCAGCATATCGGGTAGGGGTGCCAGGCCAACAATGGAGCATCAGGTAGGGATACCGGGCCTAACACGGAGGGTCAGGTAGGAATGTCTGGTCTACACCGCGCGCCAGTAATGTCAGCAGGTGTACCCCGGTGAACCAGTAAGGGTTCACGTACTACCTCGGAGTACCGGTGGGTGTACCGATACTACCGCAGAGTAACGGTGGGGGTACCGCTACTACCCCAGAACATCGGGTATGGGTGCCAAGCCTAATGCGGAGCATCAGGTAGGGATACCGGGTCTAAGCTGTGGGGTCCGGTAGGGAGGCCGGGTCTAGTCCAGCGCGCACGAAGGGACAGCTGGTGTTCTCTGGCGCATCACAAAGGGTTCCGTTCCTACCCCAGAGTACTGGTGGGGGAACGGGTTCTACCTCGAAACATCGGGTAGGAATACCGGGTCTACTCCGGCGGGTCAAGTAGGAAGTGTGGGCGTAAAGCGGCGCGCCCGTAGGGTCAGCAGGTGTATCCCGGCGCACCAGTAAGTGTTCGGATAAAATCCAGGAGTACCGGTGGGTATAGCAAAACTACTGCGGAGTACCAGTGGGTGTACCGGTACAAACCCAGATTGTCGGGTAGGGGGCCAGGCCTACCGCAGAGCATCAGGTAGGGATACCGGGCCTAGCCTGGAGGGTCAGGTAGGAATGTCTGGTCTATACCGCGGGCCCGTAAGTTCAGCAGGTGTACCGCAGCGAACCAGTAAGGGTTCAGGTACTACCCTGGAGTACCGGTGGGTGTACCGATACTACTGCGGAGTACCGGTGGGGGTACCGGTACTACCCCAGCATATCGGGTAGGGGTGCCAGGCCAACAATGGAGCATCAGGTAGGGATACCGGGCCTAACACGGAGGGTCAGGTAGGAATGTCTGGTCTATACCGTTTGCCCGTAACGTCATCAGGTGTACCCCGGTGAACCAGTAAGGGTTCACGTACTACCTCGGAGTACCGGTGGGTGTACCGATACTACCGCAGAGTAACGGTGGGGGTACCGCTACTACCCCAGAAGATCGGGTATGGGTGCCAAGCGTAATGCGGAGCATCAGGTAGGGATACCGGGTCTAAGCTGTGGGGTCCGGTAGGGAGGCCGGGTCTAGTCCAGCGCGCACGAAGGGACAGCTGGTGTTCTCTGGCGCATCACAAAGGGTTCCGTTCCTACCCCAGAGTACTGGTGGGGGAACGGGTTCTACCTCGAAACATCGGGTAGGAATACCGGGTCTACTCCGGCGGGTCAGGTAGGAAGGGTGGGCGTAAAGCGGCGCGCCCGTAGGGTCAGCAGGTGTACCCCGGCGCACCAGGAAGTGTTCCGGTACAATCCAGGAGTACCGGTGGGTATAGCAAAACTACCGCGGAGTACCAGTGGGTGTACCGGTACTAACCCAGATTGTCAGGTAGGGGGCCAGGCCTACCGCAGAGCATCAGGTAGGGATACCGGGCCTAGCCTGGAGGGTCAGGTAGGAATGTCTGGTCTATACCGCGGGCCCGTAAGTTCAGCAGGTGTACCGCAGCGAACCAGTAAGGGTTCAGGTACTACCCTGGAGTACCGGTGGGTGTACCGATACTGCTGCAGATTACCGGTGGGGGTACCGGTACTACCCCAGCATATCGGGTAGGGGTGCCAGGCCAACAACGGAGCATCAGGTAGGGATACCGGGCCTAACACGGAGGGTCAGGTAGGAATGTCTGGTCTACACCGCGCACCCGTAAAGTCAGCAGGAGTAACCCAGTGAACCAGTAAGGGTTCACGTACTACCTCGGAGTACCGGTGGGTGTACCGATACTACCGCAGAGTAACGGTGGGGGTACCGCTACTACCGCAGAAGATCGGGTATGGGTGCCAAGCCTAATGCGGAGCATCAGGTAGGGATACCGGGCCTAGCCTGGAGGGTCAGGTAGGAATGTCTGGTCTATACCACGCGCCCGTAAGTTCAGCAGGTGTACCGCAGCGAAGCAGTAAGGGTTCAGGTACTACCCTGGAGTACCGGTGGGTGTACCGATACTACTGCGGAGTACAGGTGCGGGTACCGGTACTACCCCAGAATATCAGGTATGGGTGCCAGGCCAACAACGGAGCATCAGGTAGGGATACCGGGCCTAACATGGAGGGTCAGGTAGGAATGTTTGGTCTACACCGCGCACCCGTAAAGTCAGCAGGAGTAACCCAGTGAACCAGTAAGGGTTCACGTACTACCTCGGAGTACCGGTGGGTGTACCGATACTACCGCAGAGTAACGGTGGGGGTACCGCTACTACCCCAGAATATCGGGTATGGGTGCCAAGCCTAATGCGGAGCATCAGGTAGGGATACCGGGTCTAACCTGTGGGGTCCGGTAGGGAGGCTGGGTCTAGTCCAGCGCGCACGAAGGGACAGCTGGTGTTCTCTGGCGCATCTCAAAGGGTTCCGTTCCAACCCCAAAGTACTGGTGGGTGAACCGGTTCTACCTCGTAACATAAGGTAGGGATACCGGGCCTAACCCGGCAGGTCAAGTACGAAGGGTGGGCGTAAAGCGTCGCGCCCGTAGGGTCAGCAGGTGTACCCCGGCGCACCAGGAAGTGTTCCGGTACAATCCAGGAGTACCGGTGGGTATAGCAAAACTACCGCGGAGTACAGGTGGGTGTACCGGTACTAACCCAGATTGTCACGTAGGGGGCCAGGCCTACCGCAGAGCATCAGGTAGGGATACCGGGCCTAGCCTGGAGGGTCAGGTAGGAATGTCTGGTCTATACCGCGGGCCCGTAAGTTCAGCAGGTGTACCGCAGCGAACCAGTAAGGGTTCAGGTACTACCCTGGAGTACCGGTGGGTGTACCGATACTACTGCGGAGTACCGGTGGGGGTACCGGTACTACCCCAGAATATCAGGTATGGGTGCCAGGCCAACAACGGAGCATCAGGTAGGGATACCGGGCCTAACACGGAGGGTCAGGTAGGAATGTCTGGTCTACACCGCGCACCCGTAAAGTCAGCAGGAGTAACCCAGTGAACCAGTAAGGGTTCACGTACTACCTCGGAGTACCGGTGGGTGTACCGATACTACCGCAGAGTAACGGTGGGGGTACCGCTACTACCGCAGAAGATCGGGTATGGGTGCCAAGCCTAATGCGGAGCATCAGGTAGGGATACCGGGTCTAATCTGTGGGGTCCGGTAGGGAGGCTGGGTCTAGTCCAGCGCGCACGAAGGGACAGCTGGTGTTCTCTGGCGCATCTCAAAGGGTTCCGTTCCAACACCAGAGTACTGGTGGGTGAACCGGTTCTACCTCATAACATAGGGTAGGGATACCGGGCCTAACCCGGCAGGTCATGTACGAAGGGTGGGCGTAAAGCGTCGCGCCCGAAGGGTCAGCAGGTGTACCCCGGCGCACCAGGAAGTGTTCCGGTACAATCCAGGAGTACCGGTGGGTATAGCAAAACTACCGCGGAGTACAGGTGGGTGTACCGGTACTAACCCAGATTGTCGCGTAGGGGGCCAGGCCTACCGCAGAGCATCAGGTAGGGATACCGGGCCTAGCCTGGAGGGTCAGGTAGGAATGTCTGGTCTATACCGCGGGCCCGTAAGTTCAGCAGGTGTACCGCAGCGAACCAGTAAGGGTTCAGGTACTGCCCTGGAGTACCGGTGGGTGTACCGATATTGCTGCAGAGTACCGGTGGGGGTACCGGTACTACCCCAGCATATCGGGTAGGGGTGCCAGGCCAACAATGGAGCATCAGGTAGGGATACCGGGCCTAACACGGAGGGTCAGGTAGGAATGTCTGGTCTACACCGCGCGCCAGTAATGTCAGCAGGTGTACCCCAGTGAACCAGTAAGGGTTCACGTACTACCTCGGAGTACCGGTGGGTGTACCGATACTAACGCAGAGTAACGGTGGGGGTACCGCTACTACCGCAGAAGATCGGGTATGGGTGCCAAGCCTAATGCGGAGCATCAGGTAGGGATACCGGGTCTAACCTGTGGGGTCCGGTAGGGAGGCCGGGTCTAGTCCAGCGCGCACGAAGGGACAGCTGGTGTTCTCTGGCGCATCACAAAGGGTTCCGTTCCTACCCCAGAGTACTGGTGGGGGAACGGATTCTACCTCGAAACATCGGGTAGGAATACCGGGTCTACTCCGGCGGGTCAGGTAGGAAGGGTGGGCGTAAAGCGGCGCGCCCGTAGGGTCAGCAGGTGTACCCCGGCGCACCAGGAAGTGTTCCGGTACAATCCAGGAGTACCGGTGGGTATAGCAAAACTACCGCGGAGTACCAGTGGGTGTACCGGTACTAACCCAGATTGTCGGGTAGGGGGCCAGGCCTACCGCAGAGCATCAGGTAGGGATACCGGGCCTAGCCTGGAGGGTCAGGTAGGAATGTCTGGTCTATACCGCGGGCCCGTAAGTTCAGCAGGTGTACCGCAGCGAACCAGTAAGGGTTCAGGTACTACCCTGGAGTACCGGTGGGTGTACCGATACTGCTGCAGAGTACCGGTGGGGGTACCGGTACTACCCCAGCATATCGGGTAGGGGTGCCAGGCCAACAATGGAGCATCAGGTAGGGATACCGGGCCTAACACGGAGGGTCAGGTAGGAATGTCTGGTCTACACCGCGCGCCAGTAATGTCAGCAGGTGTACCCCAGTGAACCAGTAAGGGTTCACGTACTACCTCGGAGTACCGGTGGGTGTACCGATACTACCGCAGAGTAACGGTGGGGGTACCGCTACTACCGCAGAAGATCGGGTATGGGTGCCAAGCCTAATGCGGAGCATCAGGTAGGGATACCGGGTCTAACCTCTGGGGTCCGGTAGGGAGGCCGGGTCTAGTCCAGCGCGCACGAAGGGACAGCTGGTGTTCTCTGGCGCATCACAAAGGGTTCCGTTCCTACCCCAGAGTTCTGGTGGGGGAACGGGTTCTACCTCGAAACATCGGGTAGGAATACCAGGTCTACTCCGGCGGGTCAGGTAGGAAGGGTGGGCGTAAAGCGTCGCGCCCGTAGGGTCAGCAGGTGTACCCCGGCGCACCAGGAAGTGTTCCGGTAAAATCCAGGAGTACCGGTGGGTATAGCAAAACTACCGCGGAGTACCAGTGGGTGTACCGGTACTACCCCAGATTGTCGGGTAGGGGGCCAGGCCTACCGCAGAGCATCAGGTAGGGATACCGGGCCTAGCCTGGAGGGTCAGGTAGGAATGTCTGGTCTCTACCGCGCGCCCGTAAGTTCAGCAGGTGTACCGCAGCGAACCAGTAAGGGTTCAGGTACTACCCTGGAGTACCGGTGGGTGTACCGATACTACTGCGGAGTACCGGATGGGGGTACCGGTACTACCCCACCATATCGGGTAGGGGTGCCAGGCCAACAATGGAGCATCAGGTAGGGATACCGGGCCTAACACGGAGGGTCAGGTAGGAATGTCTGGTCTACACCGCGCGCCAGTAATGTCAGCAGGTGTACCTCTACTTTACCAGTAAGGGTTCACGTACTACCTCGGAGTACCGGTGGGTGTACCGATACTAACGCAGAGTAACGGTGGGGGTACCGCTACTACCGCAGAAGATCGGGTATGGGTGCCAAGCCTAATGCGGAGCATCAGGTAGGGATACCGGGTCTAACCTGTGGGGTCCGGTAGGGAGGCCGGGTCTAGTCCAGCGCGCACGAAGGGACAGCTGGTGTTCTCTGGCGCATCACAAAGGGTTCCGTTCCTACCCCAGAGTACTGGTGGGGGAACGGATTCTACCTCGAAACATCGGGTAGGAATACCGGGTCTACTCCGGCGGGTCAGGTAGGAAGGGTGGGCGTAAAGCGGCGCGCCCGTAGGGTCAGCAGGTGTACCCCGGCGCACCAGGAAGTGTTCCGGTACAATCCAGGAGTACCGGTGGGTATAGCAAAACTACCGCGGAGTACCAGTGGGTGTACCGGTACTAACCCAGATTGTTGGGTAGGGGGCCAGGCCTACCGCAGAGCATCAGGTAGGGATACCGGGCCTAGCCTGGAGGGTCAGGTAGGAATGTCTGGTCTATACCGCGGGCCCGTAAGTTCAGCAGGTGTACCGCAGCGAACCAGTAAGGGTTCAGGTACTACCCTGGAGTACCGGTGGGTGTACCGATACTGCTGCAGAGTACCGGTGGGGGTACCGGTACTACCCCAGCATATCGGGTAGGGGTGCCAGGCCAACAATGGAGCATCAGGTAGGGATACCGGGCCTAACACGGAGGGTCAGGTAGGAATGTCTGGTCTACACCGCGCGCCAGTAATGTCAGCAGGTGTACCCCAGTGAACCAGTAAGGGTTCACGTACTACCTCGGAGTACCGGTGGGTGTACCGATACTAACGCAGAGTAACGGTGGGGGTACCGCTACTACCGCAGAAGATCGGGTATGGGTGCCAAGCCTAATGCGGAGCATCAGGTAGGGATAGCGGGTCTAACCTGTGGGGTCCGGTAGGGAGGCCGGGTCTAGTCCAGCGCGCACGAAGGGACAGCTGGTGTTCTCTGGCGCATCACAAAGGGTTCCGTTCCTACCCCAGAGTTCTGGTGGGGGAACGGGTTCTACCTCGAAACATCGGGTAGGAATACCAGGTCTACTCCGGCGGGTCAGGTAGGAAGGGTGGGCGTAAAGCGTCGCGCCCGTAGGGTCAGCAGGTGTACCCCGGCACACCAGGAAGTGTTCCGGTAAAATCCAGGAGTACCGGTGGGTATAGCAAAACTACCGCGGAGTACCAGTGGGTGTACCGGTACTACCCCAGATTGTCGGGTAGGGGGCCAGGCCTACCGCAGAGCATCAGGTAGGGATACCGGGCCTAGCCTGGAGGGTCAGGTAGGAATGTCTGGTCTATACCGCGCGCCCGTAAGTTCAGCAGGTGTACCGCAGCGAACCAGTAAGGGTTCAGGTACTACCCTGGAGTACCGGTGGGTGTACCGATACTGCTGCAGAGTACCGGTGGGGGTACCGGTACTACCCCAGCATATCGGGTAGGGGTGCCAGGCCAACAATGGAGCATCAGGTAGGGATACCGGGCCTAACACGGAGGGTCAGGTAGGAATGTCTGGTCTACACCGCGCGCCAGTAATGTCAGCAGGTGTACCCCAGTGAACCAGTAAGGGTTCACGTACTACCTCGGAGTACCGGTGGGTGTACCGATACTAACGCAGAGTAACGGTGGGGGTACCGCTACTACCGCAGAAGATCGGGTATGGGTGCCAAGCCTAATGCGGAGCATCAGGTAGGGATACCGGGTCTAACCTGTGGGGTCCGGTAGGGAGGCCGGGTCTAGTCCAGCGCGCACGAAGGGACAGCTGGTGTTCTGTGGCGCATCACAAAGGGTTCCGTTCCTACCCCAGAGTACTGGTGGGGGATCGGATTCTACCTCGAAACATCGGGTAGGAATACCGGGTCTACTCCGGCGGGTCAGGTAGGAAGGGTGGGCGTAAAGCGGCGCGCCCGTAGGGTCAGCAGGTGTACCCCGGCGCACCAGGAAGTGTTCCGGTACAATCCAGGAGTACCGGTGGGTATAGCAAAACTACCGCGGAGTACCAGTGGGTGTACCGGTACTAACCCAGATTGTTGGGTAGGGGGCCAGGCCTACCGCAGAGCATCAGGTAGGGATACCGGGCCTAGCCTGGAGGGTCAGGTAGGAATGTCTGGTCTATACCGCGGGCCCGTAAGTTCAGCAGGTGTACCGCAGCGAACCAGTAAGGGTTCAGGTACTACCCTGGAGTACCGGTGGGTGTACCGATACTGCTGCAGAGTACCGGTGGGGGTACCGGTACTACCCCAGCATATCGGGTAGGGGTGCCAGGCCAACAATGGAGCATCAGGTAGGGATACCGGGCCTAACACGGAGGGTCAGGTAGGAATGTCTGGTCTACACCGCGCGCCAGTAATGTCAGCAGGTGTACCCCAGTGAACCAGTAAGGGTTCACGTACTACCTCGGAGTACCGGTGGGTGTACCGATACTAACGCAGAGTAACGGTGGGGGTACCGCTACTACCGCAGAAGATCGGGTATGGGTGCCAAGCCTAATGCGGAGCATCAGGTAGGGATACCGGGTCTAACCTGTGGGGTCCGGTAGGCAGGCCGGGTCTAGTCCAGCGCGCACGAAGGGACAGCTGGTGTTCTCTGGCGCATTACAAAGGGTTCCGTTCCTACCCCAGAGTACTGGTGGGGGAACGGGTTCTACCTCGAAACATCGGGTAGGAATACCAGGTCTACTCCGGCGGGTCAGGTAGGAAGGGTGGGCGTAAAGCGGCGCGCCCGTAGGGTCAGCAGGTGTACCCCGGCGCACCAGGAAGTGTTCCGGTAAAATCCAGGAGTACCGGTGGGTATAGCAAAACTACCGCGGAGTACCAGTGGGTGTACCGGTACTACCCCAGATTGTCGGGTAGGGGGCCAGGCCTACCGCAGAGCATCAGGTAGGGATACCAGGATTAGCCTGGAGGGTCAGGTAGGAATGTCTGGTCTCTACCGCGCGCCCGTAAGTTCAGCAGGTGTACCGCAGCGAACCAGTAAGGGTTCAGGTACTACCCTGGAGTACCGGTGGGTGTACCGATACTACTGCAGAATACCGGTGGGGGTACCGGTACTACCCCACCATATCGGGTAGGGGTGCCAGGCCAACAATGGAGCATCAGGTAGGGATACCGGGCCTAACACGGAGGGTCAAGTAGGAATGTCTGGTCTACACCGCGCGCCAGTAATGTCAGCAGGTGTACCCCAGTGAACCAGTAAGGGTTCACGTACTACCTCGGAGTACCGGTGGGTGTACCGATACTACCGCAGAGTAACGGTGGGGGTACCGCTACTACCGCAGAAGATCGGGTATGGGTGCCAAGCCTAATGCGGAGCATCAGGTAGGGATACCGGGTGTAACCTGTGGGGTCCGGTAGGGAGGCCGGGTCTAGTCCAGCGCGCACGAAGGTACAGCTGGTGTTCTCTGGCGCATCACAAAGGGTTCCGTTCCTACCCCAGAGTACTGGTGGGGGAACGGGTTCTACCTCGAAACATCGGGTAGGAATACCGGGTCTACTCCGGCGGGTCAGGTAGGAAGGGTGGGCGTAAAGCGGCGCGCCCGTAGGGTCAGCAGGTGTACCCCGGCGCACCAGGAAGTGTTCGGATAAAATCCAGGAGTAGCGGTGGGTATAGCAAAACTACCGCGGAGTACAGGTGGGTGTACCGGTACTAACCCAGATTGTCGCGTAGGGGGCCAGGCCTACCGCAGAGCATCAGGTAGGGATACCGGGCCTAGCCTGGAGGGTCAGGTAGGAATGTCTGGTCTATACCGCGGGCCCGTAAGTTCAGCAGGTGTACCGCAGCGAACCAGTAAGGGTTCAGGTACTACCCTGGAGTACCGGTGGGTGTACCGATACTGCTGCAGAGTACCGGTGGGGGTACCGGTACTACCCCAGCATATCGGGTAGGGGTGCCAGGCCAACAATGGAGCATCAGGTAGGGATACCGGGCCTAACACGGAGGGTCAGGTAGGAATGTCTGGTCTACACCGCGCGCCAGTAATGTCAGCAGGTGTACCCCAGTGAACCAGTAAGGGTTCACGTACTACCTCGGAGTACCGGTGGGTGTACCGATACTAACGCAGAGTAACGGTGGGGGTACCGCTACTACCGCAGAAGATCGGGTATGGGTGCCAAGCCTAATGCGGAGCATCAGGTAGGGATACCGGGTCTAACCTGTGGGGTCCGGTAGGGAGGCCGGGTCTAGTCCAGCGCGCACGAAGGGACAGCTGGTGTTCTCTGGCGCATTACAAAGGGTTCCGTTCCTACCCCAGAGTACTGGTGGGGGAACGGGTTCTACCTCGAAACATCGGGTAGGAATACCAGGTCTACTCCGGCGGGTCAGGTAGGAAGGGTGGGCGTAAAGCGGCGCGCCCGTAGGGTCAGCAGGTGTACCCCGGCGCACCAGGAAGTGTTCCGGTAAAATCCAGGAGTACCGGTGGGTATAGCAAAACTACCGCGGAGTACCAGTGGGTGTACCGGTACTACCCCAGATTGTCGGGTAGGGGGCCAGGCCTACCGCAGAGCATCAGGTAGGGATACCGGGCCTAGCCTGGAGGGTCAGGTAGGAATGTCTGGTCTCTACCGCGCGCCCGTAAGTTCAGCAGGTGTACCGCAGCGAACCAGTAAGGGTTCAGGTACTACCCTGGAGTACCGGTGGGTGTACCGATACTACTGCAGAATACCGGTGGGGGTACCGGTACTACCCCACCATATCGGGTAGGGGTGCCAGGCCAACAATGGAGCATCAGGTAGGGATACCGGGCCTAACACGGAGGGTCAAGTAGGAATGTCTGGTCTACACCGCGCGCCAGTAATGTCAGCAGGTGTACCCCAGTGAACCAGTAAGGGTTCACGTACTACCTCGGAGTACCGGTGGGTGTACCGATACTACCGCAGAGTAACGGTGGGGGTACCGCTACTACCGCAGAAGATCGGGTATGGGTGCCAAGCCTAATGCGGAGCATCAGGTAGGGATACCGGGTCTAACCTGTGGGGTCCGGTAGGGAGGCCGGGTCTAGTCCAGCGCGCACGAAGGTACAGCTGGTGTTCTCTGGCGCATCACAAAGGGTTCCGTTCCTACCCCAGAGTACTGGTGGGGGAACGGGTTCTACCTCGAAACATCGGGTAGGAATACCGGGTCTACTCCGGCGGGTCAGGTAGGAAGGGTGGGCGTAAAGCGGCGCGCCCGTAGGGTCAGCAGGTGTACCCCGGCGCACCAGGAAGTGTTCCGGTACAATCCAGGAGTACCGGTGGGTATAGCAAAACTACCGCGGAGTACAGGTGGGTGTACCGGTACTAACCCAGATTGTCGCGTAGGGGGCCAGGCCTACCGCAGAGCATCAGGTAGGGATACCGGGCCTAGCCTGGAGGGTCAGGTAGGAATGTCTGGTCTATACCGCGGGCCCGTAAGTTCAGCAGGTGTACCGCAGCGAACCAGTAAGGGTTCAGGTACTACCCTGGAGTACCGGTGGGTGTACCGATACGACTGCAGAGTACCGGTGGGGGTACCGGTACTACCCCAGCATATCGGGTAGGGGTGCCATGCCAACAATGGAGCATCAGGTAGGGATACCGGGCCTAACACGGAGGGTCAGGTAGGAATGTCTGGTCTACACCGCGCGCCAGTAATGTCAGCAGGTGTACCCCAGTGAACCAGTAAGGGTTCACGTACTACCTCGGAGTACCGGTGGGTGTACCGATACTACCGCAGAGTAACGGTGGGGGTACTGCTACTACCCCAGAACATCGGGTATGGGTGCCAAGCCTAATGCGGAGCATCAGGTAGGGATACTGGGCCTAACCTGTGGGGTCCGGTAGGGAGGCCGCGTCTAGTCCAGCGCGCACGAAGGGACAGCTGGTGTTCTCTGGCGCATCACAAAGGGTTCCGTTCCAACCCCAGAGTACCGGTGGGGGAACCGGTTCTAACTCGAAACATCGGGTAGGTATACCAGGCCTACCCCGGAGGGTCAGGTAGGAAGGGTGGGCGTAAAGAGGCGAGCCCATAGGGTCAGCAAGTGTACCCCGGCGCACCAGTAAGGGTTCCGGTACAATCCAGGAGTACCGGTGAGTATAGCAAAACTACCGCGGAGTACCAGTGGGTGTACCGGTACTACCCCAGATTGTCGGGTAGGGGGCCAGGCCTACCGCAGAGCATCAGGTAGGGATACCGGGCCTAGCCTGGAGGGTCAGGTTGGAATGTCTGGTCTACACAGCACGCCCGTAAGGTCAGCAGGGGTACCCCAGTGAACCAGTAAGGGTTCACGTACTACCCTGGAGTACCGGTGGGTGTACCAATACTACCGCAGAGTAACGGTGGGGGTACCGCTACTACCGCCGAAGATCAGGTATGGGTGCCAAGCCTAATGCGGAGCATCAGGTAGGGATACCGTGTCTAAGCTGTGGGGTCCGGTAGGGAGGCCGGGTCTAGTCCAGCGCGCACGAAGGGACAGCTGGTGTTCTCTGGCGCATCACAAAGGGTTCCGTTCCTACCCCAGAGTACTGGTGGGGGAACGGGTTCTACCTCGAAACATCGGGTAGGAATACCAGGTCTACTCCGGCGGGTCAGGTAGGAAGGGTGGGCGTAAAGCGGCGCGCCCGTAGGGTCAGCAGGTGTACCCCGGCGCACCAGGAAGTTTTCCGGTAAAATCCAGGAGTACCGGTGGGTATAGCAAAACTACCGCGGAGTACCAGTGGGTGTACCGGTACTACCCCAGATTGTCGGGTAGGGGGCCAGGCCTACCGCAGAGCATCAGGTAGGGATACCGGGTCTAGCCTGGAGGGTCAGGTAGGAATGTCTGGTCTATACCGCGCGCCCGTAAGTTCAGCAGGTGTACTGCAGCGAACCAGTAAGGGTTCAGGTACTACCCTGGAGTACCGGTGGGTGTACCGATACTACTGCAGAGTACCGGTGGGGGTACCGGTACTACCCCACCATATCGGGTAGGGGTGCCAGGCCAACAATGGAGCATCAGGTAGGGATACCGGGCCTAACACGGAGGGTCAGGTAGGAATGTCTGGTCTACACCGCGCGCCAGTAATGTCAGCAGGTGTACCCCAGTGAACCAGTAAGGGTTCACGTACTACCTCGGAGTACCGGTGGGTGTACCGATACTACCGCAGAGTAACGGTGGGGGTACCGCTACTACCGCAGAAGATCAGGTATGGGTGCCAAGCCTAATGCGGAGCATCAGGTAGGGATACCGGGTCTAACCTGTGGGGTCCGGTAGGGAGGCCGGGTCTAGTCCAGCGCGCACGAAGGGACAGCTGGTGTTCTCTGGCGCATCACAAAGGGTTCCGTTCCTACCCCAGAGTACTGGTGGGGGAACGGGTTCTACCTCGAAACATCGGGTAGGAATACCGGGTCTACTCCGGCGGGTCAGGTAGGAAGGGTGGGCGTAAAGCGGCGCGCCCGTAGGGTCAGCAGGTGTACCCCGGCGCACCAGGAAGTGTTCCGGTAAAATCCAGGAGTACCGGTGGGTATAGCAAAACTACCGCGGAGTACCAGTGGGTGTACCGGTACTACCCCAGATTGTCGGGTAGGGGGCCAGGCCTACCGCAGAGCATCAGGTAGGGATACCGGGCCTAGCCTGGAGGGTCAGGTAGGAATGTCTGGTCTATACCGCGGGCCCGTAAGTTCAGCAGGTGTACCGCAGCGAACCAGTAAGGGTTCAGGTACTACCCTGGAGTACTGGTGGGTGTACCGATACTGCTGCAGAGTACCGGTGGGGGTACCGGTACTACCCCAGCATATCGGGTAGGGGTGCCAGGCCAACAATGGAGCATCAGGTAGGGATACCGGGCCTAACACGGAGGGTCAGGTAGGAATGTCTGGTCTACACCGCGCGCCAGTAATGTCAGCAGGTGTACCCCAGTGAACCAGTAAGGGTTCACGTACTACCTCGGAGTACCGGTGGGTGTACCGATACTACCGCAGAGTAACGGTGGGGGTACCGCTACTACCGCAGAAGATCGGGTATGGGTGCCAAGCCTAATGCGGAGCATCAGGTAGGGATAGCGGGTCTAACCTGTGGGGTCCGGTAGGGAGGCCGGGTCTAGTCCAGCGCGCACGAAGGGACAGCTGGTGTTCTCTGGCGCATCACAAAGGGTTCCGTTCCTACCCCAGAGTACTGGTGGGGGAACGGATTCTACCTCGAAACATCGGGTAGGAATACCGGGTCTACTCCGGCGGGTCAGGTAGGAAGGGTGGGCGTAAAGCGGCGCGCCCGTAGGGTCAGCAGGTGTACCCCGGCGCACCAGGAAGTGTTCCGGTACAATCCAGGAGTACCGGTGGGTATAGCAAAACTACCGCGGATTACAGGTGGGTGTACCGGTACTAACCCAGATTGTCGCGTAGGGGGCCAGGCCTACCGCAGAGCATCAGGTAGGGATACCGGGCCTAGCCTGGAGGGTCAGGTAGGAATGTCTGGTCTATACCGCGGGCCCGTAAGTTCAGCAGGTGTACCGCAGCGAACCAGTAAGGGTTCAGGTACTACCCTGGAGTACCGGTGGGTGTACCGATACGACTGCAGAGTACCGGTGGGGGTACCGGTACTACCCCAGCATATCGGGTAGGGGTGCCAGGCCAACAATGGAGCATCAGGTAGGGATACCGGGCCTAACACGGAGGGTCAGGTAGGAATGTCTGGTCTACACCGCGCGCCAGTAATGTCAGCAGGTGTACCCCAGTGAACCAGTAAGGGTTCACGTACTACCTCGGAGTACCGGTGGGTGTACCGATACTACCGCAGAGTAACGGTGGGGGTACTGCTACTACCCCAGAACATCGGGTATGGGTGCCAAGCCTAATGCGGAGCATCAGGTAGGGATACCGGGCCTAACCTGTGGGGTCCGGTAGGGAGGCCGGGTCTAGTCCAGCGCGCACGAAGGGACAGCTGGTGTTCTCTGGCGCATCACAAAGGGTTCCGTTCCAAACCCAGAGTACCGGTGGGGGAACCGGTTCTAACTCGAAACATCGGGTAGGTATACCAGGCCTACCCCGGAGGGTCAGGTAGGAAGGGTGGGCGTAAAGAGGCGAGCCCATAGGGTCAGCAAGTGTACCCCGGCGCACCAGTAAGGGTTCCGGTACAATCCAGGAGTACCGGTGAGTATAGCAAAACTACCGCGGAGTACCAGTGGGTGTACCGGTACTACCCCAGATTGTCGGGTAGGGGGCCAGGCCTACCGCAGAGCATCAGGTAGGGATACCGGGCCTAGCCTGGAGGGTCAGGTTGGAATGTCTGGTCTACACAGCACGCCCGTAAGGTCAGCAGGGGTACCCCAGTGAACCAGTAAGGGTTCACGTACTACCCTGGAGTACCGGTGGGTGTACCAATACTACCGCAGAGTAACGGTGGGGGTACCGCTACTACCGCAGAAGATCAGGTATGGGTGCCAAGCCTAATGCGGAGCATCAGGTAGGGATACCGTGTCTAAGCTGTGGGGTCCGGTAGGGAGGCCGGGTCTAGTCCAGCGCGCACGAAGGGACAGCTGGTGTTCTCTGGCGCATCACAAAGGGTTCCGTTCCTACCCCAGAGTACTGGTGGGGGAACGGGTTCTACCTCGAAACATCGGGTAGGAATACCAGGTCTACTCCGGCGGGTCAGGTAGGAAGGGTGGGCGTAAAGCGGCGCGCCCGTAGGGTCAGCAGGTGTACCCCGGCGCACCAGGAAGTTTTCCGGTAAAATCCAGGAGTACCGGTGGGTATAGCAAAACTACCGCGGAGTACCAGTGGGTGTACCGGTAATACCCCAGATTGTCGGGTAGGGGGCCAGGCCTACCGCAGAGCATCAGGTAGGGATACCGGGTCTAGCCTGGAGGGTCAGGTAGGAATGTCTGGTCTATACCGCGCGCCCGTAAGTTCAGCAGGTGTACTGCAGCGAACCAGTAAGGGTTCAGGTACTACCCTGGAGTACCGGTGGGTGTACCGATACTACTGCAGAGTACCGGTGGGGGTACCGGTACTACCCCAGCATATCGGGTAGGGGTGCCAGGCCAACAATGGAGCATCAGGTAGGGATACCGGGCCTAACACGGAGGGTCAGGTAGGAATGTCTGGTCTACACCGCGCGCCAGTAATGTCAGCAGGTGTACCCCAGTGAACCAGTAAGGGTTCACGTACTACCTCGGAGTACCGGTGGGTGTACCGATACTACCGCAGAGTAACGGTGGGGGTACCGCTACTACCGCAGAAGATCAGGTATGGGTGCCAAGCCTAATGCGGAGCATCAGGTAGGGATACCGGGTCTAACCTGTGGGGTCCGGTAGGGAGGCCGGGTCTAGTCCAGCGCGCACGAAGGGACAGCTGGTGTTCTCTGGCGCATCACAAAGGGTTCCGTTCCTACCCCAGAGTACTGGTGGGGGAACGGGTTCTACCTCGAAACATCGGGTAGGAATACCGGGTCTACTCCGGCGGGTCAGGTAGGAAGGGTGGGCGTAAAGCGGCGCGCCCGTAGGGTCAGCAGGTGTACCCCGGCGCACCAGGAAGTGTTCCGGTAAAATCCAGGAGTACCGGTGGGTATAGCAAAACTACCGCGGAGTACCAGTGGGTGTACCGGTACTACCCCAGATTGTCGGGTAGGGGGCCAGGCCTACCGCAGAGCATCAGGTAGGGATACCGGGCCTAGCCTGGAGGGTCAGGTAGGAATGTCTGGTCTATACCGCGGGCCCGTAAGTTCAGCAGGTGTACCGCAGCGAACCAGTAAGGGTTCAGGTACTACCCTGGAGTACTGGTGGGTGTACCGATACTGCTGCAGAGTACCGGTGGGGGTACCGGTACTACCCCAGCATATCGGGTAGGGGTGCCAGGCCAACAATGGAGCATCAGGTAGGGATACCGGGCCTAACACGGAGGGTCAGGTAGGAATGTCTGGTCTACACCGCGCGCCAGTAATGTCAGCAGGTGTACCCCAGTGAACCAGTAAGGGTTCACGTACTACCTCGGAGTACCGGTGGGTGTACCGATACTACCGCAGAGTAACGGTGGGGGTACCGCTACTACCGCAGAAGATCGGGTATGGGTGCCAAGCCTAATGCGGAGCATCAGGTAGGGATAGCGGGTCTAACCTGTGGGGTCCGGTAGGGAGGCCGGGTCTAGTCCAGCGCGCACGAAGGGACAGCTGGTGTTCTCTGGCGCATCACAAAGGGTTCCGTTCCTACCCCAGAGTACTGGTGGGGGAACGGATTCTACCTCGAAACATCGGGTAGGAATACCGGGTCTACTCCGGCGGGTCAGGTAGGAAGGGTGGGCGTAAAGCGGCGCGCCCGTAGGGTCAGCAGGTGTACCCCGGCGCACCAGGAAGTGTTCCAGTACAATCCAGGAGTACCGGTGGGTATAGCAAAACTACCGCGGAGTACCAGTGGGTGTACCGGTACTAACCCAGATTGTTGGGTAGGGGGCCAGGCCTACCGCAGAGCATCAGGTAGAGATACCGGGCCTAGCCTGGAGGGTCAGGTAGGAATGTCTGGTCTATACCGCGGGCCCGTAAGTTCAGCAGGTGTACCGCAGCGAACCAGTAAGGGTTCAGGTACTACCCTGGAGTACCGCTGGGTGTACCGATACTGCTGCAGAGTACCGGTGGGGGTACCGGTACTACCCCAGCATATCTGGTAGGGGTGCCAGGCCAACAATGGAGCATCAGGTAGGGATACCGGGCCTAACACGGAGGGTCAGGTAGGAATGTCTGGTCTACACCGCGCGCCAGTAATGTCAGCAGGTGTACCCCAGTGAACCAGTAAGGGTTCACGTACTACCTCGGAGTACCGGTGGGTGTACCGATACTAACGCAGAGTAACGGTGGGGGTACCGCTACTACCGCAGAAGATCGGGTATGGGTGCCAAGCCTAATGCGGAGCATCAGGTAGGGATAGCGGGTCTAACCTGTGGGGTCCGGTAGGGAGGCCGGGTCTAGTCCAGCGCGCACGAAGGGACAGCTGGTGTTCTCTGGCGCATCACAAAGGGTTCCGTTCCTACCCCAGAGTACTGGTGGGGGAACCGGTTCTACCTCGAAACATTGGGTAGGAATACCAGGTCTACTCCGGCGGGTCAGGTAGGAAGGGTGGGCGTAAAGCGGCGCGCCCGTAGGGTCAGCAGGTGTACCCCGGCGCACCAGGAAGTGTTCCGGTACAATCCAGGAGTACCGGTGGGTATAGCAAAACTACCGCGGAGTACCAGTGGGTGTACCGGTACTACCCCAGATTGTCGGGTAGGGGGCCAGGCCTACCGCAGAGCATCAGGTAGGGATACCGGGCCTAGCCTGGAGGGTCAGGTAGGAATGTCTGGTCTATACCGCGGGCCCGTAAGTTCAGCAGGTGTACCGCAGCGAACCAGTAAGGGTTCAGGTACTACCCTGGAGTACCGGTGGGTGTACCGATACTGCTGCAGAGTACCGGTGGGGGTACCGGTACTACCCCAGCATATCGGGTAGGGGTGCCAGGCCAACAATGGAGCATCAGGTAGGGATACCGGGCCTAACACGGAGGGTCAGGTAGGAATGTCTGGTCTACACCACGCGCCAGTAATGTCAGCAGGTGTACCCCAGTGAACCAGTAAGGGTTCACGTACTACCTCGTAGTACCGGTGGGTGTACCGATACTAACGCAGAGTAACGGTGGGGGTACCGCTACTACCGCAGAAGATCGGGTATGGGTGCCAAGCCTAATGCGGAGCATCAGGTAGGGATACCGGGTCTAACCTGTGGGGTCCGGTAGGGAGGCCGGGTCTAGTCCAGCGCGCACGAAGGGACAGCTGGTGTTCTCTGGCGCATCACAAAGGGTTCCGTTCCTACCCCAGAGTACTGGTGGGGGAACGGATTCTACCTTGAAACATCGGGTAGGAATACCGGGTCTACTCCGGCGGGTCAGGTAGGAAGGGTGGGCGTAAAGCGGCGCGCCCGTAGGATCAGCAGGTGTACCCCGGCGCACCAGGAAGTGTTCCGGTACAATCCAGGAGTACCGGTGGGTATAGCAAAACTACCGCGGAGTACCAGTGGGTGTACCGGTACTAACCCAGATTGTTGGGTAGGGGGCCAGGCCTACCGCAGAGCATCAGGTAGGGATACCGGGCCTAGCCTGGAGGGTCAGGTAGGAATGTCTGGTCTATTCCGTGTGCCCGTAACTTCATCAGGTGTACCCCAGTGAACCAGTAAGGGTTCACGTACTACCCCGGAGTACCGGTGGGTGTACCGATACTACCGCAGAGTACCGGTGGGGGTACCGCTACTACCCCAGAACATCGGATATGGGTGCCAAGCCTAATGCGGAGCATCAGGTAGGGATAGCGGGTCTAACCTGTGGGGTCCGGTAGGGAGGCCGGGTCTAGTCCAGCGCGCACGAAGGGACAGCTGGTGTTCTCTGGCGCATCACAAAGGGTTCCGTTCCAACCCCAGAGTACCGGTGGGGGAACCGGTTCTACCTCGAAACATCGGGTAGGTATACCAGGCCTACCCCGGCGGGTCAGGTAGGAAGGGTGGGTCCAAAGCAGTGTGCCCGTAGGGTCAGCAGGTGTACCCCGGCGCACCAGTAAGGGTTCCGGGACAATCCAGCAGTACAGGTGGGTATAGCAAACTTACCGTGGAGTACCTCTGGGTGTACCGGTACTACCCCAGATTGTCGGGTAGGGGGCCAGGCCTACCGCAGAGCATCAGGTAGGGATACCGGGCCTAGCCTGGAGGGTCAGGTAGGAATGTCTGGTCTATACCGCGGGCCCGTAAGTTCAGCAGGTGTACCGCAGCGAACCAGTAAGGGTTCAGGTACTACCCTGGAGTACCGGTGGGTGTAACGATACTACTGCGGAGTACCGGTGGGGGTACCGGTACTACCCCAGAATATCAGGTATGGGTGCCAGGCCAACAACGGAGCATCAGGTAGGGATACCGGGCCTAACACGGAGGGTCAGGTAGGAATGTCTGGTCTACACCGCGCACCCGTAAAGTCAGCAGGAGTAACCCAGTGAACCAGTAAGGGTTCACGTACTACCTCGGAGTACCGGTGGGTGTACCGATACTACCGCAGAGTAACGGTGGGGGTACCGCTACTACCGCAGAAGATCGGGTATGGGTGCCAAGCCTAATGCGGAGCATCAGGTAGGGATACCGGGTCTAATCTGTGGGGTCCGGTAGGGAGGCTGGGTCTAGTCCAGCGCGCACGAAGGGACAGCTGGTGTTCTCTGGCGCATCACAAAGGGTTCCGTTCCTACCCCAGAGTACTGGTGGGGGAACGGGTTCTACCTCGAAACATCGGGTAGGAATACCAGGTCTACTCCGGCGGGTCAGGTAGGAAGGGTGGGCGTAAAGCGGCGCGCCCGTAGGGTCAGCAGGTGTACCCCGGCGCACCAGGAAGTTTTCCGGTAAAATCCAGGAGTACCGGTGGGTATAGCAAAACTACCGCGGAGTACCAGTGGGTGTACCGGTAATACCCCAGATTGTCGGGTAGGGGGCCAGGCCTACCGCAGAGCATCAGGTAGGGATACCGGGTCTAGCCTGGAGGGTCAGGTAGGAATGTCTGGTCTATACCGCGCGCCCGTAAGTTCAGCAGGTGTACCGCAGCGAACCAGTAAGGGTTCAGGTACTACCCTGGAGTACCGGTGGGTGTACCGATACTACTGCAGAGTACCGGTGGGGGTACCGGTACTACCCCAGCATATCGGGTAGGGGTGCCAGGCCAACAATGGAGCATCAGGTAGGGATACCGGGCCTAACACGGAGGGTCAGGTAGGAATGTCTGGTCTACACCGCGCGCCAGTAATGTCAGCAGGTGTACCCCAGTGAACCAGTAAGGGTTCACGTACTACCTCGGAGTACCGGTGGGTGTACCGATACTAACGCAGAGTAACGGTGGGGGTACCGCTACTACCGCAGAAGATCAGGTATGGGTGCCAAGCCTAATGCGGAGCATCAGGTAGGGATACCGGGTCTAACCTGTGGGGTCCGGTAGGGAGGCCGGGTCTAGTCCAGCGCGCACGAAGGGACAGCTGGTGTTCTCTGGCGCATCACAAAGGGTTCCGTTCCTACCCCAGAGTACTGGTGGGGGAACGGGTTCTACCTCGAAACATCGGGTAGGAATACCGGGTCTACTCCGGCGGGTCAGGTAGGAAGGGTGGGCGTAAAGCGGCGCGCCCGTAGGGTCAGCAGGTGTACCCCGGCGCACCAGGAAGTGTTCCGGTACAATCCAGGAGTACCGGTGGGTATAGCAAAACTACCGCGGAGTACCAGTGGGTGTACCGGTACTAACCCAGATTGTTGGGTAGGGGGCCAGGCCTACCGCAGAGCATCAGGTAGAGATACCGGGCCTAGCCTGGAGGGTCAGGTAGGAATGTCTGGTCTATACCGCGGGCCCGTAAGTTCAGCAGGTGTACCGCAGCGAACCAGTAAGGGTTCAGGTACTACCCTGGAGTACCGCTGGGTGTACCGATACTGCTGCAGAGTACCGGTGGGGGTACCGGTACTACCCCAGCATATCTGGTAGGGGTGCCAGGCCAACAATGGAGCATCAGGTAGGGATACAGGGCCTAACACGGAGGGTCAGGTAGGAATGTCTGGTCTACACCGCGCGCCAGTAATGTCAGCAGGTGTACCCCAGTGAACCAGTAAGGGTTCACGTACTACCTCGGAGTACCGGTGGGTGTACCGATACTAACGCAGAGTAACGGTGGGGGTACCGCTACTACCGCAGAAGATCGGGTATGGGTGCCAAGCCTAATGCGGAGCATCAGGTAGGGATACCGGGTCTAACCTGTGGGGTCCGGTAGGGAGGCCGGGTCTAGTCCAGCGCGCACGAAGGGACAGCTGGTGTTCTCTGGCGCATCACAAAGGGTTCCGTTCCTACCCCAGAGTACTGGTGGGGGAACCGGTTCTACCTCGAAACATTGGGTAGGAATACCAGGTCTACTCCGGCGGGTCAGGTAGGAAGGGTGGGCGTAAAGCGGCGCGCCCGTAGGGTCAGCAGGTGTACCCCGGCGCACCAGGAAGTGTTCCGGTACAATCCAGGAGTACCGGTGGGTATAGCAAAACTACCGCGGAGTACCAGTGGGTGTACCGGTACTACCCCAGATTGTCGGGTAGGGGGCCAGGCCTACCGCAGAGCATCAGGTAGGGATACCGGGCCTAGCCTGGAGGGTCAGGTAGGAATGTCTGGTCTATACCGCGGGCCCGTAAGTTCAGCAGGTGTACCGCAGCGAACCAGTAAGGGTTCAGGTACTACCCTGGAGTACCGGTGGGTGTACCGATACTGCTGCAGAGTACCGGTGGGGGTACCGGTACTACCCCAGCATATCGGGTAGGGGTGCCAGGCCAACAATGGAGCATCAGGTAGGCATACCGGGCCTAACACGGAGGGTCAGGTAGGAATGTCTGGTCTACACCACGCGCCAGTAATGTCAGCAGGTGTACCCCAGTGAACCAGTAAGGGTTCACGTACTACCTCGTAGTACCGGTGGGTGTACCGATACTAACGCAGAGTAACGGTGGGGGTACCGCTACTACCGCAGAAGATCGGGTATGGGTGCCAAGCCTAATGCGGAGCATCAGGTAGGGATACCGGGTCTAACCTGTGGGGTCCGGTAGGGAGGCCGGGTCTAGTCCAGCGCGCACGAAGGGACAGCTGGTGTTCTCTGGCGCATCACAAAGCGTTCCGTTCCTACCCCAGAGTACCGGTGGGGGAACGGATTCTACCTCGAAACATCGGGTAGGAATACCGGGTCTACTCCGGCGGGTCAGGTAGGAAGGGTGGGCGTAAAGCGGCGCGCCCGTAGGATCAGCAGGTGTACCCCGGCGCACCAGGAAGTGTTCCGGTACAATCCAGGAGTACCGGTGGGTATAGCAAAACTACCGCGGAGTACCAGTGGGTGTACCGGTACTAACCCAGATTGTTGGGTAGGGGGCCAGGCCTACCGCAGAGCATCAGGTAGGGATACCGGGCCTAGCCTGGAGGGTCAGGTAGGAATGTCTGGTCTATACCGTGTGCCCGTAACTTCATCAGGTGTACCCCAGTGAACCAGTAAGGGTTCACGTACTACCCCGGAGTACCGGTGGGTGTACCGATACTACCGCAGAGTACCGGTGGGGGTACCGCTACTACCCCAGAACATCGGATATGGGTGCCAAGCCTAATGCGGAGCATCAGGTAGGGATAGCGGGTCTAACCTGTGGGGTCCGGTAGGGAGGCCGGGTCTAGTCCAGCGCGCACGAAGGGACAGCTGGTGTTCTCTGGCGCATCACAAAGGGTTCCGTTCCAACCCCAGAGTACCGGTGGGGGAACCGGTTCTACCTCGAAACATCGGGTAGGTATACCAGGCCTACCCCGGCGGGTCAGGTAGGAAGGGTGGGTCCAAAGCAGTGTGCCCGTAGGGTCAGCAGGTGTACCCCGGCGCACCAGTAAGGGTTCCGGGACAATCCAGCAGTACAGGTGGGTATAGCAAACTTACCGTGGAGTACCTCTGGGTGTACCGGTACTACCCCAGATTGTCGGGTAGGGGGCCAGGCCTACCGCAGAGCATCAGGTAGGGATACCGGGCCTAGCCTGGAGGGTCAGGTAGGAATGTCTGGTCTATACCGCGGGCCCGTAAGTTCAGCAGGTGTACCGCAGCGAACCAGTAAGGGTTCAGGTACTACCCTGGAGTACCGGTGGGTGTACCGATACTACTGCGGAGTACCGGTGGGGGTACCGGTACTACCCCAGAATATCAGGTATGGGTGCCAGGCCAACAACGGAGCATCAGGTAGGGATACCGGGCCTAACACGGAGGGTCAGGTAGGAATGTCTGGTCTACACCGCGCACCCGTAAAGTCAGCAGGAGTAACCCAGTGAACCAGTAAGGGTTCACGTACTACCTCGGAGTACCGGTGGGTGTACCGATACTACCGCAGAGTAACGGTGGGGGTACCGCTACTACCGCAGAAGATCGGGTATGGGTGCCAAGCCTAATGCGGAGCATCAGGTAGGGATACCGGGTCTAATCTGTGGGGTCCGGTAGGGAGGCTGGGTCTAGTCCAGCGCGCACGAAGGGACAGCTGGTGTTCTCTGGCGCATCTCAAAGGGTTCCGTTCCAACCCCAGAGTACTGGTGGGTGAACCGGTTCTACCTCGTAACATAGGGTAGGGATACCGGGCCTAACCCGGCAGGTCATGTACGAAGGGTGGGCGTAAAGCGTCGCGCCCGAAGGGTCAGCAGGTGTACCCCGGCGCACCAGGAAGTGTTCCGGTACAATCCAGGAGTACCGGTGGGTATAGCAAAACTACCGCGGAGTACAGGTGGGTGTACCGGTACTAACCCAGATTGTCGCGTAGGGGGCCAGGCCTACCGCAGAGCATCAGGTAGGGATACCGGGCCTAGCCTGGAGGGTCAGGTAGGAATGTCTGGTCTATACCGCGGGCCCGTAAGTTCAGCAGGTGTACCGCAGCGAACCAGTAAGGGTTCAGGTACTACCCTGGAGTACCGGTGGGTGTAACGATACTACTGCGGAGTACCGGTGGGGGTACCGGTACTACCCCAGAATATCAGGTATGGGTGCCAGGCCAACAACGGAGCATCAGGTAGGGATACCGGGCCTAACACGGAGGGTCAGGTAGGAATGTCTGGTCTACACCGCGCACCCGTAAAGTCAGCAGGAGTAACCCAGTGAACCAGTAAGGGTTCACGTACTACCTCGGAGTACCGGTGGGTGTACCGATACTACCGCAGAGTAACGGTGGGGGTACCGCTACTACCGCAGAAGATCGGGTATGGGTGCCAAGCCTAATGCGGAGCATCAGGTAGGGATACCGGGTCTAATCTGTGGGGTCCGGTAGGGAGGCTGGGTCTAGTCCAGCGCGCACGAAGGGACAGCTGGTGTTCTCTGGCGCATCTCAAAGGGTTCCGTTCCAACCCCAGAGTACTGGTGGGTGAACCGGTTCTACCTCGTAACATAGGGTAGGGATACCGGGCCTAACCCGGCAGGTCATGTACGAAGGGTGGGCGTAAAGCGTCGCGCCCGAAGGGTCAGCAGGTGTACCCCGGCGCACCAGGAAGTGTTCCGGTACAATCCAGGAGTACTGGTGGGTATAGCAAAACTACCGCGGAGTACAGGTGGGTGTACCGGTACTAACCCAGATTGTCGCGTAGGGGGCCAGGCCTACCGCAGAGCATCAGGTAGGGATACCGGGCCTAGCCTGGAGGGTCAGGTAGGAATGTCTGGTCTATACCGCGGGCCCGTAAGTTCAGCAGGTGTACCGCAGCGAACCAGTAAGGGTTCAGGTACTACCCTGGAGTACCGGTGGGTGTAACGATACTACTGCGGAGTACCGGTGGGGGTACCGGTACTACCCCAGAATATCAGGTATGGGTGCCAGGCCAACAACGGAGCATCAGGTAGGGATACCAGGCCTAACACGGAGGGTCAGGTAGGAATGTCTGGTCTACACCGCGCACCCGTAAAGTCAGCAGGAGTAACCCAGTGAACCAGTAAGGGTTCACGTACTACCTCGGAGTACCGGTGGGTGTACCGATACTACCGCAGAGTAACGGTGGGGGTACCGCTACTACCGCAGAAGATCGGGTATGGGTGCCAAGCCTAATGCGGAGCATCAGGTAGGGATACCGGGTCTAATCTGTGGGGTCCGGTAGGGAGGCTGGGTCTAGTCCAGCGCGCACGAAGGGACAGCTGGTGTTCTCTGGCGCATCTCAAAGGGTTCCGTTCCAACCCCAGAGTACTGGTGGGTGAACCGGTTCTACCTCGTAACATAGGGTAGGGATACCGGGCCTAACCCGGCAGGTCATGTACGAAGGGTGGGCGTAAAGCGTCGCGCCCGAAGGGTCAGCAGGTGTACCCCGGCGCACCAGGAAGTGTTCCGGTACAATCCAGGAGTACCGGTGGGTATAGCAAAACTACCGCGGAGTACAGGTGGGTGTACCGGTACTAACCCAGATTGTCGCGTAGGGGGCCAGGCCTACCGCAGAGCATCAGGTAGGGATACCGGGCCTAGCCTGGAGGGTCAGGTAGGAATGTCTGGTCTATACCGCGGGCCCGTAAGTTCAGCAGGTGTACCGCAGCGAACCAGTAAGGGTTCAGGTACTACCCTGGAGTACCGGTGGGTGTACCGATACTGCTGCAGAGTACCGGTGGGGGTACCGGTACTACCCCAGCATATCGGGTAGGGGTGCCAGGCCAACAATGGAGCATCAGGTAGGGATACCGGGCCTAACACGGAGGGTCAGGTAGGAATGTCTGGTCTACACCGCGCGCCAGTAATGTCAGCAGGTGTACCCCAGTGAACCAGTAAGGGTTCACGTACTACCTCGGAGTACCGGTGGGTGTACCGATACTACCGCAGAGTAACGGTGGGGGTACCGCTACTACCCCAGAACATCGGGTATGGGTGCCAAGCCTAATGCGGAGCATCAGGTAGGGATACCGGGTCTAACCTGTGGGGTCCGGTAGGGAGGCCGGGTCTAGTCCAGCGCGCACGAAGGGACAGCTGGTGTTCTCTGGCGCATCACAAAGGGTTCCGTTCCTACCCCAGAGTACTGGTGGGGGAACGGGTTCTACCTCGAAACATCGGGTAGGAATACCAGGTCTACTCCGGCGGGTCAGGTAGGAAGGGTGGGCGTAAAGCGGCGCGCCCGTAGGGTCAGCAGGTGTACCCCGGCGCACCAGGAAGTGTTCCGGTAAAATCCAGGAGTACCGGTGGGTATAGCAAAACTACCGCGGAGTACCGGTGGGTGTACCGGTACTACCCCAGATTGTCGGGTAGGGGGCCAGGCCTACCGCAGAGCATCAGGTAGGGATACCGGGTCTAGCCTGGAGGGTCAGGTAGGAATGTCTGGTCTCTACCGCGCGCCCGTAAGTTCAGCAGGTGTACCGCAGCGAACCAGTAAGGGTTCAGGTACTACCCTGGAGTACCGGTGGGTGTACCGATACTACTGCAGAATACCGGTGGGGGTACCGGTACTACCCCAGCATATCGGGTAGGGGTGCCAGGCCAACAACGGAGCATCAGGTAGGGATACCGGGCCTAACACGGAGGGTCAGGTAGGAATGTCTGGTCTACACCGCGCGCCAGTAATGTCAGCAGGTGTACCCCAGTGAACCAGTAAGGGTTCACGTACTACCTCGGAGTACCGGTGGGTGTACCGATACTACCGCAGAGTAACGGTGGGGGTACCGCTACTACCGCAGAAGATCGGGTATGGGTGCCAAGCCTAATGCGGAGCATCAGGTAGGGATACCGGGTCTAAGCTGTGGGGTCCGGTAGGGAGGCCGCGTCTAGTCCAGCGCGCACGAAGGTACAGCTGGTGTTCTCTGGCGCATCACAAAGGGTTCCGTTCCTACCCCAGAGTACTGGTGGGGGAACGGGTTCTACCTCGAAACATCGGGTAGGAATACCGGGTCTACTCCGGCGGGTCAGGTAGGAAGGGTGGGCGTAAAGCGGCGCGCCCGTAGGGTCAGCAGGTGTACCCCGGCGCACCAGGAAGTGTTCGGATAAAATCCAGGAGTAGCGGTGGGTATAGCAAAACTACTGCGGAGTACCAGTGGGTGTACCGGTACAAACCCAGATTGTCGGGTAGGGGGCCAGGCCTACCGCAGAGCATCAGGTAGGGATACCAGGCCTAGCCTGGAGGGTCAGGTAGGAATGTCTGGTCTATACCGCGGGCCCGTAAGTTCAGCAGGTGTACCGCAGCGAACCAGTAAGGGTTCAGGTACTACCCTGGAGTACCGGTGGGTGTACCGATACTGCTGCAGAGTACCGGTGGGGGTACCGCTACTACCCCAGCATATCGGGTAGGGGTGCCAGGCCAACAATGGAGCATCAGGTAGGGATACCGGGCCTAACACGGAGGGTCAGGTAGGAATGTCTGGTCTACACCGCGCGCCAGTAATGTCAGCAGGTGTACCCCAGTGAACCAGTAAGGGTTCACGTACTACCTCGGAGTACCGGTGGGTGTACCGATACTACCGCAGAGTAACGGTGGGGGTACCGCTACTACCCCAGAACATCGGGTATGGGTGCCAAGCCTAATGCGGAGCATCAGGTAGGGATACCGGGTCTAACCTGTGGGGTCCGGTAGGGAGGCCGGGTCTAGTCCAGCGCGCACGAAGGGACAGCTGGTGTTCTCTGGCGCATCACAAAGGTTTCCGTTCCTACCCCAGAGTACTGGTGGGGGAACGGATTCTACATCGAAACATCGGGTAGGAATACCGGGTCTACTCCGGCGGGTCAGGTAGGAAGGGTGGGCGTAAAGCGGCGCGCCTGTAGGGTCAGCAGGTGTACCCCGGCGCACCAGGAAGTGTTCCGGTACAATCCAGGAGTACCGGTGGGTATAGCAAAACTACTGCGGAGTACCAGTGGGTGTACCGGTACTAACCCAGATTGTTGGGTAGGGGGCCAGGCCTACCGCAGAGCATCAGGTAGGGATACCGGGCCTAGCCTGGAGGGTCAGGTAGGAATGTCTGGTCTATACCGCGCGCCCGTAAGTTCAGCAGGTGTACCCCAGCGAACCAGTAAGGGTTCAGGTACTACCCTGGAGTACCGGTGGGTGTACCGATACTGCTGCAGAGTACCGGTGGGGGTACCGGTACTACCCCAGCATATCGGGTAGGGGTGCCAGGCCAACAATGGAGCATCAGGTAGGGATACCGGGCCTAACACGGAGGGTCAGGTAGGAATGTCTGGTCTACACCGCGCGCCAGTAATGTCAGCAGGTGTACCCCAGTGAACCAGTAAGGGTTCACGTACTACCTCGGAGTACCGGTGGGTGTACCGATACTACCGCAGAGTAACGGTGGGGGTACCGCTACTACCGCAGAAGATCGGGTATGGGTGCCAAGCCTAATGCGGAGCATCAGGTAGGGATACCGGGTCTAAGCTGTGGGGTCCGGTAGGGAGGCCGCGTCTAGTCCAGCGCGCACGAAGGGACAGCTGGTGTTCTCTGGCGCATCACAAAGGGTTCCGTTCCAACCCCAGAGTACTGGTGGGGGAACGGGTTCTACCTCGAAACATCGGGTAGGAATACCAGGTCTACTCCGGCGGGTCAGGTAGGAAGGGTGGGCGTAAAGCGTCGCGCCCGTAGGGTCAGCAGGTGTACCCCGGCGCACCAGGAAGTGTTCCGGTAAAATCCAGGAGTACCGGTGGGTATAGCAAAACTACCGCGGAGTACCAGTGGGTGTACCGGTACTACCCCAGATTGTCGGGTAGGGGGCCAGGCCTACCGCAGAGCATCAGGTAGGGATACCGGGCCTAGCCTGGAGGGTCAGGTAGGAATGTCTGGTCTCTACCACGCGCCCGTAAGTTCAGCAGGTGTACCGCAGCGAACCAGTAAGGGTTCAGGTACTACCCTGGAGTACCGGTGGGTGTACCGATACTACTGCAGAATACCGGTGGGGGTACCGGTACTACCCCAGAATATCAGGTATGGGTGCCAGGCCAACAACGGAGCATCAGGTAGGGATACCGGGTCTAACACGGAGGGTCAGGTAGGAATGTCTGGTCTACACCGCGCACCCGTAAAGTCAGCAGGAGTAACCCAGTGAACCAGTAAGGGTTCACGTACTACCTCGGAGTACCGGTGGGTGTACCGATACTACCGCAGAGTAACGGTGGGGGTACAGCTACTACCCCAGAACATCGGTTATGGGTGCCAAGCCTAATGCAGAGCACCAGGTAGGGATAACGGGTCTAACCTGTGGGGTCCGGTAGGGAGGCCGGGTCTAGTCCAGCGCGCACGAAGGGACAGCTGGTGTTCTCTGGCGCATCACAAAGGGTTCCGTTCCAACCCCAGAGTACTGGTGGGTGAACCGGTTCTACCTCGTAACATAGGGTAGGGATACCGGGCCTAACCCGGCAGGTCATGTACGAAGGGTGGGCGTAAAGCGTCGCGCCTGAAGGGTCAGCAGGTGTACCCCGGCGCACCAGGAAGTGTTCCGGTACAATCCAGGAGTACTGGTGGGTATAGCAAAACTACCGCGGAGTACAGGTGGGTGTACCGGTACTAACCCAGATTGTCGCGTAGGGGGCCAGGCCTACCGCAGAGCATCAGGTAGGGATACCGGGCCTAGCCTGGAGGGTCAGGTAGGAATGTCTGGTCTATACCGCGGGCCCGTAAGTTCAGCAGGTGTACCGCAGCGAACCAGTAAGGGTTCAGGTACTACCCTGGAGTACCGGTGGGTGTACCGATACTGCTGCAGAGTACCGGTGGGGGTACCGGTACTACCCCAGCATATCGGGTAGGGGTGCCAGGCCAACAATGGAGCATCAGGTAGGGATACCGGGCCTAACACGGAGGGTCAGGTAGGAATGTCTGGTCTACACCGCGCGCCAGTAATGTCAGCAGGTGTACCCCAGTGAACCAGTAAGGGTTCACGTACTACCTCGGAGTACCGGTGGGTGTACCGATACTACCGCAGAGTAACGGTGGGGGTACCGCTACTACCCCAGAACATCGGGTATGGGTGCCAAGCCTAATGCGGAGCATCAGGTAGGGATACCGGGTCTAACCTGTGGGGTCCGGTAGGGAGGCCGGGTCTAGTCCAGCGCGCACGAAGGGACAGCTGGTGTTCTCTGGCGCATCACAAAGGGTTCCGTTCCTACCCCAGAGTACTGGTGGGGGAACGGGTTCTACCTCGAAACATCGGGTAGGAATACCAGGTCTACTCCGGCGGGTCAGGTAGGAAGGGTGGGCGTAAAGCGGCGCGCCCGTAGGGTCAGCAGGTGTACCCCGGCGCACCAGGAAGTGTTCCGGTAAAATCCAGGAGTACCGGTGGGTATAGCAAAACTACCGCGGAGTACCGGTGGGTGTACCGGTACTACCCCAGATTGTCGGGTAGGGGGCCAGGCCTACCGCAGAGCATCAGGTAGGGATACCGGGTCTAGCCTGGAGGGTCAGGTAGGAATGTCTGGTCTCTACCGCGCGCCCGTAAGTTCAGCGGGTGTACCGCAGCGAACCAGTAAGGGTTCAGGTACTACCCTGGAGTACCGGTGGGTGTACCGATACTACTGCAGAATACCGGTGGGGGTACCGGTACTACCCCAGCATATCGGGTAGGGGTGCCAGGCCAACAATGGAGCATCAGGTAGGGATACCGGGCCTAACACGGAGGGTCAGGTAGGAATGTCTGGTCTACACCGCGCGCCAGTAATGTCAGCAGGTGTACCCCAGTGAACCAGTAAGGGTTCACGTACTACCTCGGAGTACCGGTGGGTGTACCGATACTACCGCAGAGTAACGGTGGGGGTACCGCTACTACCGCAGAAGATCGGGTATGGGTGCCAAGCCTAATGCGGAGCATCAGGTAGGGATACCGGGTCTAAGCTGTGGGGTCCGGTAGGGAGGCCGGGTCTAGTCCAGCGCGCACGAAGGTACAGCTGGTGTTCTCTGGCGCATCACAAAGGGTTCCGTTCCTACCCCAGAGTACTGGTGGGGGAACGGGTTCTACCTCGAAACATCGGGTAGGAATACCGGGTCTACTCCGGCGGGTCAGGTAGGAAGGGTGGGCGTAAAGCGGCGCGCCCGTAGGGTCAGCAGGTGTACCCCGGCGCACCAGGAAGTGTTCGGATAAAATCCAGGAGTAGCGGTGGGTATAGCAAAACTACTGCGGAGTACCAGTGGGTGTACCGGTACAACCCCAGATTGTCGGGTAGGGGGCCAGGCCTACCGCAGAGCATCAGGTAGGGATACCAGGCCTAGCCTGGAGGGTCAGGTAGGAATGTCTGGTCTATACCGCGGGCCCGTAAGTTCAGCAGGTGTACCGCAGCGAACCAGTAAGGGTTCAGGTACTACCCTGGAGTACCGGTGGGTGTACCGATACTGCTGCAGAGTACCGGTGGGGGTACCGGTACTACCCCAGCATATCGGGTAGGGGTGCCAGGCCAACAATGGAGCATCAGGTAGGGATACCGGGCCTAACACGGAGGGTCAGGTAGGAATGTCTGGTCTACACCGCGCGCCAGTAATGTCAGCAGGTGTACCCCAGTGAACCAGTAAGGGTTCACGTACTACCTCGGAGTACCGGTGGGTGTACCGATACTAACGCAGAGTAACGGTGGGGGTACCGCTACTACCGCAGAAGATCGGGTATGGGTGCCAAGCCTAATGCGGAGCATCAGGTAGGGATACCGGGTCTAACCTGTGGGGTCCGGTAGGGAGGCCGGGTCTAGTCCAGCGCGCACGAAGGGACAGCTGGTGTTCTCTGGCGCATCACAAAGGGTTCCGTTCCTACCCCAGAGTACTGGTGGGGGAACGGATTCTACATCGAAACATCGGGTAGGAATACCGGGTCTACTCCGGCGGGTCAGGTAGGAAGGGTGGGCGTAAAGCGGCGCGCCTGTAGGGTCAGCAGGTGTACCCCGGCGCACCAGGAAGTGTTCCGGTACAATCCAGGAGTACCGGTGGGTATAGCAAAACTACTGCGGAGTACCAGTGGGTGTACCGGTACTAACCCAGATTGTTGGGTAGGGGGCCAGGCCTACCGCAGAGCATCAGGTAGGGATACCGGGCCTAGCCTGGAGGGTCAGGTAGGAATGTCTGGTCTATACCGCGCGCCCGTAAGTTCAGCAGGTGTACCCCAGCGAACCAGTAAGGGTTCAGGTACTACCCTGGAGTACCGGTGGGTGTACCGATACTGCTGCAGAGTACCGGTGGGGGTACCGGTACTACCCCAGCATATCGGGTAGGGGTGCCAGGCCAACAATGGAGCATCAGGTAGGGATACCGGGCCTAACACGGAGGGTCAGGTAGGAATGTCTGGTCTACACCGCGCGCCAGTAATGTCAGCAGGTGTACCCCAGTGAACCAGTAAGGGTTCACGTACTACCTCGGAGTACCGGTGGGTGTACCGATACTACCGCAGAGTAACGGTGGGGGTACCGCTACTACCGCAGAAGATCGGGTATGGGTGCCAAGCCTAATGCGGAGCATCAGGTAGGGATACCGGGTCTAAGCTGTGGGGTCCGGTAGGGAGGCCGCGTCTAGTCCAGCGCGCACGAAGGGACAGCTGGTGTTCTCTGGCGCATCACAAAGGGTTCCGTTCCAACCCCAGAGTACTGGTGGGGGAACGGGTTCTACCTCGAAACATCGGGTAGGAATACCAGGTCTACTCCGGCGGGTCAGGTAGGAAGGGTGGGCGTAAAGCGTCGCGCCCGTAGGGTCAGCAGGTGTACCCCGGCGCACCAGGAAGTGTTCCGGTAAAATCCAGGAGTACCGGTGGGTATAGCAAAACTACCGCGGAGTACCAGTGGGTGTACCGGTACTACCCCAGATTGTCGGGTAGGGGGCCAGGCCTACCGCAGAGCATCAGGTAGGGATACCGGGTCTAGCCTGGAGGGTCAGGTAGGAATGTCTGGTCTCTACCGCGCGCCCGTAAGTTCAGCAGGTGTACCGCAGCGAACCAGTAAGGGTTCAGGTACTACCCTGGAGTACCGGTGGGTGTACCGATACTACTGCAGAATACCGGTGGGGGTACCGGTACTACCCCAGCATATCGGGTAGGGGTGCCAGGCCAACAATGGAGCATCAGGTAGGGATACCGGGCCTAACACGGAGGGTCAGGTAGGAATGTCTGGTCTACACCGCGCGCCAGTAATGTCAGCAGGTGTACCCCAGTGAACCAGTAAGGGTTCACGTACTACCTCGGAGTACCGGTGGGTGTACCGATACTACCGCAGAGTAACGGTGGGGGTACCGCTACTACCGCAGAAGATCGGGTATGGGTGCCAAGCCTAATGCGGAGCATCAGGTAGGGATACCGGGTCTAAGCTGTGGGGTCCGGTAGGGAGGCCGGGTCTAGTCCAGCGCGCACGAAGGTACAGCTGGTGTTCTCTGGCGCATCACAAAGGGTTCCGTTCCTACCCCAGAGTACTGGTGGGGGAACGGGTTCTACCTCGAAACATCGGGTAGGAATACCGGGTCTACTCCGGCGGGTCAGGTAGGAAGGGTGGGCGTAAAGCGGCGCGCCCGTAGGGTCAGCAGGTGTACCCCGGCGCACCAGGAAGTGTTCGGATAAAATCCAGGAGTAGCGGTGGGTATAGCAAAACTACTGCGGAGTACCAGTGGGTGTACCGGTACAAACCCAGATTGTCGGGTAGGGGGCCAGGCCTACCGCAGAGCATCAGGTAGGGATACCAGGCCTAGCCTGGAGGGTCAGGTAGGAATGTCTGGTCTATACCGCGCGCCCGTAAGTTCAGCAGGTGTACCGCAGCGAACCAGTAAGGGTTCAGGTACTACCCTGGAGTACCGGTGGGTGTACCGATACTGCTGCAGAGTACCGGTGGGGGTACCGGTACTACCCCAGCATATCGGGTAGGGGTGCCAGGCCAACAATGGAGCATCAGGTAGGGATACCGGGCCTAACACGGAGGGTCAGGTAGGAATGTCTGGTCTACACCGCGCGCCAGTAATGTCAGCAGGTGTACCCCAGTGAACCAGTAAGGGTTCACGTACTACCTCGGAGTACCGGTGGGTGTACCGATACTAACGCAGAGTAACGGTGGGGGTACCGCTACTACCGCAGAAGATCGGGTATGGGTGCCAAGCCTAATGCGGAGCATCAGGTAGGGATACCGGGTCTAACCTGTGGGGTCCGGTAGGGAGGCCGGGTCTAGTCCAGCGCGCACGAAGGGACAGCTGGTGTTCTCTGGCGCATCACAAAGGGTTCCGTTCCTACCCCAGAGTACTGGTGGGGGAACGGATTCTACATCGAAACATCGGGTAGGAATACCGGGTCTACTCCGGCGGGTCAGGTAGGAAGGGTGGGCGTAAAGCGGCGCGCCCGTAGGGTCAGCAGGTGTACCCCGGCGCACCAGGAAGTGTTCCGGTACAATCCAGGAGTACCGGTGGGTATAGCAAAACTACCGCGGAGTACCAGTGGGTGTACCGGTACTAACCCAGATTGTTGGGTAGGGGGCCAGGCCTACCGCAGAGCATCAGGTAGGGATACCGGGCCTAGCCTGGAGGGTCAGGTAGGAATGTCTGGTCTATACCGCGCGCCCGTAAGTTCAGCAGGTGTACCCCAGCGAACCAGTAAGGGTTCAGGTACTACCCTGGAGTACCGGTGGGTGTACCGATACTGCTGCAGAGTACCGGTGGGGGTACCGGTACTACCCCAGCATATCGGGTAGGGGTGCCAGGCCAACAATGGAGCATCAGGTAGGGATACCGGGCCTAACACGGAGGGTCAGGTAGGAATGTCTGGTCTACACCGCGCGCCAGTAATGTCAGCAGGTGTACCCCAGTGAACCAGTAAGGGTTCACGTACTACCTCGGAGTACCGGTGGGTGTACCGATACTACCGCAGAGTAACGGTGGGGGTACCGCTACTACCGCAGAAGATCGGGTATGGGTGCCAAGCCTAATGCGGAGCATCAGGTAGGGATACCGGGTCTAAGCTGTGGGGTCCGGTAGGGAGGCCGCGTCTAGTCCAGCGCGCACGAAGGGACAGCTGGTGTTCTCTGGCGCATCACAAAGGGTTCCGTTCCAACCCCAGAGTACTGGTGGGGGAACGGGTTCTACCTCGAAACATCGGGTAGGAATACCAGGTCTACTCCGGCGGGTCAGGTAGGAAGGGTGGGCGTAAAGCGTCGCGCCCGTAGGGTCAGCAGGTGTACCCCGGCGCACCAGGAAGTGTTCCGGTAAAATCCAGGAGTACCGGTGGGTATAGCAAAACTACCGCGGAGTACCAGTGGGTGTACCGGTACTACCCCAGATTGTCGGGTAGGGGGCCAGGCCTACCGCAGAGCATCAGGTAGGGATACCGGGCCTAGCCTGGAGGGTCAGGTAGGAATGTCTGGTCTCTACCACGCGCCTGTAAGTTCAGCAGGTGTACCGCAGCGAACCAGTAAGGGTTCAGGTACTACCCTGGAGTACCGGTGGGTGTACCGATACTACTGCAGAATACCGGTGGGGGTACCGGTACTACCCCAGAATATCAGGTATGGGTGCCAGGCCAACAACGGAGCATCAGGTAGGGATACCGGGTCTAACACGGAGGGTCAGGTAGGAATGTCTGGTCTACACCGCGCACCCGTAAAGTCAGCAGGAGTAACCCAGTGAACCAGTAAGGGTTCACGTACTACCTCGGAGTACCGGTGGGTGTACCGATACTACCGCAGAGTAACGGTGGGGGTACAGCTACTACCCCAGAACATCGGTTATGGGTGCCAAGCCTAATGCAGAGCACCAGGTAGGGATAACGGGTCTAACCTGTGGGGTCCGGTAGGGAGGCCGGGTCTAGTCCAGCGCGCACGAAGGGACAGCTGGTGTTCTCTGGCGCATCACAAAGGGTTCCGTTCCAACCCCAGAGTACTGTTGGGTGAACCGGTTCTACCTCGTAACATAGGGTAGGGATACCGGGCCTAACCCGGCAGGTCATGTACGAAGGGTGGGCGTAAAGCGTCGCGCCCGAAGGGTCATCAGGTGTACCCCGGCGCACCAGGAAGTGTTCCGGTACAATCCAGGAGTACCGGTGGGTATAGCAAAACTACCGCGGAGTACCAGTGGGTGTACCGGTACTACCCCAGATTGTCGGGTAGGGGGCCAGGCCTACCGCAGAGCATCAGGTAGGGATACCGGGTCTAGCCTGGAGGGTCAGGTAGGAATGTCTGGTCTATACCGCGCGCCCGTAAGTTCAGCAGGTGTACTGCAGCGAACCAGTAAGGGTTCAGGTACTACCCTGGAGTACCGGTGGGTGTACCGATACTACTGCAGAGAACCGGTGGGGGTACCGGTACTACCCCAGAATATCAGGAATGGGTGCCAGGCCAACAACGGAGCATCAGGTAGGGATACCGGGTCTAACACGGAGGGTCAGGTAGGAATGTCTGGTCTACACCGCGCACCCGTAAAGTCAGCAGGAGTAACCCAGTGAACCAGTAAGGGTTCACGTACTACCTCGGAGTACCGGTGGGTGTACCGATACTACCGCAGAGTAACGGTGGGGGTACCACTACTACCCCAGAACATCGGTTATGGGTGCCAAGCCTAATGCAGAGCACCAGGTAGGGATAACGGGTCTAACCTGTGGGGTCCCGTAGGGAGGCCGGGTCTAGTCCAGCGCGCACGAAGGGACAGCTGGTGTTCTCTGGCGCATCACAAAGGGTTCCGTTCCAACCCCAGAGTACTGGTGGGTGAACCGGTTCTACCTCGTAACATAGGGTAGGGATACCGGGCCTAACCCGGCAGGTCATGTACGAAGGGTGGGCGTAAAGCGTCGCGCCCGAAGGGTCATCAGGTGTACCCCGGCGCACCAGGAAGTGTTCCGGTACAATCCAGGAGTACCGGTGGGTATAGCAAAACTACCGCGGAGTACAGGTGGGTGTACCGGTACTAACCCAGATTGTCGCATAGGGGGCCAGGCCTACCGCAGAGCATCAGGTAGGGATACCGGGCCTAGCCTGGAGGGTCAGGTAGGAATGTCTGGTCTATACCGCGGGCCCGTAAGTTCAGCAGGTGTACCGCAGCGAACCAGTAAGGGTTCAGGTACTACCCTGGAGTACCGGTGGGTGTACCGATACGACTGCAGAGTACCGGTGGGGGTACCGGTACTACCCCAGCATATCGGGTAGGGGTGCCAGGCCAACAATGGAGCATCAGGTAGGGATACCGGGCCTAACACGGAGGGTCAGGTAGGAATGTCTGGTCTACACCGCGCTCCAGTAATGTCAGCAGGTGTACCCCAGTGAACCAGTAAGGGTTCACGTACTACCCCGGAGTACCGGTGGGTGTACCGATACTACCGCAGAGTAACGGTGGGGGTACCGCTACTGCCCCAGAACATCGGGTATGGGTGCCAAGCCTAATGCGGAGCATCAGGTAGGGATACCGGGTCTAACCTGTGGGGTCCGGTAGGGAGGCCGGGTCTAGTCCAGCGCGCACGAAGGGACAGCTGGTGTTCTCTGGCGCATCACAAAGGGTTCCGTTCCTACCCCAGAGTACTGGTGGGGGAACGGGTTCTACCTCGAAACATCGGGTAGGAATACCAGGTCTACTCCGGCGGGTCAGTTAGGAAGGGTGGGCGTAAAGCGGCGCGCCCGTAGGGTCAGCAGGTGTACCCCGGCGCACCAGGAAGTGTTCCGGTAAAATCCAGGAGTACCGGTGGGTATAGCAAAACTACCGCGGAGTACCTGTGGGTGTACCGGTACTACCCCAGATTGTCGGGTAGGGGGCCAGGCCTACCGCAGAGCATCAGGTAGGGATACCGGGCCTAGCCTGGAGGGTCAGGTAGGAATGTCTGGTCTACACAGCACGCCCGTAAGGTCAGCAGGTGTACCCCAGCGAACCAGTAAGGGTTCAGGTACTGCCCTGGAGTACCGGTGGGTGTACCAATACTACCGCAGAGTACCGGTGGGGGTACCGGTACTACCCCAGCATATCGGGTAGGGGTGCCAGGCCAACAACGGAGCATCAGGTAGGGATACCGGGCCTAACACGGAGGGTCAGGTAGGAATGTCTTGTCTATACCGTTTGCCCGTAACGTCATCAGGTGTACCCCAGTGAACCAGTAAGGGTTCACGTACTACCCCGGAGTACCGGTGGGTGTACCGATACTACCGCAGAGTAACGGTGGGGGTACCGCTACTACCCCAGAACATCGGGTATGGGTGCCAAGCCTAATGCGGAGCATCAGGTAGGGATACCGGGTCTAACCTGTGGGGTTCGGTAGGGAGGCCGGGTCTAGTCCAGCGCGCACGAAGGGACAGCTGGTGTTCTCTGGCGCATCACAAAGGGTTCCGTTCCAACCCCAGAGTACCGGTGGGGGAACCGGTTCTACCTCGAAACATTTGGTAGGTATACCAGGCCTACCCCGGAGGGTCAGGTAGGAAGGGTGGGCGTAAAGCGGCGAGCCCATAGGGTCAGCAGTTGTACCCCGGCGCACCAGTAAGGGTTCCGGTACAATCCAGGAGCACCGGTGGGTATAGCAAAATTACCGCGGAGTACCTCTGGGTGTACCGGTACTACCCCAGATTGTCGGGTAGGGGGCCAGGCCTACCGCAGACCATCAGGTAGGGATACCGGGCCTAGCCTGGAGGGTCAGGTAGGAATTTCTGGTCTACAGAGCACGTCCGTAAGGTCAGCAGGTGTACCCCAGCGAACCAGTAAGGGTTCAGGTACTACCCTGGAGTACCGGTGGGTGTACCAATACTACCGCAGAGTACCGGTGGGGGTACCGGTACTACCCCAGCATATCGGGTAGGGGTGCCAGGCCAACAACGGAGCATCAGGTAGGGATACCGGGACTAACACGGAGGGTCAGGTAGGAATGTCTGGTCTATACCGTTTGCCCGTAACGTCATCAGGTGTACCGCAGTGAACCAGTAAGGGTTCACGTACTACCCCGGAGTACCGGTGGGTGTACCGATACTACCGCAGAGTAACGGTGGGGGTACCGCTACTACCCCAGAACATAGGGTATGGGTGCCAAGCCTAATGCGGAGCATCAGGTAGGGATAGCGGGTCTAACCTGTGGGGTCCGGTAGGGAGGCCGCGTCTAGTCCAGCGCGCACGAAGGGACAGCTGGTGTTCTCTGGCGCATCACAAAGGGTTCCGTTCCAAGCCCAGAGTACCGGTGGGGGAACCGGTTCTACCTCGAAACATCGGGTAGGTATACCAGGCCGACCCCGGAGGGTCAGGTAGGAAGGGTGGGCGTAAAGCGGCGAGCCCATAGGGTCAGCAGGTGTACCCCGGCGCACCAGTAAGGGTTCCGGTACAATCCAGGAGTACCGGTGGGTATAGCAAAAGTACCGCGGAGGACCTGTGGGTGTACCGATACAACCCCAGATTGTCAGGTAGGGGGCCAGGCCTACCGCAGAGGATCAGGTAGGGATACCGGGCCTAGCGTGCAGGGTCAGGTAGGAATGTCTGGTCTACAGAGCACGTCCGTAAGGTCAGCAGGTGTACCCCAGCGAACCAGTAAGGGTTCAGGTACTACCCTGGAGTACCGGTGGGTGTACCAATACTACCGCAGAGTACCTGTGGGGGTACCGGTACTACCCCAGCATATCGGGTAGGGGTGCCAGGCCAACAACGGAGCATCAGGTAGGGATACCGGGACTAACACCGAGGGTCAGGTAGGAATGTCTGGTCTATACCATTTGCCCGTAACGTCATCAGGTGTAGCCCAGTGAACCAGTAAGGGTTCACGTACTACCCCGGAGTACCGGTGGGTGTACCGATACTACCGCAGAGTAACGGTGGGGGTACCGCTACTACCCCAGAACATAGGGTATGGGTGCCAAGCCTAATGCGGAGCATCAGGTAGGGATAGCGGGTCTAACCTGTGGGGTCCGGTAGGGAGGCCGCGTCTAGTCCAGCGCGCACGAAGGGACAGCTGGTGTTCTCTGGCGCATCACAAAGGGTTCCGTTCCAACCCCAGAGTACCGGTGGGGGAACCGGTTCTACCTTGAAACATTTGGTAGGTATACCAGGCCTACCCCGGAGGGTCAGGTAGGAAGGGTGGGCGTAAAGCGGCGAGCCCATAGGGTCAGCAGTTGTACCCCGGCGCACCAGTAAGGGTTCCGGTACAATCCTGGGGTACCGGTTGGTATAGCAAAAGTACTGCGGAGTACCTGTGGGTGTACCGATACAACCCCAGATTGTCAGGTAGGGGGCCAGGCCTACCGCAGAGCATCAGGGAGGGATACCGGGCCTAGCCTGGAGCGTCAGGTAGGAATGTCTGGTCTACCCAGCACGCCTGTAAGGTCAGCAGGTGTACCCCAGCGAACCAGTAAGTGTTCAGGTACTGCCCTGGAGTACCGGTGGGTGTACCAATACTACCGCAGAGTACCGGTGGGGGTACCGGTACTACCCCAGCATATCGGGTAGGGGTGCCAGGCCAACAACGGAGCATCAGGTAGGGATACCGGGACTAACACGGAGGGTCAGGTAGGAATGTCTGGTCTATACCGTTTGCCCGTAACGTCATCAGGTGTACCCCAGTGAACCAGTAAGGGTTCACGTACTACCCCGGAGTACCGGTGGGTGTACCGATACTACCGCAGAGTAACGGTGGGGGTACCGCTACTACCCCAGAACATCGGGTATGGGTGCCAAGCCTAATGCGGAGCATCAGGTAGGGATACCGGGTCTAACCTGTGGGGTCCGGTAGGGAGGCCGCGTCTAGTCCAGCGCGCACGAAGGGACAGCTGGTGTTCTCTGGCGCATCACAAAGGGTTCCGTTCCAACCCCAGAGTACCGGTGGGGGAACCGGTTCTACCTCGAAACATCGGGTAGGTATACCAGGCCGACCCCGGAGGGTCAGGTAGGAAGGGTGGGCGTAAAGCGGCGAGCCCATAGGGTCAGCAGGTGTACCCCGGCGCACCAGTAAGGGTTCCGGTACAATCCAGGAGTACCGGTGGGTATAGCAAAAGTACCGCGGAGGACCTGTGGGTGTACCGATACAACCCCAGATTGTCAGGTAGGGGGCCAGGCCTACCGCAGAGGATCAGGTAGGGATACCGGGCCTAGCGTGCAGGGTCAGGTAGGAGTGTCTGGTCTACCCAGCACGCCCGTAAGGTCAGCAGGTGTACCCCAGCGAACCAGTAAGTGTTCAGGTACTGCCCTGGAGTACCGGTGGGTGTACCAATACTACCGCAGAGTACCGGTGGGGGTACCGGTACTACCCCAGCATATCGGGTAGGGGTGCCAGGCCAACAACGGAGCATCAGGTAGGGATACCGGGCCTAAAACGGAGGGTCAGGTAGGAATGTCTGGTCTACACCGCGTGCCAGTAACGTCATCAGGTGTACCGCAGTGAACCAGTAAGGGTTCACATACTACCCCGGAGTACCGGTGGGTGTACCGATACTACCGCAGAGTAACGGTGGGGGTACCGCTACTACCCCAGAACATCGGGTATGGGTGCCAAGCCTAATGCGGAGCATCAGGTAGGGATACTGGGTGTAACATGTGGGGTCCGGTAGGGAGGCCGGGTCTAGTCCAGCGCGCACGAAAGGACAGCTAGTGTTCACTGGCGCATCACAAAGGGTTCCGTTCCAAACCCAGAGTACCGGTGGGGGAACCGGTTCTACCTCGAAACATCGGGTAGGTATACCAGGCCTACCCCGGAGGGTCAGGTAGGAAGGGTGGGCGTAAAGGGGCGAGCCCATAGGGTCAGCAGGTGTAACCTGGCGCACCAGTAAGGGTTCCAGTACAATCCAGGAGTACCGGTGGGTATAGCAAAATTACCGCGGAGTACCTCTGGGTGTACCGGTACTACCCCAGATTGTCGGGTAGGGGGCCAGGGCTACCGCAGAGCATCAGGTAGGGATACCGGGCCTAGCCTGGAGGGTCAGGTAGGAATGTCTGGTCTACAGAGCACGCCCGTAAGGTCAGCAGGTGTACCCCAGCGAACCAGTAAGGGTTCAGGTACTACCCTGGATTACCGGTGGGTGTACCAATACTACCGCAGAGTACCGGTGGGGGTACCGGTACTACCCCAGCATATCGGGTAGGGGTGCCAGGCCAACAACGGAGCATCAGGTAGGGATACCGGGACTAACACGGAGGGTCAGGTAGGAATGTCTGGTCTATACCGTTTGCCCGTAACGTCATCAGGTGCACCCCAGTGAACAAGTAAGGGTTCACGTACTAAGCCGGAGTACCAGTGGGTGTACCGATACTACCGCAGAGTAACGGTGGGGGTACCGCTACTACCCCAGAACATCGGGTATAGGTGCCAAGCCTAATGCGGAGCATCAGGTAGGGATACCGGGTCTAACCTGTGGGGTCCGGTAGGGAGGCCGGGTCTAGTCCAGCGCGCACGAAGGGACAGCTGGTGTTCTCTGGCGCATCACAAAGGGTTCCGTTCCAACCCCAGAGTACCGGTGGGGGAACCGGTTCTACCTCGAAACATCGGGTAGGTATACCAGGCCTACCCCGGAGGGTCAGGTAGGAAGGGTGGGCGTAAAGCTGCGAGCACATAGGGTCAGCAGTTGTACCCCGGCGCACCAGTAAGGGTTCCGGTACAATCCTGGAGTACCGGTTGGTATAGCAAAAGTACTGCGGAGTACCTGTGGGTGTACCGATACAACCCCAGATTGTCAGGTAGGGGGCCAGGCCTACCGCAGAGCATCAGGTAGGGATACCGGGCCTAGCCTGGAGGGTCAGGTAGGAATGTCTGGTCTACACAGCACGCCCGTAAGGTCAGCAGGTGTACCCCAGCGAACCAGTAAGGGTTCAGGTACTACCCTGGAGTACCGGTGGGTGTACCAATACTACCGCAGAGTACCTGTGGGGGTACCGGTACTACCCCAGCATATAGGGTAGGGGTGCCAGGACAACAACGGAGCATCAGGTAGGGATACCGGGACTAACACGGAGGGTCAGGTAGGAATGTCTGGTCTATACCGTTTGCCCGTAACGTCATCAGGTGTACCCCAGTGAACCAGTAAGGGTTCACGTACTACCCCGGAGTACCGGTGGGTGTACCGATACTACCGCAGAGTAACGGAGGGGGTAGCGCTACTACCCCAGAACATCGGGTATGGGTGCCAAGCCTAATGCGGAGCATCAGGTAGGGATAGCGGGTCTAACCTGTGGGGTCCGGTAGGGAGGCCGCGTCTAGTCCAGCGCGCACGAAGGGACAGCTGGTGTTCTCTGGCGCATCACAAAGGGTTCCGATCCAATCCCAGAGTACCGGTGGGGGAACCGGTTCTGCCTCGAAACATCGGGTAGGTATACCAGACCTACCCCGGCGGGTCAGGTAGGAAGGGTGGGTCCAAAGCAGTGTGCCCGTAGGGTCAGCAGGTGTACCCCGTCGCACCAGTAAGTGTTCCGGTACAATCCAGGAGTACCGGTGGGTATAGCAAAACCACCGCGGAATACTGGTGGGTGTACCGGTACTACCCCAGATTGTCGGGTAGGGGGCCAGGCCTACCGCAGAGCATCAGGTAGGGATACCGGGCCTAGCCTGGAGGGTCAGGTAGGAATGTCTGGTCTACACAGCAGGCCCGTAAGGTCAGCAAGTGTACCCCAGCGAAACAGTAAGGGTTCAGGTACTACCCTGGAGTACCGGTGGGTGTACCAATACTACCGCAGAGTACCGGTGGGGGTAGCGGTACTACCCCAGCATATCGGGTAGGGGTGCCAGGCCAACAACGGAGCATCAGGTAGGGATACCGGGCCTAACACGGAGGGTCAGGTAGGAATGTCTGGTCTATACCGTTTGCCCGTAACGTCATCAGGTGTACCGCAGTGAACCAGTAAGGGTTCACATACTACCCCGGAGTACCGGTGGGTGTACCGATACTACCGCAGAGTAACGGTGGGGGTACCGCTACTACCCCAGAACATCGGGTATGGGTGCCAAGCCTAATGCGGAGCATCAGGTAGGGATAGCGGGTCTAACCTGTGGGGTCCGGTAGGGAGGCCGCGTCTAGTCCAGCGCGCACGAAGGGACAGCTGGTGTTCTCTGGCGCATCACAAAGGGTTCCGTTCCAACCCCAGAGTACCGGTGGGGGAACCGGTTCTACCTCGAAACATCGGGTAGGTATACCAGGCCTACCCCGGAGGGTCAGGTAGGAAGGGTGGGCGTAAAGCGGCGAGCCCATAGGGTCAGCAGGTGTAACCCGGCGCACCAGTAAGGGTTCCGGTACAATCGAGGAGTACCGGTGGGTATAGCAAAATTACCGCGGAGTACCTCTGGGGGTACCGGTACTACCCCAGATTGTCGGGTAGGGGGCCAGGCCTACCGCAGAGCATCAGGTAGGGATACCGGGCCTAGCCTGGAGGGTCAGGTAGGAATGTCTGGTCTACACAGCACGCCCGTAAGGTCAGCAGGTGTACCCCAGCGAACCAGTAAGGGTTCAGGTACTACCCTGGAGTACCGGTGGGTGTACCAATACTACCGCAGAGTACCGGTGGGGGTACCGGTACTACCCCAGCATATCGGGTAGGGGTGCCAGACCAACAACGGAGCATCAGGTAGGGATACCGGGACTAACACGGAGGGTCAGGTAGGAATGTCTGGTCTATACCGTTTGCCCGTAACGTCATCAGGTGTACCCCAGTGAACCAGTAAGGGTTCACGTACTACCCCGGAGTACCGGTGGGTGTACCGATACTACCGCAGAGTAACGGTGGGGGTACCGCTACTACCCCAGAACATCGGGTATGGGTGCCAAGCCTAATGCGGAGCATCAGGTAGGGATAGCGGGTGTAACCTGTGGGGTCCGGTAGGGAGGCCGCGTCTAGTCCAGCGCGCACGAAGGGACAGCTGGTGTTCTCTGGCGCATCACAAAGGGTTCCGTTCCAACCCCAGAGTACCGGTGGGGGAACCGGTTCTACCTCGATACATCGGGTAGGTATTCCAGGCCTAACCCGGAGGGTCAGGTAGGAAGGGTGGGCGTAAAGCGGCGAGGCAATAGGGTCAGCAGGTGTACCCCGGCGCACCAGTAAGGGTTCCGGTACAATCCAGGAGTACCGGTGGGTATAGCAAAATTACAGCGAGTACCTCTGGGTGTACCGGTACTACCCCAGATTGTCGGGTAGGGGGCCAGGCCTACCGCAGAGCATCAGGTAGGGATACCGGGCCTAGCCTGGAGGGTCAGGTAGGAATGTCTGGTGTACAGAGCACGCCCGTAAGGTCAGCAGGTGTACCCCAGCGAACCAGTAAGGGTTCAGGTACTACCCTGGAGTACCGGTGGGTGTACCAATACTACCGCAGAGTACCTGTGGGGGTACCGGTACTACCCCAGCATATCGGGTAGGGGTGCCAGGCCAACAACAGAGCATCAGGTAGGGATACCGGGACTAACACGGAGGGTCAGGTAGGAATGTCTGGTCTATACCGTTTGCCCGTAACGTCATCAGGTGTACCGCAGTGAACCAGTAAGGGTTCACATACTACCCCGGAGTACCGGTGGGTGTACCGATACTACCGCAGAGTAACGGTGGGGGTACCGCTACTACCCCAGAACATCGGGTATGGGTGCCAAGCCTAATGCGGAGCATCAGGTAGGGATAGCGGGTCTAACCTGTGGGGTCCGGTAGGGAGGCCGGGTCTAGTCCAGCGCGCACGAAGGGACAGCTGGTGTTCTCTGGCGCATCACAAAGGGTTCCGTTCCAACCCCAGAGTACCGGTGGGGGAACCGGTTCTACCTTGAAACATTTGGTAGGTATACCAGGCCTACCCCGGCGGGTCAGGTAGGAAGTGTGGGCGTAAAGCGGCGAGCCCATAGGGTCAGCAGTTGTACCCGGGCGCACCAGTAAGGGTTCCGGTACAATCGAGGAGTACCGGTGGGTATAGCAATATTACCGCGGAGTACCTGTGGGTGTACCGGTACTACCCCAGATTGTCGGGTAGGGGGCCAGGCCTACCGCAGAGCATCAGGTAGGGATACCGGGCCTAGCCTGGAGGGTCAGGTAGGAATGTCTGGTCTACAGAGCACGCCCGTAAGGTCAGCAGGTGTACCCCAGCGAACCAGTAAGGGTTCAGGTACTGCCCTGGAGTACCGGTGGGTGTACCAATACTACCGCAGAGTAACGGTGGGGGTAGCGCTACTACCCCAGAACATCGGGTATGGGTGCCAAGCCTAATGCGGAGCATAAGGTAGGGATACCGGGTGTAACATCTGGGGTCCGGTAGGGAGGCCAGGTCTAGTCCAGCGCGCACGAAGGGACAGCTGGTGTTCACTGGTGCATCACAAAGGGTTCCGTTCCAACCCCAGAGTACCGGTGGGGGAACCGGTTCTACCTCGAAACATCGGGTAGGTGTACCAGGCCTACCCCGGAGGGTCAGGTAGGAAGGGTGGGCGTAAATCGGCGCACCCGCAGTGTCAGCAGGTGTACCCCGGCGCACCAGTAAGGGTTCCGGTACAATCCAGGAGTACCGGTAGGTATAGCAAAATTACCGCGGAGTACCTCTGGGTGTACCGGTACTACCCCAGATTGTCGGGTAGGGGGCCAGGCCTACCGCAGAGCATCAGGTAGGGATACCGGGCCTAGCCTGGAGGGTCAGGTAGGAATGTCTGGTCTACACAGCACGCCCGTAAGGTCAGCAGGTGTACCCCAGCGAACCAGTAAGGGTTCAGGTACTACCCTGGAGTACCGGTGGGTGTACCAATACTACCGCAGAGTACCTGTGGGGGTAGCGGTACTACCCCAGCATATCGGGTAGGGGTGCCAGGACAACAACGGAGCATCAGGTAGGGATACCGGGACTAACACGGAGGGTCAGGTAGGAATGTCTGGTCTATACCGTTTGCCCGTAACGTCATCAGGTGTACCCCAGTGAACCAGTAAGGGTTCACGTACTACCCCGGAGTACCGGTGGGTGTACCGATACTACCGCAGAGTAACGGAGGGGGTAGCGCTACTACCCCAGAACATCGGGTATGGGTGCCAAGCCTAATGCGGAGCATCAGGTAGGGATAGCGGGTGTAACCTGTGGGGTCCGGTAGGGAGGCCGCGTCTAGTCCAGCGCGCACGAAGGGACAGCTGGTGTTCTCTGGCGCATCACAAAGGGTTCCGTTCCAACCCCAGAGTACCGGTGGGGGAACCGGTTCTACCTCGAAACAACGGGTAGGTATTCCAGGCCTAACCCGGAGGGTCAGGTAGGAAGGGTGGGCGTAAAGCGGCGAGCCCATAGGGTCAGCAGGTGTAACCCGGCGCACCACTAAGGGTTCCGGTACAATCCAGGAGTACCGGTGGGTATAGCAAAATTACCGCGGAGTACCTCTGGGTGTACCGGTACTACCCCAGATTGTCGGGTAGGGGGCCAGGCCTACCGCAGACCATCAGGTAGGGATACCGGGCCTAGCCTGGAGGGTCAGGTAGGAATGTCTGGTCTACAGAGCACGCCCGTAAGGTCAGCAGGTGTACCCCAGCGAACCAGTAAGGGTTCAGGTACTACCCTGGAGTACCGGTGGGTGTACCAATACTACCGCAGAGTACCTGTGGGGGTACCGGTACTACCCCAGCATATCGGGTAGGGGTGCCAGGCCAACAACAGAGCATCAGGTAGGGATACCGGGACTAACACGGAGGGTCAGGTAGGAATGTCTGGTCTATACCGTTTGCCCGTAACGTCATCAGGTGTACCGCAGTGAACCAGTAAGGGTTCACATACTACCCCGGAGTACCGGTGGGTGTACCGATACTACGGCAGAGTAACGGTGGGGGTACCGCTACTACCCCAGAACATCGGGTATGGGTGCCAAGCCTAATGCGGAGCATCAGGTAGGGATAGCGGGTCTAACCTGTGGGGTCCGGTAGGGAGGCCGGGTCTAGTCCAGCGCGCACGAAGGGACAGCTGGTGTTCACTGGTGCATCACAAAGGGTTCCGTTCCAAACCCAGAGTACCGGTGGGGGAACCGGTTCTACCTTGAAACATTTGGTAGGTATACCAGGCCTACCCCGGCGGGTCAGGTAGGAAGTGTGGGCGTAAAGCGGCGAGCCCATAGGGTCAGCAGTTGTACCCGGGCGCACCAGTAAGGGTTCCGGTACAATCGAGGAGTACCGGTGGGTATAGCAATATTACCGCGGAGTACCTGTGGGTGTACCGGTACTACCCCAGATTGTCGGGTAGGGGGCCAGGCCTACCGCAGAGCATCAGGTAGGGATACCGGGCCTAGCCTGGAGGGTCAGGTAGGAATGTCTGGTCTACACAGCAGGCCCGTAAGGTCAGCAAGTGTACCCCAGCGAAACAGTAAGGGTTCAGGTACTACCCTGGAGTACCGGTGGGTGTACCGATACTACCGCTGAGTATCGGTGGGCTTACCGGTACTACCCCAGCATATCGGCTAGGGGTGCCAGGCCAACAACGGAGCATCAGGTAGGGATACCGGGCCTAAAACGGAGGGTCAGGTAGGAATGTCTGGTCTACACCGCGCGCCAGTAACGTCATCAGGTGTACCCCAGTGAACCAGTAAGGGTTCACGTACTACCCCGGAGTACCGGTGGGTGTACCGATACTACCGCAGAGTAACGGTGGGGGTACCGCTACTACCCCAGAACATCGGGTATGGGTGCCAAGCCTAATGCGGAGCATCAGGTAGGGATAGCGGGTCTAACCTGTGGGGTCCGGTAGGGAGGCCGGGTCTAGTCCAGCGCGCACGAAGGGACAGCTGGTGTTCTCTGGCGCATCACAAAGAGTTCCGTTCCAAACCCAGAGTACCGGTGGGGGAACCGGTTCTACCTCGAATCATCGGGTAGTTATACCAGACCTACCACGGCGGGTCAGGTAGGAAGGGTGGGTCCAAAGCAGTGTGCCCGTAGGGTCAGCAGGTGTACCCCGGCGCACCAGTAAGGGTTCCGGTACAATCCAGGAGTACCGGTGGGTATAGCAAAAGTACCGCGGAGTACCTGTGCGTGTACCGGTACTACCCCAGATTGTCGGGTAGGGGGCCAGGCCTACCGCAGAGCATCAGGTAGGGATACCGGGCCTAGCCTGGAGGGTCAGGTACGAATGTCTGGTCTACACAGCACGCCCGTAAGGTCAGCAGGTGTACCCCAGCGAACCAGTAAGGGTTCAGGTACTACCCTGGAGTACCGGTGGGTGTACCAATACTACCGCAGAGTACCGGTGGGGGTACCGGTACTACCCCAGCATATCGGGTAGGGGTGCCAGGCCAACAACGGAGCATCAGGTAGGGATACCGGGCCTAACACGCAGGGTCAGGTAGGAATGTCTGGTCTATACCTTTTGCCCTTAACGTCAGCAGGTGTACCCCAGTGAACCAGTAAGGGTTCACGTACTACCCCGGAGTACCGGTGGGTGTACCGATACTACCGCAGAGTAACGGTGGGGGTACCGCTACTACCCCAGAACATCGGGTATGGGTGCCAAGCCTAATGCGGAGCATCAGGTAGGGATACCGAGTCTAACCTGTGAGGTCCGGTAGGGAGGCCAGGTCTAGTCCAGCGCGCACGAAGGGACAGCTGGTGTTCTCTGGCGCATCACAAAGGGTTCCGTTCCAACCCCAGAGTACCGGTGGGGGAACCGGTTCTACCTCGAAACATCGGGTAGGTATACCAGACCTACCCCGGCGGGTCAGGTAGGAAGGGTGGGTCCAAAGCAGTGTGCCCGTAGGGTCCCCAGGTGTATCCCGGCGCACCAGTAAGGGTTCCGGTACAATCCAGGAGTATCGGTGGGTATAGCAAAATTACCGCGGAGTACCTCTCGGTGTACCGGTACTACCCCAGATTGTCGGGTAGGGGGCCAGGCCTACCGCAGAGCATCAGGTAGGGATACCGGGCCTAGCCTGGAGGGTCAGGTAGGAATGTCTGGTCTACACAGCACGCCCGTAAGGTCAGCAGGTGTACCCCAGCGAACCAGTAAGGGTTCAGGTACTACCCTGGAGTACCGGTGGGTGTACCAATACTACCGCAGAGTACCGGTGGGGGTAGCGGTACTACCCCAGCATATCGGGTAGGGGTGCCAGGCCAACAACGGAGCATCAGGTAGGGATACCGGGCCTAACACGGAGGGTCAGGTAGGAATGTCTGGTCTATACCTTTTGCCCTTAACGTCAGCAGGTGTACCCCAGTGAACCAGTAAGGGTTCACGTACTACCCCGGAGTACCGGTGGGTGTACCGATACTACCGCAGAGTAACGGTGGGGGTACCGCTACTACCCCAGAACATCGGGTATGGGTGCCAAGCCTAATGCGGAGCATCAGGTAGGGATACTGAGTCTAACCTGTGAGGTCCGGTAGGGAGGCCAGGTCTAGTCCAGCGCGCACGAAGGGACAGCTGGTGTTCTCTGGCGCATCACAAATGGTTCCGTTCCAACCCCAGAGTACCGGTGGGGGAACCGGTTCTAGCTCGAAACATCGGGTAGGTATACCAGGCCTACCCCGGCGGGTCAGGTAGGAAGGGTGTGCGTAAAGCGGCGCACACGTAGGGTCAGCAGGTGTACCCCGGCGCACCAGTAAGGGTTCCGGTACAATCCAGGAGTACCGGTGGGTATAGCAAAAGTACCGCGGAGTACCTGTGCGTGTACCGGTACTACCCCAGATTGGCGGGTAGGGGGCCAGGCCTACCACAGAGCATCAGGTAGGGATACCGGGCCTAGCCTGGAGGGTCAGGTAGGAATGTCTGGTCTACACAGCAGGCCCGTAAGGTCAGCAGGTGTACCCCAGCGAACCAGTAAGTGTTCAGGTACTGCCCTGGAGTACCGGTGGGTGTACCAATACTACCGCAGAGTACCGGTGGGGGTACCGGTACTACCCCAGCATATCGGGTAGGGGTGCCAGGCCAACAACGGAGCATCAGGTAGGGATACCGGGCCTAAAACGGAGGGTCAGGTAGGAATGTCTGGTCTAGACCACGCGCCAGTAACGTCAGCAGGTGTACCCCAGTGAACCAGTAAGGGTTCACGTACTACGCCGGAGTACCGGTGGGTGTACCGATACTACCGCAGAGTAACGGTGGGGGTACCGCTACTACCCCAGAACATAGCGTATGGGTGCCAAGCCTAATGCGGAGCATCAGGTAGGGATAGCGGGTCTAACCTGTGGGGTCCGGTAGGGAGGCCGCGTCTAGTCCAGCGCGCACGAAGGGACAGCTGGTGTTCTCTGGCGCATCACAAAGGGTTCCGTTCCAACCCCAGAGTACCGGTGGGGGAACCGGTTCTACCTCGAAACATCGGGTAGGTATACCAGGCCTACCCCGGAGGGTCAGGTAGGAAGGGTGGGTCCAAAGCAGTGTGCCTGTAGGTTTAGCAGTTGTACCCCGGCGCACCAGTAAGGGTTCCGGTACCATCCAGGAGTACCGGTGGGTATAGCAATATTACCGCGGAGTACCTCTGTGTGTACCGATACTACCCCAGATTGTCGGGTAGGGGGCCAGGCCTACCGCAGAGCATCAGGTAGGGGTACCGGGACTAGCCTGGAGGGTCAGGTAGGAATGTCTGGTCTACAGAGCACGCCCGTAAGGTCAGCAGGTGTACCCCAGCGAACCAGTAAGGGTTCAGGTACTGCCCTGGAGTACCGGTGGGTGTACCAATACTACCGCAGAGTAACGGTGGGGGTAGCGCTACTACCCCAGAATATCGGGTATGGGTGCCAAGCCTAATGCGGAGCATCAGGTAGGGATACCGGGTGTAACATGTGGGGTCCGGTAGGGAGGCCAGGTCTAGTCCAGCGCGCACGAAGGGACAGCTGGTGTTCACTGGTGCATCACAAAGGGTTCCGTTCCAAACCCAGAGTACCGGTGGGGGAACCGGTTCTACCTCGAAACATCGGGTAGGTGTACCAGGCCTACCCCGGAGGGTCAGGTAGGAAGGGTGGGCGTAAATCGGCGCACCCGCAGTGTCAGCAGGTGTACCCCGGCGCACCAGTAAGGGTTCCGGTACAATCCAGGAGTACCGGTAGGTATAGCAAAATTACCGCGGAGTACCTCTGGGTGTACCGGTACTACCCCAGATTGTCGGGTAGGGGGCCAGGCCTACCGCAGAGCATCAGGTAGGGATACCGGGCCTAGCCTGGAGGGTCAGGTAGGAATGTCTGGTCTACACAGCACGCCCGTAAGGTCAGCAGGTGTACCCCAGCGAACCAGTAAGGGTTCAGGTACTACCCTGGAGTACCGGTGGGTGTACCAATACTACCGCAGAGTACCTGTGGGGGTAGCGGTACTACCCCAGCATATCGGGTAGGGGTGCCAGGACAACAACGGAGCATCAGGTAGGGATACCGGGACTAACACGGAGGGTCAGGTAGGAATGTCTGGTCTATACCATTTGCCCGTAACGTCATCAGGTGTACCCCAGTGAACCAGTAAGGGTTCACGTACTACCCCGGAGTACCGGTGGGTGTACCGATACTACCGCAGAGTAACGGAGGGGGTAGCGCTACTACCCCAGAACATCGGGTATGGGTGCCAAGCCTAATGCGGAGCATCAGGTAGGGATAGCGGGTGTAACCTGTGGGGTCCGGTAGGGAGGCCGCGTCTAGTCCAGCGCGCACGAAGGGACAGCTGGTGTTCTCTGGCGCATCACAAAGGGTTCCGTTCCAACCCCAGAGTACCGGTGGGGGAACCGGTTCTACCTCGAAACAACGGGTAGGTATTCCAGGCCTAACCCGGAGGGTCAGGTAGGAAGGGTGGGCGTAAAGCGGCGAGCCCATAGGGTCAGCAGGTGTAACCCGGCGCACCACTAAGGGTTCCGGTACAATCCAGGAGTACCGGTGGGTATAGCAAAATTACCGCGGAGTACCTCTGGGTGTACCGGTACTACCCCAGATTGTCGGGTAGGGGGCCAGGCCTACCGCAGACCATCAGGTAGGGATACCGGGCCTAGCCTGGAGGGTCAGGTAGGAATGTCTGGTCTACAGAGCACGCCCGTAAGGTCAGCAGGTGTACCCCAGCGAACCAGTAAGGGTTCAGGTACTACCCTGGAGTACCGGTGGGTGTACCAATACTACCGCAGAGTACCTGTGGGGGTACCGGTACTACCCCAGCATATCGGGTAGGGGTGCCAGGCCAACAACGGAGCATCAGGTAGGGATACCGGGACTAACACGGAGGGTCAGGTAGGAATGTCTGGTCTATACCGTTTGCCCGTAACGTCATCAGGTGTACCGCAGTGAACCAGTAAGGGTACACATACTACCCCGGAGTACCGGTGGGTGTACCGATACTACGGCAGAGTAACGGTGGGGGTACCGCTACTACCCCAGAACATCGGGTATGGGTGCCAAGCCTAATGCGGAGCATCAGGTAGGGATAGCGGGTCTAACCTGTGGGGTCCGGTAGGGAGGCCGGGTCTAGTCCAGCGCGCACGAAGGGACAGCTGGTGTTCACTGGTGCATCACAAAGGGTTCCGTTCCAAACCCAGAGTACCGGTGGGGGAACCGGTTCTACCTTGAAACATTTGGTAGGTATACCAGGCCTACCCCGGCGGGTCAGGTAGGAAGTGTGGGCATAAAGCGGCGAGCCCATAGGGTCAGCAGTTGTACCCGGGCGCACCAGTAAGGGTTCCGGTACAATCGAGGAGTACCGGTGGGTATAGCAATATTACCGCGGAGTACCTGTGGGTGTACCGGTACTACCCCAGATTGTCGGGTAGGGGGCCAGGCCTACCGCAGAGCATCAGGTAGGGATACCGGGCCTAGCCTGGAGGGTCAGGTAGGAATGTCTGGTCTACACAGCAGGCCCGTAAGGTCAGCAAGTGTACCCCAGCGAAACAGTAAGGGTTCAGGTACTACCCTGGAGTACCGGTGGGTGTACCGATACTACCGCTGAGTATCGGTGGGCTTACCGGTACTACCCCAGCATATCGGGTAGGGGTGCCAGGCCAACAACGGAGCATCAGGTAGGGATACCGGGCCTAACACGCAGGGTCAGGTAGGAATGTCTGGTCTATACCTTTTGACCTTAACGTCAGCAGGTGTACCCCAGTGAACCAGTAAGGGTTCACGTACTACCCCGGAGTACCGGTGGGTGTACCGATACTACCGCAGAGTAACGGTGGGGGTACCGCTACTACCCCAGAACATCGGGTATGGGTGCCAAGCCTAATGCGGAGCATCAGGTAGGGATACCGAGTCTAACCTGTGAGGTCCGGTAGGGAGGCCAGGTCTAGTCCAGCGCGCACGAAGGGACAGCTGGTGTTCTCTGGCGCATCACAAAGGGTTCCGTTCCAACCCCAGAGTACCGGTGGGGGAACCGGTTCTACCTCGAAACATCGGGTAGGTATACCAGACCTACCCCGGCAGGTCAGGTAGGAAGGGTGGGTCCAAAGCAGTGTGCCCGTAGGGTCCCCAGGTGTATCCCGGCGCACCAGTAAGGGTTCCGGTACAATCCAGGAGTACCGGTGGGTATAGCAAAATTACCGCGGAGTACCTCTGGGTGTACCGGTACTACCCCAGATTGTCGGGTAGGGGGCCAGGCCTACCGCAGAGCATCAGGTAGGGATACCGGGCCTAGCCTGGAGGGTCAGGTAGGAATGTCTGGTCTACACAGCACGCCCGTAAGGTCAGCAGGTGTACCCCAGCGAACCAGTAAGGGTTCAGGTACTACCCTGGAGTACCGGTGGGTGTACCAATACTACCGCAGAGTACCGGTGGGGGTAGCGGTACTACCCCAGCATATCGGGTAGGGGTGCCAGGCCAACAACGGAGCATCAGGTAGGGATACCGGGCCTAACACGGAGGGTCAGGTAGGAATGTCTGGTCTATACCTTTTGCCCTTAACGTCAGCAGGTGTACCCCAGTGAACCAGTAAGGGTTCACGTACTACCCCGGAGTACCGGTGGGTGTACCGATACTACCGCAGAGTAACGGTGGGGGTACCGCTACTACCCCAGAACATCGGGTATGGGTGCCAAGCCTAATGCGGAGCATCAGGTAGGGATACTGAGTCTAACCTGTGAGGTCCGGTAGGGAGGCCAGGTCTAGTCCAGCGCGCACGAAGGGACAGCTGGTGTTCTCTGGCGCATCACAAATGGTTCCGTTCCAACCCCAGAGTACCGGTGGGGGAACCGGTTCTACCTCGAAACATCGGGTAGGTATACCAGACCTACCCCGGCGGGTCAGGTAGGAAGGGTGGGTCCAAAGCAGTGTGCCCGTAGGGTCAGCAGGTGTACCCCGGCGCACCAGTAAGGGTTCCGGTACAATCCAGGAGTACCGGTGGGTATAGCAAAAGTACCGCGGAGTACCTGTGGGTGTACCGGTACTACCCCAGATTGTCGGGTAGGGGGCCAGGCCTACCGCAGAGGATCAGGTAGGGATACCGGGCCTAGCCTGGAGGGTCAGGTAGGAATGTCTGGTCTACAGAGCACGCCCGTAAGGTCAGCAGGTGTACCCCAGCGAACCAGTAAGTGTTCAGGTACTGCCCTGGAGTACCGGTGGGTGTACCGATACTACCGCAGAGTACCGGTGGGGGTACCGGTACTACCCCAGCATATCGGGTAGCGGTGCCAGGCCAACAACGGAGCATCAAGTAGGGATGCCGGGCCTAAAACGGAGGGTCAGGTAGGAATGTTTGGTCTACACCGCGCACCAGTAAAGTCATCAGGTGTACCCCAGTGAACCAGTAAGGGTTCATGTCCTACCCCGGACTACCGGTGAGTGTACTGATACTACGGCAGAGTAACGGTGGGGGTACCGCTACTACCCCAGAACATCGGGTATGGGTGCCAAGCCTAATGCGGAGCATCAGGTAGGGATACCAGTTGTAACCTGTGGGGTCCGGTAGGGAGGCCGGGTCTAGTCCAGCGCGCACGAAAGGACAGCTGGTGTTCTCTGGCGCATCACAAAGAGTTCCGTTCCAACCCCAGAGTACCGGTGGGGGAACCGGTTCTAGCTCGAAACATCGGGTAGGTATACCAGGCCTACCCCGGCGGGTCAGGTAGGAAGGGTGTGCGTAAAGCGGCGCACCCGTAGGGTCAGCAGGTGTACCCCGGCGCACCAGTAAGGGTTCCGGTACAATCCAGGAGTACCGGTGGGTATAGCAAAAGTACCGCGGAGTACCTGTGCGTGTACCGGTACTACCCCAGATTGGCGGGTAGGGGGCCAGGCCTACCACAGAGCATCAGGTAGGGATACCGGGCCTAGCCTGGAGGGTCAGGTAGGAATGTCTGGTCTACAGAGCACGCCCGTAAGGTCAGCAGGTGTACCCCAGCGAACCAGTAAGTGTTCAGGTACTGCCCTGGAGTACCGGTGGGTGTACCAATACTACCGCAGAGTACCGGTGGGGGTACCGGTACTACCCCAGCATATCGGGTAGGGGTGCCAGGCCAACAACGGAGCATCAGGTAGGGATACCGGGCCTAAAACGGAGGGTCAGGTAGGAATGTCTGGTCTAGACCACGCGCCAGTAACGTCAGCAGGTGTACCCCAGTGAACCAGTAAGGGTTCACGTACTACCCCGGAGTACCGGTGGGTGTACCGATACTACCGCAGAGTAACGGTGGGGGTACCGCTACTACCCCAGAACATAGCGTATGGGTGCCAAGCCTAATGCGGAGCATCAGGTAGGGATAGCGGGTCTAACCTGTGGGGTCCGGTAGGGAGGCCGCGTCTAGTCCAGCGCGCACGAAGGGACAGCTGGTGTTCTCTGGCGCATCACAAAGGGTTCCGTTCCAACCCCAGAGTACCGGTGGGGGAACCGGTTCTACCTCGAAACATCGGGTAGGTATACCAGGCCTACCCCGGAGGGTCAGGTAGGAAGGGTGGGTCCAAAGCAGTGTGCCTGTAGGTTTAGCAGTTGTACCCCGGCGCACCAGTAAGGGTTCCGGTACCATCCAGGAGTACCGGTGGGTATAGCAATATTACCGCGGAGTACCTCTGTTTGTACCGATACTACCCCAGATTGGCGGGTAGGGGGCCAGGCCTACCACAGAGCATCAGGTAGGGATACCGGGCCTAGCCTGGAGGGTCAGGTAGGAATGTCTGGTCTACAGAGCACGCCCGTAAGGTCAGCAGGTGTACCCCAGCGAACCAGTAAGTGTTCAGGTACTGCCCTGGAGTACCGGTGGGTGTACCAATACTACCGCAGAGTACCGGTGGGGGTACCGGTACTACCCCAGCATATCGGGTAGGGGTGCCAGGCCAACAACGGAGCATCAGGTAGGGATACCGGGCCTAAAACGGAGGGTCAGGTAGGAATGTCTGGTCTAGACCACGCGCCAGTAACGTCAGCAGGTGTACCCCAGTGAACCAGTAAGGGTTCACGTACTACCCCGGAGTACCGGTGGGTGTACCGATACTACCGCAGAGTAACGGTGGGGGTACCGCTACTACCCCAGAACATAGCGTATGGGTGCCAAGCCTAATGCGGAGCATCAGGTAGGGATAGCGGGTCTAACCTGTGGGGTCCGGTAGGGAGGCCGCGTCTAGTCCAGCGCGCACGAAGGGACAGCTGGTGTTCTCTGGCGCATCACAAAGGGTTCCGTTCCAACCCCAGAGTACCGGTGGGGGAACCGGTTCTACCTCGAAACATCGGGTAGGTATACCAGGCCTACCCCGGAGGGTCAGGTAGGAAGGGTGGGTCCAAAGCAGTGTGCCTGTAGGTTTAGCAGTTGTACCCCGGCGCACCAGTAAGGGTTCCGGTACCATCCAGGAGTACCGGTGGGTATAGCAATATTACCGCGGAGTACCTCTGTGTGTACCGATACTACCCCAGATTGTCGGGTAGGGGGCCAGGCCTACCGCAGAGCATCAGGTAGGGGTACCGGGCCTAGCCTGGAGGGTCAGGTAGGAATGTCTGGTCTACAGAGCACGCCCGTAAGGTCAGCAGGTGTACCCCAGCGAAACAGTAAGGGTTCAGGTACTGCCCTGGAGTACCGGTGGGTGTACCAATACTACCGCAGAGTACCGGTGGGGGTACCGGTACTACCCCAGCATATTGGGTAGGGGTGCCAGGCCAACAACGGAGCATCAGGTAGGGATGCCGCGCCTAAAACGGAGGGTCAGGTAGGAATGTCTGGTCTACACCGCGCGCCGGTAACGTCAGTAGGTGTACCCCAGTGAACCAGTAAGGGTTCACGTACTACCCCGGAGTACCGGTGGGTGTACCGATACTACCGCAGAGTAACGGTGGGGGTACCGCTACTACCGCAGAAGATCGGGTATGGGTGCCAAGCCTAATGCGGAGCATCAGGTAGGGATAGCGGGTCTAACCTGTGGGGTCCGGTAGGGAGGCCGGGTCTAGTCCAGTGCGCACGAAGGGACAGCTGGTGTTCTCTGGCGCATCACAAAGGGTTCCGTTCCAAACCCAGAGTACCGGTGGGGGAACCGGTTCTACCTCGAAACATCGGGTAGGTATACCAGGCCTACCCCGGCGGGTCAGGTAGGAAGGGTGGGCGTAAAGCGGCGAGCCCATAGGGTCAGCAGGTGTAACCCGGCGCACCAGTAAGGGTTCCGGTAAAATCCAGGAGTACCGGTGGGTATAGCAATATTACCGCGGAGTACCTGTGGGTGTACCGGTACTACCCCAGATTGTCGGGTAGGGGGCCAGGCCTACCGCAGAGGATCAGGTAGGGATACCGGGCCTAGCCTGGAGGGTCAGGTAGGAATGTCTGGTCTACAGAGCACGCCCGTAAGGTCAGCAGGTGTACCCCAGCGAACCAGTAAGTGTTCAGGTACTGCCCTGGAGTACCGGTGGGTGTACCAATACTACCGCAGAGTACCGGTGGGGGTACCGGTACTACCCCAGCATATCGGGTAGGGGTGCCAGGCCAACAACGGAGCATCAGGTAGGGATACCGGGCCTAAAACGGAGGGTCAGGTAGGAATGTCTGGTCTACACCGCGCGCCAGGAACGTCAGCAGGTGTACCCCAGTGAACCAGTAAGGGTTCACGTACTACCCCGGAGTACCGGTGGGTGTACCGATACTACCGCAGAGTAACGGTGGGGGTACCGCTACTACCCCAGAACATAGCGTATGGGTGCCAAGCCTAATGCGGAGCATCAGGTAGGGATAGCGGGTCTAACCTGTGGGGTCCGGTAGGGAGGCCGCGTCTAGTCCAGCGCGCACGAAGGGACAGCTGGTGTTCTCTGGCGCATCACAAAGGGTTCCGTTCCAACCCCAGAGTACCGGTGGGGGAACCGGTTCTACCTCGAAACATCGGGTAGGTATACCAGGCCTACCCCGGAGGGTCAGGTAGGAAGGGTGGGTCCAAAGCAGTGTGCCTGTAGGTTTAGCAGTTGTACCCCGGCGCACCAGTAAGGGTTCCGGTACCATCCAGGAGTACCGGTGGGTATAGCAATATTACCGCGGAGTACCTCTGTGTGTACCGATACTACCCCAGATTGTCGGGTAGGGGGCCAGGCCTACCGCAGAGCATCAGGTAGGGGTACCGGGCCTAGCCTAGAGGATCAGGTAGGAATGTCTGGTCTACAGAGCACGCCCGTAAGGTCAGCAGGTGTACCCCAGCGAACCAGTAAGTGTTCAGGTACTGCCCTGGAGTACCGGTGGGTGTACCAATACTACCGCAGAGTACCGGTGGGGGTACCGGTACTACCCCAGCATATCGGGTAGGCGTGCCAGGCCAACAACGGAGCATCAGGTAGGGATGCCGCGCCTAAAACGGAGGGTCAGGTAGGAATGTCTGGTCTACACCGCGCGCCAGTAACGTCAGCAGGTGTACCCCAGTGAACCAGTAAGGGTTCACGTACTACCCCGGAGTAGCGGTGGGTGTACCGATACTACCGCAGAGTAACGGTGGGGGTACCGCTACTACCGCAGAAGATCGGGTATGGGTGCCAAGCCTAATGCGGAGCATCAGGTAGGGATAGCGGGTCTAACCTGTGGGGTCCGGTAGGGAGGCCGGGTCTAGTCCAGTGCGCACGAAGGGACAGCTGGTGTTCTCTGGCGCATCACAAAGGGTTCCGTTCCAACCCCAGAGTACCGGTGGGGGAACCGGTTCTACCTCGAAACATCGGGTAGGTATACCAGGCCTACCCCGGCGGGTCAGGTAGGAAGGGTGGGCGTAAAGCGGCGAGCCCATAGGGTCAGCAGGTGTAACCCGGCGCACCAGTAAGGGTTCCGGTACAATCCAGGAGTACCGGTGGGTATAGCAAAAGTACCGCGGAGTACCTGTGGGTGTACCGGTACTACCCCAGATTGTCGGGTAGGGGGCCAGGCCTACCGCAGAGGATCAGGTAGGGATACCGGGCCTAGCCTGGAGGGTCAGGTAGGAATGTCTGGTCTACAGAGCACGCCCGTAAGGTCAGCAGGTGTACCCCAGCGAACCAGTAAGTGTTCAGGTACTGCCCTGGAGTACCGGTGGGTGTACCAATACTACCGCAGAGTACCGGTGGGGGTACCGGTACTACCCCAGCATATCGGGTAGGGGTGCCAGGACAACAACGGAGCATCAGGTAGGGATACCGGGACTAACACGGAGGGTCAGGTAGGAATGTCTGGTCTATACCGTTTGCCCGTAACGTCATCAGGTGTACCCCAGTGAACCAGTAAGGGTTCACGTACTACCCCGGAGTACCGGTGGGTGTACCGATACTACCGCAGAGTAACGGAGGGGGTAGCGCTACTACCCCAGAACATCGGGTATGGGTGCCAAGCCTAATGCGGAGCATCAGGTAGGGATAGCGGGTGTAACCTGTGGGGTCCAGTAGGGAGGCCGTGTCTAGTCCAGCGCGCACGAAGGGACAGCTGGTGTTCTCTGGCGCATCACAAAGGGTTCAGTTCCAAACCCAGAGTACCCGTGGGGGAACCGGTTCTACCTCGAAACATTTGGTAGGTATACCAGGCCTACCCCGGAGGGTCAGGTAGGAAGGGTGGGCGTAAAGCGGCGAGCCCATAGGGTCAGCAGTTGTACCCGGGCGCACCAGTAAGGGTTCCGGTACAATCGAGGAGTACCGGTGGGTATAGCAATATGACCGCGGAGTACCTGTGGGTGTACCGGTACTACCCCAGATTGTCGGGTAGGGGGCCAGGCCTACCGCAGAGCATCAGGTAGGGATACCGGGCCTAGCCTGGAGGGTCAGGTAGGAATGTCTGGTCTACACAGCAGGCCCGTAAGGTCAGCAAGTGTACCCCAGCGAAACAGTAAGGGTTCAGGTACTACCCTGGAGTACCGGTGGGTGTACCGATACTACCGCTGAGTATCGGTGGGCTTACCGGTACTACCCCAGCATATCGGGTAGGGGTGACAGGCCAACAACGGAGCATCAGGTAGGGATACCGGGCCTAAAACGGAGGGTCAGGTAGGAATGTCTGGTCTACACCGCGCGCCAGTAACGTCATCAGGTGTACCCCAGTGAACCAGTAAGGGTTCACGTACTACCCCGGAGTACCGGTGGGTGTACCGATACTACCGCAGAGTAACGGTGGGGGTACCGCTACTACCCCAGAACATCGGGTATGGGTGCCAAGCCTAATGCGGAGCATCAGGTAGGGATAGCGGGTCTAACCTGTGGGGTCCGGTAGGGAGGCCGGGTCTAGTCCAGCGCGCACGAAGGGACAGCTGGTGTTCTCTGGCGCATCACAAATGGTTCCGTTCCAACCCCAGAGTACCGGTGGGGGAACCGGTTCTACCTCGAAACATCGGGTAGGTATACCAGACCTACCCCGGCGGGTCAGGTAGGAAGGGTGGGTCCAAAGCAGTGTGCCCGTAGGGTCAGCAGGTGTACCCCGGCGCACCAGTAAGGGTTCCGGTACAATCCAGGAGTACCGGTGGGTATAGCAAAATTACCGCGGAGTACCTCTGGGTGTACCGGTACTACCCCAGATTGTCGGGTAGGGGGCCAGGCCTACCGCAGAGCATCAGGTAGGGATACCGGGCCTAGCCTGGAGGGTCAGGTAGGAATGTCTGGTCTACACAGCACGCCCGTAAGGTCAGCAGGTGTACCCCAGCGAACCAGTAAGGGTTCAGGTACTACCCTGGAGTACCGGTGGGTGTACCAATACTACCGCAGAGTACCGGTGGGGGTACCGGTACTACCCCAGCATATCGGGTAGGGGTGCCAGGCCAACAACGGAGCATCAGGTAGGGATACCGGGCCTAACACGGAGGGTCAGGTAGGAATGTCTGGTCTATACCTTTTGCCCTTAACGTCAGCAGGTGTACCCCAGTGAACCAGTAAGGGTTCACGTACTACCCCGGAGTACCGGTGGGTGTACCGATACTACCGCAGAGTAACGGTGGGGGTACCGCTACTACCCCAGAACATCCGGTATGGGTGCCAGGCCAACAACGGAGCATCAGGTAGGGATGCCGCGCCTAAAACGGAGGGTCAGGTAGGAATGTCTGGTCTACACCGCGCGCCAGTAACGTCAGCAGGTGTACCCCAGTGAACCAGTAAGGGTTCACGTACTACCCCGGAGTACCGGTGGGTGTACCGATACTACCGCAGAGTAACGGTGGGGGTACCGCTACTACCGCAGAAGATCGGGTATGGGTGCCAAGCCTAATGCGGAGCATCAGGTAGGGATAGCGGGTCTAACCTGTGGGGTCCGGTAGGGAGGCCGGGTCTAGTCCAGTGCGCACGAAGGGACAGCTGGTGTTCTCTGGCGCATCACAAAGGGTTCCGTTCCAAACCCAGAGTACCGGTGGGGGAACCGGTTCTACCTCGAAACATCGGGTAGGTATACCAGGCCTACCCCGGCGGGTCAGGTAGGAAGGGTGGGCGTAAAGCGGCGAGCCCATAGGGTCAGCAGGTGTAACCCGGCGCACCAGTAAGGGTTCCGGTACAATCCAGGAGTACCGGTGGGTATAGCAAAAGTACCGCGGAGTACCTGTGGGTGTACCGGTACTACCCCAGATTGTCGGGTAGGGGGCCAGGCCTACCGCAGAGCATCAGGTAGGGATACCGGGCCTAGCCTGGAGGGTCAGGTAGGAATGTCTGGTCTACAGAGCACGCCCGTAAGGTCAGCAGGTGTACCCCAGCGAACCAGTAAGTGTTCACGTACTGCCCTGGAGTACCGGTGGGTGTACCAATACTACCGCAGAGTACCTGTGGGGGTACCGGTACTACCCCAGCATATCGGGTAGGGGTGCCAGGACAACAACGGAGCATCAGGTAGGGATACCGGGACTAACACGGAGGGTCAGGTAGGAATGTCTGGTCTATACCGTTTGCCCGTAACGTCATCAGGTGTACCCCAGTGAACCAGTAAGGGTTCACGTACTACCCCGGAGTACCGGTGGGTGTACCGATACTACCGCAGAGTAACGGAGGGGGTAGCGCTACTACCCCAGAACATCGGGTATGGGTGCCAAGCCTAATGCGGAGCATCAGGTAGGGATAGCGGGTGTAACCTGTGGGGTCCGGTAGGGAGGCCGCGTCTAGTCCAGCGCGCACGAAGGGACAGCTGGTGTTCTCTGGCGCATCACAAAGGGTTCCGTTCCAACCCCAGAGTACCGGTGGGGGAACCGGTTCTACCTTGAAACATTTGGTAGGTATACCAGACCTACCCCGGCGGGTCAGGTAGGAAGGGTGGGTCCAAAGCAGTGTGCCCGTAGGGTCAGCAGGTGTACCCCGGCGCACCAGTAAGGGTTCCGGTACAATCCAGGAGTACCGGTGGGTATAGCAAAATTACCGCGGAGTACCTCTGGGTGTACCGGTACTACCCCAGATTGTCGGGTAGGGGGCCAGGCCTACCGCAGAGCATCAGGTAGGGATACCGGGCCTAGCCTGGAGGGTCAGGTAGTAATGTCTGTTCTACAGAGCACGCCCGTAAGGTCAGCAGGTGTACCCCAGCGAACCAGTAAGGGTTCAGGTACTACCCTGGAGTACCGGTGGGTGTACCAATACTACCGCAGAGTACCGGTGGGGGTACCGGTACTACCCCAGCATATCGGGTAGGGGTGCCAGGCCAACAACGGAGCATCAGGTAGGGATACCGGGCCTAACACGGAGGGTCAGGTAGGAATGTCTGGTCTATACCTTTTGCCCTTAACGTCAGCAGGTGTACCCCAGTGAACCAGTAAGGGTTCACGTACTACCCCGGAGTACCGGTGGGTGTACCGATACTACTGCAGAGTAACGGTGGGGGTACCGCTACTACCCCAGAACATCGGGTATGGGTGCCAAGCCTAATGCGGAGCATCAGGTAGGGATACCGAGTCTAACCTGTGAGGTCCGGTAGGGAGGCCAGGTCTAGTCCAGCGCGCACGAAGGGACAGCTGGTGTTCTCTGGCGCATCACAAATGGTTCCGTTCCAACCCCAGAGTACCGGTGGGGGAACCGGTTCTACCTCGAAACATCGGGTAGGTATACCAGACCTACCCCGGCGGGTCAGGTAGGAAGGGTGGGTCCAAAGCAGTGTGCCCGTAGGGTCAGCAGGTGTACCCCGGCGCACCAGTAAGGGTTCCGGTACAATCCAGGAGTACCGGTGGGTATAGCAAAAGTACCGCGGAGTACCTGTGGGTGTACCGGTACTACCCCAGATTGTCGGGTAGGGGGCCAGGCCTACCGCAGAGGATCAGGTAGGGATACCGGGCCTAGCCTGGAGGGTCAGGTAGGAATGTCTGGTCTACAGAGCACGCCCGTAAGGTCAGCAGGTGTACCCCAGCGAACCAGTAAGTGTTCAGGTACTGCCCTGGAGTACCGGTGGGTGTACCGATACTACCGCAGAGTACCGGTGGGGGTAGCGGTACTACCCCAGCATATCGGGTAGCGGTGCCAGGCCAACAACGGAGCATCAAGTAGGGATGCCGGGCCTAAAACGGAGGGTCAGGTAGGAATGTCTGGTCTACACCGCGCGCCAGTAACGTCAGCAGGTGTACCCCAGTGAACCAGTAAGGGTTCACGTACTACCCCGGACTACCGGTGAGTGTACTGATACTACGGCAGAGTAACGGTGGGGGTACCGCTACTACCCCAGAACATAGCGTATGGGTGCCAAGCCTAATGCGGAGCATCAGGTAGGGATACCGGGTGTAACGTGTGGGGTCCGGTAGGGAGGCCGGGTCTAGTCCAGCGCGCACGAAGGGACAGCTGGTGTTCTCTGGCGCATCACAAAGAGTTCCGTTCCAACCCCAGAGTACCAATGGGGGAACCGGTTCTAGCTCGAAACATCGGGTAGGTATACCAGGCCTACCCCGGCGGGTCAGGTAGGAAGGGTGTGCGTAAAGCGGCGCGCCCGTAGGGTCAGCAGGTGTACCCCGGCGCACCAGTAAGGGTTCCGGTACAATCCAGGAGTACCGGTGGGTATAGCAAAAGTACCGCGGAGTACCTGTGCGTGTACCGGTACTACCCCAGATTGTCGGGTAGGGGGCCAGGCCTACCGCAGAGCATCAGGTAGGGATACCGGGCCTAGCCTGGAGGGTCAGGTAGGAATGTCTGGTCTACACAGCAGGCCCGTAAGGTCAGCAGGTGTACCCCAGCGAACCAGTAAGTGTTCAGGTACTGCCCTGGAGTACCGGTGGGTGTACCAATACTACCGCAGAGTACCGGTGGGGGTACCGGTACTACCCCAGCATATCGGGTAGGGGTGCCAGGCCAACAACGGAGCATCAGGTAGGGATACCGGGCCTAAAACGGAGGGTCAGGTAGGAATGTCTGGTCTAGACCACGCGCCAGTAACGTCAGCAGGTGTACCCCAGTGAACCAGTAAGGGTTCACGTACTACCCCGGAGTACCGGTGGGTGTACCGATACTACCGCAGAGTAACGGTGGGGGTACCGCTACTACCCCAGAACATAGCGTATGGGTGCCAAGCCTAATGCGGAGCATCAGGTAGGGATAGCGGGTCTAACCTGTGGGGTCCGGTAGGGAGGCCGCGTCTAGTCCAGCGCGCACGAAGGGACAGCTGGTGTTCTCTGGCGCATCACAAAGGGTTCCGTTCCAACCCCAGAGTACCGGTGGGGGAACCGGTTCTACCTCGAAACATCGGGTAGGTATACCAGGCCTACCCCGGAGGGTCAGGTAGGAAGGGTGGGTCCAAAGCAGTGTGCCTGTAGGTTTAGCAGTTGTACCCCGGCGCACCAGTAAGGGTTCCGGTACCATCCAGGAGTACCGGTGGGTATAGCAATATTACCGCGGAGTACCTCTGTGTGTACCGATACTACCCCAGATTGTCGGGTAGGGGGCCAGGCCTACCGCAGAGCATCAGGTAGGGGTACCGGGCCTAGCCTGGAGGGTCAGGTAGGAATGTCTGGTCTACAGAGCACGCCCGTAAGGTCAGCAGGTGTACCCCAGCGAACCAGTAAGTGTTCAGGTACTGCCCTGGAGTACCGGTGGGTGTACCAATACTACCGCAGAGTACCGGTGGGGGTACCGGTACTACCCCAGCATATCGGGTAGGGGTGCCAGGCCAACAACGGAGCATCAGGTAGGGATGCCGCGCCTAAAACGGAGGGTCAGGTAGGAATGTCTGGTCTACACCGTTTGCCCGTAACGTCATCAGGTGTACCCCAGTGAACCAGTAAGGGTTCACGTACTACCCCGGAGTACCGGTGGGTGTACCGATACTACCGCAGAGTAACGGAGGGGGTAGCGCTACTACCCCAGAACATCGGGTATGGGTGCCAAGCCTAATGCGGAGCATCAGGTAGGGATAGCGGGTGTAACCTGTGGGGTCCGGTAGGGAGGCCGCGTCTAGTCCAGCGCGCACGAAGGGACAGCTGGTGTTCTCTGGCGCATCACAAAGGGTTCCGTTCCAAACCCAGAGTACCGGTGGGGGAACCGGTTCTACCTCGAAACATCGGGTAGGTATACCAGACCTACCCCGGCGGGTCAGGTAGGAAGGGTGGGTCCAAAGCAGTGTGCCCGTAGGGTCAGCAGGTGTACCCCGGCGCACCAGTAAGTGTTCCGTTACAATCCAGGAGTACCGGTGGGTATAGCAAAACCACCGCGGAATACTGGTGGGTGTACCGGTACTACCCCAGATTGTCGGGTAGGGGGCAAGGCCTACCGCAGAGCATCAGGTAGGGATACCAGGCCTAGCCTGGAGGGTAAGGTAGGAATGTCTGGTCTACAGACCACGCCAGTAAGGTCAGCAGATGTACCGCAGCGAACCAGTAAGGGTTCAGGTACTACCCTGGAGTACCGGTGGGTGTACCAATACTACCGCAGAGTACCGGTGGGGGTACCGGTACTACCCCAGCATATCGGGTAGGGGTGCCAGGCCAACAACGGAGCATCAGGTAGGGATACCGGGACTAACACGGAGGGTCAGGTAGGAATGTCTGGTCTATACCGTTTGCCCGTAACGTCATCAGGTGTACCGCAGTGAACCAGTAAGGGTTCACATACTACCCCGGAGTACCGGTGGGTGTACCGATACTACCGCAGAGTAACGGTGGGGGTACCGCTACTACCCCAGAACATCGGGTATGGGTGCCAAGCCTAATGCGGAGCATCAGGTAGGGATAGCGGGTCTAACCTGTGGGGTCCGGTAGGGAGGCCGGGTCTAGTCCAGCGCGCACGAAGGGACAGCTGGTGTTCTCTGGCGCATCACAAAGGGTTCCGTTCCAAGCCCAGAGTACCGGTGGGGGAACCGGTTCTACCTCGAAACATTTGGTAGGTATACCAGGCCTACCCCGGAGGGTCAGGTAGGAAGGGTGGGCGTAAAGCGGCGAGCCCATAGGGTCCCCAGGTGTATCCCGGCGCACCAGTAAGGGTTCCGGTACAATCCAGGAGTACCGGTGGGTATAGCAAAATTACCGCGGAGTACCTCTGGGTGTACAGGTACTACCCCAGATTGTCGGGTAGGGGGCCAGGCCTACCGCAGAGCATCAGGTAGGGATACCAGGCCTAGCCTGGAGGGTCAGGTAGGAATGTCTGGTCTACACAGCACGCCCGTAAGGTCAGCAGGTGTACCCCAGCGAACCAGTAAGGGTTCAGGTACTACCCTGGAGTACCGGTGGGTGTACCAATACTACCGCAGAGTACCGGTGGGGGTAGCGGTACTACCCCAGCATATCGGGTAGGGGTGCCAGGCCAACAACGGAGCATCAGGTAGGGATACCGGGACTAACACGGAGGGTCAGGTAGGAATGTCTGGTCTATACCGTTTGCCCGTAACGTCATCAGGTGTACCCCAGTGAACCAGTAAGGGTTCACATACTACCCCGGAGTACCGGTGGGTGTACCGATACTACCGCAGAGTAACGGTGGGGGTACCGCTAGTACCCCAGAACATCGGGTATGGGTGCCAAGCCTAATGCGGAGCATCAGGTAGGGATAGCGGGTCTAACCTGTGGGGTCCGGTAGGGATGCCGGGTCTAGTCCAGCGCGCACGAAGGGACAGCTGGTGTTCTCTGGCGCATCACAAAGGGTTCCGTTCCAACCCCAGAGTACCGGTGGGGGAACCGGTTCTACCTCGAAACATCGGGTAGGTATACCAGGCCTACCCCGGAGGGTCAGGTAGGAAGGGTGGGCGTAAAGCGGCGAGCCCATAGGGTCAGCAGTTGTACCCGGGCGCACCAGTAAGGGTTCCGGTACAATCGAGGAGTACCGGTGGGTATAGCAATATTACCGCGGAGTACCTGTGGGTGTACCGGTACTACCCCAGATTGTCGGGTAGGGGGCCAGGCCTACCGCAGAGCATCAGGTAGGGATACCGGGCCTAGCCTGGAGGGTCAGGTAGGAATGTCTGGTCTACACAGCAGGCCCGTAAGGTCAGCAAGTGTACCCCAGCGAAACAGTAAGGGTTCAGGTACTACCCTGGAGTACCGGTGGGTGTACCGATACTACCGCTGAGTATCGGTGGGCTTACCGGTACTACCCCAGCATATCGGGTAGGGGTGCCAGGCCAACAACGGAGCATCAGGTAGGGATACCGGGCCTAAAACGGAGGGTCAGGTAGGAATGTCTGGTCTACACCGTTTGCCCGTAACGTCATCAGGTGTACCCCAGTGAACCAGTAAGGGTTCACGTACTACCCCGGAGTACCGGTGGGTGTACCGATACTACCGCAGAGTAACGGAGGGGGTAGCGCTACTACCCCAGAACATCGGGTATGGGTGCCAAGCCTAATGCGGAGCATCAGGTAGGGATAGCGGGTGTAACCTGTGGGGTCCGGTAGGGAGGCCGCGTCTAGTCCAGCGCGCACGAAGGGACAGCTGGTGTTCTCTGGCGCATCACAAAGGGTTCCGTTCCAACCCCAGAGTACCGGTGGGGGAACCGGTTCTACCTCGAAACATCGGGTAGGTATACCAGGCCTACCCCGGAGGGTCAGGTAGGAAGGGTGGGCGTAAAGCGGCGAGCCCATAGGGTCAGCAGGTGTAACCCGGCGCACCAGTAAGGGTTCCGGTACAATCCAGGAGTACCGGTGGGTATAGCAAAATTACCGCGGAGTACCTCTGGGTGTACCGGTACTACCCCAGATTGTTGGGTAGGGGGCCAGGCCTACCGCAGAGCATCAGGTAGGGATACCGGGCCTAGCCTGGAGGGTCAGGTAGGAATGTCTGGTCTACACAGCACGCCCGTAAGGTCAGCAGGTGTACCCCAGCGAACCAGTAAGGGTTCAGGTACTACCCTGGAGTACCGGTGGGTGTACCAATACTACCGCAGAGTACCGGTGGGGGTAGCGGTACTACCCCAGCATATCGGGTAGGGGTGCCAGGCCAACAACGGAGCATCAGGTAGGGATACCGGGACTAACACGGAGGGTCAGGTAGGAATGTCTGGTCTATACCGTTTGCCCGTAACGTCATCAGGTGTACCCCAGTGAACCAGTAAGGGTTCAAGTACTACCCCGGAGTACCGGTGGGTGTACCGATACTACCGCAGAGTAACGGTGGGGGTACCGCTACTACCCCAGAAGATCGGGTATGGGTGCCAAGCCTAATGCGGAGCATCAGGTAGGGATAGCGGGTCTAACCTGTGGGGTCCGGTAGGGAGGCCGCGTCTAGTCCAGCGCGCACGAAGGGACAGCTGGTGTTCTCTGGCGCATCACAAAGGGTTCCGTTCCAACCCCAGAGTACCGGTGGGGGAACCGGTTCTACCTCGAAACATCGGGTAGGTATTCCAGGCCTAACCCGGAGGGTCAGGTAGGAAGGGTGGGCGTAAAGCGGCGAGCCCATAGGGTCAGCAGGTGTACCCCGGCGCACCAGTAAGGGTTCCGGTACAATCCAGGAGTACCGGTGGGTATAGCAAAATTACCGCGGAGTACCTGTGGGTGTACCGGTACTACCCCAGATTGTCGGGTAGGGGGCCAGGCCTACCGCAGAGCATCAGGTAGGGATACCGGGCCTAGCCTGGAGGGTCAGGTAGGAATGTCTGGTCTACAGAGCACGCCCGTAAGGTCAGCAGGTGTACCCTAGCGAACCAGTAAGGGTTCAGGTACTGCCCTGGAGTACCGGTGGGTGTACCAATACTACCGCAGAGTAACGGTGGGGGTAGCGCTACTACCCCAGAACATCGGGTATGGGTGCCAAGCCTAATGCGGAGCATCAGGTAGGGATAGCGGGTGTAACCTGTGGGGTCCGGTAGGGAGGCCGCGTCTAGTCCAGCGCGCACGAAGGGACAGCTGGTGTTCTCTGGCGCATCACAAAGGGTTCCGTTCCAAACCCAGAGTACCGGTGGGGGAACCGGTTCTACCTCGAATCATCGGGTAGGTATACCAGACCTACCCCGGCGGGTCAGGTAGGAAGGGTGGGCGTAAAGCGGCGAGCCCATAGGGTCAGCAGGTGTACCCCGGCGCACCAGTAAGTGTTCCGGTACAATCCAGGAGTACCGGTGGGTATAGCAAAACCACCGCGGAATACTGGTGGGTGTACCGGTACTACCCCAGATTGTCGGGTAGGGGGCAAGGCCTACCGCAGAGCATCAGGTAGGGATACCGGGCCTAGCCTGGAGGGTCAGGTAGGAATGTCTGGTCTACAGACCACGCCAGTAAGGTCAGCAGGTGTACCCCAGCGAACCAGTAAGGGTTCAGGTACTACCCTGGAGTACCGGTGGGTGTACCAATACTACCGCAGAGTACCGGTGGGGGTACCGGTACTACCCCAGCATATCGGGTAGGGGTGCCAGGCCAACAACGGAGCATCAGGTAGGGATACCGGGACTAACACGGAGGGTCAGGTAGGAATGTCTGGTCTATACCGTTTGCCCGTAACGTCATCAGGTGTACCGCAGTGAACCAGTAAGGGTTCACATACTACCCCGGAGTACCGGTGGGTGTACCGATACTACCGCAGAGTAACGGTGGGGGTACCGCTACTACCCCAGAACATCGGGTATGGGTGCCAAGCCTAATGCGGAGCATCAGGTAGGGATACCGGGTCTAACCTCTGGGGTCCGGTAGGGAGGCCGGGTCTAGTCCAGCGCGCACGAAGGGACAGCTGGTGTTCTCTGGCGCATCACAAAGGGTTCCGTTCCAAGCCCAGAGTACCGGTGGGGGAACCGGTTCTACCTCGAAACATTTGGTAGGTATACCAGGCCTACCCCGGAGGGTCAGGTAGGAAGGGTGGGCGTAAAGCGGCGAGCCCATAGGGTCAGCAGGTGTAACCCGGCGCACCAGTAAGGGTTCCGGTACAATCCAGGAGTACCGGTGGGTATAGCAAAATTACCGCGGAGTACCTCTGGGTGTACCGGTACTACCCCAGATTGTCGGGTAGGGGGCCAGGCCTACCGCAGAGCATCAGGTAGGGATACCGGGCCTAGCCTGGAGGGTCAGGTAGGAATGTCTGGTCTACACAGCACGCCCGTAAGGTCAGCAGGTGTACCCCAGCGAACCAGTAAGGGTTCAGGTACTACCCTGGAGTACCGGTGGGTGTACCAATACTACCGCAGAGTACCGGTGGGGGTACCGGTACTACCCCAGCATATCGGGTAGGGGTGCCAGGCCAACAACGGAGCATCAGGTAGGGATACCGGGACTAACACGGAGGGTCAGGTAGGAATGTCTGGTCTATACCGTTTGCCCGTAACGTCATCAGGTGTACCGCAGTGAACCAGTAAGGGTTCACATACTACCCCGGAGTACCGGTGGGTGTACCGATACTACCGCAGAGTAACGGTGGGGGTACCGCTAGTACCCCAGAACATCGGGTATGGGTGCCAAGCCTAATGCGGAGCATCAGGTAGGGATAGCGGGTCTAACCTGTGGGGTCCGGTAAGGAGGCCGGGTCTAGTCCAGCGCGCACGAAGGGACAGCTGGTGTTCTCTGGCGCATCACAAAGGGTTCCGTTCCAACCCCAGAGTACCGGTGGGGGAACCGGTTCTACCTCGAAACATCGGGTAGGTATACCAGGCCTACCCCGGAGGGTCAGGTAGGAAGGGTGGGCGTAAAGCGGCGAGCCCATAGGGTCAGCAGGTGTAACCCGGCGCACCAGTAAGTGTTCCGGTACAATCCAGGAGTACCGGTGGGTATAGCAAAACCACCGCGGAATACTGGTGGGTGTACCGGTACTACCCCAGATTGTCGGGTAGGGGGCAAGGCCTACCGCAGAGCATCAGGTAGGGATACCGGGCCTAGCCTGGAGGGTCAGGTAGGAATGTCTGGTCTACAGAGCACGCCCGTAAGGTCAGCAGGTGTACCCCAGCGAACCAGTAAGGGTTCAGGTACTACCCTGGAGTACCGGTGGGTGTACCAATACTACCGCAGAGTACCGGTGGGGGTACCGGTACTACCCCAGCATATCGGGTAGGGGTGCCAGGCCAACAACGGAGCATCAGGTAGGGATACCGGGACTAACACGGAGGGTCAGGTAGGAATGTCTGGTCTATACCGTTTGCCCGTAACGTCAGCAGGTGTACCGCAGTGAACCAGTAAGGGTTCACATACTACCCCGGAGTACCGGTGGGTGTACCGATACTACCGCAGAGTAACGGTGGGGGTACCGCTACTACCCCAGAACATAGCGTATGGGTGCCAAGCCTAATGCGGAGCATCAGGTAGGGATAGCGGGTCTAACCTGTGGGGTCCGGTAGGGAGGCCGGGTCTAGTCCAGCGCGCACGAAGGGACAGCTGGTGTTCTCTGGCGCATCACAAAGGGTTCCGTTCCAACCCCAGAGTACCGGTGGGGGAACCGGTTCTACCTCGAAACATTTGGTAGGTATACCAGGCCTACCCCGGAGGGTCAGGTAGGAAGGGTGGGCGTAAAGCGGCGAGCCCATAGGGTCAGCAGGTGTAACCCGGCGCACCAGTAAGGGTTCCGGTACAATCCAGGAGTACCGGTGGGTATAGCAAAATTACCGCGGAGTACCTCTGGGTGTACCGGTACTACCCCAGATTGTCGGGTAGGGGGCCAGGCCTACCGCAGAGCATCAGGTAGGGATACCGGGCCTAGCCTGGAGGGTCAGGTAGGAATGTCTGGTCTACACAGCACGCCCGTAAGGTCAGCAGGTGTACCCCAGCGAACCAGTAAGGGTTCAGGTACTACCCTGGAGTACCAGTGGGTGTACCAATACTACCGCAGAGTACCGGTGGGGGTACCGGTACTACCCCAGCATATCGGGTAGGGGTGCCAGGCCAACAACGGAGCATCAGCTAGGGATACCGGGACTAACACGGAGGGTCAGGTAGGAATGTCTGGTCTATACCGTTTGCCCGTAACGTCATCAGGTGTACCGCAGTGAACCAGTAAGGGTTCACGTACTACCCCGGAGTACCGGTGGGTGTACCGATACTACCGCAGAGTAACGGTGGGGGTACCGCTACTACCCCAGAACATCGGGTATGGGTGCCAAGCCTAATGCGGAGCATCAGGTAGGGATAGCGGGTCTAACCTGTGGGGTCCGGTAGGGAGGCCGGGTCTAGTCCAGCGCGCACGAAGGGACAGCTGGTGTTCTCTGGCGCATCACAAAGGGTTCCGTTCCAAGCCCAGAGTACCGGTGGGGGAACCGGTTCTACCTCGAAACATCGGGTAGGTATACCAGGCCTACCCCGGAGGGTCAGGTAGAAAGGGTGGGCGTAAAGCGGCGAGCCCATAGGGTCAGCAGGTGTAACCCGGCGCACCAGTAAGGGTTCCGGTACAATCCAGGAGTACCGGTGGGTATAGCAAAATTACCGCGGAGTACCTCTGGGTGTACCGGTACTACCCCAGATTGTCGGGTAGGGGGCCAGGCCTACCGCAGAGCATCAGGTAGGGATACCGGGCCTAGCCTGGAGGGTCAGGTAGGAATGTCTGGTCTACAGAGCACGCCAGTAAGGTCAGCAGGTGTACCCCAGCGAACCAGTAAGGGTTCAGGTACTACCCTGGAGTACCGGTGGGTGTACCAATACTACCGCAGAGTACCGGTGGGGGTACCGGTACTACCCCAGCATATCCGGTAGGGGTGCCAGGCCAACAACGGAGCATCAGGTAGGGATACCGGGACTAACACGGAGGGTCAGGTAGGAATGTCTGGTCTATACCGTTTGCCCGTAACGTCATCAGGTGTACCGCAGTGAACCAGTAAGGGTTCACATACTACCCCGGAGTACCGGTGGGTGTACCGATACTACCGCAGAGTAACGGTGGGGGTACCGCTACTACCCCAGAACATCGGGTATGGGTGCCAAGCCTAATGCGGAGCATCAGGTAGGGATAGCGGGTCTAACCTGTGGGGTCCGGTAGGGAGGCCGGGTCTAGTCCAGCGCGCACGAAGGGACAGCTGGTGTTCTCTGGCGCATCACAAAGGGTTCCGTTCCAAGCCCAGAGTACCGGTGGGGGAACCGGTTCTACCTCGAAACATTTGGTAGGTATACCAGGCCTACCCCGGAGGGTCAGGTAGGAAGGGTGGGCGTAAAGCGGCGAGCCCATAGGGTCAGCAGGTGTAACCCGGCGCACCAGTAAGGGTTCCGGTACAATCCAGGAGTACCGGTGGGTATAGCAAAATTACCGCGGAGTACCTCTGGGTGTACCGGTACTACCCCAGATTGTCGGGTAGGGGGCCAGGCCTACCGCAGAGCATCAGGTAGGGATACCGGGCCTAGCCTGGAGGGTCAGGTAGGAATGTCTGGTCTACACAGCACGCCCGTAAGGTCAGCAGGTGTACCCCAGCGAACCAGTAAGGGTTCAGGTACTACCCTGGAGTACCGGTGGGTGTACCAATACTACCGCAGAGTACCGGTGGGGGTACCGGTACTACCCCAGCATATCGGGTAGGGGTGCCAGGCCAACAACGGAGCATCAGGTAGGGATACCGGGACTAACACGGAGGGTCAGGTAGGAATGTCTGGTCTATACCGTTTGCCCGTAACGTCATCAGGTGTACCGCAGTGAACCAGTAAGGGTTCACGTACTACCCCGGAGTACCGGTGGGTGTACCGATACTACCGCAGAGTAACGGTGGGGGTACCGCTACTACCCCAGAACATCGGGTATGGGTGCCAAGCCTAATGCGGAGCATCAGGTAGGGATAGCGGGTCTAACCTGTGGGGTCCGGTAGGGAGGCCGGGTCTAGTCCAGCGCGCACGAAGGGACAGCTGGTGTTCTCTGGCGCATCACAAAGGGTTCCGTTCCAAGCCCAGCGTACCGGTGGGGGAACCGGTTCTACCTCGAAACATTTGGTAGGTATACCAGGCCTACCCCGGAGGGTCAGGTAGGAAGGGTGGGCGTAAAGCGGCGAGCCCATAGGGTCAGCAGGTGTAACCCGGCGCACCAGTAAGGGTTCCGGTACAATCCAGGAGTACCGGTGGGTATAGCAAAATTACCGCGGAGTACCTCTGGGTGTACCGGTACTACCCCAGATTGTCGGGTAGGGGGCCAGGCCTACCGCAGAGCATCAGGTAGGGATACCGGGCCTAGCCTGGAGGGTCAGGTAGGAATGTCTGGTCTACACAGCACGCCCGTAAGGTCAGCAGGTGTACCCCAGCGAACCAGTAAGGGTTCAGGTACTACCCTGGAGTACCGGTGGGTGTACCAATACTACCGCAGAGTACCGGTGGGGGTACCGGTACTACCCCAGCATATCGGGTAGGGGTGCAGACCAACAACGGAGCATCAGGTAGGGATACCGGGACTAACACGGAGGGTCAGGTAGGAATGTCTGGTCTATACCGTTTGCCCGTAACGTCATCAGGTGTACCCCAGTGAACCAGTAAGGGTTCAAGTACTACCCCGGAGTACCGGTGGGTGTACCGATACTACCGCAGAGTAACGGTGGGGGTACCGCTACTACCCCAGAAGATCGGGTATGGGTGCCAAGCCTAATGCGGAGCATCAGGTAGGGATAGCGGGTCTAACCTGTGGGGTCCGGTAGGGAGGCCGCGTCTAGTCCAGCGCGCACGAAGGGACAGCTGGTGTTCTCTGGCGCATCACAAAGGCTTCCGTTCCAACCCCAGAGTACCGGTGGGGGAACCGGTTCTACCTCGAAACATCGGGTAGGTATTCCAGGCCTAACCCGGAGGGTCAGGTAGGAAGGGTGGGCGTAAAGCGGCGAGCCCATAGGGTCAGCAGGTGTAACCCGGCGCACCAGTAAGGGTTCCGGTACAATCCAGGAGTACCGGTGGGTATAGCAAAATTACCGCGGAGTACCTCTGGGTGTACCGGTACTACCCCAGATTGTCGGGTAGGGGGCCAGGCGTAGCGCAGAGCATCAGGTAGGGATACCGGGCCAAGCCTGGAGGGTCAGGTAGGAATGTCTGGTCTACACAGCACGCCCGTAAGGTCAGCAGGTGTACCCCAGCGAACCAGTAAGGGTTCAGGTACTACCCTGGAGTACCGGTGGGTGTACCGATACTACCGCTGAGTATCGGTGGGCTTACCGGTACTACCCCAGCATATCGGGTAGGGGTGCCAGGCCAACAACGGAGCATCAGGTAGGAATACCGGGCCTAAAACGGAGGGTCAGGTAGGAATGTCTGGTCTACACCGCGCGCCAGTAACGTCATCAGGTGTACCCCAGTGAACCAGTAAGTGTTCACGTACTACCCCGGAGTACCGGTGGGTGTACCGATACTACCGCAGAGTAACGGTGGGGGTACCGCTACTACCCCAGAACATCGGGTATGGGTGCCAAGCCTAATGCGGAGCATCAGGTAGGGATAGCGGGTGTAACCTGTGGGGTCCGGTAGGGAGGCCGCGTCTAGTCCAGCGCGCACGAAGGGACAGCTGGTGTTCTCTGGCGCATCACAAAGGGTTCCGTTCCAAACCCAGAGTACCGGTGGGGGAACCGGTTCTACCTCGAAACATCGGGTAGGTATACCAGACCTACCCCGGCGGGTCAGGTAGGAAGGGTGGGCGTAAAGCGGCGAGCCCATAGGGTCAGCAGGTGTACCCCGGCGCACCAGTAAGTGTTCCGGTACAATCCAGGAGTGCCGGTGGGTATAGCAAAACCACCGCGGAATACTGGTGGGTGTACCGGTACTACCCCAGATTGTCGGGTAGGGGGCAAGGCCTACCGCAGAGCATCAGGTAGGGATACCGGGCCTAGCCTGGAGGGTCAGGTAGGAATGTCTGGTCTACAGACCACGCCAGTAAGGTCAGCAGGTGTACCCCAGCGAACCAGTAAGGGTTCAGGTACTACCCTGGAGTACCGGTGGGTGTACCAATACTACCGCAGAGTACCGGTGGGGGTAGCGGTACTACCCCAGCATATCGGGTAGGGGTGCCAGGCCAACAACGGAGCATCAGGTAGGGATACCGGGACTAACACGGAGGGTCAGGTAGGAATGTCTGGTCTATACCGTTTGCCCGTAACGTCATCAGGTGTACCCCAGTGAACCAGTAAGGGTTCACATACTACCCCGGAGTACCGGTGGGTGTACCGATACTACCGCAGAGTAACGGTGGAGTACCGCTACTACCCCAGAACATCGGGTATGGGTGCCAAGCCTAATGCGGAGCATCAGGTAGGGATAGCGGGTCTAACCTGTGGGGTCCGGTAGGGAGGCCGGGTCTAGTCCAGCGCGCACGAAGGGACAGCTGGTGTTCTCTGGCGCATCACAAAGGGTTCCGTTCCAAGCCCAGAGTACCGGTGGGGGAACCGGTTCTACCTCGAAACATTTGGTAGGTATACCAGGCCTACCCCGGAGGGTCAGGTAGGAAGGGTGGGCGTAAAGCGGCGAGCCCATAGGGTCAGCAGGTGTAACCCGGCGCACCAGTAAGGGTTCCGGTACAATCCAGGAGTACCGGTGGGTATAGCAAAATTACCGCGGAGTACCTCTGGGTGTACCGGTACTACCCCAGATTGTCGGGTAGGGGGCCAGGCCTACCGCAGAGCATCAGGTAGGGATACCGGGCCTAGCCTGGAGGGTCAGGTAGGAATGTCTGGTCTACACAGCACGCCCGTAAGGTCAGCAGGTGTACCCCAGCGAACCAGTAAGGGTTCAGGTACTACCCTGGAGTACCGGTGGGTGTACCAATACTACCGCAGAGTACCGGTGGGGGTACCGGTACTACCCCAGCATATCGGGTAGGGGTGCCAGACCAACAACGGAGCATCAGGTAGGGATACCGGGACTAACACGGAGGGTCAGGTAGGAATGCCTGGTCTATACCGTTTGCCCGTAACGTCATCAGGTGTACCCCAGTGAACCAGTAAGGGTTCAAGTACTACCCCGGAGTACCGGTGGGTGTACCGATACTACCGCAGAGTAACGGTGGGGGTAGCGCTACTACCCCAGAACATCGGGTATGGGTGCCAAGCCTAATGCGGAGCATCAGGTAGGGATAGCGGGTGTAACCTGTGGGGTCCGGTAGGGAGGCCGGGTCTAGTCCAGCGCGCACGAAGGGACAGCTGGTGTTCTCTGGCGCATCACAAAGGGTTCCGTTCCAAACCCAGAGTACCGGTGGGGGAACCGGTTCTACCTCGAAACATCGGGTAGGTATACCAGACCTACCCCGGCGGGTCAGGTAGGAAGGGTGGGTCCAAAGCAGTGTGCCCGTAGGGTCAGCAGGTGTACCCCGGCGCACCAGTAAGTGTTCCGGTACAATCCAGGAGTACCGGTGGGTATAGCAAAACCACCGCGGAATACTGTTGGGTGTACCGGTACTACCCCAGATTGTCGGGTAGGGGGCAAGGCCTACCGCAGAGCATCAGGTAGGGATACCGGGCCTAGCCTGGAGGGTAAGGTAGGAATGTCTGGTCTACAGACCACGCCAGTAAGGTCAGCAGGTGTACCCCAGCGAACCAGTAAGGGTTCAGGTACTACCCTGGAGTACCGGTGGGTGTACCAATACTACCGCAGAGTACCGGTGGGGGTACCGGTACTACCCCAGCATATCGGGTAGGGGTGCCAGGCCAACAACGGAGCATCAGGTAGGGATACCGGGACTAACACGGAGGGTCAGGTAGGAATGTCTGGTCTATACCGTTTGCCCGTAACGTCATCAGGTGTACCGCAGTGAACCAGTAAGGGTTCACATACTACCCCGGAGTACCGGTGGGTGTACCGATACTACCGCAGAGTAACGGTGGGGGTACCGCTACTACCCCAGAACATCGGGTATGGGTGCCAAGCCTAATGCGGAGCATCAGGTAGGGATAGCGGGTCTTACCTGTGGGGTCCGGTAGGGAGGCCGGGTCTAGTCCAGCGCGCACGAAGGGACAGCTGGTGTTCTCTGGCGCATCACAAAGGGTTCCGTTCCAACCCCAGAGTACCGGTGGGGGAACCGGTTCTACCTCGAAACATCGGGTAGGTATACCAGGCCTACCCCGGAGGGTCAGGTAGGAAGGGTGGGCGTAAAGCGGCGAGCCCATAGGGTCAGCAGGTGTAACCCGGCGCACCAGTAAGGGTTCCGGTACCATCCAGGAGTACCGGTGGGTATAGCAAAATTACCGCGGAGTACCTCTGGGTGTACCGGTACTACCCCAGATTGTTGGGTAGGGGGCCAGGCCTACCGCAGAGCATCAGGTAGGGATACCGGGCCTAGCCTGGAGGGTCAGGTAGGAATGTCTGGTCTACACAGCACGCCCGTAAGGTCAGCAGGGGTAACCCAGCGAACCAGTAAGGGTTCAGGTACTACCCTGGAGTACCGGTGGGTGTACCAATACTACCGCAGAGTACCGGTGGGGGTACCGGTACTACCCCAGCATATCGGGTAGGGGTGCCAGACCAACAACGGAGCATCAGGTAGGGATACCGGGACTAACACGGAGGGTCAGGTAGGAATGTCTGGTCTATACCGTTTGCCCGTAAAGTCATCAGGTGTACCCCAGTGAACCAGTAAGGGTTCACGTACTACCCCGGACTACCGGTGGGTGTACCGATACTACCGCAGAGTAACGGTGGGGGTACCGCTACTACCCCAGAAGATCGGGTATGGGTGCCAAGCCTAATGCGGAGCATCAGGTAGGGATAGCGGGTCTAACCTGTGGGGTCCGGTAGGGAGGCCGCGTCTAGTCCAGCGCGCACGAAGGGACAGCTGGTGTTCTCTGGCGCATCACAAAGGGTTCCGTTCCAACCCCAGAGTACCGGTGGGGGAACCGGTTCTACCTCGAAACATCGGGTAGGTATTCCAGGCCTAACCCGGAGGGTCAGGTAGGAAGGGTGGGCGTAAAGCGGCGAGCCCATAGGGTCAGCAGGTGTAACCTGGCGCACCAGTAAGGGTTCCGGTACAATCCAGGAGTACCGGTGGGTATAGCAAAAGTACCGCGGAGTACCTGTGGGTGTACCGGTACTACCCCAGATTGTCGGGTAGGGGGCCAGGCCTACCGCAGAGCATCAGGTAGGGATACCGGGCCTAGCCTGGAGGGTCAGGTAGGAATGTCTGGTCTACAGAGCACACCCGTAAGGTCAGCAGGTGTACCCTAGCGAACCAGTAAGGGTTCAGGTACTGCCCTGGAGTACCGGTGGGTGTACCAATACTACCGCAGAGTAACGGTGGGGGTAGCGCTACTACCCCAGAACATCGGGTATGGGTGCCAAACCTAATGCGGAGCATCAGGTAGGGATACCGGGTGTAACATGTGGGGTCCGGTAGGGAGGCCAGGTCTAGTCCAGCGCGCACGAAGGGACAGCTGGTGTTCACTGGTGCATCACAAAGGGTTCAGTTCCAAACCCAGAGTACCGGTGGGGGAACTGGTTCTACCTCGAAACATCGGGTAGGTATACCAGACCTTCCCCGGCGGGTCAGGTAGGAAGGGTGGGTCCAAAGCAGTGTGCCCGTAGGGTCAGCAGGTGTACCCCGGCGCACCAGTAAGGGTTCCGGTACAATCCAGGAGTACCGGTGGGTATAGCAAAACCACCGCGGAATACTGGTGGGTGTACCGGTACTACCCCAGATTGTCGGGTAGGGGGCAAGGCCTACCGCAGAGCATCAGGTAGGGATACCGGGCCTAGCCTGGAGGGTCAGGTAGGAATGTCTGGTCTACAGAGCACGCCAGTAAGGTCAGGAGGTGTACCCCAGCGAACCAGTAAGGGTTCAGGTACTACCCTGGAGTACCGGTGGGTGTACCAATACTACCGCAGAGTACCGGTGGGGGTACCGGTACTACCCCAGCATATCGGGTAGGGGTGCCAGGCCAACAACGGAGCATCAGGTAGGGATACCGGGACTAACACGGAGGGTCAGGTAGGAATGTCTGGTCTATACCGTTTGCCCGTAACGTCATCAGGTGTACCGCAGTGAACAAGTAAGGGTTCACATACTACCCCGGAGTACCGGTGGGTGTACCGATACTACCGCAGAGTAACGGTGGGGGTACCGCTACTACCCCAGAACATCGGGTATGGGTGCCAAGCCTAATGCGGAGCATCAGGTAGGGATACCGGGTCTAACCTGTGGGGTCCGGTAGGGAGGCCGCGTCTAGTCCAGCGCGCACGAAGGGACAGCTGGTGTTCTCTGGCGCATCACAAAGGGTTCCGTTCCAACCCCAGAGTACCGGTGGGGGAACCGGTTCTACCTCGAAACATCGGGTAGGTATACCAGGCCTAACCAGGAGGGTCAGGTAGGAAGGGTGGGCGTAAAGCGGCGAGCCCATAGGGTCAGCAGGTGTAACCCGGCGCACCAGTAAGGGTTCCGGTACAATCCAGGAGTACCGGTGGGTATAGCAAAATTACCACGGAGTACCTCTGGGTGTACCGGTACTACCCCAGATTGTCGGGTAGGGGGCCAGGCCTACCGCAGAGCATCAGGTAGGGATACCGGGCCTAGCCTGGAGGGTCAGGTAGGAATGTCTGGTCTACACAGCACGCCCGTAAGGTCAGCAGGTGTACCGCAGCGAACCAGTAAGGGTTCAGGTACTACCCTGGAGTACCGGTGGGTGTACCAATACTACCGCAGAGTACCTGTGGGGGTACCGGTACTACCCCAGCATATCGGGTAGGGGTGCCAGGCCAACAACAGAGCATCAGGTAGGGATACCGGGACTAACACGGAGGGTCAGGTAGGAATGTCTGGTCTATACCGTTTGCCCGTAACGTCATCAGGTGTACCGCAGTGAACCAGTAAGGGTTCACGTACTACCCCGGAGTACCGGTGGGTGTACCGATACTACGGCAGAGTAACGGTGGGGGTACCGCTACTACCCCAGAACATCGGGTATGGGTGCCAAGCCTAATGCGGAGCATCAGGTAGGGATAGCGGGTCTAACCTGTGGGGTCCGGTAGGGAGGCCGGGTCTAGTCCAGCGCGCACGAAGGGACAGCTGGTGTTCTCTGGCGCATCACAAAGGGTTCCGTTCCAACCCCAGAGTACCGGTGGGGGAACCGGTTCTACCTTGAAACATTTGGTAGGTATACCAGGCCTACCCCGGCGGGTCAGGTAGGAAGTGTGGGCGTAAAGCGGCGAGCCCATAGGGTCAGCAGTTGTACCCGGGCGCACCAGTAAGGGTTCCGGTACAATCGAGGAGTACCGGTGGGTATAGCAATATTACCGCGGAATACCTGTGGGTGTACCGGTACTACCCCAGATTGTCGGGTAGGGGGCCAGGCCTACCGCAGAGCATCAGGTAGGGATACCGGGCCTAGCCTGGAGGGTCAGGTAGGAATGTCTGGTCTACACAGCACGCCCGTAAGGTCAGCAGGTGTACCCCAGCGAACCAGTAAGGGTTCAGGTACTACCATGGAGTACCGGTGGGTGTACCAATACTACCGCAGAGTACCTGTGGGGGTACCGGTACTACCCCAGCATATCGGGTAGGGGTGCCAGGACAACAACGGAGCATCAGGTAGGGATACCGGGACTAACACGGAGGGTCAGGTAGGAATGTCTGGTCTATACCGTTTGCCCGTAACGTCATCAGGTGTACCGCAGTGAACCAGTAAGGGTTCACATACTACCCCGGAGTACCGGTGGGTGTACCGATACTACCGCAGAGTAACGGTGGGGGTACCGCTACTACCCCAGAAGATCGGGTATGGGTGCCAAGCCTAATGCGGAGCATCAGGTAGGGATAGCGGGTCTAACCTGTGGGGTCCGGTAGGGAGGCCGGGTCTAGTCCAGCGCGCACGAAGGGACAGCTGGTGTTCTCTGGCGCATCACAAAGGGTTCCGTTCCAACCCCAGAGTACCGGTGGGGGAACCGGTTCTACCTTGAAACATTTGGTAGGTATACCAGGCCTACCCCGGCGGGTCAGGTAGGAAGTGTGGGCGTAAAGCGGCGAGCCCATAGGGTCAGCAGTTGTACCCGGGCGCACCAGTAAGGGTTCCGGTACAATCGAGGAGTACCGGTGGGTATAGCAATATTACCGCGGAGTACATGTGGGTGTACCGGTACTACCCCAGATTGTCGGGTAGGGGGCCAGGCCTACCGCAGAGCATCAGATAGGGATACCGGGCCTAGCCTGGAGGGTCAGGTAGGAATGTCTGGTCTACACAGCACGCCCGTAAGGTCAGCAGGTGTACCCCAGCGAACCAGTAAGGGTTCAGGTACTACCCTGGAGTACCGGTGGGTGTACCAATACTACCGCAGAGTACCTGTGGGGGTACCGGTACTACCCCAGCATATCGGGTAGGGGTGCCAGGACAACAACGGAGCATCAGGTAGGGATACCGGGACTAACACGGAGGGTCAGGTAGGAATGTCTGGTCTATACCGTTTGCCCGTAACGTCATCAGGTGTACCCCAGTGAACCAGTAAGGGTTCACGTACTACCCCGGAGTACCGGTGGGTGTACCGATACTACCGCAGAGTAACGGAGGGGGTAGCGCTACTACCCCAGAACATCGGGTATGGGTGCCAAGCCTAATGCGGAGCATCAGGTAGGGATAGCGGGTGTAACCTGTGGGGTCCGGTAGGGAGGCCGCGTCTAGTCCAGCGCGCACGAAGGGACAGCTGGTGTTCTCTGGCGCATCACAAAGGGTTCCGTTCCAAACCCAGAGTACCGGTGGGGGAACCGGTTCTACCTCGAAACATCGGGTAGGTATACCAGACCTACCCCGGCGGGTCAGGTAGGAAGGGTGGGCGTAAAGCGGCGAGCCCATAGGGTCAGCAGGTGTACCCCGGCGCACCAGTAAGTGTTCCGGTACAATCCAGGAGTACCGGTGGGTATAGCAAAACCACCGCGGAATACTGGTGGGTGTACCGGTACTACCCCAGATTGTCGGGTAGGGGGCAAGGCCTACCGCAGAGCATCAGGTAGGGATACCGGGCCTAGCCTGGAGGGTCAGGTAGGAATGTCTGGTCTACAGACCACGCCAGTAAGGTCAGCAGGTGTACCCCAGCGAACCAGTAAGGGTTCAGGTACTACCCTGGAGTACCGGTGGGTGTACCAATACTACCGCAGAGTACCGGTGGGGGTAGCGGTACTACCCCAGCATATCGGGTAGGGGTGCCAGGCCAACAACGGAGCATCAGGTAGGGATACCGGGACTAACACGGAGGGTCAGGTAGGAATGTCTGGTCTATACCGTTTGCCCGTAACGTCATCAGGTGTACCGCAGTGAACCAGTAAGGGTTCACATACTACCCCGGAGTACCGGTGGGTGTACCGATACTACGGCAGAGTAACGGTGGGGGTACCGCTACTACCCCAGAACATCGGGTATGGGTGGCAAGCCTAATGCGGAGCATCAGGTAGGGATAGCGGGTCTTACCTGTGGGGTCCGGTAGGGAGGCCGGGTCTAGTCCAGCGCGCACGAAGGGACAGCTGGTGTTCTCTGGCGCATCACAAAGGGTTCCGTTCCAAGCCCAGAGTACCGGTGGGGGAACCGGTTCTACCTCGAAACATTTGGTAGGTATACCAGGCCTACCCCGGAGGGTCAGGTAGGAAGGGTGGGCGTAAAGCGGCGAGCCCCTAGGGTCAGCAGGTGTACCCCGGCACACCAGTAAGGGTTCCGGTACAATCGAGGAGTACCGGTGGGTATAGCAATATTACCGCGGAGTACCTGTGGGTGTACCGGTACTACCCCAGATTGTCGGGTAGGGGGCCAGGCCTACCGCAGAGCATCAGGTAGGGATACCGGGCCTAGCCTGGAGGGTCAGGTAGGAATGTCTGGTCTACACAGCACGCCCGTAAGGTCAGCAGGTGTACCCCAGCGAACCAGTAAGGGTTCAGGTACTACCCTGGAGTACCGGTGGGTGTACCAATACTACCGCAGAGTACCGGTGGGGGTACCGGTACTACCCCAGCATATCGGGTAGGGGTGCCAGGCCAACAACGGAGCATCAGGTAGGGATACCGGGACTAACACGGAGGGTCAGGTAGGAATGTCTGGTCTATACCGTTTGCCCGTAACGTCATCAGGTGTACCCCAGTGAACCAGTAAGGGTTCAAGTACTACCCCGGAGTACCGGTGGGTGTACCGATACTACCGCAGAGTAACGGTGGGGGTACCGCTACTACCCCAGAACATCGGGTATGGGTGCCAAGCCTAATGCGGAGCATCAGGTAGGGATAGCGGGTCTAACCTGTGGGGTCCGGTAGGGAGGCCGGGTCTAGTCCAGCGCGCACGAAGGGACAGCTGGTGTTCTCTGGCGCATCACAAAGGGTTCCGTTCCAACCCCAGAGTACCGGTGGGGGAACCGGTTCTACCTCGAAACATCGGGTAGGTATTCCAGGCCTAACCCGGAGGGTCAGGTAGGAAGGGTGGGCGTAAAGCGGCGAGCCCATAGGGTCAGCAGGTGTAACCCGGCGCACCAGTAAGGGTTCCGGTACAATCCAGGAGTACCGGTGGGTATAGCAAAATTACCGCGGAGTACCTCTGGGTGTACCGGTACTACCCCAGATTGTCGGGTAGGGGGCCAGGCCTACCGCAGACCATCAGGTAGGGATACCGGGCCTAGCCTGGAGGGTCAGGTAGGAATGTCTGGTGTACAGAGCACGCCCGTAAGTTCAGCAGGTGTACCGCAGCGAACCAGTAAGGGTTCAGGTACTACCCTGGAGTACCGGTGGGTGTACCAATACTACCGCAGAGTACCTGTGGGGGTACCGGTACTACCCCAGCATATCGGGTAGGGGTGCCAGGCCAACAACAGAGCATCAGGTAGGGATACCGGGACTAACACGGAGGGTCAGGTAGGAATGTCTGGTCTATACCGTTTGCCCGTAACGTCATCAGGTGTACCGCAGTGAACCAGTAAGGGTTCACATACTACCCCGGAGTACCGGTGGGTGTACCGATACTACGGCAGAGTAACGGTGGGGGTACCGCTACTACCCCAGAACATCGGGTATGGGTGCCAAGCCTAATGCGGAGCATCAGGTAGGGATAGCGGGTGTAACCTGTGGGGTCCGGTAGGGAGGCCGCGTCTAGTCCAGCGCGCACGAAGGGACAGCTGGTGTTCTCTGGCGCATCACAAAGGGTTCCGTTCCAAACCCAGAGTACCGGTGGGGGAACCGGTTCTACCTCGAAACATCGGGTAGGTATACCAGACCTACCCCGGCGGGTCAGGTAGGAAGGGTGGGCGTAAAGCGGCGAGCCCATAGGGTCAGCAGGTGTACCCCGGCGCACCAGTAAGTGTTCCGGTACAATCCAGGAGTACCGGTGGGTATAGCAAAACCACCGCGGAATACTGGTGGGTGTACCGGTACTACCCCAGATTGTCGGGTAGGGGGCAAGGCCTACCGCAGAGCATCAGGTAGGGATACCGGGCCTAGCCTGGAGGGTCAGGTAGGAATGTCTGGTCTACAGACCACGCCAGTAAGGTCAGCAGGTGTACCCCAGCGAACCAGTAAGGGTTCAGGTACTACCCTGGAGTACCGGTGGGTGTACCAATACTACCGCAGAGTACCGGTGGGGGTAGCGGTACTACCCCAGCATATCGGGTAGGGGTGCCAGGCCAACAACGGAGCATCAGGTAGGGATACCGGGACTAACACGGAGGGTCAGGTAGGAATGTCTGGTCTATACCGTTTGCCCGTAACGTCATCAGGTGTACCGCAGTGAACCAGTAAGGGTTCACATACTACCCCGGAGTACCGGTGGGTGTACCGATACTACGGCAGAGTAACGGTGGGGGTACCGCTACTACCCCAGAACATCGGGTATGGGTGGCAAGCCTAATGCGGAGCATCAGGTAGGGATAGCGGGTCTTACCTGTGGGGTCCGGTAGGGAGGCCGGGTCTAGTCCAGCGCGCACGAAGGGACAGCTGGTGTTCTCTGGCGCATCACAAAGGGTTCCGTTCCAAGCCCAGAGTACCGGTGGGGGAACCGGTTCTACCTCGAAACATTTGGTAGGTATACCAGGCCTACCCCGGAGGGTCAGGTAGGAAGGGTGGGCGTAAAGCGGCGAGCCCCTAGGGTCAGCAGGTGTACCCCGGCACACCAGTAAGGGTTCCGGTACAATCGAGGAGTACCGGTGGGTATAGCAATATTACCGCGGAGTACCTGTGGGTGTACCGGTACTACCCCAGATTGTCGGGTAGGGGGCCAGGCCTACCGCAGAGCATCAGGTAGGGATACCGGGCCTAGCCTGGAGGGTCAGGTAGGAATGTCTGGTCTACACAGCACGCCCGTAAGGTCAGCAGGTGTACCCCAGCGAACCAGTAAGGGTTCAGGTACTACCCTGGAGTACCGGTGGGTGTACCAATACTACCGCAGAGTACCGGTGGGGGTACCGGTACTACCCCAGCATATCGGGTAGGGGTGCCAGGCCAACAACGGAGCATCAGGTAGGGATACCGGGACTAACACGGAGGGTCAGGTAGGAATGTCTGGTCTATACCGTTTGCCCGTAACGTCATCAGGTGTACCCCAGTGAACCAGTAAGGGTTCAAGTACTACCCCGGAGTACCGGTGGGTGTACCGATACTACCGCAGAGTAACGGTGGGGGTACCGCTACTACCCCAGAACATCGGGTATGGGTGCCAAGCCTAATGCGGAGCATCAGGTAGGGATAGCGGGTCTAACCTGTGGGGTCCGGTAGGGAGGCCGGGTCTAGTCCAGCGCGCACGAAGGGACAGCTGGTGTTCTCTGGCGCATCACAAAGGGTTCCGTTCCAACCCCAGAGTACCGGTGGGGGAACCGGTTCTACCTTGAAACATTTGGTAGGTATACCAGGCCTAACCCGGAGGGTCAGGTAGGAAGGGTGGGCGTAAAGCGGCGAGCCCATAGGGTCAGCAGGTGTAACCCGGCGCACCAGTAAGGGTTCCGGTACAATCCAGGAGTACCGGTGGGTATAGCAAAATTACCGCGGAGTACCTCTGGGTGTACCGGTACTACCCCAGATTGTCGGGTAGGGGGCCAGGCCTACCGCAGACCATCAGGTAGGGATACCGGGCCTAGCCTGGAGGGTCAGGTAGGAATGTCTGGTGTACAGAGCACGCCCGTAAGTTCAGCAGGTGTACCGCAGCGAACCAGTAAGGGTTCAGGTACTACCCTGGAGTACCGGTGGGTGTACCAATACTACCGCAGAGTACCTGTGGGGGTACCGGTACTACCCCAGCATATCGGGTAGGGGTGCCAGGCCAACAACAGAGCATCAGGTAGGGATACCGGGACTAACACGGAGGGTCAGGTAGGAATGTCTGGTCTATACCGTTTGCCCGTAACGTCATCAGGTGTACCGCAGTGAACCAGTAAGGGTTCACATACTACCCCGGAGTACCGGTGGGTGTACCGATACTACGGCAGAGTAACGGTGGGGGTACCGCTACTACCCCAGAACATCGGGTATGGGTGCCAAGCCTAATGCGGAGCATCAGGTAGGGATAGCGGGTCTAACCTGTGGGGTCCGGTAGGGAGGCCGGGTCTAGTCCAGCGCGCACGAAGGGACAGCTGGTGTTCTCTGGCGCATCACAAAGGGTTCCGTTCCAACCCCAGAGTACCGGTGGGGGAACCGGTTCTACCTTGAAACATTTGGTAGGTATACCAGGCCTACCCCGGCGGGTCAGGTAGGAAGTGTGGGCGTAAAGCGGCGAGCCCATAGGGTCAGCAGTTGTACCCGGGCGCACCAGTAAGGGTTCCGGTACAATCGAGGAGTACCGGTGGGTATAGCAATATTACCGCGGAGTCCCTGTGGGTGTACCGGTACTACCCCAGATTGTCGGGTAGGGGGCCAGGCCTACCGCAGAGCATCAGGTAGGGATACCGGGCCTAGCCTGGAGGGTCAGGTAGGAATGTCTGGTCTACACAGCACGCCCGTAAGGTCAGCAGGTGTACCCCAGCGAACCAGTAAGGGTTCAGGTACTACCATGGAGTACCGGTGGGTGTACCAATACTACCGCAGAGTACCTGTGGGGGTACCGGTACTACCCCAGCATATCGGGTAGGGGTGCCAGGACAACAACGGAGCATCAGGTAGGGATACCGGGACTAACACGGAGGGTCAGGTAGGAATGTCTGGTCTATACCGTTTGCCCGTAACGTCATCAGGTGTACCGCAGTGAACCAGTAAGGGTTCACATACTACCCCGGAGTACCGGTGGGTGTACCGATACTACCGCAGAGTAACGGTGGGGGTACCGCTACTACCCCAGAAGATCGGGTATGGGTGCCAAGCCTAATGCGGAGCATCAGGTAGGGATAGCGGGTCTAACCTGTGGGGTCCGGTAGGGAGGCCGGGTCTAGTCCAGCGCGCACGAAGGGACAGCTGGTGTTCTCTGGCGCATCACAAAGGGTTCCGTTCCAACCCCAGAGTACCGGTGGGGGAACCGGTTCTACCTTGAAACATTTGGTAGGTATACCAGGCCTACCCCGGCGGGTCAGGTAGGAAGTGTGGGCGTAAAGCGGCGAGCCCATAGGGTCAGCAGTTGTACCCGGGCGCACCAGTAAGGGTTCCGGTACAATCGAGGAGTACCGGTGGGTATAGCAATATTACCGCGGAGTACATGTGGGTGTACCGGTACTACCCCAGATTGTCGGGTAGGGGGCCAGGCCTACCGCAGAGCATCAGGTAGGGATACCGGGCCTAGCCTGGAGGGTCAGGTAGGAATGTCTGGTCTACACAGCACGCCCGTAAGGTCAGCAGGTGTACCCCAGCGAACCAGTAAGGGTTCAGGTACTACCCTGGAGTACCGGTGGGTGTACCAATACTACCGCAGAGTACCTGTGGGGGTACCGGTACTACCCCAGCATATCGGGTAGGGGTGCCAGGACAACAACGGAGCATCAGGTAGGGATACCGGGACTAACACGGAGGGTCAGGTAGGAATGTCTGGTCTATACCGTTTGCCCGTAACGTCATCAGGTGTACCCCAGTGAACCAGTAAGGGTTCACGTACTACCCCGGAGTACCGGTGGGTGTACCGATACTACCGCAGAGTAACGGAGGGGGTAGCGCTACTGCCCCAGAACATCGGGTATGGGTGCCAAGCCTAATGCGGAGCATCAGGTAGGGATAGCGGGTGTAACCTGTGGGGTCCGGTAGGGAGGCCGCGTCTAGTCCAGCGCGCACGAAGAGACAGCTGGTGTTCTCTGGCGCATCACAAAGGGTTCCGTTCCAAACCCAGAGTACCGGTGGGGGAACCGGTTCTACCTCGAAACATCGGGTAGGTATACCAGACCTACCCCGGCGGGTCAGGTAGGAAGGGTGGGCGTAAAGCGGCGAGCCCATAGGGTCAGCAGGTGTACCCCGGCGCACCAGTAAGTGTTCCGGTACAATCCAGGAGTACCGGTGGGTATAGCCAAACCACCGCGGAATACTGGTGGGTGTACCGGTACTACCCCAGATTGTCGGGTAGGGGGCAAGGCCTACCGCAGAGCATCAGGTAGGGATACCGGGCCTAGCCTGGAGGGTCAGGTAGGAATGTCTGGTCTACAGACCACGCCAGTAAGGTCAGCAGGTGTACCCCAGCGAACCAGTAAGGGTTCAGGTACTACCCTGGAGTACCGGTGGGTGTACCAATACTACCGCAGAGTACCGGTGGGGGTAGCGGTACTACCCCAGCATATCGGGTAGGGGTGCCAGGCCAACAACGGAGCATCAGGTAGGGATACCGGGACTAACACGGAGGGTCAGGTAGGAATGTCTGGTCTATACCGTTTGCCCGTAACGTCATCAGGTGTACCCCAGTGAACCAGTAAGGGTTCAAGTACTACCCCGGAGTACCGGTGGGTGTACCGATACTACCGCAGAGTAACGGTGGGGGTACCGCTACTACCCCAGAACATCGGGTATGGGTGCCAAGCCTAATGCGGAGCATCAGGTAGGGATAGCGGGTCTAACCTGTGGGGTCCGGTAGGGAGGCCGGGTCTAGTCCAGCGCGCACGAAGGGACAGCTGGTGTTCTCTGGCGCATCACAAAGGGTTCCGTTCCAACCCCAGAGTACCGGTGGGGGAACCGGTTCTACCTCGAAACATCGGGTAGGTATTCCAGGCCTAACCCGGAGGGTCAGGTAGGAAGGGTGGGCGTAAAGCGGCGAGCCCATAGGGTCAGCAGGTGTAACCCGGCGCACCAGTAAGGGTTCCGGTACAATCCAGGAGTACCGGTGGGTATAGCAAAATTACCGCGGAGTACCTCTGGGTGTACCGGTACTACCCCAGATTGTCGGGTAGGGGGCCAGGCCTACCGCAGACCATCAGGTAGGGATACCGGGCCTAGCCTGGAGGGTCAGGTAGGAATGTCTGGTGTACAGAGCACGCCCGTAAGTTCAGCAGGTGTACCGCAGCGAACCAGTAAGGGTTCAGGTACTACCCTGGAGTACCGGTGGGTGTACCAATACTACCGCAGAGTACCTGTGGGGGTACCGGTACTACCCCAGCATATCGGGTAGGGGTGCCAGGCCAACAACAGAGCATCAGGTAGGGATACCGGGACTAACACGGAGGGTCAGGTAGGAATGTCTGGTCTATACCGTTTGCCCGTAACGTCATCAGGTGTACCGCAGTGAACCAGTAAGGGTTCACATACTACCCCGGAGTACCGGTGGGTGTACCGATACTACGGCAGAGTAACGGTGGGGGTACCGCTACTACCCCAGAACATCGGGTATGGGTGCCAAGCCTAATGCGGAGCATCAGGTAGGGATAGCGGGTCTAACCTGTGGGGTCCGGTAGGGAGGCCGGGTCTAGTCCAGCGCGCACGAAGGGACAGCTGGTGTTCTCTGGCGCATCACAAAGGGTTCCGTTCCAACCCCAGAGTACCGGTGGGGGAACCGGTTCTACCTTGAAACATTTGGTAGGTATACCAGGCCTACCCCGGCGGGTCAGGTAGGAAGTGTGGGCGTAAAGCGGCGAGCCCATAGGGTCAGCAGTTGTACCCGGGCGCACCAGTAAGGGTTCCGGTACAATCGAGGAGTACCGGTGGGTATAGCAATATTACCGCGGAGTCCCTGTGGGTGTACCGGTACTACCCCAGATTGTCGGGTAGGGGGCCAGGCCTACCGCAGAGCATCAGGTAGGGATACCGGGCCTAGCCTGGAGGGTCAGGTAGGAATGTCTGGTCTACACAGCACGCCCGTAAGGTCAGCAGGTGTACCCCAGCGAACCAGTAAGGGTTCAGGTACTACCATGGAGTACCGGTGGGTGTACCAATACTACCGCAGAGTACCTGTGCGGGTACCGGTACTACCCCAGCATATCGGGTAGGGGTGCCAGGACAACAACGGAGCATCAGGTAGGGATACCGGGACTAACACGGAGGGTCAGGTAGGAATGTCTGGTCTATACCGTTTGCCCGTAACGTCATCAGGTGTACCGCAGTGAACCAGTAAGGGTTCACATACTACCCCGGAGTACCGGTGGGTGTACCGATACTACCGCAGAGTAACGGTGGGGGTACCGCTACTACCCCAGAAGATCGGGTATGGGTGCCAAGCCTAATGCGGAGCATCAGGTAGGGATAGCGGGTCTAACCTGTGGGGTCCGGTAGGGAGGCCGGGTCTAGTCCAGCGCGCACGAAGGGACAGCTGGTGTTCTCTGGCGCATCACAAAGGGTTCCGTTCCAACCCCAGAGTACCGGTGGGGGAACCGGTTCTACCTTGAAACATTTGGTAGGTATACCAGGCCTACCCCGGCGGGTCAGGTAGGAAGTGTGGGCGTAAAGCGGCGAGCCCATAGGGTCAGCAGTTGTACCCGGGCGCACCAGTAAGGGTTCCGGTACAATCGAGGAGTACCGGTGGGTATAGCAATATTACCGCGGAGTACATGTGGGTGTACCGGTACTACCCCAGATTGTCGGGTAGGGGGCCAGGCCTACCGCAGAGCATCAGGTAGGGATACCGGGCCTAGCCTGGAGGGTCAGGTAGGAATGTCTGGTCTACACAGCACGCCCGTAAGGTCAGCAGGTGTACCCCAGCGAACCAGTAAGGGTTCAGGTACTACCCTGGAGTACCGGTGGGTGTACCAATACTACCGCAGAGTACCTGTGGGGGTACCGGTACTACCCCAGCATATCGGGTAGGGGTGCCAGGACAACAACGGAGCATCAGGTAGGGATACCGGGACTAACACGGAGGGTCAGGTAGGAATGTCTGGTCTATACCGTTTGCCCGTAACGTCATCAGGTGTACCCCAGTGAACCAGTAAGGGTTCACGTACTACCCCGGAGTACCGGTGGGTGTACCGATACTACCGCAGAGTAACGGAGGGGGTAGCGCTACTACCCCAGAACATCGGGTATGGGTGCCAAGCCTAATGCGGAGCATCAGGTAGGGATAGCGGGTGTAACCTGTGGGGTCCGGTAGGGAGGCCGCGTCTAGTCCAGCGCGCACGAAGAGACAGCTGGTGTTCTCTGGCGCATCACAAAGGGTTCCGTTCCAAACCCAGAGTACCGGTGGGGGAACCGGTTCTACCTCGAAACATCGGGTAGGTATACCAGACCTACCCCGGCGGGTCAGGTAGGAAGGGTGGGCGTAAAGCGGCGAGCCCATAGGGTCAGCAGGTGTACCCCGGCGCACCAGTAAGGGTTCCGGTACAATCCAGGAGTACCGGTGGGTATAGCAAAACCACCGCGGAATACTGGTGGGTGTACCGGTACTACCCCAGATTGTCGGGTAGGGGGCAAGGCCTACCGCAGAGCATCAGGTAGGGATACCGGGCCTAGCCTGGAGGGTCAGGTAGGAATGTCTGGTGTACAGAGCACGCCCGTAAGTTCAGCAGGTGTACCGCAGCGAACCAGTAAGGGTTCAGGTACTACCCTGGAGTACCGGTGGGTGTACCAATACTACCGCAGAGTACCTGTGGGGGTACCGGTACTACCCCAGCATATCGGGTAGGGGTGCCAGGCCAACAACAGAGCATCAGGTAGGGATACCGGGACTAACACGGAGGGTCAGGTAGGAATGTCTGGTCTATACCGTTTGCCCGTAACGTCATCAGGTGTACCGCAGTGAACCAGTAAGGGTTCACATACTACCCCGGAGTACCGGTGGGTGTACCGATACTACGGCAGAGTAACGGTGGGGGTACCGCTACTACCCCAGAACATCGGGTATGGGTGCCAAGCCTAATGCGGAGCATCAGGTAGGGATAGCGGGTCTAACCTGTGAGGTCCGGTAGGGAGGCCAGGTCTAGTCCAGCGCGCACGAAGGGACAGCTGGTGTTCTCTGGCACATCACAATGGGTTCCGTTCCAACCCCAGAGTACCGGTGGGGGAACCGGTTCTAGCTCGAAACATCGGGTAGATATACCAGGCCTACCCCGGCGGGTCAGGTAGGAAGGGTGTGCGTAAAGCGGCGCACCCGTAGGGTCAGCAGGTGTACCCCGGCGCACCAGTAAGGGTTCCGGTACAATCCAGGAGTACCGGTGGGTATAGCAAAAGTACCGCGGAGTACCTGTGCGTGTACCGGTACTACCCCAGATTGTCGGGTAGGGGGCCAGGCCTACCACAGAGCATCAGGTAGGGATACCGGGCCTAGCCTGGAGGGTCAGGTAGGAATGTCTGGTCTACACAGCAGGCCCGTAAGGTCAGCAGGTGTACCCCAGCGAACCAGTAAGTGTTCAGGTACTGCCCTGGAGTACCGGTGGGTGTACCAATACTACCGCAGAGTACCGGTGGGGGTACCGGTACTACCCCAGCATATCGGGTAGGGGTGCCAGGCCAACAACGGAGCATCAGGTAGGGATACCGGGCCTAAAACGGAGGGTCAGGTAGGAATGTCTGGTCTAGACCATGCGCCAGTAACGTCAGCAGGTGTACCCCAGTGAACCAGTAAGTGTTCACGTACTACCCCGGAGTACCGGTGGGTGTACCGATACTACCGCAGAGTAACGGTGGGGGTACCGCTACTACCCCAGAACATAGCGTATGGGTGCCAAGCCTAATGCGGAGCATCAGGTAGGGATAGCGGGTGTAACCTGTGGGGTCCGGTAGGGAGGCCGCGTCTAGTCAGCACGCACGAAGGGACAGCTGGTGTTCTCTGGCGCATCACAAAGGGTTCCGTTCCAACCCCAGAGTACCGGTGGGGGAACCGGTTCTACCTCGAAACATCGGGTAGGTATACCAGGCCTACCCCGGAGGGTCAGGTAGGAAGGGTGGGTCCAAAGCAGTGTGCCTGTAGGTTTAGCAGTTGTACCCCGGCGCACCAGTAAGGGTTCCGGTACCATCCAGGAGTACCGGTGGGTATAGCAATATTACCGCGGAGTACCTCTGTGTGTACCGATACTACCCCAGATTGTCGGGTAGGGGGCCAGGCCTACCGCAGAGCATCAGGTAGGGGTACCGGGCCTAGCCTGGAGGGTCAGGTAGGAATGTCTGGTCTACACAGCAGGCCCGTAAGGTCAGCAGGTGTACCCCAGCGAACCAGTAAGTGTTCAGGTACTGCCCTGGAGTACCGGTGGGTGTACCAATACTACCGCAGAGTACCGGTGGGGGTACCGGTACTACCCCAGCATATCGGGTAGGGGTGCCAGGCCAACAACGGAGCATCAGGTAGGGATGCCGCGCCTAAAACGGAGGGTCAGGTAGGAATGTCTGGTCTACACCGCGCGCCAGTAACGTCAGCAGGTGTACCCCAGTGAACCAGTAAGGGTTCACGTACTACCCCGGAGTACCGGTGGGTGTACCGATACTACCGCAGAGTAACGGTGGGGGTACCGCTACTACCCCAGAAGATCGGGTATGGGTGCCAAGCCTAATACGGAGCATCAGGTAGGGATAGCGGGTCTAACCTGTGGGGTCCGGTAGGGAGGCCGGGTCTAGTCCAGTGCGCACGAAGGGACAGCTGGTGTTCTCTGGCGCATCACAAAGGGTTCCGTTCCAAACCCAGAGTACCGGTGGGGGAACCGGTTCTACCTCGAAACATCGGGTAGGTATACCAGGCCTACCCCGGCGGGTCAGGTAGGAAGGGTGGGCGTAAAGCGGCGAGCCCATAGGGTCAGCAGGTGTACCCCGGCGCACCAGTAAGGGTTCCGGTACAATCCAGGAGTACCGGTGGGTATAGCAAAAGTACCGCGGAGTACCTGTGGGTGTACCGGTACTACCCCAGATTGTCGGGTAAGGGGCCAGGCCTACCGCAGAGGATCAGGTAGGGATACCGGGCCTAGCCTGGAGGGTCAGGTAGGAATGTCTGGTCTACAGAGCACGCCCGTAAGGTCAGCAGGTGTACCCCAGCGAACCAGTAAGTGTTCAGGTACTGCCCTGGAGTACCGGTGGGTGTACCAATACTACCGCAGAGTACCGGTGGGGGTACCGGTACTACTCCAGCATATCGGGTAGGGGTGCCAGGCCAACAACGGAGCATCAGGTAGGGATACCGGGACTAACACGGAGGGTCAGGTAGGAATGTCTGGCCTATACCGTTTGCCCGTAACGTCATCAGGTGTACCCCAGTGAACCAGTAAGGGTTCACGTACTACCCCGGAGTACCGGTGGGTGTACCGATACTACCGCAGAGTAACGGTGGGGGTACCGCTACTACCCCAGAACATCGGGTATGGGTGCCAAGCCTAATGCGGAGCATCAGGTAGGGATAGCGGGTCTAACCTGTGGGGTCCGGTAGGGAGGCCGGGTCTAGTCCAGCGCGCACGAAGGGACAGCTGGTGTTCTCTGGCGCATCACAAAGGGTTCCGTTCCAACCCCAGAGTACCGGTGGGGGAACCGGTTCTACCTTGAAACATTTGGTAGGTATACCAGGCCTACCCCGGCGGGTCAGGTAGGAAGTGTGGGCGTAAAGCGGCGAGCCCATAGGGTCAGCAGTTGTACCCGGGCGCACCAGTAAGGGTTCCGGTACAATCGAGGAGTACCGGTGGGTATAGCAATATTACCGCGGAGTACCTGTGGGTGTACCGGTACTACCCCAGATTGTCGGGTAGGGGGCCAGGCCTACCGCAGAGCATCAGGTAGGGATACCGGGCCTAGCCTGGAGGGTCAGGTAGGAATGTCTGGTCTACACAGCACGCCCGTAAGGTCAGCAGGTGTACCCCAGCGAACCAGTAAGGGTTCAGGTACTACCCTGGAGTACCGGTGGGTGTACCAATACTACCGCAGAGTACCGGTGGGGGTAGCGGTACTACCCCAGCATATCGGGTAGGGGTGCCAGGCCAACAACGGAGCATCAGGTAGGGATACCGGGACTAACACGGAGGGTCAGGTAGGAATGTCTGGTCTATACCGTTTGCCCGTAACGTCATCAGGTGTACCGCAGTGAACCAGTAAGGGTTCACATACTACCCCGGAGTACCGGTGGGTGTACCGATACTACGGCAGAGTAACGGTGGGGGTACCGCTACTACCCCAGAACATCGGGTATGGGTGGCAAGCCTAATGCGGAGCATCAGGTAGGGATAGCGGGTCTTACCTGTGGGGTCCGGTAGGGAGGCCGGGTCTAGTCCAGCGCGCACGAAGGGACAGCTGGTGTTCTCTGGCGCATCACAAAGGGTTCCGTTCCAAGCCCAGAGTACCGGTGGGGGAACCGGTTCTACCTCGAAACATTTGGTAGGTATACCAGGCCTACCCCGGAGGGTCAGGTAGGAAGGGTGGGCGTAAAGCGGCGAGCCCCTAGGGTCAGCAGGTGTACCCCGGCACACCAGTAAGGGTTCCGGTACAATCGAGGAGTACCGGTGGGTATAGCAATATTACCGCGGAGTACCTGTGGGTGTACCGGTACTACCCCAGATTGTCGGGTAGGGGGCCAGGCCTACCGCAGAGCATCAGGTAGGGATACCGGGCCTAGCCTGGAGGGTCAGGTAGGAATGTCTGGTCTACACAGCACGCCCGTAAGGTCAGCAGGTGTACCCCAGCGAACCAGTAAGGGTTCAGGTACTACCCTGGAGTACCGGTGGGTGTACCAATACTACCGCAGAGTACCGGTGGGGGTACCGGTACTACCCCAGCATATCGGGTAGGGGTGCCAGGCCAACAACGGAGCATCAGGTAGGGATACCGGGACTAACACGGAGGGTCAGGTAGGAATGTCTGGTCTATACCGTTTGCCCGTAACGTCATCAGGTGTACCCCAGTGAACCAGTAAGGGTTCAAGTACTACCCCGGAGTACCGGTGGGTGTACCGATACTACCGCAGAGTAACGGTGGGGGTACCGCTACTACCCCAGAACATCGGGTATGGGTGCCAAGCCTAATGCGGAGCATCAGGTAGGGATAGCGGGTCTAACCTGTGGGGTCCGGTAGGGAGGCCGGGTCTAGTCCAGCGCGCACGAAGGGACAGCTGGTGTTCTCTGGCGCATCACAAAGGGTTCCGTTCCAAGCCCAGAGTACCGGTGGGGGAACCGGTTCTACCTCGAAACATCGGGTAGGTATTCCAGGCCTAACCCGGAGGGTCAGGTAGGAAGGGTGGGCGTAAAGCGGCGAGCCCATAGGGTCAGCAGGTGTACCCCGGCGCACCAGTAAGGGTTCCGGTACAATCCAGGAGTACCGGTGGGTATAGCAAAATTACCGCGGAGTACCTCTGGGTGTACCGGTACTACCCCAGATTGTCGGGTAGGGGGCCAGGCCTACCGCAGACCATCAGGTAGGGATACCGGGCCTAGCCTGGAGGGTCAGGTAGGAATGTCTGGTGTACAGAGCACGCCCGTAAGGTCAGCAGGTGTACCCCAGCGAACCAGTAAGGGTTCAGGTACTACCCTGGAGTACCGGTGGGTGTACCAATACTACCGCAGAGTACCGGTGGGGGTACCGGTACTACCCCAGCATATCGGGTAGGGGTGCCAGGCCAACAACGGAGCATCAGGTAGGGATACCGGGACTAACACGGAGGGTCAGGTAGGAATGTCTGGTCTATACCGTTTGCCCGTAACGTCATCAGGTGTACCCCAGTGAACCAGTAAGGGTTCAAGTACTACCCCGGAGTACCAGTGGGTGTACCGATACTACCGCAGAGTAACGGTGGGGGTACCGCTACTACCCCAGAACATCGGGTATGGGTGCCAAGCCTAATGCGGAGCATCAGGTAGGGATAGCGGGTCTAACCTGTGGGGTCCGGTAGGGAGGCCGGGTCTAGTCCAGCGCGCACGAAGGGACAGCTGGTGTTCTCTGGCGCATCACAAAGGGTTCCGTTCCAAGCCCAGAGTACCGGTGGGGGAACCGGTTCTACCTCGAAACATCGGGTAGGTATTCCAGGCCTAACCCGGAGGGTCAGGTAGGAAGGGTGGGCGTAAAGCGGCGAGCCCATAGGGTCAGCAGGTGTACCCCGGCGCACCAGTAAGGGTTCCGGTACAATCCAGGAGTACCGGTGGGTATAGCAAAATTACCGCGGAGTACCTCTGGGTGTACCGGTACTACCCCAGATTGTCGGGTAGGGGGCCAGGCCTACCGCAGACCATCAGGTAGGGATACCGGGCCTAGCCTGGAGGGTCAGGTAGGAATGTCTGGTGTACAGAGCACGCCCGTAAGTTCAGCAGGTGTACCGCAGCGAACCAGTAAGGGTTCAGGTACTACCCTGGAGTACCGGTGGGTGTACCAATACTACCGCAGAGTACCTGTGGGGGTACCGGTACTACCCCAGCATATCGGGTAGGGGTGCCAGGCCAACAACAGAGCATCAGGTAGGGATACCGGGACTAACACGGAGGGTCAGGTAGGAATGTCTGGTCTATACCGTTTGCCCGTAACGTCATCAGGTGTACCGCAGTGAACCAGTAAGGGTTCACATACTACCCCGGAGTACCGGTGGGTGTACCGATACTACGGCAGAGTAACGGTGGGGGTACCGCTACTACCCCAGAACATCGGGTATGGGTGCCAAGCCTAATGCGGAGCATCAGGTAGGGATAGCGGGTCTAACCTGTGGGGTCCGGTAGGGAGGCCGGGTCTAGTCCAGCGCGCACGAAGGGACAGCTGGTGTTCTCTGGCGCATCACAAAGGGTTCCGTTCCAACCCCAGAGTACCGGTGGGGGAACCGGTTCTACCTTGAAACATTTGGTAGGTATACCAGGCCTACCCCGGCGGGTCAGGTAGGAAGTGTGGGCGTAAAGCGGCGAGCCCATAGGGTCAGCAGTTGTACCCGGGCGCACCAGTAAGAGTTCCGGTACAATCGAGGAGTACCGGTGGGTATAGCAATATTACCGCGGAGTACCTGTGGGTGTACCGGTACTACCCCAGATTGTCGGGTAGATGGCCAGGCCTACCGCAGAGCATTAGGTAGGGATACCGGGCCTAGCCTGGAGGGTCAGGTAGGAATGTCTGGTCTACACAGCAGGCCCGTAAGGTCAGCAAGTGTACCCCAGCGAAACAGTAAGGGTTCAGGTACTACCCTGGAGTACCGGTGGGTGTACCGATACTACCGCTGAGTATCGGTGGGCTTACCGGTACTACCCCAGCATATCGGGTAGGGGTGCCAGGCCAACAACGGAGCATCAGGTAGGGATACCGGGCCTAAAACGGAGGGTCAGGTAGGAATGTCTGGTCTACACCGCGCGCCAGTAACGTCATCAGGTGTACCCCAGTGAACCAGTAAGGGTTCACGTACTACCCCGGAGTACCGGTGGGTGTACCGATACTACCGCAGAGTAACGGTGGGGGTACCGCTACTACCCCAGAACATCGGGTATGGGTGCCAAGCCTAATGCGGAGCATCAGGTAGGGGTACCGAGTCTAACCTGTGAGGTCCGGTAGGGAGGCCAGGTCTAGTCCAGCGCGCACGAAGGGACAGCTGGTGTTCTCTGGCACATCACAATGGGTTCCGTTCCAACCCCAGAGTACCGGTGGGGGAACCGGTTCTAGCTCGAAACATCGGGTAGATATACCAGGCCTACCCCGGCGGGTCAGGTAGGAAGGGTGTGCGTAAAGCGGCGCACCCGTAGGGTCAGCAGGTGTACCCCGGCGCACCAGTAAGGGTTCCGGTACAATCCAGGAGTACCGGTGGGTATAGCAAAAGTACCGCGGAGTACCTGTGCGTGTACCGGTACTACCCCAGATTGTCGGGTAGGGGGCCAGGCCTACCACAGAGCATCAGGTAGGGATACCGGGCCTAGCCTGGAGGGTCAGGTAGGAATGTCTGGTCTACACAGCAGGCCCGTAAGGTCAGCAGGTGTACCCCAGCGAACCAGTAAGTGTTCAGGTACTGCCCTGGAGTACCGGTGGGTGTACCAATACTACCGCAGAGTACCGGTGGGGGTACCGGTACTACCCCAGCATATCGGGTAGGGGTGCCAGGCCAACAACGGAGCATCAGGTAGGGATACCGGGCCTAAAACGGAGGGTCAGGTAGGAATGTCTGGTCTAGACCATGCGCCAGTAACGTCAGCAGGTGTACCCCAGTGAACCAGTAAGGGTTCACGTACTACCCCGGAGTACCGGTGGGTGTACCGATACTACCGCAGAGTAACGGTGGGGGTACCGCTACTACCCCAGAACATCGGGTATGGGTGCCAAGCCTAATGCGGAGCATCAGGTAGGGATAGCGGGTGTAACCTGTGGGGTCCGGTAGGGAGGCCGCGTCTAGTCCAGCGCGCACGAAGGGACAGCTGGTGTTCTCTGGCGCATCACAAAGGGTTCCGTTCCAACCCCAGAGTACCGGTGGGGGAACCGGTTCTACCTCGAAACATCGGGTAGGTATACCAGGCCTACCCCGGAGGGTCAGGTAGGAAGGGTGGGTCCAAAGCAGTGTGCCTGTAGGTTTAGCAGTTGTACCCCGGCGCACCAGTAAGGGTTCCGGTACCATCCAGGAGTACCGGTGGGTATAGCAATATTACCGCGGAGTACCTCTGTGTGTACCGATACTACCCCAGATTGTCGGGTAGGGGGCCAGGCCTACCGCAGAGCATCAGGTAGGGGTACCGGGCCTAGCCTGGAGGGTCAGGTAGGAATGTCTGGTCTACACAGCAGGCCCGTAAGGTCAGCAGGTGTACCCCAGCGAACCAGTAAGTGTTCAGGTACTGCCCTGGAGTACCGGTGGGTGTACCAATACTACCGCAGAGTACCGGTGGGGGTACCGGTACTACCCCAGCATATCGGGTAGGGGTGCCAGGCCAACAACGGAGCATCAGGTAGGGATGCCGCGCCTAAAACGGAGGGTCAGGTAGGAATGTCTGGTCTACACCGCGCGCCAGTAACGTCAGCAGGTGTACCCCAGTGAACCAGTAAGGGTTCACGTACTACCCCGGAGTACCGGTGGGTGTACCGATACTACCGCAGAGTAACGGTGGGGGTACCGCTACTACCCCAGAAGATCGGGTATGGGTGCCAAGCCTAATACGGAGCATCAGGTAGGGATAGCGGGTCTAACCTGTGGGGTCCGGTAGGGAGGCCGGGTCTAGTCCAGTGCGCACGAAGGGACAGCTGGTGTTCTCTGGCGCATCACAAAGTGTTCCGTTCCAAACCCAGAGTACCGGTGGGGGAACCGGTTCTACCTCGAAACATCGGGTAGGTATACCAGGCCTACCCCGGCGGATCAGGTAGGAAGGGTGGGCGTAAAGCGGCGAGCCCATAGGGTCAGCAGGTGTACCCCGGCGCACCAGTAAGGGTTCCGGTACAATCCAGGAGTACCGGTGGGTATAGCAAAAGTACCGCGGAGTACCTGTGGGTGTACCGGTACTACCCCAGATTGTCGGGTAGGGGGCCAGGCCTACCGCAGAGGATCAGGTAGGGATACCGGGCCTAGCCTGGAGGGTCAGGTAGCAATGTCTGGTCTACAGAGCACGCCCGTAAGGTCAGCAGGTGTACCCCAGCGAACCAGTAAGTGTTCAGGTACTGCCCTGGAGTACCGGTGGGTGTACCAATACTACCGCAGAGTACCGGTGGGGGTACCGGTACTACTCCAGCATATCGGGTAGGGGTGCCAGGCCAACAACGGAGCATCAGGTAGGGATGCCGGGCCTAAAACGGAGGGTCAGGTAGGAATGTCTGGTCTACACCGCACGCCAGTAACGTCAGCAGGTGTACCCCAGTGAACCAGTAAGGGTTCACGTACTACCCCGGAGTACCGGTGGGTGTACCGATACTACCGCAGAGTAACGGTGGGGGTACCGCTACTACCCCAGAACATCGGGTATGGGTGCCAAGCCTAATGCGGAGCATCAGGTAGGGATAGCGGTTCTAACCTGTGGAGTCCGGTAGGGAGGCCGGGTCTAGTCCAGCGCGCACGAAGGGACAGCTGGTGTTCTCTGGCGCATCACAAAGGGTTCCGTTCCAAACCCAGAGTACCGGTGGGGGAACCGGTTCTACCTCGAAACATCGGGTATGTATACCAGGCCTACCCCGGCGGGTCAGGTAGGAAGGGTGGGCGTAAAGCGGCGAGCCCTTAGGGTCAGCAGGTGTACCCCGGCGCACCAGTAAGGGTTCCGGTACAATCCAGGAGTACCGGTGGGTATAGCAAAAGTACCGCGGAGTACCTGTGGGTGTCCCGGTACTACCCCAGATTGTCGGGTAGGGGGCCAGGCCAACCGCAGAGCATCAGGTAGGGATACCGGGCCTAGCCTGGAGGGTCAGGTAGGAATGTCTGGTCTACAGAGCACGCCCGTAAGGTCAGCAGGTGTACCCCAGCGAACCAGTAAGTGTTCAGGTACTGCCCTGGAGTACCGGTGGGTGTACCAATACTACCGCAGAGTACCGGTGGGGGTACCGGTACTACCCCAGCATATCGGGTAGGGGTGCCAGGCCAACAACGGAGCATCAGTTAGGGATACCGGGACTAACACGGAGGGTCAGGTAGGAATGTCTGGTCTATACCGTTTGCCCGTAACGTCAGCAGGTGTACCCCAGTGAACCAGTAAGGGTTCACGTACTACCCCGGAGTACCGGTGGGTGTACCGATACTACCGCAGAGTAACGGTGGGGGTACCGCTACTACCCCAGAACATCGGGTATGGGTGCCAAGCCTAATGCGGAGCATCAGGTAGGGATAGCGGGTCTAACCTGTGGGGTCCGGTAGGGAGGCCGGGTCTAGTCCAGCGCGCACGAAGGGACAGCTGGTGTTCTCTGGCGCATCACAAAGGGTTCCGTTCCAACCCCAGAGTACCGGTGGGGGAACCGGTTCTACCTCGAAACATCGGGTAGGTATACCAGACCTACCCCGGCGGGTCAGTTAGGAAGGGTGGGTCCAAAGCAGTGTGCCCGTAGGGTCAGCAGGTGTGCCCCGGCGCACCAGTAAGGGTTCCGGTACAATCCAGGAGTACCGGTGGGTATAGCAAAAGTACCGCGGAGTACCGGTGGGTTTACCGGTACTACCCCAGATTGTCGGGTAGGGGGCCAGGCCTACCGCAGAGGATCAGGTAGGGATACCGGGCCTAGCCTGGAGGGTCAGGTAGCAATGTCTGGTCTACAGAGCACGCCCGTAAGGTCAGCAGGTGTACCCCAGCGAACCAGTAAGTGTTCAGGTACTGCCCTGGAGTACCGGTGGGTGTACCAATACTACCGCAGAGTACCTGTGGGGGTACCGGTACTACTCCAGCATATCGGGTAGGGGTGCCAGGCCAACAACGGAGCATCAGGTAGGGATGCCGGGCCTAAAACGGAGGGTCAGGTAGGAATGTCTGGTCTAAACCGCGCGCCAGTAACATCAGCAGGTGTACCCCAGTGAACCAGTAAGGGTTCACGTACTACCCCGGAGTACCGGTGGGTGTACCGATACTACCGCAGAGTAACGGTGGGGGTACCGCTACTACCCCAGAACATCGGGTATGGGTGCCAAGCCTAATGCGGAGCATCAGGTAGGGATAGCGGGTCTAACCTGTGGGGTCCGGTAGGGAGGCCGGGTCTAGTCCAGCGCGCACGAAGGGACAGCTGGTGTTCTCTGGCGCATCACAAAGGGTTCCGTTCCAAACCCAGAGTACCGGTGGGGGAACCGGTTCTACCTCGAAACATCGGGTATGTATACCAGGCCTACCCCGGCGGGTCAGGTAGGAAGGGTGGGCGTAAAGCGGCGAGCCCATAGGGTCAGCAGGTGTACCCCGGCGCACCAGTAAGGGTTCCGGTACAATCCAGGAGTACCGGTGGGTATAGCAAAAGTACCGCGGAGTACCTGTGGGTGTACCAGTACTACCCCAGATTGTCGGGTAGGGGGCCAGGCCTACCGCAGAGCATCAGGTAGGGATACCGGGCCTAGCCTGGAGGGTCAGGTAGGAATGTCTGGTCTACACAGCACGCCCGTAAGGTCAGCAGGTGTACCCCACCGAACCAGTAAGGGTTCAGGTACTACCCTGGAGTACCGGTGGGTGTACCAATACTACCGCAGAGTACCGGTGGGGGTACCGGTACTACCCCAGCATATCGGGTAGGGGTGCCAGGCCAACAACGGAGCATCAGGTAGGGATACCGGGCCTAAAACGGAGGGTCAGGTAGGAATGTCTGGTCTACACCGCGCGCCAGTAACGTCAACAGGTGTACCCCAGTGAACCAGTAAGGGTTCACGTACTACCCCGGAGTACCGGTGGGTGTACCGATACTACCGCAGAGTAACGGTGGGGGTACCGCTACTACCCCAGAACATCGGGTATGGGTGCCAAGCCTAATGCGGAGCATCAGGTAGGGATAGCGGGTCTAACCTGTGGGGTCTGGTAGGGAGGCCGCGTCTAGTCCAGCGCGCACGAAGGGACACCTGGTGTTCTCTGGCGCATCACAAAGGGTTCCGTTCCAACCCCAGAGTACCGGTGGGGGAACCGGTTCTACCTCGAAACATTTGGTAGGTATTACAGGCCTACCCCGGAGGGTCAGGTAGGAAGGGTGGGTCCAAAGCAGTGTGCCCGTAGGTTTAGCAGTTGTACCCAGGCGCAGCAGTAAGGGTTCCGGTACCATCCAGGAGTACCGGTGGGTATAGCAATATTACCGCGGAGTACCTCTGTGTGTACCGATACTACCCCAGATTGTCGGGTAGGGAGCCAGGCCTACCGCAGAGCATCAGGTAGGGATACCGGGCCTAGCCTGGAGGGTCAGGTAGGAATGTCTGGTCTACAGAGCACGCCCGTAAGGTCAGCAGGTGTACCCCAGCGAACCAGTAAGGGTTCAGGAACTGCCCTGGAGTACCGCTGGGTGTACCGATACTACCGCAGAGTAACGGTGGGGGTACCACTACTACCCCAGAACATCGGGTATGGGTGCCAAGCCTAATGCGGAGCATCAGGTAGGGATAGCGGGTCTAACCTGTGGGGTCCGGTAGGGAGGCCGGGTCTAGTCCAGCGCGCACGAAGGGACAGCTGGTGTTCTCTGGCGCATCACAAAGGGTTCCGTTCCAACCCCAGAGTACCGGTGGGGGAACCGGTTCTACCTTGAAACATCGGGTAGGTATACCAGACCTACCCCGGCGGGTCAGTTAGGAAGGGTGGGTCCAAAGCAGTGTGCCCGTAGGGTCAGCAGGTGTACCCCGGCGCACCAGTAAGGGTTCCGGTAAAATCCAGGAGTACCGGTGGGTATAGCAAAAGTACCGCGGAGTACCTGTGGGTGTACCGGTACTACCCCAGATTGTCGGGTAGGGGGCCAGGCCTACCGCAGAGGATCAGGTAGGGATACCGGGCCTAGCCTGGAGGGTCAGGTAGGAATGTCTGGTCTACACAGCACGCCCGTAAGGTCAGCAGGTGTACCCCAGCGAACCAGTAAGTGTTCAGGTACTGCCCTGGAGTACCGGTGGGTGTACCAATACTACCGCAGAGTACCGGTGGGGGTACCGGTACTACTCCAGCATATCGGGTAGGGGTGCCAGGCCAACAACGGAGCATCAGGTAGGGATGCCGGGCCTAAAACGGAGGGTCAGGTAGGAATGTCTGGTCTACACCGCGCGCCAGTAACGTCAGCAGGTGTACCCCAGTGAACCAGTAAGGGTTCACGTACTACCCCGGAGTACCGGTGGGTGTACCGATACTACCGCAGAGTAACGGAGGGGGTAGCGCTACTACCCCAGAACATCGGGTATGGGTGCCAAGCCTAATGCGGAGCATCAGGTAGGGATAGCGGGTGTAACCTGTGGGGTCCGGTAGGGAGGCCGCGTCTAGTCCAGCGCGCACGAAGGGACAGCTGGTGTTCTCTGGCGCATCACAAAGGGTTCCGTTCCAAACCCAGAGTACCGGTGGGGGAACCGGTTCTACCTCGAAACATCGGGTAGGTATACCAGACCTACCCCGGCGGGTCAGGTAGGAAGGGTGGGCGTAAAGCGGCGAGCCCATAGGGTCAGCAGGTGTACCCCGGCGCACCAGTAAGTGTTCCGGTACAATCCAGGAGTACCGGTGGGTATAGCAAAACCACCGCGGAATACTGGTGGGTGTACCGGTACTACCCCAGATTGTCGGGTAGGGGGCAAGGCCTACCGCAGAGCATCAGGTAGGGATACCGGGCCTAGCCTGGAGGGTAAGGTAGGAATGTCTGGTCTACAGACCACGCCAGTAAGGTCAGCAGGTGTACCCCAGCGAACCAGTAAGGGTTCAGGTACTACCCTGGAGTACCGGTGGGTGTACCAATACTACCGCAGAGTACCGGTGGGGGTAGCGGTACTACCCCAGCATATCGGGTAGGGGTGCCAGGCCAACAACGGAGCATCAGGTAGGGATACCGGGACTAACACGGAGGGTCAGGTAGGAATGTCTGGTCTATACCGTTTGCCCGTAACGTCATCAGGTGTACCGCAGTGAACCAGTAAGGGTTCACATACTACCCCGGAGTACCGGTGGGTGTACCGATACTACGGCAGAGTAACGGTGGGGGTACCGCTACTACCCCAGAACATCGGGTATGGGTGGCAAGCCTAATGCGGAGCATCAGGTAGGGATAGCGGGTCTTACCTGTGGGGTCCGGTAGGGAGGCCGGGTCTAGTCCAGCGCGCACGAAGGGACAGCTGGTGTTCTCTGGCGCATCACAAAGGGTTCCGTTCCAAGCCCAGAGTACCGGTGGGGGAACCGGTTCTACCTCGAAACATTTGGTAGGTATACCAGGCCTACCCCGGAGGGTCAGGTAGGAAGGGTGGGCGTAAAGCGGCGAGCCCCTAGGGTCAGCAGGTGTACCCCGGCACACCAGTAAGGGTTCCGGTACAATCGAGGAGTACCGGTGGGTATAGCAATATTACCGCGGAGTACCTGTGGGTGTACCGGTACTACCCCAGATTGTCGGGTAGGGGGCCAGGCCTACCGCAGAGCATCAGGTAGGGATACCGGGCCTAGCCTGGAGGGTCAGGTAGGAATGTCTGGTCTACACAGCACGCCCGTAAGGTCAGCAGGTGTACCCCAGCGAACCAGTAAGGGTTCAGGTACTACCCTGGAGTACCGGTGGGTGTACCAATACTACCGCAGAGTACCGGTGGGGGTAGCGGTACTACCCCAGCATATCGGGTAGGGGTGCCAGGCCAACAACGGAGCATCAGGTAGGGATACCGGGACTAACACGGAGGGTCAGGTAGGAATGTCTGGTCTATACCGTTTGCCCGTAACGTCATCAGGTGTACCCCAGTGAACCAGTAAGGGTTCAAGTACTACCCCGGAGTACCGGTGGGTGTACCGATACTACCGCAGAGTAACGGTGGGGGTACCGCTACTACCCCAGAACATCGGGTATGGGTGCCAAGCCTAATGCGGAGCATCAGGTAGGGATAGCGGGTCTAACCTGTGGGGTCCGGTAGGGAGGCCGGGTCTAGTCCAGCGCGCACGAAGGGACAGCTGGTGTTCTCTGGCGCATCACAAAGGGTTCCGTTCCAAGCCCAGAGTACCGGTGGGGGAACCGGTTCTACCTCGAAACATCGGGTAGGTATTCCAGGCCTAACCCGGAGGGTCAGGTAGGAAGGGTGGGCGTAAAGCGGCGAGCCCATAGGGTCAGCAGGTGTACCCCGGCGCACCAGTAAGGGTTCCGGTACAATCCAGGAGTACCGGTGGGTATAGCAAAATTACCGCGGAGTACCTCTGGGTGTACCGGTACTACCCCAGATTGTCGGGTAGGGGGCCAGGCCTACCGCAGACCATCAGGTAGGGATACCGGGCCTAGCCTGGAGGGTCAGGTAGGAATGTCTGGTGTACAGAGCACGCCCGTAAGTTCAGCAGGTGTACCGCAGCGAACCAGTAAGGGTTCAGGTACTACCCTGGAGTACCGGTGGGTGTACCAATACTACCGCAGAGTACCTGTGGGGGTACCGGTACTACCCCAGCATATCGGGTAGGGGTGCCAGGCCAACAACAGAGCATCAGGTAGGGATACCGGGACTAACACGGAGGGTCAGGTAGGAATGTCTGGTCTATACCGTTTGCCCGTAACGTCATCAGGTGTACCGCAGTGAACCAGTAAGGGTTCACATACTACCCCGGAGTACCGGTGGGTGTACCGATACTACGGCAGAGTAACGGTGGGGGTACCGCTACTACCCCAGAACATCGGGTATGGGTGCCAAGCCTAATGCGGAGCATCAGGTAGGGATAGCGGGTCTAACCTGTGGGGTCCGGTAGGGAGGCCGGGTCTAGTCCAGCGCGCACGAAGGGACAGCTGGTGTTCTCTGGCGCATCACAAAGGGTTCCGTTCCAACCCCAGAGTACCGGTGGGGGAACCGGTTCTACCTTGAAACATTTGGTAGGTATACCAGGCCTACCCCGGCGGGTCAGGTAGGAAGTGTGGGCGTAAAGCGGCGAGCCCATAGGGTCAGCAGTTGTACCCGGGCGCACCAGTAAGGGTTCCGGTACAATCCAGGAGTACCGGTGGGTATAGCAATATTACCGCGGAGTACCTGTGGGTGTACCGGTACTACCCCAGATTGTCGGGTAGATGGCCAGGCCTACCGCAGAGCATTAGGTAGGGATACCGGGCCTAGCCTGGAGGGTCAGGTAGGAATGTCTGGTCTACACAGCAGGCCCGTAAGGTCAGCAAGTGTACCCCAGCGAAACAGTAAGGGTTCAGGTACTACCCTGGAGTACCGGTGGGTGTACCGATACTACCGCTGAGTATCGGTGGGCTTACCGGTACTACCCCAGCATATCGGGTAGGGGTGCCAGGCCAACAACGGAGCATCAGGTAGGGATACCGGGCCTAAAACGGAGGGTCAGGTAGGAATGTCTGGTCTACACCGCGCGCCAGTAACGTCATCAGGTGTACCCCAGTGAACCAGTAAGGGTTCACGTACTACCCCGGAGTACCGGTGGGTGTACCGATACTACGGCAGATTAACGGTGGGGGTACCGCTACTACCCCAGAACATCGGGTATGGGTGCCAAGCCTAATGCGGAGCATCAGGTAGGGGTACCGAGTCTAACCTGTGAGGTCCGGTAGGGAGGCCAGGTCTAGTCCAGCGCGCATGAAGGGACAGCTGGTGTTCTCTGGCACATCACAATGGGTTCCGTTCCAAGCCCAGAGTACCGGTGGGGGAACCGGTTCTAGCTCGAAACATCGGGTAGATATACCAGGCCTACCCCGGCGGGTCAGGTAGGAAGGGTGTGCGTAAAGCGGCGCACCCGTAGGGTCAGCAGGTGTACCCCGGCGCACCAGTAAGGGTTCCGGTACAATCCAGGAGTACCGGTGGGTATAGCAAAAGTACCGCGGAGTACCTGTGCGTGTACCGGTACTACCCCAGATTGTCGGGTAGGGGGCCAGGCCTACCACAGAGCATCAGGTAGGGATACCGGGCCTAGCCTGGAGGGTCAGGTAGGAATGTCTGGTCTACACAGCAGGCCCGTAAGGTCAGCAGGTGTACCCCAGCGAACCAGTAAGTGTTCAGGTACTGCCCTGGAGTACCGGTGGGTGTACCAATACTACCGCAGAGTACCGGTGGGGGTACCGGTACTACCCCAGCATATCGGGTAGGGGTGCCAGGCCAACAACGGAGCATCAGGTAGGGATACCGGGCCTAAAACGGAGGGTCAGGTAGGAATGTCTGGTCTAGACCATGCGCCAGTAACGTCAGCAGGTGTACCCCAGTGAACCAGTAAGGGTTCACGTACTCCCCCGGAGTACCGGTGGGTGTACCGATACTACCGCAGAGTAACGGTGGGGGTACCGCTACTACCCCAGAACATAGCGTATGGGTGCCAAGCCTAATGCGGAGCATCAGGTAGGGATAGCGGGTGTAACCTGTGGGGTCCGGTAGGGAGGCCGCGTCTAGTCCAGCGCGCACGAAGGGACAGCTGGTGTTCTCTGGCGCATCACAAAGGGTTCCGTTCCAACCCCAGAGTACCGGTGGGGGAACCGGTTCTACCTCGAAACATCGGGTAGGTATACCAGGCCTACCCCGGAGGGTCAGGTAGGAAGGGTGGGTCCAAAGCAGTGTGCCTGTAGGTTTAGCAGTTGTACCCCGGCGCACCAGTAAGGGTTCCGGTACCATCCAGGAGTACCGGTGGGTATAGCAATATTACCGCGGAGTACCTCTGTGTGTACCGATACTACCCCAGATTGTCGGGTAGGGGGCCAGGCCTACCGCAGAGCATCAGGTAGGGGTACCGGGCCTAGCCTGGAGGGTCAGGTAGGAATGTCTGGTCTACACAGCAGGCCCGTAAGGTCAGCAGGTGTACCCCAGCGAACCAGTAAGTGTTCAGGTACTGCCCTGGAGTACCGGTGGGTGTACCAATACTACCGCAGAGTACCGGTGGGGGTACCGGTACTACCCCAGCATATCGGGTAGGGGTGCCAGGCCAACAACGGAGCATCAGGTAGGGATGCCGCGCCTAAAACGGAGGGTCAGGTAGGAATGTCTGGTCTACACCGCGCGCCAGTAACGTCAGCAGGTGTACCCCAGTGAACCAGTAAGGGTTCACGTACTACCCCGGAGTACCGGTGGGTGTACCGATACTACCGCAGAGTAACGGTGGGGGTACCGCTACTACCCCAGAAGATCGGGTATGGGTGCCAAGCCTAATACGGAGCATCAGGTAGGGATAGCGGGTCTAACCTGTGGGGTCCGGTAGGGAGGCCGGGTCTAGTCCAGTGCGCACGAAGGGACAGCTGGTGTTCTCTGGCGCATCACAAAGTGTTCCGTTCCAAACCCAGAGTACCGGTGGGGGAACCGGTTCTACCTCGAAACATCGGGTAGGTATACCAGGCCTACCCCGGCGGATCAGGTAGGAAGGGTGGGCGTAAAGCGGCGAGCCCATAGGGTCAGCAGGTGTACCCCGGCGCACCAGTAAGGGTTCCGGTACAATCCAGGAGTACCGGTGGGTATAGCAAAAGTACCGCGGAGTACCTGTGGGTGTACCGGTACTACCCCAGATTGTCGGGTAGGGGGCCAGGCCTACCGCAGAGGATCAGGTAGGGATACCGGGCCTAGCCTGGAGGGTCAGGTAGGAATGTCTGGTCTACACAGCACGCCCATAAGGTCAGCAGGTGTACCCCAGCGAACCAGTAAGTGTTCAGGTACTGCCCTGGAGTACCGGTGGGTGTACCAATACTACCGCAGAGTACCGGTGGGGGTACCGGTACTACTCCAGCATATCGGGTAGGGGTGCCAGGCCAACAACGGAGCATCAGGTAGGGATGCCGGGCCTAAAACGGAGGGTCAGGTAGGAATGTCTGGTCTACACCGCACGCCAGTAACGTCAGCAGGTGTACCCCAGTGAACCAGTAAGGGTTCACGTACTACCCCGGAGTACCGGTGGGTGTACCGATACTACCGCAGAGTAACGGTGGGGGTACCACTACTACCCCAGAACATCGGGTATGGGTGCCAAGCCTAATGCGGAGCATCAGGTAGGGATAGCGGGTCTAACCTGTGGGGTCCGGTAGGGAGGCCGGGTCTAGTCCAGCGCGCACGAAGGGACAGCTGGTGTTCTCTGGCGCATCACAAAGGGTTCCGTTCCAACCCCAGAGTACCGGTGGGGGAACCGGTTCTACCTCGAAACATCGGGTAGGTATACCAGGCCTACCCCGGCGGGTCAGGTAGGAAGGGTGGGCGTAAAGCGGCGAGCCCATAGGGTCAGCAGGTGTACCCCGGCGCACCAGTAAGGGTTCCGGTAAAATCCAGGAGTACCGGTGGGTATAGCAAAAGTACCGCGGAGTACCTGTGCGTGTACCGGTACTACCCCAGATTGTCGGGTAGGGGGCCAGGCCTACCGCAGAGGATCAGGTAGGGATACCGGGCCTAGCCTGGAGGGTCAGGTAGGAATGTCTGGTCTACAGAGCACGCCCGTAAGGTCAGCAGGTGTACCCCAGCGAACCAGTAAGTGTTCAGGTACTGCCCTGGAGTACCGGTGGGTGTACCAATACTACCGCAGAGTACCGGTGGGGGTAGCGGTACTACCCCAGCATATCGGGTAGGGGTGCCAGGCCAACAACGGAGCATCAGGTAGGGATACCGGGCCTAAAACGGAGGGTCAGGTGGGAATGTCTGGTCTACACCGCGCGCCAGTAACGTCAGCAGGTGTACCCCAGTGAACCAGTAAGGGTTCACGTACTACCCCGGACTACCGGTGGGTGTACCGATACTACCGCAGAGTAACGGTGGGGGTACCGCTACTACCCCAGAACATCGGGTATGGGTGCCAAGCCTAATGCGGAGCATCAGGTAGGGATACCGGGTGTAACCTGTGGGGTCCGGTAGGGAGGCCGGGTCTATTCCAGCGCGCACGAAGGGACAGCTGGTGTTCTCTGGCGCATCACAAATGGTTCCGTTCCAAACCCAGAGTACCGGTGGGGGAACCGGTTCTACCTCGAAACATCGGGTAGGTATACCAGGCCTACCCCGGCGGGTCAGGTAGGAAGGGTGTGCGTAAAGCGGCGCGCCCGTAGGGTCAGCAGGTGTACCCCGGCGCACCAATAAGGGTTCCGGTACAATCCAGGAGTACCGGTGGGTATAGCAAAAGTACCGCGAAGTACCTGTGGGTGTACCGGTACTACCCCAGATTGTCGGGTAGGGGGCCAGGCCTACCACAGAGCATCAGGTAGGGATACCGGGCCTAGCCTGGAGGGTCAGGTAGGAATGTCTGGTCTACACAGCAGGCCCGTAAGGTCAGCAGGTGTACGCCAGCGAACCAGTAAGTGTTCAGGTACTGCCCTGGAGTACCGGTGGGTGTACCAATACTACCGCAGAGTACCGGTGGGGGTACCGGTACTACTCCAGCATATCGGGTAGGGGTGCCAGGCCAACAACGGAGCATCAGGTAGGGATGCCGGGCCTAAAACGGAGGGTCAGGTAGGAATGTCTGGTCTACACCGCGCGCCAGTAACGTCAGCAGGTGTACCGCAGTGAACCAGTAAGTGTTCACGTACTACCCCGGAGTACCGGTGGGTGTACCGATACTACCGCAGAGTAACGGTGGCGGTACCGCTACTACCCCAGAACATCGGGTATGGGTGCCAAGCCTAATGCGGAGCATCAGGTAGGGATAGCGGGTCTAACCTGTGGAGTCCGGTAGGGAGGCCGGGTCTAGTCCAGCGCGCACGAAGGGACAGCTGGTGTTCTCTGGCGCATCACAAAGGGTTCCGTTCCAACCCCAGAGTACCGGTGGGGGAACCGGTTCTACCTCGAAACATCGGGTATGTATACCAGGCCTACCCCGGCGGGTCAGGTAGGAAGGGTGGGCGTAAAGCGGCGAGCCCATAGGGTCAGCAGGTGTACCCCGGCGCACCAGTAAGGGTTCCGGTACAATCCAGGAGTACCGGTGGGTATAGCAAAAGTACCGCGGAGTACCTTTGGGTGTACCAGTACTACCCCAGATTGTCGGGTAGGGGGCCAGGCCTACCGCAGAGCATCAGGTAGGGATACCGGGCCTAGCCTGGAGGGTCAGGTAGGAATGTCTGGTCTACACAGCACGCCCGTAAGGTCAGCAGGTGTACCCCAGCGAACCAGTAAGGGTTCAGGTACTACCCTGGAGTACCGGTGGGTGTACCAATACTACCGCAGAGTACCGGTGGGGGTACCGGTACTACCCCAGCATATCGGGTAGGGGTGCCAGGCCAACAACGGAGCATCAGGTAGGGATACCGGGCCTAAAACGGAGGGTCAGGTAGGAATGTCTGGTCTACACCGCGCGCCAGTAACGTCAGCAGGTGTACCCCAGTGAACCAGTAAGGGTTCACGTACTACCCCGGAGTACCGGTGGGTGTACCAATACTACCGCAGAGTAACGGTGGGGGTACCGCTACTACCCCAGAACATCGGGTATGGGTGCCAAGCCTAATGCGGAGCATCAGGTAGGGATAGCGGGTCTAACCTGTGGGGTCCGGTAGGGAGGCCGCATCTAGTCCAGCGCGCACGAAGGGACAGCTGGTGTTCTCTGTCGCATCACAAAGGGTTCCGTTCCAACCCCAGAGTACCGGTGGGGGAACCGGTTCTACCTCGAAACATTTGGTAGGTATACCAGGCCTACCCCGGAGGGTCAGGTAGGAAGGGTGGGCGTAAAGCGGCGAGACCATAGGGTCAGCAGTTGTACCCCGGCGCACCAGTAAGGGTTCCAGTACAATCCAGGAGTACCGGTGGGTATAGCAATATTACCGCGGAGTACCTCTGTGTGTACCGATACTACCCCAGATTGTCGGGTAGGGGGCCAGGCCTACCGCAGAGCATCAGGTAGGGGTAGCGGGCCTAGCCTGGAGGGTCAGGTAGGAATGTCTGGTCTACAGAGCACGCCCGTAAGGTCAGCAGGTGTACCCCAGCAAACCAGTAAGTGTTCAGGTACTGCCCTGGATTACCGGTGGGTGTACCAATACTACCGCAGAGTACCGGTGGGGGTACCGGTACTACCCCAGCATATCGGGTAGGGGTGCCAGGCCAACAACGGAGCATCAGGTAGGGATGCCGCGCCTAAAACGGAGGGTCAGGTAGGAATGTCTGGTCTACACCGCGCGCCAGTAACGTCAGCAGGTGTACCCCAGTGAACCAGTAAGGGTTCACGTACTACCCCGGAGTACCGGTGGGTGTACCGATACTACCGCAGAGTAACGGTGGGGGTACCGCTACTACCCCAGAACATCGGGTATGGGTGCCAAGCCTAATGCGGAGCATCAGGTAGGGATACCGGGTGTAACATGTGGGGTCCGGTAGGGAGGCCGGGTCTAGTCCAGCGCGCACGAAGGGACAGCTGGTGTTCTCTGGCGCATCACAAAGGGTTCCGTTCCAAACCCAGAGTACCTGTGGGGGAACCGGTTCTACCTCGAAACATCGGGTAGGTATACCAGGCCTACTCCGGCGGGTCAGGTAGGAAGGGTGTGCGTAAAGCGGCGCGCCCGTAGGGTCAGCAGGTGTACCCCGGCGCACCAGTAAGGGTTCCGGTACAATCCAGGAGTACCGGTGGGTATAGCAAAAGTACCGCGGAGTACCTGTGGGTGTACCGGTACTACCCCAGATTGTCGGGTAGGGGGCCAGGCCTACCGCAGAGGATCAGGTAGGGATACCGGGCCTAGCCTGGAGGGTCAGGTAGGAATGTCTGGTCTACAGAGCACGCCCGTAAGGTCAGCAGGTGTACCCCAGCGAACCAGTAAGTGTTCAGGTACTGCCCTGGAGTACCGGTGGGTGTACCAATACTACCGCAGAGTACCGGTGGGGGTTGCGGTACTACCCCAGCATATCGGGTAGGGGTGCCAGGCCAACAACGGAGCATCAGGTAGGGATACCGGGCCTAAAACGGAGGGTCAGTTAGGAATGTCTGGTCTACACCACGCGCCAGTAACGTGAGCAGGTGTACCCCAGTGAACCAGTAAGGGTTCACGTACTACCCCGGAGTAACTGTGGGTGTACCGATACTACCGCAGAGTAACGGTGGGGGAACCGCTACTACCCCAGAACATCGGGTATGGGTGCCAAGCCTAATGCGGAGCATCAGGTAGGGATAGCGGGTCTAACCTGTGGGGTCCGGTAGGGAGGCCGCGTCTAGTCCAGCGCGCACGAAGGGACAGCTGGTGTTCTCTGGCGCATCACAAAGGGTTCCGTTCCAAACCCAGAGTACCGGTGGGGGAACCGGTTCTACCTCGAAACATTTGGTAGGTATACCAGGCCTACCCCGGCGGGTCAGGTAGGAAGGGTGGGCGTAAAGCGGCGAGCCCATAGGGTCAGCAGGTGTACCCCGGCGCACCAGTAAGGGCTCCGGTACAATCCAGGAGTACCGGTGGGTATAGCAAAAGTACCACGGAGTACCTCTGGGTGTACCGGTACTACCCCAGATTGTCGGGTAGGGGGCCAGGCCTACCGCAGAGCATCAGGTAGGGATACCGGGCCTAGCCTGGAGGGTCAGGTAGGAATGTCTGGTCTACACAGCACGCCCGTAAGGTCAGCAGGTGTACCCCAGCGAACCAGTAAGGGTTCAGGTACTGCCCTGGAGTACCGGTGGGTGTACCAATACTACCGCAGAGTACTGGTGGGGGTTGCGGTACTACCCCAGCATATCGGGTAGGGGTGCCAGGCCAACAACGGAGCATCAGGTAGGGATACCGGGCCTAAAACGGAGGGTCAGGTAGGAATGTCTGGTCTACACCACGTGCCAGTAACGTGAGCAGGTGTACCCCAGTGAACCAGTAAGGGTACACATACTACCCTGGAGTACCGGTGGGTGTACCGATACTACCGCAGAGTAACGGTGGGGGTACCGCTACTACCCCAGAACATCGGGTATGGGTGCCAAGCCTAATGCGGAGCATCAGGTAGGGATAGCGGGTCTAACCTGTGGGGTCCGGTAGGGAGGCCGGGTCTAGTCCAGCGCGCACGACGGGACAGCTGGTGTTCTCTGGCGCATCACTAAGGGTTCCGTTCCAAACCCAGAGTACCGGTAGGGGAACCGGTTCTACCTCGAAACATCGGGTAGGTATACCAGGCCTACCCCGGCGGGTCAGGTAGGAAGGGTGGGCGTAAAGCGGCGCACCCGTAGGGTCAGCAGGTGTACCCCGGCGCACCAGTAAGGGTTCCGGTACAATCCAGGAGTACCGGTGGGTATAGCAAAAGTACCGCGGAGTACCTGTGCGTGTACCGGTACTACCCCAGATTGTCGGGTAGGGGGCCAGGCCTACCACAGAGCATCAGGTAGGGATACCGGGCCTAGCCTGGAGGGTCAGGTAGGAATGTCTGGTCTACACAGCAGGCCCGTAAGGTCAGCAGGTGTACCCCAGCGAACCAGTAAGTGTTCAGGTACTGCCCTGGAGTACCGGTGGGTGTACCAATACTACCGCAGAGTACCGGTGGGGGTACCGGTACTACCCCAGCATATCGGGTAGGGGTGCCAGGCCAACAACGGAGCATCAGGTATGGATACCGGGCCTAAAACGGAGGGTCAGGTAGGAATGTCTGGTCTAGACCACGCGCCAGTAACGTCAGCAGGTGTACCCCAGTGAACCAGTAAGGGTTCACGTACTACCCCGGAGTACCGGTGGGTGTACCGATACTACCGCAGAGTAACGGTGGGGGTACCGCTACTACCCCAGAACATAGCGTATGGGTGCCAAGCCTAATGCGGAGCATCAGGTAGGGATAGCGGGTCTAACCTGTGGGGTCCGGTAGGGAGGCCGGGTCTAGTCCAGCGCGCACGAAGGGACAGCTGGTGTTCTCTGGCGCATCACAAAGGGTTCCGTTCCAACCCCAGAGTACCGGTGGGGGAACCGGTTCTACCTCGAAACATCGGGTAGGTATACCAGGCCTACCCCGGAGGGTCAGGTAGGAAGGGTGGGTCCTAAGCAGTGTGCCTGTAGGTTTAGCAGTTGTACCCCGGCGCACCAGTAAGGGTTCCGGTACCATCCAGGAGTACGGGTGGGTATAGCAATATTACCGCGGAGTACCTCTGTGTGTACCGATACTACCCCAGATTGTCGGGTAGGGGGCCAGGCCTACCGCAGAGCATCAGGTAGGGGTACCGGGCCTAGCCTGGAGGGTCAGGTAGGAATGTCTGGTCTACAGAGCACGCCCGTAAGGTCAGCAGGTGTACCCCAGTGAACCAGTAAGGGTTCACGTACTACCCCAGAGTACCGGTGGGTGTACCGATACTACCGCAGAGTAACGGTCGGGGTACCGCTACTACCCCAGAACATCGGGTATGGGTGCCAAGCCTAATGCGGAGCATCAGGTAGGGATAGCGGGTCTAACCTGTGGAGTCCGGTAGGGAGGCCGGGTCTAGTCCAGCGCGCACGAAGGGACAGCTGGTGTTCTCTGGCGCATCACAAAGGGTTCCGTTCCAACCCCAGAGTACTGGTGGGGGAACCGGTTCTACCTCGAAACATCGGGTATGTATACCAGGCCTACCCCGGCGGGTCAGGTAGGAAGGGTGGGCGTAAAGCGGCGAGCCCCTAGGGTCAGCAGGTGTACCCCGGCGCACCAGTAAGGGTTCCGGTACAATCCAGGAGTACCGGTGGGTATAGCAAAAGTACCGCGGAGTACCTCTGGGTGTCCCGGTACTACCCCAGATTGTCGGGTAGGGGGCCAGGCCTACCGCAGAGGATCAGGTAGGGATACCGGGCCTAGCCTGGAGGGTCAGGTAGGAATGTCTGGTCTACAGAGCACGCCCGTAAGGTCAGCAGGTGTACCCCAGCGAACCAGTAAGTGTTCAGGTACTGCCCTGGAGTACCGGTGGGTGTACCAATACTACCGCAGAGTACCGGTGGGGTTACCGGTACTACCCCAGCATATCGGGTAGGGGTGCCAGGCCAACAACGGAGCATCAGGTAGGGATACCGGGACTAACACGGAGGGTCAGGTAGGAATGTCTGGTCTATACCGTTTGCCCGTAACGTCATCAGGTGTACCCCAGTGAACCAGTAAGGGTTCACGTACTACCCCGGAGTACCGGTGGGTGTACCGATACTACCGCAGAGTAACGGTGGGGGTACCGCTACTACCCCAGAACATCGGGTATGGGTGCCAAGCCTAATGCGGAGCATCAGGTAGGGATAGCGGGTCTAACCTGTGGGGTCCGGTAGGGAGGCCGGGTCTAGTCCAGCGCGCACGAAGGGACAGCTGGTGTTCTCTGGCGCATCACAAAGGGTTCCGTTCCAAACCCAGAGTACCGGTGGGGCAACCGGTTCTACCTGGAAACATCGGGTAGGTATGCCAGGCCTACCCCGGCGGGTCAGGTAGGAAGGGTGGGTCCAAAGCAGTGTGCCCGTAGGGTCAGCAGGTGTGCCCCGGCGCACCAGTAAGGGTTCCGGTACAATCCAGGAGTACCGGTGGGTATAGCAAAAGTACCGCGGAGTACCTGTGGGTGTACCGGTACTACCCCAGATTGTCGGGTAGGGGGCCAGGCCTACCGCAGAGGATCAGGTAGGGATACCGGGCCTAGCCTGGAGGGTCAGGTAGCAATGTCTGGTCTACAGAGCACGCCCGTAAGGTCAGCAGGTGTACCCCAGCGAACCAGTAAGTGTTCAGGTACTGCCCTGGAGTACCGGTGGGTGTACCGATACTACCGCAGAGTACCGGTGGGGGTAGCGGTACTACCCCAGCATATCCGGTAGCGGTGCCAGGCCAACAACGGAGCATCAAGTAGGGATGCCGGGCCTAAAACGGAGGGTCAGGTAGGAATGTCTGGTCTACACCGCGCGCCAGTAAAGTCATCAGGTGTACCCCAGTGAACCAGTAAGGGTTCACGTACTACCCCGGACTACCGGTGAGTGTACTGATACTACGGCAGAGTAACGGTGGGGGTACCGCTACTACCCCAGAACATCGGGTATGGGTGCCAAGCCTAATGCGGAGCATCAGGTAGGGATACCGGGTGTAACCTGTGGGGTCCGGTAGGGAGGCCGGGTCTAGTCCAGCGCGCACGAAGGGACAGCTGGTGTTCTCTGGCGCATCACAAAGAGTTCCGTTCCAACCCCAGAGTACCGGTGGGGGAACCGGTTCTAGCTCGAAACATCGGGTAGGTATACCAGGCCTACCCCGGCGGGTCAGGTAGGAAGGGTGTGCGTAAAGCGGCGCACCCGTAGGGTCAGCAGGTGTACCCCGGCGCACCAGTAAGGGTTCCGGTACAATCCAGGAGTACCGGTGGGTATAGCAAAAGTACCGCGGAGTACCTGTGCGTGTACCGGTACTACCCCAGATTGTCGGGTAGGGGGCCAGGCCTACCGCAGAGCATCAGGTAGGGATACCGGGCCTAGCCTGGAGGGTCAGGTAGGAATGTCTGGTCTACACAGCACGCCCGTAAGGTCAGCAGGTGTACCCCAGCGAACCAGTAAGTGTTCAGGTACTGCCCTGGAGTACCGGTGGGTGTACCAATACTACCGCAGAGTACCGGTGGGGGTACCGGTACTACCCCAGCATATCGGGTAGGGGTGCCAGGCCAACAACGGAGCATCAGGTAGGGATACCGGGCCTAAAACGGAGGGTCAGGTAGGAATGTCTGGTCTAGACCACGCGCCAGTAACGTCAGCAGGTGTACCCCAGTGAACCAGTAAGGGTTCACGTACTACCCCGGAGTACCGGTGGGTGTACCGATACTACCGCAGAGTAACGGTGGGGGTACCGCTACTACCCCAGAACATCGGGTATGGGTGCCAAGCCTAATGCGGAGCATCAGGTAGGGATAGCGGGTCTAACCTGTGGGGTCCGGTAGGGAGGCCGGGTCTAGTCCAGTGCGCACGAAGGGACAGCTGGTGTTCTCTGGCGCATCACAAAGGGTTCCGTTCCAAACCCAGAGTACCGGTGGGGGAACCGGTTCTACCTCGAAACATCGGGTAGGTATACCAGGCCTACCCCGGCGGGTCAGGTAGGAAGGGTGGGCGTAAAGCGGCGAGCCCATAGGGTCAGCAGGTGTGCCCCGGCGCACCAGTAAGGGTTCCGGTACAATCCAGGAGTACCGGTGGGTATAGCAAAAGTACCGCGGAGTACCTGTGGGTGTCCCGGTACTACCCCAGATTGTCGGGTAGGGGGCCAGGCCTACCGCAGAGGATCAGGTAGGGATACCGGGCCTAGCCTGGAGGGTCAGGTAGGAATGTCTGGTCTACAGAGCACGCCCGTAAGGTCAGCAGGTGTACCCCAGCGAACCAGTAAGGGTTCAGGTACTGCCCTGGAGTACCGGTGGGTGTACCAATACTACCGCAGAGTACCGGTGGGGGTAGCGGTACTACTCCAGCATATCGGGTAGGGGTGCCAGGCCAACAACGGAGCATCAGGTAGGGATGCCGGGCCTAAAACGGAGGGTCAGGTAGGAATGTCTGGTCTACACCGCGCGCCAGTAACGTCAGCAGGTGTACCCCAGTGAACCAGTAAGGGTTCACGTACTACCCCGGAGTACCGGTGGGTGTACCGATACTACCGCAGAGTAACGGTGGGGGTACCGCTACTACCCCAGAACATCGGGTATGGGTGCCAAGCCTAATGCGGAGCATCAGGTAGGGATAGCGGGTCTAACCTGTGGAGTCCGGTAGGGAGGCCGGGTCTAGTCCAGCGCGCACGAAGGGACAGCTGGTGTTCTCTGGCGCATCACAAAGGGTTCCGTTCCAAACCCAGAGTACCGGTGGGGGAACCGGTTCTACCTCGAAACATCGGGTATGTATACCAGGCCTACCCCGGCGGGTCAGGTAGGAAGGGTGGGCGTAAAGCGGCGAGCCCCTAGGGTCAGCAGGTGTACCCCGGCACACCAGTAAGGGTTCCGGTACAATCCAGGAGTACCGGTGGGTATAGCAAAAGTACCGCGGAGTACCTGTGGGTGTCCCGGTACTACCCCAGATTGTCGGGTAGGGGGCCAGGCCTACCGCAGAGGATCAGGTAGGGATACCGGGCCTAGCCTGGAGGGTCAGGTAGGAATGTCTGGTCTACAGAGCACGCCCGTAAGGTCAGCAGGTGTACCCCAGCGAACCAGTAAGGGTTCAGGTACTGCCCTGGAGTACCGGTGGGTGTACCAATACTACCGCAGAGTACCGGTGGGGGTAGCGGTACTACCCCAGCATATCCGGTAGGGGTGCCAGGCCAACAACGGAGCATCAGGTAGGGATACCGGGACTAACACGGAGGGTCAGGTAGGAATGTCTGGTCTATACCGTTTGCCCGTAACGTCATCAGGTGTACCGCAGTGAACCAGTAAGGGTTCACGTACTACCCCGGAGTACCGGTGGGTGTACCGATACTAACGCAGAGTAACGGTGGGGGTACCGCTACTACCCCAGAACATCGGGTATGGGTGCCAAGCCTAATGCGGAGCATCAGGTAGGGATACCGGGTCTAACCTGTGGGGTCCGGTAGGGAGGCCGGGTCTAGTCCAGCGCGCACGAAGGGACAGCTGGTGTTCTCTGGCGCATCACAAAGGGTTCCGTTCCAAGCCCAGAGTACCGGTGGGGGAACCGGTTCTACCTCGAAACATTTGGTAGGTATACCAGGCCTACCCCGGAGGGTCAGGTAGGAAGGGTGGGCGTAAAGCGGCGAGCCCATAGGGTCAGCAGGTGTAACCCGGCGCACCAGTAAGGGTTCCGGTACAATCCAGGAGTACCGGTGGGTATAGCAAAATTACCGCGGAGTACCTCTGGGTGTACCGGTACTACCCCAGATTGTCGGGTAGGGGGCCAGGCCTACCGCAGAGCATCAGGTAGGGATACCGGGCCTAGCCTGGAGGGTCAGGTAGGAATGTCTGGTCTACACAGCACGCCCGTAAGGTCAGCAGGTGTACCCCAGCGAACCAGTAAGGGTTCAGGTACTACCCTGGAGTACCGGTGGGTGTACCAATACTACCGCAGAGTACCGGTGGGGGTACCGGTACTACCCCAGCATATCGGGTAGGGGTGCCAGACCAACAACGGAGCATCAGGTAGGGATACCGGGACTAACACGGAGGGTCAGGTAGGAATGTCTGGTCTATACCGTTTGCCCGTAACGTCATCAGGTGTACCCCAGTGAACCAGTAAGGGTTCAAGTACTACCCCGGAGTACCGGTGGGTGTACCGATACTACCGCAGAGTAACGGTGGGGGTACCGCTACTACCCCAGAAGATCGGGTATGGGTGCCAAGCCTAATGCGGAGCATCAGGTAGGGATAGCGGGTCTAACCTGTGGGGTCCGGTAGGGAGGCCGCGTCTAGTCCAGCGCGCACGAAGGGACAGCTGGTGTTCTCTGGCGCATCACAAAGGGTTCCGTTCCAACCCCAGAGTACCGGTGGGGGAACCGGTTCTACCTCGAAACATCGGGTAGGTATTCCAGGCCTAACCCGGAGGGTCAGGTAGGAAGGGTGGGCGTAAAGCGGCGAGCCCATAGGGTCAGCAGGTGTAACCCGGCGCACCAGTAAGGGTTCCGGTACAATCCAGGAGTACCGGTGGGTATAGCAAAATTACCGCGGAGTACCTCTGGGTGTACCGGTACTACCCCAGATTGTCGGGTAGGGGGCCACGCCTACCGCAGAGCATCAGGTAGGGATACCGGGCCTAGCCTGGAGGGTCAGGTAGGAATGTCTGGTCTACACAGCAGGCCCGTAAGGTCAGCAAGTGTACCCCAGCGAAACAGTAAGGGTTCAGGTACTACCCTGGAGTACCGGTGGGTGTACCGATACTACCGCTGAGTATCGGTGGGCTTACCGGTACTACCCCAGCATATCGGGTAGGGGTGCCAGGCCAACAACGGAGCATCAGGTAGGGATACCGGGCCTAAAACGGAGGGTCAGGTAGGAATGTCTGGTCTACACCGCGCGCCAGTAACGTCATCAGGTGTACCCCAGTGAACCAGTAAGGGTTCACGTACTACCCCGGAGTACCGGTGGGTGTACCGATACTACCGCAGAGTAACGGTGGGGGTACCGCTACTACCCCAGAACATCGGGTATGGGTGCCAAGCCTAATGCGGAGCATCAGGTAGGGGTACCGAGTCTAACCTGTGAGGTCCGGTAGGGAGGCCAGGTCTAGTCCAGCGCGCACGAAGGGACAGCTGGTGTTCTCTGGCGCATCACAAATGGTTCCGTTCCAACCCCAGAGTACCGGTGGGGGAACCGGTTCTACCTCGAAACATCGGGTAGGTATACCAGACCTACCCCGGCGGGTCAGGTAGGAAGGGTGGGTCCAAAGCAGTGTGCCCGTAGGGTCAGCAGGTGTACCCCGGCGCACCAGTAAGGGTTCCGGTACAATCCAGGAGTACCGGTGGGTATAGCAAAATTACCGCGGAGTACCTGTGGGTGTACCGGTACTACCCCAGATTGTCGGGTAGGGGGCCAGGCCTACCGCAGAGCATCAGGTAGGGATACCGGGCCTAGCCTGGAGGGTCAGGTAGGAATGTCTGGTCTACACAGCACGCCCGTAAGGTCAGCAGGTGTACCCCAGCGAACCAGTAAGGGTTCAGGTACTACCCTGGAGTACCGGTGGGTATACCAATACTACCGCAGAGTACCGGTGGGGGTACCGGTACTACCCCAGCATATCGGGTAGGGGTGCCAGGCCAACAACGGAGCATCAGGTAGGGATACCGGGCCTAACACGGAGGGTCAGGTAGGAATGTCTGGTCTATACCTTTTGCCCTTAACGTCAGCAGGTGTACCCCAGTGAACCAGTAAGGGTTCACGTACTACCCCGGAGTACCGGTGGGTGTACCGATACTACGGCAGAGTAACGGTGGGGGTACCGCTACTACCCCAGAACATCGGGTATGGGTGCCAAGCCTAATGCGGAGCATCAGGTAGGGATAGCGGGTCTAACCTGTGGGGTCCGGTAGGGAGGCCGCGTCTAGTCCAGCGCGCACGAAGGGACAGCTGGTGTTCTCTGGCGCATCACAAAGGGTTCCGTTCCAACCCCAGAGTACCGGTGGGGGAACCGGTTCTACCTCGAAACATCGGGTAGGTATACCAGGCCTAACCAGGAGGGTCAGGTAGGAAGGGTGGGCGTAAAGCGGCGAGCCCATAGGGTCAGCAGGTGTAACCCGGCGCACCAGTAAGGGTTCCGGTACAATCCAGGAGTACCGGTGGGTATAGCAAAACCACCGCGGAATACTGGTGGGTGTACCGGTACTACCCCAGATTGTCGGGTAGGGGGCAAGGCCTACCGCAGAGCATCAGGTAGGGATACCGGGCCTAGCCTGGAGGGTCAGGTAGGAATGTCTGGTCTACAGACCACGCCAGTAAGGTCAGCAGGTGTACCCCAGCGAACCAGTAAGGGTTCAGGTACTACCCTGGAGTACCGGTGGGTGTACCAATACTACCGCAGAGTACCGGTGGGGGTAGCGGTACTACCCCAGCATATCGGGTAGGGGTGCCAGGCCAACAACGGAGCATCAGGTAGGGATACCGGGACTAACACGGAGGGTCAGGTAGGAATGTCTGGTCTATACCGTTTGCCCGTAACGTCATCAGGTGTACCCCAGTGAACCAGTAAGTGTTCACATACTACCCCGGAGTACCGGTGGGTGTACCGATACTACCGCAGAGTAACGGTGGGGGTACCGCTACTACCCCAGAACATCGGGTATGGGTGCCAAGCCTAATGCGGAGCATCAGGTAGGGATAGCGGGTGTAACCTGTGGGGTCCGGTAGGGAGGCCGGGTCTAGTCCAGCGCGCACGAAGGGACAGCTGGTGTTCTCTGGCGCATCACAAAGGGTTCCGTTCCAAGCCCAGAGTACCGGTGGGGGAACCGGTTCTACCTCGAAACATTTGGTAGGTATACCAGGCCTACCCCGGAGGGTCAGGTAGGAAGGGTGGGCGTAAAGCGGCGAGCCCATAGGGTCAGCAGGTGTAACCCGGCGCACCAGTAAGGGTTCCGGTACAATCCAGGAGTACCGGTGGGTATAGCAAAATTACCGCGGAGTACCTCTGGGTGTACCGGTACTACCCCAGATTGTCGGGTAGGGGGCCAGGCCTACCGCAGAGCATCAGGTAGGGATACCGGGCCTAGCCTGGAGGGTCAGGTAGGAATGTCTGGTCTACACAGCACGCCCGTAAGGTCAGCAGGTGTACCCCAGCGAACCAGTAAGGGTTCAGGTACTACCCTGGAGTACCGGTGGGTGTACCAATACTACCGCAGAGTACCGGTGGGGGTACCGGTACTACCCCAGCATATCGGGTAAGGGTGCCAGACCAACAACGGAGCATCAGGTAGGGATACCGGGACTAACACGGAGGGTCAGGTAGGAATGTCTGGTCTATACCGTTTGCCCGTAACGTCATCAGGTGTACCCCAGTGAACCAGTAAGGGTTCAAGTACTACCCCGGAGTACCGGTGGGTGTACCGATACTACCGCAGAGTAACGGTGGGGGTAGCGCTACTACCCCAGAACATCGGGTATGGGTGCCAAGCCTAATGCGGAGCATCAGGTAGGGATAGCGGGTGTAACCTGTGGGGTCCGGTAGGGAGGCCGGGTCTAGTCCAGCGCGCACGAAGGGACAGCTGGTGTTCTCTGGCGCATCACAAAGGGTTCCGTTCCAACCCCAGAGTACCGGTGGGGGAACCGGTTCTACCTCGAAACATCGGGTAGGTATACCAGACCTACCCCGGCGGGTCAGGTAGGAAGGGTGGGTCCAAAGCAGTGTGCCCGTAGGGTCAGCAGGTGTACCCCGGCGCACCAGTAAGTGTTCCGGTACAATCCAGGAGTACCGGTGGGTATAGCAAAACCACCGCGGAATACTGGTGGGTGTACCGGTACTACCCCAGATTGTCGGGTAGGGGGCAAGGCCTACCGCAGAGCATCAGGTAGGGATACCGGGCCTAGCCTGGAGGGTAAGGTAGGAATGTCTGGTCTACAGACCACGCCAGTAAGGTCAGCAGGTGTACCCCAGCGAACCAGTAAGGGTTCAGGTACTACCCTGGAGTACCGGTGGGTGTACCAATACTACCGCAGAGTACCGGTGGGGGTACCGGTACTACCCCAGCATATCGGGTAGGGGTGCCAGGCCAACAACGGAGCATCAGGTAGGGATACCGGGACTAACACGGAGGGTCAGGTAGGAATGTCTGGTCTATACCGTTTGCCCGTAACGTCATCAGGTGTACCGCAGTGAACCAGTAAGGGTTCACATACTACCCCGGAGTACCGGTGGGTGTACCGATACTACCGCAGAGTAACGGTGGGGGTACCGCTACTACCCCAGAACATCGGGTATGGGTGCCAAGCCTAATGCGGAGCATCAGGTAGGGATAGCGGGTCTAACCTGTGGGGTCCGGCAGGGAGGCCGGGTCTAGTCCAGCGCGCACGAAGGGACAGCTGGTGTTCTCTGGCGCATCACAAAGGGTTCCGTTCCAACCCCAGAGTACCGGTGGGGGAACCGGTTCTACCTCGAAACATCGGGTAGGTATACCAGGCCTACCCCGGAGGGTCAGGTAGGAAGGGTGGGCATAAAGCGGCGAGCCCATAGGGTCAGCAGGTGTAACCCGGCGCACCAGTAAGGGTTCCGGTACCATCCAGGAGTACCGGTGGGTATAGCAAAATTACCGCGGAGTACCTCTGGGTGTACCGGTACTACCCCAGATTGTTGGGTAGGGGGCCAGGCCTACCGCAGAGCATCAGGTAGGGATACCGGGCCTAGCCTGGAGGGTCAGGTAGGAATGTCTGGTCTACACAGCACGCCCGTAAGGTCAGCAGGTGTACCCCAGCGAACCAGTAAGGGTTCAGGTACTACCCTGGAGTACCGGTGGGTGTACCAATACTACCGCAGAGTACCGGTGGGGGTACCGGTACTACCCCAGCATATCGGGTAGGGGTGCCAGACCAACAACGGAGCATCAGGTAGGGATACCGGGACTAACACGGAGGGTCAGGTAGGAATGTCTGGTCTATACCGTTTGCCCGTAACGTCATCAGGTGTACCCCAGTGAACCAGTAAGGGTTCACGTACTACCCCGGACTACCGGTGGGTGTACCGATACTACCGCAGAGTAACGGTGGGGGTACCGCTACTACCCCAGAAGATCGGGTATGGGTGCCAAGCCTAATGCGGAGCATCAGGTAGGGATAGCGGGTCTAACCTGTGGGGTCCGGTAGGGAGGCCGCGTCTAGTCCAGCGCGCACGAAGGGACAGCTGGTGTTCTCTGGCGCATCACAAAGGGTTCCGTTCCAACCCCAGAGTACCGGTGGGGGAACCGGTTCTACCTCGAAACATCGGGTAGGTATTCCAGGCCTAACCCGGAGGGTCAGGTAGGAAGGGTGGGCGTAAAGCGGCGAGCCCATAGGGTCAGCAGGTGTAACCTGGCGCACCAGTAAGGGTTCCGGTACAATCCAGGAGTACCGGTGGGTATAGCAAAATTACCGCGGAGTACCTGTGGGTGTACCGGCACTACCCCAGATTGTCGGGTAGGGGGCCAGGCCTACCGCAGAGCATCAGGTAGGGATACCGGGCCTAGCCTGGAGTGTCAGGTAGGAATGTCTGGTCTACAGAGCACGCCCGTAAGGTCAGCAGGTGTACCCTAGCGAACCAGTAAGGGTTCAGGTACTGCCCTGGAGTACCGGTGGGTGTACCAATACTACCGCAGAGTAACGGTGGGGGTAGCGCTACTACCCCAGAACATCGGGTATGGGTGCCAAGCCTAATGCGGAGCATCAGGTAGGGATACCGGGTGTAACATGTGGGGTCCGGTAGGGAGGCCAGGTCTAGTCCAGCGCGCACGAAGGGACAGCTGGTGTTCACTGGTGCATCACAAAGGGTTCAGTTCCAAACCCAGAGTACCGGTGGGGGAACCGGTTCTACCTCGAAACATCGGGTAGGTATACCAGACCTTCCCCGGCGGGTCAGGTAGGAAGGGTGGGTCCAAAGCAGTGTGCCCGTAGGGTCAGCAGGTGTACCCCGGCGCACCAGTAAGGGTTCCGGTACAATCCAGGAGTACCGGTGGGTATAGCAAAACCACCGCGGAATACTGGTGGGTGTACCGGTACTACCCCAGATTGTCGGGTAGGGGGCAAGGCCTACCGCAGAGCATCAGGTAGGGATACCGGGCCTAGCCTGGAGGGTCAGGTAGGAATGTCTGGTCTACAGAGCACGCCAGTAAGGTCAGCAGGTGTACCCCAGCGAACCAGTAAGGGTTCAGGTACTACCCTGGAGTACCGGTGGGTGTACCAATACTACCGCAGAGTACCGGTGGGGGTACCGGTACTACCCCAGCATATCGGGTAGGGGTGCCAGGCCAACAACGGAGCATCAGGTAGGGATACCGGGACTAACACGGAGGGTCAGGTAGGAATGTCTGGTCTATACCGTTTGCCCGTAACGTCATCAGGTGTACCGCAGTGAACAAGTAAGGGTTCACATACTACCCCGGAGTACCGGTGGGTGTACCGATACTACCGCAGAGTAACGGTGGGGGTACCGCTACTACCCCAGAACATCGGGTATGGGTGCCAAGCCTAATGCGGAGCATCAGGTAGGGATAGCGGGTCTAACCTGTGGGGTCCGGTAGGGAGGCCGCGTCTAGTCCAGCGCGCACGAAGGGACAGCTGGTGTTCTCTGGCGCATCACAAAGGGTTCCGTTCCAACCCCAGAGTACCGGTGGGGGAACCGGTTCTACCTCGAAACATCGGGTAGGTATACCAGGCCTAACCAGGAGGGTCAGGTAGGAAGGGTGGGCGTAAAGCGGCGAGCCCATAGGGTCAGCAGGTGTAACCCGGCGCACCAGTAAGGGTTCCGGTACAATCCAGGAGTACCGGTGGGTATAGCAAAATTACCACGGAGTACCTCTGGGTGTACCGGTACTACCCCAGATTGTTGGGTAGGGGGCCAGGCCTACCGCAGAGCATCAGGTAGGGATACCGGGCCTAGCCTGGAGGGTCAGGTAGGAATGTCTGGTCTACACAGCACGCCCGTAAGGTCAGCAGGTGTACCCCAGCGAACCAGTAAGGGTTCAGGTACTACCCTGGAGTACCGGTGGGTGTACCAATACTACCGCAGAGTACCTGTGGGGGTACCGGTACTACCCCAGCATATCGGGTAGGGGTGCCAGGACAACAACGGAGCATCAGGTAGGGATACCGGGACTAACACGGAGAGTCAGGTAGGAATGTCTGGTCTATACCGTTTGCCCGTAACGTCATCAGGTGTACCCCAGTGAACCAGTAAGGGTTCACGTACTACCCCGGAGTACCGGTGGGTGTACCGATACTACCGCAGAGTAACGGAGGGGGTAGCGCTACTACCCCAGAACATCGGGTATGGGTGCCAAGCCTAATGCGGAGCATCAGGTAGGGATAGCGGGTGTAACCTGTGGGGTCCGGTAGGGAGGCCGCGTCTAGTCCAGCGCGCACGAAGGGACAGCTGGTGTTCTCTGGCGCATCACAAAGGGTTCCGTTCCAACCCCAGAGTACCGGTGGGGGAACCGGTTCTACCTCGAAACATCGGGTAGGTATTCCAGGCCTAACCCGGAGGGTCAGGTAGGAAGGGTGGGCGTAAAGCGGCGAGCCCATAGGGTCAGCAGGTGTAACCCGGCGCACCAGTAAGGGTTCCGGTACAATCCAGGAGTACCGGTGGGTATAGCAAAATTACCGCGGAGTACCTCTGGGTGTACCGGTACTACCCCAGATTGTCGGGTAGGGGGCCAGGCCTACCGCAGAGGATCAGGTAGGGATACCGGGCCTAGCCTGGAGGGTCAGGTAGGAATGTCTGGTGTACAGAGCACGCCCGTAAGGTCAGCAGGTGTACCGCAGCGAACCAGTAAGGGTTCAGGTACTACCCTGGAGTACCGGTGGGTGTACCAATACTACCGCAGAGTACCTGTGGGGGTACCGGTACTACCCCAGCATATCGGGTAGGGGTGCCAGGCCAACAACAGAGCATCAGGTAGGGATACCGGGACTAACACGAAGGGTCAGGTAGGAATGTCTGGTCTATACCGTTTGCCCGTAACGTCATCAGGTGTACCGCAGTGAACCAGTAAGGGTTCACATACTACCCCGGAGTACCGGTGGGTGTACCGATACTACGGCAGAGTAACGGTGGGGGTACCGCTACTACCCCAGAACATCGGGTATGGGTGCCAAGCCTAATGCGGAGCATCAGGTAGGGATAGCGGGTCTAACCTGTGGGGTCCGGTAGGGAGGCCGGGTCTAGTCCAGCGCGCACGAAGGGACAGCTGGTGTTCTCTGGCGCATCACAAAGGGTTCCGTTCCAAGCCCAGAGTACCGGTGGGGGAACCGGTTCTACCTTGAAACATTTGGTAGGTATACCAGGCCTACCCCGGCGGGTCAGGTAGGAAGTGTGGGCGTAAAGCGGCGAGCCCATAGGGTCAGCAGTTGTACCCGGGCGCACCAGTAAGGGTTCCGGTACAATCGAGGAGTACCGGTGGGTATAGCAATATTACCGCGGAATACCTGTGGGTGTACCGGTACTACCCCAGATTGTCGGGTAGGGGGCCAGGCCTACCGCAGAGCATCAGGTAGGGATACCGGGCCTAGCCTGGAGGGTCAGGTAGGAATGTCTGGTCTACACAGCACGCCCGTAAGGTCAGCAGGTGTACCCCAGCGAACCAGTAAGGGTTCAGGTACTACCCTGGAGTACCGGTGGGTGTACCAATACTACCGCAGAGTACCGGTGGGGGTACCGGTACTACCCCAGCATATCGGGTAGGGGTGCCAGGACAACAACGGAGCATCAGGTAGGGATACCGGGACTAACACGGAGGGTCAGGTAGGAATGTCTGGTCTATACCGTTTGCCCGTAACGTCATCAGGTGTACCGCAGTGAACCAGTAAGGGTTCACATACTACCCCGGAGTACCGGTGGGTGTACCGATACTACGGCAGAGTAACGGTGGGGGTACCGCTACTACCCCAGAAGATCGGGTATGGGTGCCAAGCCTAATGCGGAGCATCAGGTAGGGATAGCGGGTCTAACCTGTGGGGTCCGGTAGGGAGGCCGGGTCTAGTCCAGCGCGCACGAAGGGACAGCTGGTGTTCTCTGGCGCATCACAAAGGGTTCCGTTCCAACCCCAGAGTACCGGTGGGGGAACCGGTTCTACCTTGAAACATTTGGTAGGTATACCAGGCCTACCCCGGCGGGTCAGGTAGGAAGTGTGGGCGTAAAGCGGTGAGCCCATAGGGTCAGCAGTTGTACCCGGGCGCACCAGTAAGGGTTCCGGTACAATCGAGGAGTACCGGTGGGTATAGCAATATTACCGCGGAGTACCTGTGGGTGTACCGGTACTACCCCAGATTGTCGGGTAGGGGGCCAGGCCTACCGCAGAGCATCAGGTAGGGATACCGGGCCTAGCCTGGAGGGTCAGGTAGGAATGTCTGGTCTACACAGCACGCCCGTAAGGTCAGCAGGTGTACCCCAGCGAACCAGTAAGGGTTCAGGTACTACCCTGGAGTACCGGTGGGTGTACCAATACTACCGCAGAGTACCTGTGGGGGTACCGGTACTACCCCAGCATATCGGGTAGGGGTGCCAGGACAACAACGGAGCATCAGGTAGGGATACCGGGACTAACACGGAGGGTCAGGTAGGAATGTCTGGTCTATACCGTTTGCCCGTAACGTCATCAGGTGTACCCCAGTGAACCAGTAAGGGTTCACGTACTACCCCGGAGTACCGGTGGGTGTACCGATACTACCGCAGAGTAACGGAGGGGGTAGCGCTACTACCCCAGAACATCGGGTATGGGTGCCAAGCCTAATGCGGAGCATCAGGTAGGGATAGCGGGTGTAACCTGTGGGGTCCGGTAGGGAGGCCGCGTCTAGTCCAGCGCGCACGAAGGGACAGCTGGTGTTCTCTGGCGCATCACAAAGGGTTCCGTTCCAAACCCAGAGTACCGGTGGGGGAACCGGTTCTACCTCGAAACATCGGGTAGGTATACCAGACCTACCCCGGCGGGTCAGGTAGGAAGGGTGGGCGTAAAGCGGCGAGCCCATAGGGTCAGCAGGTGTACCCCGGCGCACCAGTAAGTGTTCCGGTACAATCCAGGAGTACCGGTGGGTATAGCAAAACCACCGCGGAATACTGGTGGGTGTACCGGTACTACCCCAGATTGTCGGGTAGGGGGCAAGGCCTACCGCAGAGCATCAGGTAGGGATACCGGGCCTAGCCTGGAGGGTCAGGTAGGAATGTCTGGTCTACAGACCACGCCAGTAAGGTCAGCAGGTGTACCCCAGCGAACCAGTAAGGGTTCAGGTACTACCCTGGAGAACCGGTGGGTGTACCAATACTACCGCAGAGTACCGGTGGGGGTAGCGGTACTACCCCAGCATATCGGGTAGGGGTGCCAGGCCAACAACGGAGCATCAGGTAGGGATACCGGGACTAACACGGAGGGTCAGGTAGGAATGTCTGGTCTATACCGTTTGCCCGTAACGTCATCAGGTGTACCGCAGTGAACCAGTAAGGGTTCACATACTACCCCGGAGTACCGGTGGGTGTACCGATACTACGGCAGAGTAACGGTGGGGGTACCGCTACTACCCCAGAACATCGGGTATGGGTGCCAAGCCTAATGCGGAGCATCAGGTAGTGATAGCGGGTCTTACCTGTGGGGTCCGGTAGGGAGGCCGGTTCTAGTCCAGCGCGCACGAAGGGACAGCTGGTGTTCTCTGGCGCATCACAAAGGGTTCCGTTCCAAGCCCAGAGTACCGGTGGGGGAACCGGTTCTACCTCGAAACATTTGGTAGGTATACCAGGCCTACCCCGGAGGGTCAGGTAGGAAGGGTGGGCGTAAAGCGGCGAGCCCCTATGGTCAGCAGGTGTACCCCGGCACACCAGTAAGGGTTCCGGTACAATCGAGGAGTACCGGTGGGTATAGCAATATTACCGCGGAGTACCTGTGGGTGTACCGGTACTACCCCAGATTGTCGGGTAGGGGGCCAGGCCTACCGCAGAGCATCAGGTAGGGATACCGGGCCTAGCCTGGAGGGTCAGGTAGGAATGTCTGGTCTACACAGCAGGCCCGTAAGGTCAGCAAGTGTACCCCAGCGAAACAGTAAGGGTTCAGGTACTACCCTGGAGTACCGGTGGGTGTACCAATACTACCGCAGAGTACCGGTGGGGGTACCGGTACTACCCCAGCATATCGGGTAGGGGTGCCAGACCAACAACGGAGCATCAGGTAGGGATACCGGGACTAACACGGAGGGTCAGGTAGGAATGTCTGGTCTATACCGTTTGCCCGTAACGTCATCAGGTGTACCCCAGTGAACCAGTAAGGGTTCACATACTACCCCGGAGTACCGGTGGGTGTACCGATACTACGGCAGAGTAACGGTGGGGGTACCGCTACTACCCCAGAAGATCGGGTATGGGTGCCAAGCCTAATGCGGAGCATCAGGTAGGGATAGCGGGTCTAACCTGTGGGGTCCGGTAGGGAGGCCGGGTCTAGTCCAGCGCGCACGAAGGGACAGCTGGTGTTCTCTGGCGCATCACAAAGGGTTCCGTTCCAACCCCAGAGTACCGGTGGGGGAACCGGTTCTACCTTGAAACATTTGGTAGGTATACCAGGCCTACCCCGGCGGGTCAGGTAGGAAGTGTGGGCGTAAAGCGGCGAGCCCATAGGGTCAGCAGTTGTACCCGGGCGCACCAGTAAGGGTTCCGGTACAATCGAGGAGTACCGGTGGGTATAGCAATATTACAGCGGAGTACCTGTGGGTGTACCGGAACTACCCCAGATTGTCGGGTAGGGGGCCAGGCCTACCGCAGAGCATCAGGTAGGGATACCGGGCCTAGCCTGGAGGGTCAGGTAGGAATGTCTGGTCTACACAGCACGCCCGTAAGGTCAGCAGGTGTACCCCAGCGAACCAGTAAGGGTTCAGGTACTACCCTGGAGTACCGGTGGGTGTACCAATACTACCGCAGAGTACCTGTGGGGGTACCGGTACTACCCCAGCATATCGGGTAGGGGTGCCAGGACAACAACGGAGCATCAGGTAGGGATACCGGGACTAACACGGAGGGTCAGGTAGGAATGTCTGGTCTATACCGTTTGCCCGTAACGTCATCAGGTGTACCCCAGTGAACCAGTAAGGGTTCACGTACTACCCCGGAGTACCGGTGGGTGTACCGATACTACCGCAGAGTAACGGAGGGGGTAGCGCTACTACCCCAGAACATCGGGTATGGGTGCCAAGCCTAATGCGGAGCATCAGGTAGGGATAGCGGGTGTAACCTGTGGGGTCCGGTAGGGAGGCCGCGTCTAGTCCAGCGCGCACGAAGGGACAGCTGGTGTTCTCTGGCGCATCACAAAGGGTTCCGTTCCAAACCCAGAGTACCGGTGGGGGAACCGGTTCTACCTCGAAACATCGGGTAGGTATACCAGACCTACCCCGGCGGGTCAGGTAGGAAGGGTGGGCGTAAAGCGGCGAGCCCATAGGGTCAGCAGGTGTACCCCGGCGCACCAGTAAGTGTTCCGGTACAATCCAGGAGTACCGGTGGGTATAGCAAAACCACCGCGGAATACTGGTGGGTGTACCGGTACTACCCCAGATTGTCGGGTAGGGGGCAAGGCCTACCGCAGAGCATCAGGTAGGGATACCGGGCCTAGCCTGGAGGGTCAGGTAGGAATGTCTGGTCTACAGACCACGCCAGTAAGGTCAGCAGGTGTACCCCAGCGAACCAGTAAGGGTTCAGGTACTACCCTGGAGAACCGGTGGGTGTACCAATACTACCGCAGAGTACCGGTGGGGGTAGCGGTACTACCCCAGCATATCGGGTAGGGGTGCCAGGCCAACAACGGAGCATCAGGTAGGGATACCGGGACTAACACGGAGGGTCAGGTAGGAATGTCTGGTCTATACCGTTTGCCCGTAACGTCATCAGGTGTACCGCAGTGAACCAGTAAGGGTTCACATACTACCCCGGAGTACCGGTGGGTGTACCGATACTACGGCAGAGTAACGGTGGGGGTACCGCTACTACCCCAGAACATCGGGTATGGGTGCCAAGCCTAATGCGGAGCATCAGGTAGTGATAGCGGGTCTTACCTGTGGGGTCCGGTAGGGAGGCCGGTTCTAGTCCAGCGCGCACGAAGGGACAGCTGGTGTTCTCTGGCGCATCACAAAGGGTTCCGTTCCAAGCCCAGAGTACCGGTGGGGGAACCGGTTCTACCTCGAAACATTTGGTAGGTATACCAGGCCTACCCCGGAGGGTCAGGTAGGAAGGGTGGGCGTAAAGCGGCGAGCCCCTAGGGTCAGCAGGTGTACCCCGGCACACCAGTAAGGGTTCCGGTACAATCGAGGAGTACCGGTGGGTATAGCAATATTACCGCGGAGTACCTGTGGGTGTACCGGTACTACCCCAGATTGTCGGGTAGGGGGCCAGGCCTACCGCAGAGCATCAGGTAGGGATACCGGGCCTAGCCTGGAGGGTCAGGTAGGAATGTCTGGTCTACACAGCACGCCCGTAAGGTCAGCAGGTGTACCCCAGCGAACCAGTAAGGGTTCAGGTACTACCCTGGAGTACCGGTGGGTGTACCAATACTACCGCAGAGTACCGGTGGGGGTACCGGTACTACCCCAGCATATCGGGTAGGGGTGCCAGACCAACAACGGAGCATCAGGTAGGGATACCGGGACTAACACGGAGGGTCAGGTAGGAATGTCTGGTCTATACCGTTTGCCCGTAACGTCATCAGGTGTACCCCAGTGAACCAGTAAGGGTTCAAGTACTACCCCGGATTACCGGTGGGTGTACCGATACTACCGCAGAGTAACGGTGGGGGTAGCGCTACTACCCCAGAACATCGGGTATGGGTGCCAAGCCTAATGCGGAGCATCAGGTAGGGATAGCGGGTGTAACCTGTGGGGTCCGGTAGGGAGGCCGCGTCTAGTCCAGCGCGCACGAAGGGACAGCTGGTGTTCTCTGGCGCATCACAAAGGGTTCCGTTCCAAACCCAGAGTACCGGTGGGGGAACCGGTTCTACCTCGAAACATCGGGTAGGTATACCAGACCTACCCCGGCGGGTCAGGTAGGAAGGGTGGGCGTAAAGCGGCGAGCCCATAGGGTCAGCAGGTGTACCCCGGCGCACCAGTAAGTGTTCCGGTACAATCCAGGAGTACCGGTGGGTATAGCAAAACCACCGCGGAATACTGGTGGGTGTACCGGTACTACCCCAGATTGTCGGGTAGGGGGCAAGGCCTACCGCAGAGCATCAGGTAGGGATACCGGGCCTAGCCTGGAGGGTCAGGTAGGAATGTCTGGTCTACAGACCACGCCAGTAAGGTCAGCAGGTGTACCCCAGCGAACCAGTAAGGGTTCAGGTACTACCCTGGAGAACCGGTGGGTGTACCAATACTACCGCAGAGTACCGGTGGGGATAGCGGTACTACCCCAGCATATCGGGTAGGGGTGCCAGGCCAACAACGGAGCATCAGGTAGGGATACCGGGACTAACACGGAGGGTCAGGTAGGAATGTCTGGTCTATACCGTTTGCCCGTAACGTCATCAGGTGTACCGCAGTGAACCAGTAAGGGTTCACATACTACCCCGGAGTACCGGTGGGTGTACCGATACTACGGCAGAGTAACGGTGGGGGTACCGCTACTACCCCAGAACATCGGGTATGGGTGCCAAGCCTAATGCGGAGCATCAGGTAGTGATAGCGGGTCTTACCTGTGGGGTCCGGTAGGGAGGCCGGTTCTAGTCCAGCGCGCACGAAGGGACAGCTGGTGTTCTCTGGCGCATCACAAAGGGTTCCGTTCCAAGCCCAGAGTACCGGTGGGGGAACCGGTTCTACCTCGAAACATTTGGTAGGTATACCAGGCCTACCCCGGAGGGTCAGGTAGGAAGGGTGGGCGTAAAGCGGCGAGCCCCTATGGTCAGCAGGTGTACCCCGGCACACCAGTAAGGGTTCCGGTACAATCGAGGAGTACCGGTGGGTATAGCAATATTACCGCGGAGTACCTGTGGGTGTACCGGTACTACCCCAGATTGTCGGGTAGGGGGCCAGGCCTACCGCAGAGCATCAGGTAGGGATACCGGGCCTAGCCTGGAGGGTCAGGTAGGAATGTCTGGTCTACACAGCAGGCCCGTAAGGTCAGCATGTGTACCCCAGCGAAACAGTAAGGGTTCAGGTACTACCCTGGAGTACCGGTGGGTGTACCAATACTACCGCAGAGTACCGGTGGGGGTACCGGTACTACCCCAGCATATCGGGTAGGGGTGCCAGACCAACAACGGAGCATCAGGTAGGGATACCGGGACTAACACGGAGGGTCAGGTAGGAATGTCTGGTCTATACCGTTTGCCCGTAACGTCATCAGGTGTACCCCAGTGAACCAGTAAGGGTTCACATACTACCCCGGAGTACCGGTGGGTGTACCGATACTACGGCAGAGTAACGGTGGGGGTACCGCTACTACCCCAGAAGATCGGGTATGGGTGCCAAGCCTAATGCGGAGCATCAGGTAGGGATAGCGGGTCTAACCTGTGGGGTCCGGTAGGGAGGCCGGGTCTAGTCCAGCGCGCACGAAGGGACAGCTGGTGTTCTCTGGCGCATCACAAAGGGTTCCGTTCCAACCCCAGAGTACCGGTGGGGGAACCGGTTCTACCTTGAAACATTTGGTAGGTATACCAGGCCTACCCCGGCGGGTCAGGTAGGAAGTGTGGGCGTAAAGCGGCGAGCCCATAGGGTCAGCAGTTGTACCCGGGCGCACCAGTAAGGGTTCCGGTACAATCGAGGAGTACCGGTGGGTATAGCAATATTACAGCGGAGTACCTGTGGGTGTACCGGAACTACCCCAGATTGTCGGGTAGGGGGCCAGGCCTACCGCAGAGCATCAGGTAGGGATACCGGGCCTAGCCTGGAGGGTCAGGTAGGAATGTCTGGTCTACACAGCACGCCCGTAAGGTCAGCAGGTGTACCCCAGCGAACCAGTAAGGGTTCAGGTACTACCCTGGAGTACCGGTGGGTGTACCAATACTACCGCAGAGTACCTGTGGGGGTACCGGTACTACCCCAGCATATCGGGTAGGGGTGCCAGGACAACAACGGAGCATCAGGTAGGGATACCGGGACTAACACGGAGGGTCAGGTAGGAATGTCTGGTCTATACCGTTTGCCCGTAACGTCATCAGGTGTACCCCAGTGAACCAGTAAGGGTTCACGTACTACCCCGGAGTACCGGTGGGTGTACCGATACTACCGCAGAGTAACGGAGGGGGTAGCGCTACTACCCCAGAACATCGGGTATGGGTGCCAAGCCTAATGCGGAGCATCAGGTAGGGATAGCGGGTCTAACCTGTGGGGTCCGGTAGGGAGGCCGCGTCTAGTCCAGCGCGCACGAAGGGACAGCTGGTGTTCTCTGGCGCATCACAAAGGGTTCCGTTCCAAACCCAGAGTACCGGTGGGGGAACCGGTTCTACCTCGAAACATCGGGTAGGTATACCAGACCTACCCCGGCGGGTCAGGTAGGAAGGGTGGGCGTAAAGCGGCGAGCCCATAGGGTCAGCAGGTGTACCCCGGCGCACCAGTAAGTGTTCCGGTACAATCCAGGAGTACCGGTGGGTATAGCAAAACCACCGCGGAATACTGGTGGGTGTACCGGTACTACCCCAGATTGTCGGGTAGGGGGCAAGGCCTACCGCAGAGCATCAGGTAGGGATACCGGGCCTAGCCTGGAGGGTCAGGTAGGAATGTCTGGTCTACAGACCACGCCAGTAAGGTCAGCAGGTGTACCCCAGCGAACCAGTAAGGGTTCAGGTACTACCCTGGAGAACCGGTGGGTGTACCAATACTACCGCAGAGTACCGGTGGGGGTAGCGGTACTACCCCAGCATATCGGGTAGGGGTGCCAGGCCAACAACGGAGCATCAGGTAGGGATACCGGGACTAACACGGAGGGTCAGGTAGGAATGTCTGGTCTATACCGTTTGCCCGTAACGTCATCAGGTGTACCGCAGTGAACCAGTAAGGGTTCACATACTACCCCGGAGTACCGGTGGGTGTACCGATACTACGGCAGAGTAACGGTGGGGGTACCGCTACTACCCCAGAACATCGGGTATGGGTGCCAAGCCTAATGCGGAGCATCAGGTAGTGATAGCGGGTCTTACCTGTGGGGTCCGGTAGGGAGGCCGGTTCTAGTCCAGCGCGCACGAAGGGACAGCTGGTGTTCTCTGGCGCATCACAAAGGGTTCCGTTCCAAGCCCAGAGTACCGGTGGGGGAACCGGTTCTACCTCGAAACATTTGGTAGGTATACCAGGCCTACCCCGGAGGGTCAGGTAGGAAGGGTGGGCGTAAAGCGGCGAGCCCCTAGGGTCAGCAGGTGTACCCCGGCACACCAGTAAGGGTTCCGGTACAATCGAGGAGTACCGGTGGGTATAGCAATATTACCGCGGAGTACCTGTGGGTGTACCGGTACTACCCCAGATTGTCGGGTAGGGGGCCAGGCCTACCGCAGAGCATCAGGTAGGGATACCGGGCCTAGCCTGGAGGGTCAGGTAGGAATGTCTGGTCTACACAGCACGCCCGTAAGGTCAGCAGGTGTACCCCAGCGAACCAGTAAGGGTTCAGGTACTACCCTGGAGTACCGGTGGGTGTACCAATACTACCGCAGAGTACCGGTGGGGGTACCGGTACTACCCCAGCATATCGGGTAGGGGTGCCAGACCAACAACGGAGCATCAGGTAGGGATACCGGGACTAACACGGAGGGTCAGGTAGGAATGTCTGGTCTATACCGCGTGCCCGTAACGTCATCAGGTGTACCCCAGTGAACCAGTAAGGGTTCAAGTACTACCCCGGATTACCGGTGGGTGTACCGATACTACCGCAGAGTAACGGTGGGGGTACCGCTACTACCCCAGAAGATCGGGTATGGGTGCCAAGCCTAATGCGGAGCATCAGGTAGGGATAGCGGGTCTAACCTGTGGGGTCCGGTAGGGAGGCCGGGTCTAGTCCAGCGCGCACGAAGGGACAGCTGGTGTTCTCTGGCGCATCACAAAGGGTTCCGTTCCAACCCCAGAGTACCGGTGGGGGAACCGGTTCTACCTCGAAACATCGGGTAGGTATTCCAGGCCTAACCCGGAGGGTCAGGTAGGAAGGGTGGGCGTAAAGCGGCGAGCCCATAGGGTCAGCAGGTGTAACCCGGCGCACCAGTAAGGGTTCCGGTACAATCCAGGAGTACCGGTGGGTATAGCAAAATTACCGCGGAGTACCTCTGGGTGTACCGGTACTACCCCAGATTGTCGGGTAGGGGGCCAGGCCTACCGCAGAGCATCAGGTAGGGATACCGGGCCTAGCCTGGAGGGTCAGGTAGGAATGTCTGGTCTACACAGCAGGCCCGTAAGGTCAGCAAGTGTACCCCAGCGAAACAGTAAGGGTTCAGGTACTACCCTGGAGTACCGGTGGGTGTACCGATACTACCGCTGAGTATCGGTGGGCTTACCGGTACTACCCCAGCATATCGGGTAGGGGTGCCAGGCCAACAACGGAGCATCAGGTAGGGATACCGGGCCTAAAACGGAGGGTCAGGTAGGAATGTCTGGTCTACACCGCGCGCCAGTAACGTCATCAGGTGTACCCCAGTGAACCAGTAAGGGTTCACGTATTACCCCGGAGTACCGGTGGGTGTACCGATACTACCGCAGAGTAACGGTGGGGGTACCGCTACTACCCCAGAACATCGGGTATGGGTGCCAAGCCTAATGCGGAGCATCAGGTAGGGATAGCGGGTGTAACCTGTGGGGTCCGGTAGGGAGGCCAGGTCTAGTCCAGCGCGCACGAAGGGACAGCTGGTGTTCTCTGGCACATCACAAAGAGTTCCGTTCCAACCCCAGAGTACCGGTGGGGGAACCGGTTCTAGCTCGAAACATCGGGCAGGTATACCAGGCCTACCCCGGCGGGTCAGGTAGGAAGGGTGTGCGTAAAGCGGCGCACCCGTAGGGTCAGCAGGTGTACCCCGGCGCACCAGTAAGGGTTCCGGTACAATCCAGGAGTACCGGTGGGTATAGCAAAAGTACCGCGGAGTACCTGTGCGTGTACCGGTACTACCCCAGATTGTCGGGTAGGGGGCCAGGCCTACCACAGAGCATCAGGTAGGGATACCGGGCCTAGCCTGGAGGGTCAGGTAGGAATGTCTGGTCTACACAGCAGGCCCGTAAGGTCAGCAGGTGTACCCCAGCGAACCAGTAAGTGTTCAGGTACTGCCCTGGAGTACCGGTGGGTGTACCAATACTACCGCAGAGTACCGGTGGGGGTACCGGTACTACCCCAGCATATCGGGTAGGGGTGCCAGGCCAACAACGGAGCATCAGGTAGGGATACCGGGCCTAAAACGGAGGGTCAGGTAGGAATGTCTGGTCTAGACCATGCGCCAGTAACGTCAGCAGGTGTACCCCAGTGAACCAGTAAGGGTTCACGTACTACCCCGGAGTACCGGTGGGTGTACCGATACTACCGCAGAGTAACGGTGGGGGTACCGCTACTACCCCAGAACATAGCGTATGGGTGCCAAGCCTAATGCGGAGCATCAGGTAGGGATAGCGGGTGTAACCTGTGGGGTCCGGTAGGGAGGCCGCGTCTAGTCCAGCGCGCACGAAGGGACAGCTGGTGTTCTCTGGCGCATCACAAAGGGTTCCGTTCCAACCCCAGAGTACCGGTGGGGGAACCGGTTCTACCTCGAAACATCGGGTAGGTATACCAGGCCTACCCCGGAGGGTCAGGTAGGAAGGGTGGGTCCAAAGCAGTGTGCCTGTAGGTTTAGCAGTTGTACCCCGGCGCACCAGTAAGGGTTCCGGTACCATCCAGGAGTACCGGTGGGTATAGCAATATTACCGCGGAGTACCTCTGTGTGTACCGATACTACCCCAGATTGTCGGGTAGGGGGCCAGGCCTACCGCAGAGCATCAGGTAGGGGTACCGGGCCTAGCCTGGAGGGTCAGGTAGGAATGTCTGGTCTACACAGCAGGCCCGTAAGGTCAGCAGGTGTACCCCAGCGAACCAGTAAGTGTTCAGGTACTGCCCTGGAGTACCGGTGGGTGTACCAATACTACCGCAGAGTACCGGTGGGGGTACCGGTACTACCCCAGCATATCGGGTAGGGGTGCCAGGCCAACAACGGAGCATCAGGTAGGGATGCCGCGCCTAAAACGGAGGGTCAGGTAGGAATGTCTGGTCTACACCGCGCGCCAGTAACGTCAGCAGGTGTACCCCAGTGAACCAGTAAGGGTTCACGTACTACCCCGGAGTACCGGTGGGTGTACCGATACTACCGCAGAGTAACGGTGGGGGTACCGCTACTACCCCAGAAGATCGGGTATGGGTGCCAAGCCTAATACGGAGCATCAGGTAGGGATAGCGGGTCTAACCTGTGGGGTCCGGTAGGGAGGCCGGGTCTAGTCCAGTGCGCACGAAGGGACAGCTGGTGTTCTCTGGCGCATCACAAAGGGTTCCGTTCCAAACCCAGAGTACCGGTGGGGGAACCGGTTCTACCTCGAAACATCGGGTAGGTATACCAGGCCTACCCCGGCGGGTCAGGTAGGAAGGGTGGGCGTAAAGCGGCGAGCCCATAGGGTCAGCAGGTGTACCCCGGCGCACCAGTAAGGGTTCCGGTACAATCCAGGAGTACCGGTGGGTATAGCAAAAGTACCGCGGAGTACCTGTGGGTGTACCGGTACTACCCCAGATTGTCGGGTAGGGGGCCAGGCCTACCGCAGAGGATCAGGTAGGGATACCGGGCCTAGCCTGGAGGGTCAGGTAGCAATGTCTGGTCTACAGAGCACGCCCGTAAGGTCAGCAGGTGTACCCCAGCGAACCAGTAAGTGTTCAGGTACTGCCCTGGAGTACCGGTGGGTGTACCAATACTACCGCAGAGTACCGGTGGGGGTACCGGTACTACTCCAGCATATCGGGTAGGGGTGCCAGGCCAACAACGGAGCATCAGGTAGGGATGCCGGGCCTAAAACGGAGGGTCAGGTAGGAATGTCTGGTCTACACCGCGCGCCAGTAACGTCAGCAGGTGTACCCCAGTGAACCAGTAAGGGTTCACGTACTACCCCGGAGTACCGGTGGGTGTACCGATACTACCGCAGAGTAACGGTGGGGGTACCGCTACTACCCCAGAACATCGGGTATGGGTGCCAAGCCTAATGCGGAGCATCAGGTAGGGATAGCGGTTCTAACCTGTGGAGTCCGGTAGGGAGGCCGGGTCTAGTCCAGCGCGCACGAAGGGACAGCTGGTGTTCTCTGGCGCATCACAAAGGGTTCCGTTCCAAACCCAGAGTACCGGTGGGGGAACCGGTTCTACCTCGAAACATCGGGTATGTATACCAGGCCTACCCCGGCGGGTCAGGTAGGAAGGGTGGGCGTAAAGCGGCGAGCCCTTAGGGTCAGCAGGTGTACCCCGGCGCACCAGTAAGGGTTCCGGTACAATCCAGGAGTACCGGTGGGTATAGCAAAAGTACCGCGGAGTACCTGTGGGTGTCCCGGTACTACCCCAGATTGTCGGGTAGGGGGCCAGGCCTACCGCAGAGCATCAGGTAGGGATACCGGGCCTAGCCTGGAGGGTCAGGTAGGAATGTCTGGTCTACACAGCACGCCCGTAAGGTCAGCAGGTGTACCCCAGCGAACCAGTAAGGGTTCAGGTACTACCCTGGAGTACCGGTGGGTGTACCAATACTACCGCAGAGTACCGGTGGGGGTACCGGTACTACCCCAGCATATCGGGTAGGGGTGCCAGGCCAACAACGGAGCATCAGGTAGGGATACCGGAACTAACACGGAGGGTCAGGTAGGAATGTCTGGTCTATACCGTTTGCCCGTAACGTCATCAGGTGTACCCCAGTGAACCAGTAAGGGTTCAAGTACTACCCCGGAGTACCGGTGGGTGTACCGATACTACCGCAGAGTAACGGTGGGGGTACCGCTACTACCCCAGAAGATCGGGTATGGGTGCCAAGCCTAATGCGGAGCATCAGGTAGGGATAGCGGGTCTAACCTGTGGGGTCCGGTAGGGAGGCCGGGTCTAGTCCAGCGCGCACGAAGGGACAGCTGGTGTTCTCTGGCGCATCACAAAGGGTTCCGTTCCAACCCCAGAGTACCGGTGGGGGAACCGGTTCTACCTCGAAACATCGGGTAGGTATTCCAGGCCTAACCCGGAGGGTCAGGTAGGAAGGGTGGGCGTAAAGCGGCGAGCCCATAGGGTCAGCAGGTGTAACCCGGCGCACCAGTAAGGGTTCCGGTACAATCCAGGAGTACCGGTGGGTATAGCAAAATTACCGCGGAGTACCTCTGGGTGTACCGGTACTACCCCAGATTGTCGGGTAGGGGGCCAGGCCTACCGCAGACCATCAGGTAGGGATACCGGGCCTAGCCTGGAGGGTCAGGTAGGAATGTCTGGTGTACAGAGCACGCCCGTAAGGTCAGCAGGTGTACCCCAGCGAACCAGTAAGGGTTCAGGTACTACCCTGGAGTACCGGTGGGTGTACCAATACTACCGCAGAGTACCGGTGGGGGTACCGGTACTACCCCAGCATATCGGGTAGGGGTGCCAGACCAACAACGGAGCATCAGGTAGGGATACCGGGACTAACACGGAGGGTCAGGTAGGAATGTCTGGTCTATACCGCGTGCCCGTAACGTCATCAGGTGTACCCCAGTGAACCAGTAAGGGTTCAAGTACTACCCCGGATTACCGGTGGGTGTACCGATACTACCGCAGAGTAACGGTGGGGGTACCGCTACTACCCCAGAAGATCGGGTATGGGTGCCAAGCCTAATGCGGAGCATCAGGTAGGGATAGCGGGTCTAACCTGTGGGGTCCGGTAGGGAGGCCGGGTCTAGTCCAGCGCGCACGAAGGGACAGCTGGTGTTCTCTGGCGCATCACAAAGGGTTCCGTTCCAACCCCAGAGTACCGGTGGGGGAACCGGTTCTACCTTGAAACATTTGGTAGGTATACCAGGCCTACCCCGGCGGGTCAGGTAGGAAGTGTGGGCGTAAAGCGGCGAGCCCATAGGGTCAGCAGTTGTACCCGGGCGCACCAGTAAGGGTTCCGGTACAATCCAGGAGTACCGGTGGGTATAGCAAAAGTACCACGGAGTACCTGTGGGTGTACCGGTACTACCCCAGATTGTCGGGTAGGGGGCCAGGCCTACCGCAGAGCATCAGGTAGGGATACCGGGCCTAGCCTGGAGGGTCAGGTAGGAATGTCTGGTCTACACAGCAGGCCCGTAAGGTCAGCAAGTGTACCCCAGCGAAACAGTAAGGGTTCAGGTACTACCCTGGAGTACCGGTGGGTGTACCGATACTACCGCTGAGTATCGGTGGGCTTACCGGTACTACCCCAGCATATCGGGTAGGGGTGCCAGGCCAACAACGGAGCATCAGGTAGGGATACCGGGCCTAAAACGGAGGGTCAGGTAGGAATGTCTGGTCTACACCGCGCGCCAGTAACGTCATCAGGTGTACCCCAGTGAACCAGTAAGGGTTCACGTATTACCCCGGAGTACCGGTGGGTGTACCGATACTACCGCAGAGTAACGGTGGGGGTACCGCTACTACCCCAGAACATCGGGTATGGGTGCCAAGCCTAATGCGGAGCATCAGGTAGGGATAGCGGGTGTAACCTGTGGGGTCCGGTAGGGAGGCCAGGTCTAGTCCAGCGCGCACGAAGGGACAGCTGGTGTTCTCTGGCACATCACAAAGAGTTCCGTTCCAACCCCAGAGTACCGGTGGGGGAACCGGTTCTAGCTCGAAACATCGGGCAGGTATACCAGGCCTACCCCGGCGGGTCAGGTAGGAAGGGTGTGCGTAAAGCGGCGCACCCGTAGGGTCAGCAGGTGTACCCCGGCGCACCAGTAAGGGTTCCGGTACAATCCAGGAGTACCGGTGGGTATAGCAAAAGTACCGCGGAGTACCTGTGCGTGTACCGGTACTACCCCAGATTGTCGGGTAGGGGGCCAGGCCTACCACAGAGCATCAGGTAGGGATACCGGGCCTAGCCTGGAGGGTCAGGTAGGAATGTCTGGTCTACACAGCAGGCCCGTAAGGTCAGCAGGTGTACCCCAGCGAACCAGTAAGTGTTCAGGTACTGCCCTGGAGTACCGGTGGGTGTACCAATACTACCGCAGAGTACCGGTGGGGGTACCGGTACTACCCCAGCATATCGGGTAGGGGTGCCAGGCCAACAACGGAGCATCAGGTAGGGATACCGGGCCTAAAACGGAGGGTCAGGTAGGAATGTCTGGTCTAGACCATGCGCCAGTAACGTCAGCAGGTGTACCCCAGTGAACCAGTAAGGGTTCACGTACTACCCCGGAGTACCGGTGGGTGTACCGATACTACCGCAGAGTAACGGTGGGGGTACCGCTACTACCCCAGAACATAGCGTATGGGTGCCAAGCCTAATGCAGAGCATCAGGTAGGGATAGCGGGTGTAACCTGTGGGGTCCGGTAGGGAGGCCGCGTCTAGTCCAGCGCGCACGAAGGGACAGCTGGTGTTCTCTGGCGCATCACAAAGGGTTCCGTTCCAACCCCAGAGTACCGGTGGGGGAACCGGTTCTACCTCGAAACATCGGGTAGGTATACCAGGCCTACCCCGGAGGGTCAGGTAGGAAGGGTGGGTCAAAAGCAGTGTGCCTGTAGGTTTAGCAGTTGTACCCCGGCGCACCAGTAAGGGTTCCGGTACCATCCAGGAGTACCGGTGGGTATAGCAATATTACCGCGGAGTACCTCTGTGTGTACCGATACTACCCCAGATTGTCGGGTAGGGGGCCAGGCCTACCGCAGAGCATCAGGTAGGGGTACCGGGCCTAGCCTGGAGGGTCAGGTAGGAATGTCTGGTCTACACAGCAGGCCCGTAAGGTCAGCAGGTGTACCCCAGCGAACCAGTAAGTGTTCAGGTACTGCCCTGGAGTACCGGTGGGTGTACCAATACTACCGCAGAGTACCGGTGGGGGTACCGGTACTACCCCAGCATATCGGGTAGGGGTGCCAGGCCAACAACGGAGCATCAGGTAGGGATACCGGGCCTAGCCTGGAGGGTCAGGTAGGAATGTCTAGTCTATACCGCGTGCCCGTAACGTCAGCAGGTGTACCCCAGTGAACCAGTAAGGGTTCACGTACTACCCCGGAGTACCGGTGGGTGTACCGATACTACCGCAGAGTAACGGTGGGGGTACCGCTACTACCCCAGAAGATCGGGTATGGGTGCCAAGCCTAATGCGGAGCATCAGGTAGGGATACCGGGTCTAACCTCTGGGGTCCGGTAGGGAGGCCGGGTCTAGTCCAGTGCGCACGAAGGGACAGCTGGTGTTCTCTGGCGCATCACAAAGGGTTCCGTTCCAAACCCAGAGTACCGGTGGGGGAACCGGTTCTACCTCGAAACATCGGGTAGGTATACCAGGCCTACCCCGGCGGGTCAGGTAGGAAGGGTGGGCGTAAAGCGGCGAGCCCATAGGGTCAGCAGGTGTACCCCGGCGCACCAGTAAGGGTTCCGGTACAATCCAGGAGTACCGGTGGGTATAGCAAAAGTACCGCGGAGTACCTGTGGGTGTACCGGTACTACCCCAGATTGTCGGGTAGGGGGCCAGGCCTACCGCAGAGGATCAGGTAGGGATACCGGGCCTAGCCTGGAGGGTCAGGTAGCAATGTCTGGTCTACAGAGCACGCCCGTAAGGTCAGCAGGTGTACCCCAGCGAACCAGTAAGGGTTCAGGTACTGCCCTGGAGTACCGGTGGGTGTACCAATACTACCGCAGAGTACCGGTGGGGGTACCGGTACTACTCCAGCATATCGGGTAGGGGTGCCAGGCCAACAACGGAGCATCAGGTAGGGATGCCGGGCCTAAAACGGAGGGTCAGGTAGGAATGTCTGGTCTACACCGCACGCCAGTAACGTCAGCAGGTGTACCCCAGTGAACCAGTAAGGGTTCACGTACTACCCCGGAGTACCGGTGGGTGTACCGATACTACCGCAGAGTAACGGTGGGGGTACCGCTACTACCCCAGAACATCGGGTATGGGTGCCAAGCCTAATGCGGAGCATCAGGTACGGATAGCGGGTCTAACCTGTGGAGTCCGGTAGGGAGGCCGGGTCTAGTCCAGCGCGCACGAAGGGACAGCTGGTGTTCTCTGGCGCATCACAAAGGGTTCCGTTCCAAACCCAGAGTACCGGTGGGGGAACCGGTTCTACCTCGAAACATCGGGTATGTATACCAGGCCTACCCCGGCGGGTCAGGTAGGAAGGGTGGGCGTAAAGGGGCGAGCCCTTAGGGTCAGCAGGTGTACCCCGGCGCACCAGTAAGGGTTCCGGTACAATCCAGGAGTACCGGTGGGTATAGCAAAAGTACCGCGGAGTACCTGTGGGTGTCCCGGTACTACCCCAGATTGTCGGGTAGGGGGCCAGGCCAACCGCAGAGGATCAGGTAGGGATACCGGGCCTAGCCTGGAGGGTCAGGTAGGAATGTCTGGTCTACAGAGCACGCCCGTAAGGTCAGCAGGTGTACCCCAGCGAACCAGTAAGTGTTCAGGTACTGCCCTGGAGTACCGGTGGGTGTATCAATACTACCGCAGAGTACCGGTGGGGGTACCGGTACTACCCCAGCATATCGGGTAGGGGTGCCAGGCCAACAACGGAGCATCAGGTAGGGATACCGGGACTAACACGGAGGGTCAGGTAGGAATGTCTGGTCTATACCGTTTGCCCGTAACGTCATCAGGTGTACCCCAGTGAACCAGTAAGGGTTCACGTACTACCCCGGAGTACCGGTGGGTGTACCGATACTACCGCAGAGTAACGGTGGGGGTACCGCTACTACCCCAGAACATCGGGTATGGGTGCCAAGCCTAATGCGGAGCATCAGGTAGGGATAGCGGGTCTAACCTGTGGGGTCCGGTAGGGAGGCCGGGTCTAGTCCAGCGCGCACGAAGGGACAGCTGGTGTTCTCTGGCGCATCACAAAGGGTTCCGTTCCAAGCCCAGAGTACCGGTGGGGGAACCGGTTCTACCTCGAAACATCGGGTAGGTATACCAGACCTACCCCGGCGGGTCAGTTAGGAAGGGTGGGTCCAAAGCAGTGTGCCCGTAGGGTCAGCAGGTGTGCCCCGGCGCACCAGTAAGGGTTCCGGTACAATCCAGGAGTACCGGTGGGTATAGCAAAAGTACCGCGGAGTACCTGTGGGTGTACCGGTACTACCCCAGATTGTCGGGTAGGGGGCCAGGCCTACCGCAGAGGATCAGGTAGGGATACCGGGCCTAGCCTGGAGGGTCAGGTAGCAATGTCTGGTCTACAGAGCACGCCCGTAAGGTCAGCAGGTGTACCCCAGCGAACCAGTAAGTGTTCAGGTACTGCCCTGGAGTACCGGTGGGTGTACCAATACTACCGCAGAGTACCGGTGGGGGTACCGGTACTACTCCAGCATATCGGGTAGGGGTGCCAGGCCAACAACGGAGCATCAGGTAGGGATGCCGGGCCTAAAACGGAGGGTCAGGTAGGAATGTCTGGTCTACACCGCGCGCCAGTAACGTCAGCAGGTGTACCCCAGTGAACCAGTAAGGGTTCACGTACTACCCCGGAGTACCGGTGGGTGTACCGATACTACCGCAGAGTAACGGTGGGGGTACCGCTACTACCCCAGAACATCGGGTATGGGTGCCAAGCCTAATGCGGAGCATCAGGTAGGGATAGCGGGTCTAACCTGTGGGGTCCGGTAGGGAGGCCGCGTCTAGTCCAGCGCGCACGAAGGGACAGCTGGTGTTCTCTGGCGCATCACAAAGGGTTCCGTTCCAACCCCAGAGTACCGGTGGGGGAACCGGTTCTACCTCGAAACATCGGGTAGGTATACCAGACCTACCCCGGCGGGTCAGTTAGGAAGGGTGGGTCCAAAGCAGTGTGCCCGTAGGGTCAGCAGGTGTGCCCCGGCGCACCAGTAAGGGTTCCGGTACAATCCAGGAGTACCGGTGGGTATAGCAAAAGTACCGCGGAGTACCTGTGGGTGTACCGGTACTACCCCAGATTGTCGGGTAGGGGGCCAGGCCTACCACAGAGCATCAGGTAGGGATACCGGGCCTAGCCTGGAGGGTCAGGTAGCAATGTCTGGTCTACAGAGCACGCCCGTAAGGTCAGCAGGTGTACCCCAGCGAACCAGTAAGTGTTCAGGTACTGCCCTGGAGTACCGGTGGGTGTACCAATACTACCGCAGAGTACCGGTGGGGGTACCGGTACTACTCCAGCATATCGGGTAGGGGTGCCAGGCCAACAACGGAGCATCAGGTAGGGATGCCGGGCCTAAAACGGAGGGTCAGGTAGGAATGTCTGGTCTACACCGCGCGCCAGTAACGTCAGCAGGTGTACCCCAGTGAACCAGTAAGGGTTCACGTACTACCCCGGAGTACCGGTGGGTGTACCGATACTACCGCAGAGTAACGGTGGGGGTACCGCTACTACCCCAGAACATCGGGTATGGGTGCCAAGCCTAATGCGGAGCATCAGGTAGGGATAGCGGGTCTAACCTGTGGGGTCCGGTAGGGAGGCCGGGTCTAGTCCAGCTCGCACGAAGGGACAGCTGGTGTTCTCTGGCGCATCACAAAGGGTTCCGTTCCAAACCCAGAGTACCGGTGGGGGAACCGGTTCTACCTCGAAACATCGGGTAGGTATACCAGACCTACCCCGGCGGGTCAGTTAGGAAGGGTGGGTCCAAAGCAGTGTGCCCGTAGGGTCAGCAGGTGTGCCCCGGCGCACCAGTAAGGGTTCCGGTACAATCCAGGAGTACCGGTGGGTATAGCAAAAGTACCGCGGAGTACCTGTGGGTGTACCGGTACTACCCCAGATTGTCGGGTAGGGGGCCAGGCCTACCGCAGAGGATCAGGTAGGGATACCGGGCCTAGCCTGGAGGGTCAGGTAGCAATGTCTGGTCTACAGAGCACGCCCGTAAGGTCAGCAGGTGTACCCCAGCGAACCAGTAAGTGTTCAGGTACTGCCCTGGAGTACCGGTGGGTGTACCAATACTACCGCAGAGTACCTGTGGGGGTACCGGTACTACTCCAGCATATCGGGTAGGGGTGCCAGGCCAACAACGGAGCATCAGGTAGGGATGCCGGGCCTAAAACGGAGGGTCAGGTAGGAATGTCTGGTCTACACCGCGCGCCAGTAACGTCAGCAGGTGTACCCCAGTGAACCAGTAAGGGTTCACGTACTACCCCGGAGTACCGGTGGGTGTACCGATACTACCGCAGAGTAACGGTGGGGGTACCGCTACTACCCCAGAACATCGGGTATGGGTGCCAAGCCTAATGCGGAGCATCAGGTAGGGATAGCGGGTCTAACCTGTGGGGTCCGGTAGGGAGGCCGCGTCTAGTCCAGCGCGCACGAAGGGACAGCTGGTGTTCTCTGGCGCATCACAAAGGGTTCCGTTCCAAACCCAGAGTACCGGTGGGGGAACCGGTTCTACCTCGAAACATCGGGTATGTATACCAGGCCTACCCCGGCGGGTCAGGTAGGAAGGGTGGGCGTAAAGCGGCGAGCCCATAGGGTCAGCAGGTGTACCCCGGCGCACCAGTAAGGGTTCCGGTACAATCCAGGAGTACCGGTGGGTATAGCAAAAGTACCGCGGAGTACCTGTGGGTGTACCAGTACTACCCCAGATTGTCGGGTAGGGGGCCAGGCCTACCGCAGAGCATCAGGTAGGGATACCGGGCCTAGCCTGGAGGGTCAGGTAGGAATGTCTGGTCTACAGAGCACGCCCGTAAGGTCAGCAGGTGTACCCCAGCGAACCAGTAAGGGTTCAGGAACTGCCCTGGAGTACCGCTGGGTGTACCGATACTATCGCAGAGTAACGGTGGGGGTACCACTACTACCCCAGAACATCGGGTATGGGTGCCAAGCCTAATGCGGAGCATCAGGTAGGGATAGCGGGTCTAACCTGTGGGGTCCGGTAGGGAGGCCGGGTCTAGTCCAGCGCGCACGAAGGGACAGCTGGTGTTCTCTGGCGCATCACAAAGGGTTCCGTTCCAACCCCAGAGTACCGGTGGGGGAACCGGTTCTACCTCGAAACATCGGGTAGGTATACCAGACCTACCCCGGCGGGTCAGTTAGGAAGGGTGGGTCCAAAGCAGTGTGCCCGTAGGGTCAGCAGGTGTACCCCGGCGCACCAGTAAGGGTTCCGGTAAAATCCAGGAGTACCGGTGGGTATAGCAAAAGTACCGCGGAGTACCTGTGGGTGTACCGGTACTACCCCAGATTGTCGGGTAGGGGGCCAGGCCTACCGCAGAGGATCAGGTAGGGATACCGGGCCTAGCCTGGAGGGTCAGGTAGGAATGTCTGGTCTACACAGCACGCCCGTAAGGTCAGCAGGTGTACCCCAGCGAACCAGTAAGTGTTCAGGTACTGCCCTGGAGTACCGGTGGGTGTACCAATACTACCGCAGAGTACCGGTGGGGGTACCGGTACTACTCCAGCATATCGGGTAGGGGTGCCAGGCCAACAACGGAGCATCAGGTAGGGATGCCGGGCCTAAAACGGAGGGTCAGGTAGGAATGTCTGGTCTACACCGCGCGCCAGTAACGTCAGCAGGTGTACCCCAGTGAACCAGTAAGGGTTCACGTACTACCCCGGAGTACCGGTGGGTGTACCGATACTACCGCAGAGTAACGGTGGGGGTACCGCTACTACCCCAGAACATCGGGTATGGGTGCCAAGCCTAATGCGGAGCATCAGGTAGGGATAGCGGGTCTAACCTGTGGAGTCCGGTAGGGAGTCCGGTTCTAGTCCAGAGCGCACGAAGGGACAGCTGTTGTTCTCTGGCGCATCACAAACGGTTCCGTTCCAAACCCAGAGTACCGGTGGGGGAACCGGTTCTACCTCGAAACATTTGGTAGGTATACCAGGCCTACCCCGGCGGGTCAGGTAGGAAGGGTGGGCGTAAAGCGGCGAGACCATAGGGTCAGCAGGTGTACCCCGGCGCACCAGTAAGGGCTCCGGTACAATCCAGGAGTACCGGTGGGTATAGCAAAAGTACCGCGGAGTACCTGTGGGTGTACCGGTACTACCCCAGATTGTCGGGTAGGGGGCCAGGCCTACCGCAGAGCATCAGGTAGGGATACCGGGCCTAGCCTGGAGGGTCAGGTAGGAATGTCTGGTCTACACAGCACGCCCGTAAGGTCAGCAGGTGTACCCCAGCGAACCAGTAAGTGTTCAGGTACTGCCCTGGAGTACCGGTGGGTGTACCAATACTACCGCAGAGTACTGGTGGGGGTTGCGGTACTACCCCAGCATATCGGGCAGGGGTGCCAGGCCAACAACGGAGCATCAGGTAGGGATACCGGGCCTAAAACGGAGGGTCAGGTAGGAATGTCTGGTCTACACCACGTGCCAGTAACATCAGCAGGTGTACCCCAGTGAACCAGTAAGGGTACACATACTACCCTGGAGTACCGGTGGGTGTACCGATACTACCGCAGAGTAACGGTGGGGGTACCGCTAGTACCCCAGAACATCGGGTATGGGTGCCAAGCCTAATGCGGAGCATCAGGTAGGGATAGCGGGTCTAACCTGTGGGGTCCGGTAGGGAGGCCGGGTCTAGTCCAGCGCGCACGACGGGACAGCTGGTGTTCTCTGGCGCATCACTAAGGGTTCCGTTCCAAACCCAGAGTACCGGTAGGGGAACCGGTTCTACCTCGAAACATCGGGTAGGTATACCAGGCCTACCCCGGCGGGTCAGGTAGGAAGGGTGGGCGTAAAGCGGCGCACCCGTAGGGTCAGCAGGTGTACCCCGGCGCACCAGTAAGGGTTCCGGTACAATCCAGGAGTACCGGTGGGTATAGCAAAATTACCGCGGAGTACCTGTGGGTGTACCGGTACTACCCCAGATTGTCGGGTAGGGGGCCAGGCCTACCACAGAGCATCAGGTAGGGATACCGGGCCTAGCCTGGAGGGTCAGGTAGGAATGTCTGGTCTACACAGCAGGCCCGTAAGGTCAGCAGGTGTACCCCAGCGAACCAGTAAGTGTTCAGGTACTGCCCTGGAGTACCGGTGGGTGTACCAATACTACCGCAGTGTACCGGTGGGGGTACCGGTACTACCCCAGCATATCGGGTAGGGGTGCCAGGCCAACAACGGAGCATCAGGTATGGATACCGGGCCTAAAACGGAGGGTCAGGTAGGAATGTCTGGTCTAGACCACGCGCCAGTAACGTCAGCAGGTGTACCCCAGTGAACCAGTAAGGGTTCACGTACTACCCCGGAGTACCGGTGGGTGTACCGATACTACCGCAGAGTAACGGTGGGGGTACCGCTACTACCCCAGAACATAGCGTATGGGTGCCAAGCCTAATGCGGAGCATCAGGTAGGGATAGCGGTCTAACCTGTGGGGTCCGGTAGGGAGGCCGGGTCTAGTCCAGCGCGCACGAAGGGACAGCTGGTGTTCTCTGGCGCATCACAAAGGGTTCCGTTCCAACCCCAGAGTACCGGTGGGGGAACCGGTTCTACCTCGAAACATCGGGTAGGTATACCAGGCCTACCCCGGAGGGTCAGGTAGGAAGGGTGGGTCCTAAGCAGTGTGCCTGTAGGTTTAGCAGTTGTACCCCGGCGCACCAGTAAGGGTTCCGGTACCATCCAGGAGTACGGGTGGGTATAGCAATATTACCGCGGAGTACGTCTGTGTGTACCGATACTACCCCAGATTGTCGGGTAGGGGGCCAGGCCTACCGCAGAGCATCAGGTAGGGGTACCGGGCCTAGCCTGGAGGGTCAGGTAGGAATGTCTGGTCTACAGAGCACGCCCGTAAGGTCAGCAGGTGTACCCCAGTGAACCAGTAAGGGTTCACGTACTACCCCGGAGTACCGGTGGGTGTACCGATACTACCGCAGAGTAACGGTGGGGGTACCGCTACTACCGCAAAAGATCGGGTATGGGTGCCAAGCCTAATGCGGAGCATCAGGTAGGGATAGCGGGTCTAACCTGTGGGGTCCGGTAGGGAGGCCGGGTCTAGTCCAGTGCGCACGAAGGGACAGCTGGTGTTCTCTGGCGCATCACAAAGGGTTCCGTTCCAAACCCAGAGTACCGGTGGGGGAACCGGTTCTACCTCGAAACATCGGGTAGGTATACCAGGCCTACCCCGGCGGGTCAGGTAGGAAGGGTGGGCGTAAAGCGGCGAGCCCATAGGGTCAGCAGATGTAACCCGGCGCACCAGTTAGGGTTCCGGTACAATCCAGGAGTACCGGTGGGTATAGCAAAAGTATCGCGGAGTACCTGTGCGTGTACCGGTACTACCCCAGATTGTCGGGTAGGGGGCCAGGCCTACCGCAGAGGATGAGGTAGGGATACCGGGCCTAGCCTGGAGGGTCAGGTAGGAATGTCTGGTCTACAGAGCACGCCCGTAAGGTCAGCAGGTGTACCCCAGCGAACCAGTAAGTGTTCACGTACTGCCCTGGAGTACCGGTGGGTGTACGAATACTACCGCAGAGTACCGGTGGGGGTAGCGGTACTACCCCAGCATATCGGGTAGGGGTGCCAGGACAACAACGGAGCATCAGGTAGGGATACCGGGACTAACACGGAGGGTCAGGTAGGAATGTCTGGTCTATACCGTTTGCCCGTAACGTCATCAGGTGTACCCCAGTGAACCAGTAAGGGTTCACGTACTACCCCGGAGTACCGGTGGGTGTACCGATACTACCGCAGAGTAACGGAGGGGGTAGCGCTACTACCCCAGAACATCGGGTATGGGTGCCAAGCCTAATGCGGAGCATCAGGTAGGGATAGCGGGTCTAACCTGTGGGGTCCGGTAGGGAGGCCGCGTCTAGTCCAGCGCGCACGAAGGGACAGCTGGTGTTCTCTGGCGCATCACAAAGGGTTCCGTTCCAAACCCAGAGTACCGGTGGGGGAACCGGTTCTACCTCGAAACATCGGGTAGGTATACCAGACCTACCCCGGCGGGTCAGGTAGGAAGGGTGGGTCCAAAGCAGTGTGCCCGTAGGGTCAGCAGGTGTACCCCGGCGCACCAGTAAGTGTTCCGGTACAATCCAGGAGTACCGGTGGGTATAGCAAAACCACCGCGGAATACTGGTGGGTGTACCGGTACTACCCCAGATTGTCGGGTAGGGGGCAAGGCCTACCGCAGAGCATCAGGTAGGGATACCGGGCCTAGCCTGGAGGGTCAGGTAGGAATGTCTGGTCTACAGAGCACGCCAGTAAGGTCAGCAGGTGTACCCCAGCGAACCAGTAAGGGTTCAGGTACTACCCTGGAGTACCGGTGGGTGTACCAATACTACCGCAGAGTACCGGTGGGGGTACCGGTACTACCCCAGCATATCGGGTAGGGGTGCCAGGCCAACAACGGAGCATCAGGTAGGGATACCGGGACTAACACGGAGGGTCAGGTAGGAATGTCTGGTCTATACCGTTTGCCCGTAACGTCATCAGGTGTACCGCAGTGAACCAGTAAGGGTTCACATACTACCCCGGAGTACCGGTGGGTGTACCGATACTACCGCAGAGTAACGGTGGGGGTACCGCTACTACCCCAGAACATCGGGTATGGGTGCCAAGCCTAATGCGGAGCATCAGGTAGGGATAGCGGGTCTAACCTGTGGGGTCCGGTAGGGAGGCCGCGTCTAGTCCAGCGCGCACGAAGGGACAGCTGGTGTTCTCTGGCGCATCACAAAGGGTTCCGTTCCAACCCCAGAGTACCGGTGGGGGAACCGGTTCTACCTCGAAACATCGGGTAGGTATACCAGGCCTACCCCGGCGGGTCAGGTAGGAAGGGTGGGCGTAAAGCGGCGAGCCCATAGGGTCAGCAGGTGTAACCCGGCGCACCAGTAAGGGTTCCGGTACAATCCAGGAGTACCGGTGGGTATAGCAAAATTACCGCGGAGTACCTCTGGGTGTACCGGTACTACCCCAGATTGTCGGGTAGGGGGCCAGGCCTACCGCAGAGCATCAGGTAGGGATACCGGGCCTAGCCTGGAGGGTCAGGTAGGAATGTCTGGTCTACACAGCAGGCCCGTAAGGTCAGCAAGTGTACCCCAGCGAAACAGTAAGGGTTCAGGTACTACCCTGGAGTACCGGTGGGTGTACCGATACTACCGCTGAGTATCGGTGGGCTTACCGGTACTACCCCAGCATATCGGGTAGGGGTGCCAGGCCAACAACGGAGCATCAGGTAGGGATGCCGGGCCTAAAACGGAGGGTCAGGTAGGAATGTCTGGTCTACACCGTTTGCCCGTAACGTCATCAGGTGTACCCCAGTGAACCAGTAAGGGTTCACGTACTACCCCGGAGTACCGGTGGGTGTACCGATACTACCGCAGAGTAACGGAGGGGGTAGCGCTACTACCCCAGAACATCGGGTATGGGTGCCAAGCCTAATGCGGAGCATCAGGTAGGGATAGCGGGTGTAACCTGTGGGGTCCGGTAGGGAGGCCGCGTCTAGTCCAGCGCGCACGAAGGGACAGCTGGTGTTCTCTGGCGCATCACAAAGGGTTCCGTTCCAAACCCAGAGTACCGGTGGGGGAACCGGTTCTACCTCGAAACATCGGGTAGGTATACCAGACCTACCCCGGCGGGTCAGGTAGGAAGGGTGGGTCCAAAGCAGTGTGCCCGTAGGGTCAGCAGGTGTACCCCGGCGCACCAGTAAGTGTTCCGGTACAATCCAGGAGTACCGGTGGGTATAGCAAAACCACCGCGGAATACTGGTGGGTGTACCGGTACTACCCCAGATTGTCGGGTAGGGGGCAAGGCCTACCGCAGAGCATCAGGTAGGGATACCGGGCCTAGCCTGGAGGGTCAGGTAGGAATGTCTGGTCTACAGACCACGCCAGTAAGGTCAGCAGGTGTACCCCAGCGAACCAGTAAGGGTTCAGGTACTACCCTGGAGTACCGGTGGGTGTACCAATACTACCGCAGAGTACCGGTGGGGGTACCGGTACTACCCCAGCATATCGGGTAGGGGTGCCAGGCCAACAACGGAGCATCAGGTAGGGATACCGGGACTAACACGGAGGGTCAGGTAGGAATGTCTGGTCTATACCATTTGCCCGTAACGTCATCAGGTGTACCCCAGTGAACCAGTAAGGGTTCACGTACTACCCCGGAGTACCGGTGGGTGTACCGATACTACCGCAGAGTAACGGTGGGGGTAGCGCTACTACCCCAGAACATCGGGTATGGGTGCCAAGCCTAATGCGGAGCATCAGGTAGGGATACCGGGTCTAACCTGTGGGGTCCGGTAGGGAGGCCGCGTCTAGTCCAGCGCGCACGAAGGGACAGCTGGTGTTCTCTGGCGCATCACAAAGGGTTCCGTTCCAAACCCAGAGTACCGGTGGGGGAACCGGTTCTACCTCGAAACATCGGGTAGGTATACCAGACCTACCCCGGCGGGTCAGGTAGGAAGGGTGGGTCCAAAGCAGTGTGCCCGTAGGGTCAGCAGGTGTACCCCGGCGCACCAGTAAGTGTTCCGGTAAAATCCAGGAGTACCGGTGGGTATAGCAAAAGTACCGCGGAGTACCTGTGGGTGTACCGGTACTACCCCAGATTGTCGGGTAGGGGGCCAGGCCTACCGCAGAGCATCAGGTAGGGATACCGGGCCTAGCCTGGAGGGTCAGGTAGGAATGTCTGGTCTACACAGCAGGCCCGTAAGGTCAGCAAGTGTACCCCAGCGAAACAGTAAGGGTTCAGGTACTACCCTGGAGTACCGGTGGGTGTACCGATACTACCGCTGAGTATCGGTGGGCTTACCGGTACTACCCCAGCATATCGGGTAGGGGTGCCAGGCCAACAACGGAGCATCAGGTAGGGATACCGGGCCTAACACGGAGGGTCAGGTAGGAATGTCTGGTCTATACCTTTTGCCCTTAACGTCAGCAGGTGTACCCCAGTGAACCAGTAAGGGTTCACGTACTACCCCGGAGTACCGGTGGGTGTACCGATACTACCGCAGAGTAACGGTGGGGGTACCGCTACTACCCCAGAACATCGGGTATGGGTGCCAAGCATAATGCGGAGCATCAGGTAGGGGTACCGAGTCTAACCTGTGAGGTCCGGTAGGGAGGCCAGGTCTAGTCCAGCGCGCACGAAGGGACAGCTGGTGTTCTATGGCGCATCACAAAGGGTTCCGTTCCAACCCCAGAGTACCGGTGGGGGAACCGGTTCTACCTCGAAACATCGGGTAGGTATACCAGACCTACCCCGGCGGGTCAGGTAGGAAGGGTGGGTCCAAAGCAGTGTGCCCGTAGGGTCAGCAGGTGTACCCCGGCGCACCAGTAAGGGTTCCGGTACAATCCAGGAGTACCGGTGGGTATAGCAAAAGTACCGCGGAGTACCTGTGGGTGTACCGGTACTACCCCAGATTGTCGGGTAGGGGGCCAGGCCTACCGCAGAGGATCAGGTAGGGATACCGGGCCTAGCCTGGAGGGTCAGGTAGGAATGTCTGGTCTACAGAGCACGCCCGTAAGGTCAGCAGGTGTACCCCAGCGAACCAGTAAGTGTTCAGGTACTGCCCTGGAGTACCGGTGGGTGTACCGATACTACCGCAGAGTACCGGTGGGGGTAGCGGTACTACCCCAGCATATCGGGTAGCGGTGCCAGGCCAACAATGGAGCATCAAGTAGGGATGCCGGGCCTAAAACGGAGGGTCAGGTAGGAATGTCTGGTCTACACCGCGCGCCAGTAAAGTCATCAGGTGTACCCCAGTGAACCAGTAAGGGTTCACGTACTACCCCGGACTACCGGTGAGTGTACTGATACTACGGCAGAGTAACGGTGGGGGTACCGCTACTACCCCAGAACATCGGGTATGGGTGCCAAGCCTAATGCGGAGCATCAGGTAGGGATAGCGGGTCTAACCTGTGGGGTCCGGTAGGGAGGCCGGGTCTAGTCCAGCGCGCACGAAGGGACAGCTGGTGTTCTCTGGCGCATCACAAAGAGTTCCGTTCCAACCCCAGAGTACCGGTGGGGGAACCGGTTCTAGCTCGAAACATCGGGTAGGTATACCAGGCCTACCCCGGCTGGTCAGGTAGGAAGGGTGTGCGTAAAGCGGCGCACCCGTAGGGTCAGCAGGTGTACCCCGGCGCACCAGTAAGGGTTCCGGTACAATCCAGGAGTACCGGTGGGTATAGCAAAAGTACCGCGGAGTACCTGTGCGTGTACCGGTACTACCCCAGATTGTCGGGTAGGGGGCCAGGCCTACCACAGAGCATCAGGTAGGGATACCGGGCCTAGCCTGGAGGGTCAGGTAGGAATGTCTGGTCTACACAGCAGGCCCGTAAGGTCAGCAGGTGTACCCCAGCGAACCAGTAAGTGTTCAGGTACTGCCCTGGAGTACCGGTGGGTGTACCAATACTACCGCAGAGTACCGGTGGGGGTACCGGTACTACCCCAGCATATCGGGTAGGGGTGCCAGGCCAACAACGGAGCATCAGGTAGGGATACCGGGCCTAACACGGAGGGTCAGGTAGGAATGTCTGGTCTAGACCACGCGCCAGTAACGTCATCAGGTGTACCCCAGTGAACCAGTAAGGGTTCACGTACTACCCCGGAGTACCGGTGGGTGTACCGATACTACCGCAGAGTAACGGTGGGGGTACCGCTACTACCGCAGAAGATCGGGTATGGGTGCCAAGCCTAATGCGGAGCATCAGGTAGGGATAGCGGGTCTAACCTGTGGGGTCCGGTAGGGAGGCCGGGTCTAGTCCAGTGCGCACGAAGGGACAGCTGGTGTTCTCTGGCGCATCACAAAGGGTTCCGTTCCAAACCCAGAGTACCGGTGGGGGAACCGGTTCTACCTCGAAACATCGGGTAGGTATACCAGGCCTACCCCGGCGGGTCAGGTAGGAAGGGTGGGCGTAAAGCGGCGAGCCCATAGGGTCAGCAGGTGTACCCCGGCGCACCAGTAAGGGTTCCGGTACAATCCAGGAGTACCGGTGGGTATAGCAAAAGTACCGCGGAGTACCTGTGGGTGTACCGGTACTACCCCAGATTGTCGGGTAGGGGGCCAGGCCTACCGCAGAGGATCAGGTAGGGATACCGGGCCTAGCCTGGAGGGTCAGGTAGGAATGTCTGGTCTACAGAGCACGCCCGTAAGGTCAGCAGGTGTACCCCAGCGAACCAGTAAGTGTTCACGTACTGCCCTGGAGTACCGGTGGGTGTACCAATACTACCGCAGAGTACCGGTGGGGGTAGCGGTACTACCCCAGCATATCGGGTAGGGGTGCCAGGCCAACAACGGAGCATCAGGTAGGGATGCCGCGCCTAAAACGGAGGGTCAGGTAGGAATGTCTGGTCTGCACCGCGCGCCAGTAAAGTCATCAGGTGTACCCCAGTGAACCAGTAAGGGTTCACGTACTACCCCGGACTACAGGTGAGTGTACTGATACTACGGCAGAGTAACGGTGGGGGTACAGCTACTACCCCAGAACATCGGGTATGGGTGCCAAGCCTAATGCGGAGCATCAGGTAGGGATAGCGGGTCTAACCTGTGGGGTCCGGTAGGGAGGCCAGGTCTAGTCCAGCGCGCACGAAGGGACAGCTGGTGTTCTCTGGCGCATCACAAATGGTTCCGTTCCAAACCCAGAGTACCGGTGGGGGAACCGGTTCTACCTCGAAACATCGGGTAGGTATACCAGACCTACCCCGGCGGGTCAGTTAGGAAGGGTGGGTCCAAAGCAGTGTGCCCGTAGGGTCAGCAGGTGTGCCCCGGCGCACCAGTAAGGGTTCCGGTACAATCCAGGAGTACCGGTGGGTATAGCAAAAGTACCGCGGAGTACCTGTGGGTGTACCGGTACTACCCCAGATTGTCGGGTAGGGGGCCAGGCCTACTGCAGAGGATCAGGTAGGGATACCGGGCCTAGCCTGGAGGGTCAGGTAGCAATGTCTGGTCTACAGAGCACGCCCGTAAGGTCAGCAGGTGTACCCCAGCGAACCAGTAAGTGTTCAGGTACTGCCCTGGAGTACCGGTGGGTGTACCAATACTACCGCAGAGTACCGGTGGGGGTACCGGTACTACTCCAGCATATCGGGTAGGGGTGCCAGGCCAACAACGGAGCATCAGGTAGGGATGCCGGGCCTAAAACGGAGGGTCAGGTAGGAATGTCTGGTCTACACCGCGCGCCAGTAACGTCAGCAGGTGTACCCCAGTGAACCAGTAAGGGTTCACGTACTACCCCAGAGTACCGGTGGGTGTACCGATACTACCGCAGAGTAACGGTCGGGGTACCGCTACTACCCCAGAACATCGGGTATGGGTGCCAAGCCTAATGCGGAGCATCAGGTAGGGATAGCGGGTCTAACCTGTGGGGTCCGGTAGGGAGGCCGGGTCTAGTCCAGCGCGCACGAAGGGACAGCTGGTGTTCTCTGGCGCATCACAAAGGGTTCCGTTCCAACCCCAGAGTACCGGTGGGGCAACCGGTTCTACCTGGAAACATCGGATAGGTATACCAGGCCTACCCCGGCGGGTCAGGTAGGAAGGGTGGGCGTAAAGCGGCGAGCCCCTAGGGTCAGCAGGTGTACCCCGGCGCACCAGTAAGGGTTCCGGTACAATCCAGGAGTACCGGTGGGTATAGCAAAAGTACCGCGGAGTACCTCTGGGTGTCCCGGTACTACCCCAGATTGTCGGGTAGGGGGCCAGGCCTACCGCAGAGGATCAGGTAGGGATACCGGGCCTAGCCTGGAGGGTCAGGTAGGAATGTCTGGTCTACAGAGCACGCCCGTAAGGTCAGCAGGTGTACCCCAGCGAACCAGTAAGTGTTCAGGTACTGCCCTGGAGTACCGGTGGGTGTACCAATACTACCGCAGAGTACCGGTGGGGTTACCGGTACTACCCCAGCATATCGGGTAGGGGTGCCAGGCCAACAACGGAGCATCAGGTAGGGATACCGGGACTAACACGGAGGGTCAGGTAGGAATGTCTGGTCTATACCGTTTGCCCGTAACGTCATCAGGTGTACCCCAGTGAACCAGTAAGGGTTCAAGTACTACCCCGGAGTACCGGTGGGTGTACCGATACTACCGCAGAGTAACGGTGGGGGTACCGCTACTACCCCAGAACATCGGGTATGGGTGCCAAGCCTAATGCGGAGCATCAGGTAGGGATAGCGGGTCTAACCTGTGGGGTCCGGTAGGGAGGCCGGGTCTAGTCCAGCGCGCACGAAGGGACAGCTGGTGTTCTCTGGCGCATCACAAAGGGTTCCGTTCCAACCCCAGAGTACCGGTGGGGCAACCGGTTCTACCTGGAAACATCGGGTAGGTATACCAGGCCTACCCCGGCGGGTCAGGTAGGAAGGGTGGGTCCAAAGCAGTGTGCCCGTAGGGTCAGCAGGTGTGCCCCGGCGCACCAGTAAGGGTTCCGGTACAATCCAGGAGTACCGGTGGGTATAGCAAAAGTACCGCGGAGTACCTGTGGGTGTACCGGTACTACCCCAGATTGTCGGGTAGGGGGCCAGGCCTACCGCAGAGGATCAGGTAGGGATACCGGGCCTAGCCTGGAGGGTCAGGTAGGAATGTCTGGTCTACACAGCACGCCCGTAAGGTCAGCAGGGGTAACCCAGCGAACCAGTAAGGGTTGAGGTACTACCCTGGAGTACCGGTGGGTGTACCAATACTACCACAGAGTACCGGTGGGGGTACCGGTACTACCCCAGCATATCGGGTAGGGGTGCCAGGCCAACAACGGAGCATCAGTTAGGGATACCGGGACTAACACGGAGGGTCAGGTAGGAATGTCTGGTCTACACCGCGCGCCAGTAACGTCATCAGGTGTACCCCAGTGAACCAGTAAGGGTTCACGTACTACCCCGGAGTACCGGTGGGTGTACTGATACCACTGCAGTGTAACGGTGGGGGTACCGCTGGTACCCCAGAACATCGGGTATGGGTGCCAAGCCTAATGCGGAGCATCAGGTAGGGATACCGGGTGTAACCTGTGGGGTCCGGTAGGGAGGCCGGGTCTAGTCCAGCGCGCACCAAGGGACAGATGGTGTTCTCTGGCGCATCACTAAGGGTTCCGTTCCAACCCCAAGGTACCGGTGGGGGAACCGGTTCTACCTCGAAACATCGGGTAGGTATACCAGGCCTACCCCGGCGGGTCAGGTAGGAAGGGTGGGCGTAAAGCGGCGCGCCCGTAGTGTCAGCAGGTGTACCGCGGCGCACCAGTAAGTGTTCCGGTACAATCCAGGAGTACCGGTGGGTATAGCAAAAGTACCGCGGAGTACCTGTGGGTGTACCGGTACTACCCCAGATTGTCGGGTAGGGGGCCAGGCCTACCGCAGAGCATCAGGTAGGGATACCGGGCCTAGCCTGGAGGGTCAGGTAGGAATGTCTGGTGTACAGAGCACGCCCGTAAGGTCATCAGGTGTACCCCAGCGAACCAGTAAGGGTTCAGGTACTACCCTGGAGTACCGGTGGGTGTACCAATACTACCGCAGAGTACCGGTGGGGATACCGGTACTACCCCAGCATATCGGGTAGGGGTGCCAAGCCAACAACGGAGCATCAGGTAGGGATACCGGGCCTAGCCTGGAGGGTCAGGTAGGAATGTCTGGTCTACACAGCACGCCCGTAAGGTCAGCAGGGGTAACCCAGCGAACCAGTAAGGGTTGAGGTACTACCCTGGAGTACCGGTGGGTGTACCAATACTACCACAGAGTACCGGTGGGGGTACCGGTACTACCCCAGCATATCGGGTAGGGGTGCCAGGCCAACAACGGAGCATCAGGTAGGGATACCGGGACTAACACGGAGGGTCAGGTAGGAATGTCTGGTCTACACCGCGCGCCAGTAACGTCATCAGGTGTACCCCAGTGAACCAGTAAGGGTTCACGTACTACCTCGGAGTACCGGTGGGTGTACTGATACCACTGCAGTGTAACGGTGGGGGTACCGCTACTACCCCAGAACATCGGGTATGGGTGCCAAGCCTAATGCGGAGCATCAGGTAGGGATACCGGGTGTAACCTGTGGGGTCCGGTAGGGAGGCCGGGTCTAGTCCAGCGCGCACCAAGGGACAGATGGTGTTCTCTGGCGCATCACTAAGGGTTCCGTTCCAACCCCAAGGTACCGGTGGGGGAACCGGTTCTACCTCGAAACATCGGGTAGGTATACCAGGCCTACCCCGGCGGGTCAGGTAGGAAGGGTGGGCGTAAAGCGGCACGCCCGTAGTGTCAGCAGGTGTACCGCGGCGCACCAGTAAGTGTTCCGGTACAATCCAGGAGTACCGGTGGGTATAGCAAAAGTACCGCGGAGTACCTGTGGGTGTACCCGTACTACCCCAGATTGTCGGGTAGGGGGCCAGGCCTACCGCAGAGCATCAGGTAGGGATACCGGGCCTAGCCTGGAGGGTCAGGTAGGAATGTCTGGTGTACAGAGCACGCCCGTAAGGTCATCAGGTGTACCCCAGCGAACCAGTAAGCGTTCAGGTACTACCCTGGAGTACCGGTGGGTGTACCAATACTACCGCAGAGTACCGGTGGGGGTACCGGTACTACCCCAGCATATCGGGTAGGGGTGCCAGGCCAACAACGGAGCATCAGGTAGGGATACCGGGCCTAACATGGAGGGTCAGGTAGGAATGTCTGGTCTATACCGCGTGCCCGTAACGTCATCATGTGTACCCCAGCGAACCAGTAAGGGTTCTCGTACTACCCCGGAGTACCGGTGGGTGTACCGATACTACCGCAGAGTAACGGTGGGGGTACCGCTAGTACCCCAGAACATCGGGTATGGGTACCAAGCCTAATGCGGAGCATCAGGTAGGGATAGCGGGTCTAACCTGTGGGGTCCGGTAGGGAGGCCAGGTCTAGTCCTGCGCGCACGAAGGGACAGCTGGTGTTCTCTGGCACATCACAATGGGTTCCGTTCCAACCCCAAGGTACCGGTGGGGGAACCGGTTCTACCTCGAAACATCGGGTGGGTATACCAGGCCTACCCTGGCAGGTCAGGTAGGAAGGGTGGGCGTAAAGCGGCGAGCCCATAGGGTCAGCAGGTGTACCCCGGCGCACCAGTAAGGGTTCCGGTACAATCCAGGAGTACCGGTGGGTATAGCAAAAGTACCACGGAGTACCTGTGGGTGTACCGGTACTACCCCAGATTGTCGGGTAGGGGGCCAGGCCTACCGCAGAGCACCAGGTAGGGATACCGGGCATAGCCTGGAGGGTCAGGTAGGAATGTCTGGTCTACACAGCACGCCCGTAAGGTCAGCAGGTGTACCCCAGCGAACCAGTAAGTGTTCAGGTACTGCCCTGGAGTACCGGTGGGTGTACCAATACTACCACAGAGTACCGGTGGGGGTTGCGGTACTACCCCAGCATATCGGGTAGTGGTGCCAGGCCAACAACGGAGCATCAGGTAGGGATACAGGGCCTAGCCTGGAGGGTCAGGTAGGAATGTCTGGTCTACACCACGTGCCAGTAACGTCATCAGGTGTACCCCAGTGAACCAGTAAGGGTTCACGTACTACCCCGGAGTACCGGTGGGTGTACCGATACTACCGCAGAGTAACGGTGGGGGTACCGCTACTACCCCAGAACATCGGGTATGGGTGCCAAGCCTAATGCGGAGCATCAGGTAGGGATAGCGGGTCTAACCTGTGGGGTCCGGTAGGGAGGCCGGGTCTAGTCCAGCGCGCATGAAGGGACAGCTGGTGTTCTCTGGCGCATCACAAAGGGTTCCGTTCCAAGCCCAGAGTACCGGTGGGGGAACCGGTTCTACCTCGAAACATCGGGTAGGTATACCAGGCCTACCCCGGCGGGTCAGGTAGGAAGGGTGAGCGTAAAGCAGCGCGCCCGTAGTGTCAGCAGGTGTACCCCGGCGCACCAGTAAGGGTTCCGGTACAATCCAGGAGTACCGGTGGGTATAGCAAAACTACCGCGGAATACCGGTGGGTGTACCGGTACTACCCCAGATTGTCGGGTAGTGGGCCAGGCCTACCGCAGAGAATCAGGTAGGGATAGTGGGCCTAGCCTTGAGGGTCAGGTAGGAATGTCTGGTCTACACAGCACGCCCGTAAGGTCAGCAGGGGTAACCCAGCGAACCAGTAAGAGTTCAGGTACTACCCTGGAGTACCGGTGGGTGTACCAATACTACCGCAGAGTACCGGTGGGGGTACCGGTACTACCCCAGCATATCGGGTAGGGGTGCCAGGCCAACAACAGAGCATCAGGTAGGGATACCGGGACTAACACGGAGGGTCAGGAAGAATGTCTGTTCTATACCGCGTGCCTGTAACGTCAGCAGGTGTACCCCAGTGAACCAGTAAGGGTTCACGTACTACCTCGGAGTACCGGTGGGTGTACCGATACTACCGCAGAGTAACGGTGGGGGTACCGCTACTACCGCAGAAGATCGGGTATGGGTGCCAAGCCTAATGCGGAGCATCAGGTAGGGATAGCGGGTCTAACCTGTGGGGTCCGGTAGGGAGGCCGGGTCTAGTCCAGCGCGCACGAAGGGACAGCTGGTGTTCTCTGGCGCATCACAAAGGGTTCCGTTCCAACCCCAAGGTACCGGTGGGGGAACCGGTTCTACCTCGAAACATCGGGTAGGTATACCAGGCCTACCCCGGCGGGTCAGGTAGGAAGGGTGGGCGTAAAGCGGCGCGCCCGTAGTGTCAGCAGGTGTACCCCGGCGCACCAGTAAGGGTTCCGGTACAATCCAGGAGTACCGGTGGGTATAGCAAAATTACCGCGGAGTACCTCTGGGTGTACCGGTACTACCCCAGATTGTCGGGTAGGGGGCCAGGCCTACCGCAGAGCATCAGGTAGGGATACCGGGCCTAGCCTGGAGGGTCAGGTAGGAATGTCTGGTCTATACCGCGTGCCCGTAACGTCATCATGTGTACCCCAGCGAACCAGAAAGGGTTCTCGTACTACCTCGGAGTACCGGTGGGTGTACCGATACTACGGCAGAGTAACGGTGGGGGTACCGCTAGTACCCCAGAACATCGGGTATGGGTGCCAAGCCTGATGCGGAGCATCAGGTAGGGATAGCGGGTCTAACCTGTGGGGTCCGGTAGGGAGGCCGGGTCTAGTCCAGCGCGCACGAAGGGACAGCTGGTGTTCTCTGGCGCATCACAAAGGGTTCCGTTCCAAGCCCAGAGTACCGGTGGGGGAACCGGTTCTACTTCGTAACATCGGGTAGGTATACCAGGCCTACCCCGGCGGGTCAGGTAGGAAGGGTGGGCGTAAAGCGGCGCGCCCGTAGGGTCAGCAGGTGTACCGCGGCGCACCAGTAAGGGTTCCGGTACAATCCAGGAGTACCGGTGGGTATAGCAAAACTACCGCGGAATACCGGTGGGTGTACCGGTACTATCCCAGATTGTCGGGTAGGGGGCCAGGCCTACCGCAGAGCATCAGGTAGGGATACCGGGCCTAGCCTGGAGGGTCAGGTAGGAATGTCTGGTCTACACAGCACGCCCGTAAGGTCAGCAGGGGTAACCCAGCGAACCAGTAAGGGTTCAGGTACTACCCTGGAGTACCGGTGGGTGTACCAATACTACCGCAGAGTACCGGTGGGGGTACCGGTACTACCCCAGCATATCGGGTAGGGGTGCCAAGCCAACAACGGAGCATCAGGTAGGGATACCGGGCCTAACACGGAGGGTCAGGTAGGAATGTCTGGTCTATACCGCGTGCCCGTAACGTCATCATGTGTACCCCAGCGAACCAGTAAGGGTTCTCGTACTACCCCGGAGTACCGGTGGGTGTACCGATACTACCGCAGAGTAACGGTGGGGGTACCGCTAGTACCCCAGAACATCGGGTATGGGTGCCAAGCCTAATGCGGAGCTTCAGGTAGGGATAGCGGGTCTAACCTGTGGGGTCCGGTAGGGAGGCCAGGTCTAGTCCTGCGCGCACGAAGGGACAGCTGGTGTTCTCTGGCACATCACAAAGGGTTCCGTTCAAACCCCAAGGTACCGGTGGGGGAACCGGTTCTACCTCGAAACATCGGGTGGGTATACCAAGCCTACCCTGGCAGGTCAGGTAGGAAGGGTGGGCGTAAAGCGGCGCGCCCGTAGGGCCAGCAGGCGTACCCCGGCGCACCAGTAAGGGTTCCGGTACAATCCAGGAGTACCGGTGGGTATAGCAAAAGTACCACGGAATACCGGTGGGTGTACTGGTACTACCCCAGATTGTCGGGTAGGGGGCCAGGCCAACCGCAGAGCATCAGGTAGGGATACCGGGCATAGCCTGGAGGGTCAGGTAGGAATGTCTGGTGTACACAGCACGCCCGTAAGGTCAGCAGGTGTACCCCAGCGAACCAGTAAGTGTTCAGGTACTGCCCTGGAGTACCGGTGGGTGTACCAATACTACCGCAGAGTACCGGTGGGGGTACCGGTACTACCCCAGCATATCGGGTAGGGGTGCCAGGCCAACAACAGAGCATCAGGTAGGGATACCGGGACTAACACGGAGGGTCAGGAAGAATGTCTGTTCTATACCGCGTGCCTGTAACGTCATCAGGTGTACCCCAGTGAACCAGTAAGGGTTCACGTACTACCCCGGAGTACCGGTGGGTGTACTGATACTACCGCAGTGTAACGGTGGGGGTACCGCTAGTACCCCAGAACATCGGGTATGGGTGCCAAGCCTAATGCGGAGCATCAGGTAGGGATAGCGGGTCTAACCTGTGGGGTCCGGTAGGGAGGCCTGGTCTAGTCCAGCGCGCACAACGGGACAGCTGGTGTTCTCTGGCGCATCACTAAGGGTTCCGTTCCAAACCCAGAGTACCGGTGGGGGAACCGGTTCTATCTCGAAACATCGGGTAGGTATACCAGGCCTACTCCGGCGGGTCAGGTAGGAAGGGTAGGTCCAAAGCAGTGTGCCCGTAGGGTCAGCAGGTGTATCCCGGCGCACCAGTAAGGGTTCCGGTACAATCCAGGAGTACCGGTGGGTATATCAAAAGTACAGCGGCGTACCTGTGGGTGTACCGGTACTACCCCAGATTGTCGGGTAGGGGGCCAGGCCTACCGCAGAGCATCAGGTAGGGATACCGGGCCTAGCCTGGAGGGTCAGGTAGGAATGTCTGGTCTACACAGCACGCCCGTAAGGTCAGCAGGTGTACCCCAGCGAACCAGTAAGTGTTCAGGTACTGCCCTGGAGTACCGGTGGGTGTACCAATACTACCGCAGAGTACCGGTGGGGGTACCGGTACTACCCCAGCATATCGGGTAGGGGTGCCAGGCCAACAACGGAGCATCAGGTAGGGATACCGGGCCTAAAACGGAGGGTCAGGTAGGAATGTCTGGTCTACACCACGTGCCAGTAACGTGAGCAGGTGTACCCCAGTGAACCAGTAAGGGTTCACGTACTACCCCGGAGTACCGGTGGGTGTACCGATACTACCGCAGAGTAACGGTGGGGGTACCGCTACTACCCCAGAACATCGGGTATGGGTGCCAAGCCTAATGCGGAGCATCAGGTAGGGATAGCGGGTCTAACCTGTGGGGTCCGGTAGGGAGGCCGGGTCTACTCCAGCGCGCACAATGGGACAGCTTGTGTTCTCTGGCGCATCACTAAGGGTTCCGTTCCAACCCCAGAGTACCGGTGGGGGAACCGGTTCTACCTCGACACATCGGGTAGGTATACCAGGCCTACCCCGGCGGGTCACGTAGGAAGGGTAGGCGTAAAGCGGCGCGCCCGTAGTGTCAGCAGGTGTACCCCGGCGCACCAGTAAGGGTTCCGGTACAATCCAGGAGTACCGGTGGGTATAGCAAAACTACAGCGGAATACCGGTAGGTTTACCGGTACTACCCCAGATTGTCGGGTAGGGGGCCAGGCCTACCGCAGAGCATCAGGTAGGGATAGTGGGCCTAGCCTTGAGGGTCAGGTAGGAATGTCTGGTCTACAGAGCACGTCCGTAAGGTCAGCAGGGGTAACCCAGCGAACCAGTAAGGGTTCAGGTACTACCCTGGAGTACCGGTGGGTGTACCAATACTACCGCAGAGTACCGGTGGGGGTACCGGTACTACCCCAGCATATCGGGTAGGGGGGGCCAGGCCAACAACAGAGCATCAGGTAGGGATACCGGGACTAACACGGAGGGTCAGGAAGAATGTCTGTTCTATACCGCGTGCCTGTAACGTCATCAGGTGTACCCAGTGAACCAGTAAGGGTTCACGTACTACCCCGGAGTACCGGTGGGTGTACCGATACTACCGCAGAGTAACGGTGGGGGTACCGCTACTACCCCAGAACATCGGGTATGCGTGCCAAGCCTGATGAGGAGCATCAGGTACGGATAGCGGGTCTAACCTGTGGGGTCCGTTAGGGAGGCCGGGTCTAGTCCAGCGCGCACGAAGGGACAGCTGGTGTTCTCTGGCGCATCACAAAGGGTTCCGTTCCAAACCAAGAGTACCGGTGGGGGAACCGGTTCTACCTCGAAACATCGGGTAGGTATACCAGGCCTACCCTGGCGGGTCAGGTAGGAAGGGTGGGCGTAAAGCGGCGCGCCCGTAGTGTCAGCAGGTGTACCCCGGCGCACCAGTAAGGGTTCCGGTACAATCCAGGAGTACCGGTGGGTATAGCAAAACTACCGCGGAATACCGGTGGGTGTACCGGTACTACCCCAGATTGTCGGGTAGGGGGCCAGGCCTACCGCAGAGCATCAGGTAGGGATTCAGGGCCTAGCCTGGAGGGTCAGGTAGGAATGTCTGGTCTACACAGCACGCCCGTAAGGTCAGCAGGTGTACCCCAGCGAACCAGTAAGTGTTCAGGTACTGCCCTGGAGTACCGGTGGGTGTACCAATACTACCGCAGAGTACCGGTGGGGGTTGCGGTACTACCCCAGCATATCGGGTAGGGGTGCCAGGCCAACAACAGAGCATCAGGTAGGGATACCGGGACTAACACGGAGGGTCAGGTAGGAATGTCTGGTCTACACCACGCGCCAGTAACGTGAGCAGGTGTACCCCAGTGAACCAGTAAGGGTTCACGTACTATCCCGGAGTACCGGTGGGTGTACCGATACTACCGCAGAGTAACGGTGGGGGTACCGCTACTACCCCAGAACATCGGGTATGGGTGCCAAGCCTAATGCGGAGCATCAGGTAGGGATAGCGGGTCTAACCTGTGGGGTCCGGTAGGGAGGCCGGGTCTAGTCCAGCGCGCACGAAGGGACAGCTGGTGTTCTCTGGCGCATCACAAAGGGTTCCGTTCCAACCCCAGAGTACCGGTGGGGGAACCGGTTCTACCTCGAAACATCGGGTAGGTATACCAGGCCTACCCCGGCGGGTCAGGTAGGAAGGGTGGGCGTAAAGCGGCGCGCCCGTAGGGCCTGCAGTTGTATCCCGGCGCACCAGTAAGGGTACCGGTACAATCCAGGAGTACAGGTGGGTATAGCAAAAGTACCGCGGAGTACCGGTGGGTGTACCGGTACTACCCCAGATTGTCGGGTAGGGGGCCAGGCCAACCGCAGAGCATCAGGTAGGGATACCGGGCCTAGCCTGGAGGGTCAGGTAGGAATGTCTGGTGTACACAGCACGCCCGTAAGGTCAGCAGGTGTACCCCAGCGAACCAGTAAGGGTTCAGGTACTACCCTGGAGTACCGGTGGGTGTACCAATACTACCGCAGAGTACCGGTGGGGGTACCGGTACTACTCCAGCATATCGGGTAGGTGTGCCAGGCCAACAACGGAGCATCAGGTAGGGATACCGGGACTAACACGGAGGGTCAGGTAGGAATGTCTGGTCTATACCGCGCGCCAGTAACGTCATCAGGTGTACCCCAGTGAACCAGTAAGGGTTCACGTACTACCCCGGAGTACCGGTGGGTGTACTGATACTACCGCAGAGTAACGGTGGGGGTACCGCTACTACCCCAGAACATCGGTTATGGGTGCCAAGCCTAATGCGGAGCATCAGGTAGGGATAGCGGGTCTAACCTGTGGGGTCCGGTAGGGAGGCCGGGTCTAGTCCAGCGCGCACGAAGGGACAGCTGGTGTTCTCTGGCGCATCACAAAGGGTTCCGTTCCAACCCCAGAGTACCGGTGGGGGATCCGGTTCTACCTCGAAACATCGGGTAGGTATACCAGGCCTACCCCGGCGGGTCACGTAGGAAGGGTGGGTCCAAAGCAGTGTGCCCGTAGGGTCAGCAGGTGTACCCCAGCGAACCATTAAGGGTTCAGGTACTACCCTGGAATACCAGTGGGTGTACCAATACTACCGCAGAGTACCGGTGGGGGTACCGGTACTACCCCAGCATATCGGGTAGGGGTGCCAGGCCAACAACGGAGCATCAGGTAGGGATACCGGGCCTAACACGGAGGGTCAGGTAGGAATGTCTGGTCTACACCGCGCGCCAGTAACATCAGCAGGTGTACCCCAGCGAACCAGAAAGGGTTCTCGTACTACCTCGGAGTACCGGTGGGTGTACCGATACTACCGCAGAGTAACGGTGGGGGTACCGGTACTACCCCAGCATATCGGGTAGGGGTGCCAGGCCAACAACGGAGCATCAGGTAGGGATACCTGGCCTAAAACGGAGGGTCAGGTAGGAATGTCTGGTCTACACCACGCGCCAGTAACGTGAGCAGGTGTACCCCAGTGAACCAGTAAGGGTTCACGTACTACCCCGGAGTACCGGTGGGTGTACCGATACTACCGCAGAGTAACGGTGGGGGTACCGCTACTACCCCAGAACATCGGGTATGGTTGCCAAGCCTAATGCGGAGCATCAGGTAGGGATAGCGGGTCTAACCTGTGGGGTCCGGTAGGGAGGCCGGGTCTAGTCCAGCGCGCACGAAGGGACAGCTGGTGTTCTCTGGCGCATCACAAAGGGTTCCGTTCCAACCCCAGAGTACCGGTGGGGGAACCGGTTCTACCTCGAAACATCGGGTAGGTATACCAGGCCTACCCCGGCGGGTCAGGTAGGAAGGGTGGGCGTAAAGCGGCGCGCCCGCAGGGCCAGCAGGTGTACCCCGGCGCACCAGTAAGGGTTCCGGTACAATCCAGGAGTACCGGTGGGTATAGCAAAAGTACCACGGAGTACCTCTGGGTGTACCGGTACTACCCCAGATTGTCGGGTAGGGGGCCAGGCCTACCGCAGAGCATCAGGTAGGGATAGTGGGCCTAGCCTGGAGGGTCAGGTAGGAATGTCTGGTCTACACAGCACGCCCGTAAGGTCAGCAGGGGTAACCCAGCGAACCAGTAAGTGTTCAGGTACTGCCCTGGAGTACCGGTAGGTGTACCAATACTACCGCAGAGTACCGGTGGGGGTTGCGGTACTACCCCAGCATATCGGGTAGGGGTGCCAGGCCAACAACGGAGCATCAGGTAGGGATACCGGGACTAACACGGAGGGTCAGGTAGGAATGTCTGGTCTACACCACGCGCCAGTAACGTGAGCAGGTGTACCCCAGTGAACCAGTAAGGGTTCACGTACTATCCCGGAGTACCGGTGGGTGTACCGATACTACCGCAGAGTAACGGTGGGGGTACCGCTACTACCCCAGAACATCGGGTATGGGTGCCAAGCCTAATGCGGAGCATCAGGTAGGGATAGCGGGTCTAACATGTGGGGTCCGGTGGGAGGCCAGGTCTAGTCCAGCGCGCACGAAGGGACAGCTGGTGTTCTCTGGCGCATCACAAAGGTTTCCGTTCCAACCCCAGAGTACCGGTGGGGGAACCGGTTCTACCTCGAAACATCGGGTAGGTATACAAGGCCTACCCCGGCGGGTCAGGTAGGAAGGGTGGGCGTAAAGCGGCGCGCCCGTAGGGTCAGCAGGTGTACCCCGGCGCACCAGTAAGGGTTCCGGTACAATCCAGGAGTACCGGTGGGTATAGCAAAACTACCGCGGAGTACCTGTGGGTGTACCGGTACTACCCCAGATTGTCGGGTAGGGGGCCAGGCCTACCGCAGAGCATCAGGTAGGGATACCGGGCCTAGCCTGGAGGGTCAGGTAGGAATGTCTGGTCTACACAGCACGCCCGTAAGGTCAGCAGGTGTACCCCAGAGAACCAGTAAGGGTTCAGGTACTACCCTGGAGTACCGGTGGGTGTACCAATACTACTGCAGAGTACCGGTGGGGGTACCGGTACTACCCCAGCATATCGGGTAGGGGTGCCAGGCCAACAACGGAGCATCAGGTAGGGATACCGGGCCTAACACGGAGGGTCAGGTAGGAATGTCTGGTCTACACCGCGCGCCAGTAACGTCAGCAGGTGTACCCCAGTGAACCAGTAAGGGTTCACGTACTACCCCGGAGTACCGGTGGGTGTACCGATACTACCGCAGAGTAACGGTGGGGGTACCGCTACTACCCCAGAACATCGGGTATGGGTGCCAAGCCTAATGCGGAGCATCAGGTAGGGATACCGGGTCTAACCTGTGGGGTCCGGTACGGAGGCCGGGTGTAGTCCAGCACGCACGATGGGACAGCTGGTGTTCTCTGGGTCATCACAAAGGGTTCCGTTCCAACCCCAGAGTACCGGTGGGCGAACCGGTTCTACCTTGAAACATCGGGTAGGTATACCAGGCCTACCCCGGCGGGTCAGGTAGGAAGGGTGGGCGTAAAGCGGCGATCCGGTAGGGCCAGCAGGTGTACCCCGGCGCACCAGTAAGGGTTCCGGTACAATCCAGGAGTACCGGTGGGTATAGCAAAACTACCGCGGAATACCGGTGGGTGTACCGGTACTACCCCAGATTGTCGGGTAGGGGGCCAGGCCTACCGCAGAGCATCAGGTAGGGGTACCTGTACTAGCCTGGAGGGTCAGGTAGGAATGTCTGGTCTACACAGCACGCCCGTAAGGTCAGCAGGTGTACCCCAGCGAACCAGTAAGTGTTCAGGTACTACCCTGGAGTACCGGTGGGTGTACCAATACTACTGCAGAGTACCGGTGGGGGTACCGGTACTACCCCAGCATATCGGGTAGGGGTGCCAGGCCAACAACGGAGCATCAGGTAGGGGTACCGGGACTAACACGGAGGGTCAGGAAGAATGTCTGTTCTATACCGCGTGCCTGTAACGTCATCAGGTGTATCCCAGTGAACCAGTAAGGGTTCACGTACTACCCCGGAGTACCGGTGGGTGTACCTATACTACCGCAGAGTAACGGTGGGGGTACCGCTACTACCCCAGAACATCGGGTATGGGTGCCAAGCCTAATGCGGAGCATCAGGTAGGGATAGCGGGTCTAACCTGTAGGGTCCGGTAGGGAGGCCGGGACTAGCCCAGCGCGCACGAAGGGACAGCTGGTGTTCTCTGGCGCATCACAAAGGGTTCCGTTCCAACCCCAGAGTACCGGTGGGGGAACCGGTTCTACCTCGAAACATCGGGTAGGTATACCAGGCCTACCCCGGCGGGTCAGGTAGGAAGGGTGGGCGTAAAGCGGCGCGCCCGTAGGGCCAGCAGGTGTACCCCGGCGCACCAGTAAGGGTTCCGGTACAATCCAGGAATACCTGTGGGTATAGCAAAAGTACCGCAGAGTACCTGTGGGTGTACCGGTACTACTCCAGATTGTCGGTTAGGAAGCCAGGCCTACCGCAGAGCATCAGGTAGGGATACCGGGCCTATCCTGGAGGGTCAGGTAGGAATGTCTGGTCTACACAGCACGCCCGTAAGTTCAGCAGGTGTACCCCAGCGAACCAGTAAGGGTTCAGGTACTGCCCTGGAGTACCGGTGGGTGTACCAATACTACCGCAGAGTACGGTGGGGGTACCGGTACTACCCCAGCATATCGGGTAGGGGTGCCAGGCAAAAAACGGAGCATCAGGTAGGGATACCGGGACTAACACGGAGGGTCAGGAAGAATGTCTGTTCTATACCGCGTGCCTGTAACGTCATCAGGTGTACCCCAGTGAACCAGTAAGGGTTCACGTACTACCCCGGAGTACCGGTGGGTGTACCGATACTACCGCAGAGTAACGGTGGGGGTACCGCTACTACCCCAGAACATCGGGTATGGGTGCCAAGCCTAATGCGGAGCATCAGGTAGGGATAGCGGGTCTAACCTGTGTGGTCCGTTAGGGAGGCCGGGACTAGTCCAGCGCGCACGAAGGGACAGCTGGTGTTCTCTGGAGCATCACAAAGGGTTCCGTTCCAACCCCAGAGTACCGGTGGGGGAACCGGTTCTACCTCGAATCATCGGGTAGGTATACCAGGCCTACCCCGGCGGGTGAAGATAGGAAGGGTGGGCGTAAAGAGGCGCGAGCCTAGGGTCTGCAGGTGTACCCCGGCGCACCAGTAAGGGTTCCGGTACAATCCAGAAATACCTGTGGGTATAGCAAAAGTACCGCAGAGTACCTGTGGGTGTACCGGTACTACCCCAGATTGTCGGGTAGGGGGCCAGGCCTACCGCAGAGCATCAGGTAGGGATACCGGGCCTAGCCTGGAGGGTCATGTAGGAATGTCTGGTCTACACAGCACGCCCGTAAGGTCAGCAGGTGTACCCCAGCGAACCAGTAAGGGTTCAGGTACTGCCCTGGAGTACCGGTGGGTGTACCAATACTACCGCAGAGTACCGGTGGGGGTACCGGTACTACCCCAGCATATCGGGTAGGGGTGCCAGGCCAACAACGGAGCATGAGGTAGGGATACCGGGACTAACACGGAGGGTCAGGAAGAATGTCTGGTCTATACCGCGTGCCTGTAACGTCATCAGGTGTACCCCAGTGAACCAGTAAGGGTTCACGTACTACCCCGGAGTACCGGTGGGTGTACTGATACTACCGCAGAGTAACGGTGGGGGTAGCGCTACTACCCCAGAACATCGGGTATGGGTGCCAAGCCTAATGCGGAGCATCAGGTAGGGATAGCGGGTCTAACCTGTGGGGTCCGGTAGGGAGGCCGGGTCTAGTCCAGCGCGCACGAAGGGACAGCTGGTGTTCTCTGGCGCATCACAAAAGGTTCCGTTCCAACCCCAGAGTACCGGTGGGGGAACCGGTTCTACCTCGAAACATCGGGTAGGTATACCAGGCCTACCCCGGCGGGTCAGGTAGGAAGGGTGGGCGTAAAGCGGCGCGCCCGTAGGGCCAGGAGGTGTACCCCGGCGCACCAGTAAGGGTTCCGGTACAATCCAGGAATACCAGTGGGTATAGCAAAACTACCGCGGAGTACCTGTGGGTGTACCGGTACTACCCCAGATTGTCGGGTAGGGGGCCAGGCCTACCGCAGAGCATCAGGTAGGGATACCGGGCCTAGCCTGGAGGGTCAGGTAGGAATGTCTGGTCTACAGAGCACGCCCGTAAGGTCAGCAGGGGTAACCCAGCGAACCAGTAAGGGTTCAGGTACTGCCCTGGAGTACCGGTGGGTGTACCAATACTACCGCAGAGTACCGGTGGGGGTACCGGTACTACCCCGGCATATCGGGTATGGGTGCCAGGCCAACAACGGAGCATCAGGTAGGAATACCGGGACTAACACGGAGGGTCAGGAAGAGTGTCTGTTCTATACCGCGTGCCTGTAACGTCATCAGGTGTAACCCAGTGAACCAGTAAGGGTTCACGTACTACCCCGGAGTACCGGTGGGTGTACCGATACTACCGCAGAGTAACGGTGGGGGTACCGCTACTACCCCAGAACATCGGGTATGGGTGCCAAGCCTAATGCGGAGCATCAGGTAGGGATACCGGGTCTAACCTGTGGGGTCCGTTAGGGAGGCCGGGTCTAGTCCAGCGCGCACGAAGGGACAGCTGGTGTTCTCTGGCGCATCACAAAGGGTTCCGTTCCAACCCCAGAGTACCGGTGGGGGAACCGGTTCTACCTTGAAACATCGGGTAGGTATACCAGGCCTACACCGGCGGGTCAGGTAGGAAGGGTGGGCGTAAAGCGGCGCGCCCTTAGGGCCAGCATGTGTACCCCGGCGCACCAGTAAGGGTTCCAGTACAATCCAGGAATACCTGTGGGTATAGCAAAAGTACCGCCGAATACCTGTGGGTGTACCGATACTTCCCCAGATTGTCGGGTAGGGGGCCAGGCCTACCGCAGAGAATCAGGTAGGGATACCGGGCCTAGCCTGGAGGGTCAGGTAGGAATGTCTGATCTACACAGCACGCCCGTAAGGTCAGCAGGTGTAGCCCAGCGAACCAGTAAGTGTTCAGGTACTGCCCTGGATTACCGGTGGGTGTACCAATACTACCGCAGAGTACCGGTGGGGGTACCGGTACTACCCCAGCATATCGGGTAGGGGTGCCAGGCCAACAACGGAGCATCAGGTAGGGATACTGGGACTAACACGGAGGGTCAGGAAGAATGTCTGTTCTATACCGCGTGCCCTTAACGTCATCAGGTGTACCCCAGGGAACCAGTAAGGGTTCACGTACTACCCCGGAGTACCGGTGGGTGTACTGATACTACCGCAGAGTAACGGTGGGGGTACCGCTACTACCCCTGAACATCGGGTATGGGTGCCAAGCCTAATGCGGAGCATCAGGTAGGGATAGCGGGTCTAACCTGTGGGGTCCGGTAGGGAGGCCGGGTCTAGTCCAGCGCGCACGAAGGTACAGCTGGTGTTCTCTGGCGCATCACAAAGGGTTCCGTTCCAAACCCAGAGTACCGGTGGGGGAACCGGTTCTACCTTGAAACATCGGGTAGGTATACCAGGCCTACCCCGGCGGGTCAGGTAGGAAGGGTGGGCGTAAAGCGGCGCGCCCGTAGGGCCAGGAGGTGTACCCCGGCGCACCAGTAAGGGTTCCGGTACAATCCAGGAATACCGGTGGATATAGAAAAACTACCGCGGAGTACCTGTGGGTGTACCGGTACTACCCCAGATTGTCGGGTAGGGGGCCAGGCCTACCGCAGAGCATCAGGTAGGGATACCGGGCCTAGCCTGGAGGGTCAGGTAGGAATGTCTGGTCTACACAGCACGCCCGTAAGGTCAGGAGGTGTACCCCAGCGAACCAGTAAGGGTTCAGGTACTGCCCTGGAGTACTGGTGGGTGTACCAATACTACCGCAGAGTACCGGTGGGGGTACCGGTACTACCCCAGCATATCGGGTAGGGGTGCCAGGCCAACAACGGAGCATCAGGTAGGGATACCGGGACTAACCCGGAGGGTCAGGAAGAATGTCTGTTCTATATCGCGTGCCTGTAACGTCATCAGGTGTACCCCAGTGAACCAGTAAGGGTTCACGTACTACCCCGGAGTACCGTTGGGTGTACTGATACTACCGCAGAGTAACGGTGGGGGTACCGCTACTACCCCAGAACATCGGGTATGGGTGCCAAGCCTAATGCGGAGCATCAGGTAGGGATACCGGGTCTAACCTGTGGGGTCCGGTAGGGAGGCCGGGTCTAGTCCAGCGCGCACGAAGGGACAGCTGGTGTTCTCTGGCGCATCACAAAGGGTTCCGTTCCAACCCCAGAGTACCGGTGGGGGAACCGGTTCTACCTCGAAACATCGGGTAGGTATACCAGGCCTACCCCGGCGGGTCAGGCAGAAAGGGTGGGCGTAAAGCGGCGCGCCCGTAGGGCCAGCAGGTGTACCCCGGCGCACCAGTAAGGGTTCCGGTACAATCCAGGAATACCTGTGGGTATAGCAAAACTACCGCGGACTACCTGTGGGTGTACCGGTACTACCCCAGATTGTCGGGTAGGGGGCCAGGCCTACCGCAGAGCATCAGGTAGGGATACCGGGCCTAGCCTGGAGGGTCAGGTAGGAATGTCTGTTCTACACAGCACGCCCGTAAGCTCAGCAGGTGTACCCCAGCGAACCAGTAAGTGTTCAGGTACTGCCCTGGAGTACCGGTGGGTGTACCAATACTACCGCAGAGTACCGGTGGGGGTAACGGTACTACCCCAGCATATCGGGTAGGGGTGCCAGGCCAACAACGGAGCATCAGGTAGGGATACTGGGACTAACACGGAGGGTCAGGAAGAATGTCTGTTCTATACCGCGTGCCCTTAACGTCATCAGGTGTACCCCAGTGAACCAGTAAGGGTTCACGTACTACCCCGGAGTACCGGTGGGTGTACTGATACTACCGCAGAGTAACGGTGGGAGTACCGCTACTACCCCAGAACATCGGGTATGGGTGCCAAGCCTAATGCGGAGCATCATGTAGTGATAGCGGGTCTAACCTGTGGGGTCCGGTAGGGAGGCCGGGTCTAGTCCAGCGCGCACGAAGGGACAGCTGGTGTTCTCTGGCGCATCACAAAGGGTTCCGTTCCAAACCCAGAGTACCGGTGGGGGAACCGGTTCTACCTTGAAACATCGGGTAGGTATACCAGGCCTACCCCGGCGGTTCAGGTAGGAAGGGTGGGCGTAAAGCGGCGCGCCCGTAGGGCCAGCAGGTGTACCCCGGCGCACCAGTAAGGGTTCCGGTACAATCCAGGAGTACCGGTGGGTATAGCAAAACTACCGCGGAGTACCTGTGGGTGTACCGGTACTACCCCAGATTGTCGGGTAGGGGGCCAGGCCTACCGCAGAGCATCAGGTAGGGATACCGGGCCTAGCCTGGAGGGTCATGTAGTAATGTCTGTTCTACAGAGCACGCCCGTAAGGTCAGCAGGGGTAACCCAGCGAACCAGTAAGGGTTCAGGTACTGCCCTGGATTACCGGTGGGTGTACCAATACTACCGCAGAGTACCGGTGGGGGTACCGGTACTACCCCAGCATATCGGGTAGGGGTGCCAGGCCAACAACGGAGCATCAGGTAGGGATACCGGGACTAACACGGAGGGTCAGGAAGAATGTCTGTTCTATACCGCGTGCCTGTAACGTCAGCAGGTGTACCCCAGTGAACCAGTAAGGGTTCACGTACTACCCCGGAGTACCGGTGGGTGTACCGATACTACCGCAGAGTAACGGTGGGGGTACCGCTACTACCCCAGAACATCGGGTATGGGTGCCAAGCCTAATGCGGAGCATCAGGTAGGGATAGCGGGTCTAACCTGTGGGGTCCTGTAGGGAGGCCGGGTCTAGTCCAGCGCGCACGAAGGGACAGCTGGTGTTCTCTGGCGCATCACAAAGGGTTCCGTTCCAACCACAGAGTACCGGTGGGGGAACCGGTTCTACCTTGAAACATCGGGTAGGTATACCAGGCCTACCCCGGCGGGTCAGGTAGGAAGGGTGGGCGTAAAGCTTCGCGCCCGTAGGGCCAGCATGTGTACCCCGGCGCACCAGTAAGGGTTCCAGTACAATCCAGGAATACCGGTGGGTATAGCAAAAGTACCGCGGAGTACCGGTGGGTTTACCGGTACTACCCCAGATTGTCGGCTAGGGGGCCAGGCCTACCACAGAGCATCAGGTAGGGATACCGGGCCTAGCCTGGAGGGTCAGGTAGGAATGTCTGGTCTACAGAGCACGCCCGTAAGGTCAGCAGGTGTAGCCCAGCGAACCAGTAAGGGTTCAGGTACTAGCCTGGACTACCGGTGGGTGTACCAATACTACCGCAGAGTACCGGTGGGGGTACCGGTACAACCCCAGCATATCGGGTAGGGGTGCCAGGCCAACAACAGAGCATCAGGTAGGGATACCGGTCCTAACATGGAGCGTCAGGTAGGAATGTCTGGTCTACACCGCGCGCCAGTAACGTCATCAGGTGTAACCCAGTGAACCAGTAAGGGTTCACGTACTACCTCGGAGTACCGGTGGGTGTACCGATACTACCGCAGAGTAACGGTGGGGGTACCGCTACTACCCCAGAAGATCGGGTATGGGTGCCAAGCCTAATGCGGAGCATCTGGTAGGCATAACTGGTCTAACCTGTGGGGTCCGGTAGGGAGGCCAGGTCTAATCCAGCATGCACGAAGGGACAGCTGGTGTTCTCTGGCGCATCACAAAGGGTTCCGTTCCAACCCCAGAGTACCGGTGGGGGAACCGGTTCTACCTCGTAACATCGGGTAGGGATACCAGGACTACCCCGGCGGGTCAGTTATGAAGGGTGGGTCTAAATCGGCGCGCCCTTAGGGTCAGCAGGTATACCCCAGCGCACCAGTAAGGGTTCAGGTACTGCCCTGGAGTACCGGTGGGTGTACCAATACTACCGCAGAGTACCGGTGGGGGTACCGGTACTACCCCAGCATATCGGGTAGGGTTGCCAGGCCAACAACAGAGCATCAGGTAGGGATACCGGTCCTAACATGGAGCGTCAGGTAGGAATGTCTGGTCTACACCGCGCACCCGTAACGTCATCAGGTGTAACCCAGTGAACCAGTAAGGGTTCACGTACTACCTCGGAGTACCGGTGGGTGTACCGATACTACCGCAGAGTAACGGTGGGGGTACCGCTACTACCCCAGAAGATCGGGTATGGGTGCCAAGCCTAATGCGGAGCATCAGGTAGGCATAACTGGTCTAACCTGTGGGGTCCGGTAGGGAGGCCAGGTCTAATCCAGCATGCACGAAGGGACAGCTGGTGTTCTCTGGCGCATCACAAAGGGTTCCGTTCCAAGCCCAGAGTACCGGTGGGGGAACCGGTTCTACCTCGAAACATCGGGTAGGTATACCAGGCCTACCCCGGCGGTTCAGGTAGGAAGGGTGGGCGTAAAGCGGCGCGCCCGTAGGGCCAGCAGGTGTACCCCGGCGCACCAGTAAGGGTTCCGGTACAATCCAGGAGTACCGGTGGGTATAGCAAAACTACCGCGGAGTACCTGTGGGTGTACCGGTACTACCCCAGATTGTCGGGTAGGGGGCCAGGCCTACCGCAGAGCATCAGGTAGGGATACCGGGCCTAGCCTGGAGGGTCATGTAGTAATGTCTGGTCTACACAGCACGCCCGTAAGGTCAGCAGGGGTAACCCAGCGAACCAGTAAGGGTTCAGGTACTGCCCTGGAGTACCGGTGGGTGTACCAATACTACCGCAGAGTACCGGTGGGGGTACCGGTACTACCCCAGCATATCGGGTAGGGGTGCCAGGCCAACAACGGAGCATCAGGTAGGGATACCGGGACTAACACGGAGGGTCAGGAAGAATGTCTGTTCTATACCGCGTGCCCTTAACGTCATCAGGTGTACCCCAGTGAACCAGTAAGGGTTCACGTACTACCCCGGAGTACCGGTGGGTGTACCGATACTACCGCAGAGTAACGGTGGGGGTACCGCTACTACCCCAGAACATCGGGTATGGGTGCCAAGCCTAATGCGGAGCATCATGTAGTGATAGCGGGTCTAACCTGTGGGGTCCGGTAGGGAGGCCGGGTCTAGTCCAGCGCGCACGAAGGGACAGCTGGTGTTCTCTGGCGCATCACAAAGGGTTCCGTTCCAAACCCAGAGTACCGGTGGGGGAACCGGTTCTACCTTGAAACATCGGGTAGGTATACCAGGCCTACCCCGGCGGTTCAGGTAGGAAGGGTGGGCGTAAAGCGGCGCGCCCGTAGGGCCAGCAGGTGTACCCCGGCGCACCAGTAAGGGTTCCGGTACAATCCAGGAGTACCGGTGGGTATAGCAAAACTACCGCGGAGTACCTGTGGGTGTACCGGTACTACCCCAGATTGTCGGGTAGGGGGCCAGGCCTACCGCAGAGCATCAGGTAGGGATACCGGGCCTAGCCTGGAGGGTCATGTAGTAATGTCTGTTCTACAGAGCACGCCCGTAAGGTCAGCAGGGGTAACCCAGCGAACCAGTAAGGGTTCAGGTACTGCCCTGGATTACCGGTGGGTGTACCAATACTACCGCAGAGTACCGGTGGGGGTACCGGTACTACCCCAGCATATCGGGTAGGGGTGCCAGGCCAACAACGGAGCATCAGGTAGGGATACCGGGACTAACACGGAGGGTCAGGAAGAATGTCTGTTCTATACCGCGTGCCTGTAACGTCAGCAGGTGTACCCCAGTGAACCAGTAAGGGTTCACGTACTACCCCGGAGTACCGGTGGGTGTACCGATACTACCGCAGAGTAACGGTGGGGGTACCGCTACTACCCCAGAACATCGGGTATGGGTGCCAAGCCTAATGCGGAGCATCAGGTAGGGATAGCGGGTCTAACCTGTGGGGTCCTGTAGGGAGGCCGGGTCTAGTCCAGCGCGCACGAAGGGACAGCTGGTGTTCTCTGGCGCATCACAAAGGGTTCCGTTCCAACCACAGAGTACCGGTGGGGGAACCGGTTCTACCTTGAAACATCGGGTAGGTATACCAGGCCTACCCCGGCGGGTCAGGTAGGAAGGGTGGGCGTAAAGCTTCGCGCCCGTAGGGCCAGCATGTGTACCCCGGCGCACCAGTAAGGGTTCCAGTACAATCCAGGAATACCGGTGGGTATAGCAAAAGTACCGCGGAGTACCGGTGGGTTTACCGGTACTACCCCAGATTGTCGGGTAGGGGGCCAGGCCTACCACAGAGCATCAGGTAGGGATACCGGGCCTAGCCTGGAGGGTCAGGTAGGAATGTCTGGTCTACAGAGCACGCCCGTAAGGTCAGCAGGTGTAGCCCAGCGAACCAGTAAGGGTTCAGGTACTAGCCTGGACTACCGGTGGGTGTACCAATACTACCGCAGAGTACCGGTGGGGGTACCGGTACAACCCCAGCATATCGGGTAGGGGTGCCAGGCCAACAACAGAGCATCAGGTAGGGATACCGGTCCTAACATGGAGCGTCAGGTAGGAATGTCTGGTCTACACCGCGCACCCGTAACGTCATCAGGTGTAACCCAGTGAACCAGTAAGGGTTCACGTACTACCTCGGAGTACCGGTGGGTGTACCGATACTACCGCAGAGTAACGGTGGGGGTACCGCTACTACCCCAGAAGATCGGGTATGGGTGCCAAGCCTAATGCGGAGCATCTGGTAGGCATAACTGGTCTAACCTGTGGGGTCCGGTAGGGAGGCCAGGTCTAATCCAGCATGCACGAAGGGACAGCTGGTGTTCTCTGGCGCATCACAAAGGGTTCCGTTCCAACCCCAGAGTACCGGTGGGGGAACCGGTTCTACCTCGTAACATCGGGTAGGGATACCAGGACTACCCCGGCGGATCAGTTATGAAGGGTGGGTCTAAATCGGCGCGCCCTTAGGGTCAGCAGGTATACCCCAGCGCACCAGTAAGGGTTCAGGTACTGCCCTGGAGTACCGGTGGGTGTACCAATACTACCGCAGAGTACCGGTGGGGGTACCGGTACTACCCCAGCATATCGGGTAGGGTTGCCAGGCCAACAACAGAGCATCAGGTAGGGATACCGGTCCTAACATGGAGCGTCAGGTAGGAATGTCTGGTCTACACCGCGCACCCGTAACGTCATCAGGTGTAACCCAGTGAACCAGTAAGGGTTCACGTACTACCTCGGAGTACCGGTGGGTGTACCGATACTACCGCAGAGTAACGGTGGGGGTACCGCTACTACCCCAGAAGATCGGGTATGGGTGCCAAGCCTAATGCGGAGCATCAGGTAGGCATAACTGGTCTAACCTGTGGGGTCCGGTAGGGAGGCCAGGTCTAATCCAGCATGCACGAAGGGACAGCTGGTGTTCTCTGGCGCATCACAAAGGGTTCCGTTCCAAGCCCAGAATACCGGTGGGGGAACCGGTTCTACCTCGAAACATCGGGTAGGTATACCAGGCCTACCCCGGCGGGTCAGGTAGGAAGGGTGGGCGTAAAGCGGCGCGCCCGTAGGGCCAGCAGGTGTACCCCGGCGCACCAGTAAGGGTTCCGGTACAATCCAGGAGTACCGGTGGGTATAGCAAAACTACCGCGGAGTACCTGTGGGTGTACCGGTACTACCCCAGATTGTCGGGTAGGGGGCCAGGCCTACCGCAGAGCATCAGGTAGGGATACCGGGCCTAGCCTGGAGGGTCATGTAGTAATGTCTGTTCTACAGAGCACGCCCGTAAGGTCAGCAGGGGTAACCCAGCGAACCAGTAAGGGTTCAGGTACTGCCCTGGATTACCGGTGGGTGTACCAATACTACCGCAGAGTACCCGTGGGGGTACCGGTACTACCCCAGCATATCGGGTAGGGGTGCCAGGCCAACAACGGAGCATCAGGTAGGGATACCGGGACTAACACGGAGGGTCAGGAAGAATGTCTGTTCTATACCGCGTGCCTGTAACGTCAGCAGGTGTACCCCAGTGAACCAGTAAGGGTTCACGTACTACCCCGGAGTACCGGTGGGTGTACCGATACTACCGCAGAGTAACGGTGGGGGTACCGCTACTACCCCAGAACATCGGGTATGGGTGCCAAGCCTAATGCGGAGCATCAGGTAGGGATAGCGGGTCTAACCTGTGGGGTCCTGTAGGGAGGCCGGGTCTAGTCCAGCGCGCACGAAGGGACAGCTGGTGTTCTCTGGCGCATCACAAAGGGTTCCGTTCCAACCCCAGAGTACCGGTGGGGGAACCGGTTCTACCTTGAAACATCGGGTAGGTATACCAGGCCTACCCCGGCGGGTCAGGTAGGAAGGGTGGGCGTAAAGCTTCGCGCCCGTAGGGCCAGCATGTGTACCCCGGCGCACCAGTAAGGGTTCCAGTACAATCCAGGAATACCGGTGGGTATAGCAAAAGTACCGCGGAGTACCGGTGGGTTTACCGGTACTACCCCAGATTGTCGGGTAGGGGGCCAGGCCTACCACAGAGCATCAGGTAGGGATACCGGGCCTAGCCTGGAGGGTCAGGTAGGAATGTCTGGTCTACAGAGCATGCCCGTAAGGTCAGCAGGTGTAGCCCAGCGAACCAGTAAGGGTTCAGGTACTAGCCTGGAGTACCGGTGGGTGTACCAATACTACCGCAGAGTACCGGTGGGGGTACCGGTACAACCCCAGCATATCGGGTAGGGGTGCCAGGCCAACAACGGAGCATCAGGTAGGGGTACCGGGCCTAAAACGGAGGGTCAGGTAGGAATGTCTGGTCTACACCGCGCGCCAGTAACGTCATCAGGTGTATCCCAGTGAACCAGTAAGGGTTCACGTACTACCCCGGAGTACCTGTGGGTATACCGATACTACCGCAGAGTAACGGTGGGGGTACCGCTACTACCCCAGAACATCGGGTATGGGTGCCAAGCCTAATGCGGAGCATCAGGTACGGATAGCGGGTCTAACCTGTGGGGTCCGGTAGGGAGGCCGGGTCTAGTCCAGCGCGCACGAAGGGACAGCTGGTGTTCTCTGGCACATCACAAAGGGTTCCGTTCCAAACCCAGAGTACCGGTGGGGGAACCGGTTCTACCTCGAAACATCGGGTAGGTATACCAGGCCTACCCCGGCGGGTCAGGTAGGAAGGGTGGGCGTAAAGCGGCGCGCCCTTAGGGTCAGCAGGTGTACCACGGCGCACCAGTAAGGGTTCCGGTACAATCCAGGAGTACCGGTGGGTATAGCAAAACTACCGCGGAATACCGGTGGGTGTACTGGTACTACCCCAGATTGTCGGGTAGGGGGCCAGGCCTACCGCAGAGCATCAGGTAGGGATACCGGGCCTAGCCTGGAGGGTCAGGTAGGAATGTCTGGTCTACAGAGCACGCCCGTAAGGTCAGCAGGTGTAGCCCAGCGAACCAGTAAGGGTTCAGGTACTAGCCTGGAGTACCGGTGGGTGTACCAATACTACCGCAGAGTACCGGTGGGGGTACCGGTACAACCCCAGCATATCGGGTAGGGGTGCCAGGCCAACAACAGAGCATCAGGTAGGGATACCGGTCCTAACATGGAGCGTCAGGTAGGAATGTCTGGTCTACACCGCGCACCCGTAACGTCATCAGGTGTAACCCAGTGAACCAGTAAGGGTTCACGTACTACCTCGGAGTACCGGTGGGTGTACCGATACTACCGCAGAGTAACGGTGGGGGTACCGCTACTACCTCAGAAGATCGGGTATGGGTGCCAAGCCTAATGCGGAGCATCAGGTAGGCATAACTGGTCTAACCTGTGGGGTCCGGTAGGGAGGCCAGGTCTAATCCAGCATGCACGAAGGGACAGCTGGTGTTCTCTGGCGCATCACAAAGGGTTCCGTTCCAACCCCAGAGTACCGGTGGGGGAACCGGTTCTACCTCGTAACATCGGGTAGGGATACCAGGACTACCCCGGCGGGTCAGTTATGAAGGGTGGGTCTAAATCGGCGCGCCCGTAGGGTCAGCAGGTATACCCCAGCGCACCAGTAAGGGTTCCGGTATAATCCAGGAGTACCGGTGGGTATAGCAAAACTACCGCGGAGTACCGGTGGGTGTACCGGTACTACCCCAGATTGTCGGGTAGGGGGCCAGGCGTAGCGCAGAGCATCAGGTAGGGATACCGGGCCTAGCCTGGAGGGTCAGGTAGGAATGTCTGGTCTACACAGCACGCCCGTAAGGTCAGCAGGTGTACCCCAGCGAACCAGTAAGGGTTCAGGTACTACCCTGGAATACCGGTGGGTGTACCAATACTACCGCAGAGTACCGGTGGGGGTACCGGTACAACCCCAGCATATCGGGTAGGGGTGCCAGGCCAACAACGGAGCATCAGGTAGGGGTACCGGGCCTAAAACGGAGGGTCAGGTAGGAATGTCTGGTCTACACCGCGCGCCAGTAACGTCATCAGGTGTATCCCAGTGAACCAGTAAGGGTTCACGTACTACCCCGGAGTACCGGTGGGTATACCGATACTACCGCAGAGTAACGGTGGGGGTACCGCTACTACCCCAGAACATCGGGTATGGGTGCCAAGCCTAATGCGGAGCATCAGGTACGGATAGCGGGTCTAACCTGTGGGGTCCTGTAGGGAGGCCGGGTCTAGTCCAGCGCGCACGAAGGGACAGCTGGTGTTCTCTGGCGCATCACAAAGGGTTCCGTTCCAAACCCAGAGTACCGGTGGGGGAACCGGTTCTACCTCGAAACATCGGGTAGGTATACCAGGCCTACTCCGGCGGGTCAGGTAGGAAGGGTGGGTCCAATGCAGTGTGCCCGTAGGGTCAGCAGGTGTAACCCGGCGCACCAGTAAGGGTTCCGGTACAATCCAGGAGTACCGGTGGGTATAGCAAAACTACCGCGGAGTACCGGTGGGTGTACCGGTACTACCCCAGATTGTCGGGTAGGGGGCCAGGCGTAGCGCAGAGCATCAGGTAGGGATACCGGGCCTAGCCTGGAGGGTCAGGTAGGAATGTCTGGTCTACACAGCACGCCCGTAAGGTCAGCAGGTGTACCCCAGCGAACCAGTAAGTGTTCAGGTACTACCCTGGAGTACCGGTGGGTGTACCAATACTACCGCAGAGTACCGGTGGGGGTACCGGTACTACCCCAGCATATCGGGTAGGGGTGCCAGGCCAACAACGGAGCATCAGGTAGGGATACCGGGACTAACACGGAGGGTCAGGAAGAATGTCTGGTCTATACCGCGTGCCCGAAACGTCATCAGGTGTACCCCAGTGAACCAGTAAGGGTTCACGTACTACCCCGGAGTACCGGTGGGTGTACCGATACTACCGCAGAGTAACGGTGGGGGTACCGCTACTACCCCAGAACATCGGGTATGGGTGCCAAGCCAATATGCGGAGCATCAGGTAGTGATAGCGGGTCTAACCTGTGGGGTCCGTTAGGGAGGCCGGGTCTAGTCCAGCGCGCACGAAGGGACAGCTGGTGTTCTCTGGCGCATCACAAAGGGTTCCGTTCCAAACCCAGAGTACCGGTGGGGGAACCGGTTCTACCTCGAATCATCGGGTTGGTATACCAGGCCTACACCGGCGGGTGAAGGTAGGAAGGGTGGGCGTAAAGCGGCGCGCCCTTAGGGTAGCAGGTGTACCACGGCGCACCAGTAAGGGTTCCGGTACAATCCAGGAGTACCGGTGGGTATAGCAAAACTACCGCGGAATACCGGTGGGTGTACTGGTACTACCCCAGATTGTCGGGTAGGGGGCCAGGCCTACCACAGAGCATCAGGTAGGGATACCGGGCCTAGCCTGGAGGGTCAGGTAGGAATGTCTGGTCTACAGAGCACGCCCGTAAGGTCAGCAGGTGTAGCCCAGCGAACCAGTAAGGGTTCAGGTACTAGCCTGGAGTACCGGTGGGTGTACCAATACTACCGCAGAGTACCGGTGGGGGTACCGGTACAACCCCAGCATATCGGGTAGGGGTGCCAGGCCAACAACGGAGCATCAGGTAGGGATACCGGGCCTAAAACGGAGGGTCAGGTAGGAATGTCTGGTCTACACCGCGCACCCGTAACGTCATCAGGTGTAACCCAGTGAACCAGTAAGGGTTCACGTACTACCCCGGAGTACCGGTGGGTGTACCGATACTACCGCAGAGTAACGGTGGGGGTACCGCTACTACCCCAGAACATCGGGTATGGGTGCCAAGCCTAATGCGGAGCATCAGGTAGGCATAACTGGTCTAACCTGTGGGGTCCGGTAGGGAGGCCAGGTCTAATCCAGCATGCACGAAGGGACAGCTGGTGTTCTCTGGCGCATCACAAAGGGTTCCGTTCCAACCCCAGAGTACCGGTGGGGGAACCGGTTCTACCTCGTAACATCGGGTAGGGATACCAGGACTACCCCGGCGGGTCAGTTATGAAGGGTGGGTCTAAATCGGCGCGCCCGTAGTGACAGCTGGTGTACCCCAGCGCACCAGTAAGGGTTCAGGTACTGCCCTGGAGTACCGGTGGGTGTACCAATACTACCGCAGAGTACCGGTGGGGGTACCGGTACTACCCCAGCATATCGGGTAGGGGTGCCAGGCCAACAACGGAGCATCAGGTAGGGATACCAGGCCTAAAACGGAGGGTCAGGTAGGAATGTCTGGTCTACACTGCGCACCCTTAACGTCAGCAGGTGTACCCCAGTGAACCACTAAGGGTTCACGTACTACCCCGGAGTACCGGTGGGTGTACCGATACTACCACAGAGTAACGGTGGGGGTACCGCTACTACCCCAGAACATCGGGTATGGGTGCCAAGCCTAATGCGGAGCATCAGGTAGGGATAGCGGGTCTAACCTGTGGGGTCCGGTAGGGAGGCCAGGTCTAATCCAGCACGCACGAAGTGACAGCTGGTGTTCTCTGGCGCATCACAAAGGGTTCCGTTCCAACCACAGAGTACCGGTGGGGGAACCGGTTCTACCTCGAAACATCGGGTAGGTATACCAGGCCTACCCTGGCGGGTCAGGTAGGAAGGGTGGGTGTAAAGCGGCGCGACCGTAGGGTCAGCAGGTGTACCCCGGCGCACCAGTAAGGGTTCCGGTATAATCCAGGAGTACCGGTGGGTATAGCAAAACTACCGCGGAGTACCGGTGGGTGTACCGGTACTACCCCAGATTGTCGGGTAGGGGGCCAGGCGTAGCGCAGAGCATCAGGTAGGGATACCGGGCCTAGCCTGGAGGGTCAGGTAGGAATGTCTGGTCTACACAGCACGCCCGTAAGGTCAGCAGGTGTACCCCAGCGAACCAGTAAGGGTTCAGGTACTACCCTGGAATACCGGTGGGTGTACCAATACTACCGCAGAGTACCGGTGGGGGTACCGGTACAACCCCAGCATATCGGGTAGGGGTGCCAGGCCAACGACGGAGCATCAGGTAGGGGTACCGGGCCTAAAACGGAGGGTCAGGTAGGAATGTCTGGTCTACACCGCGCGCCAGTAACGTCATCAGGTGTATCCCAGTGAACCAGTAAGGGTTCACGTACTACCCCGGAGTACCGGTGGGTATACCGATACTACCGCAGAGTAACGGTGGGGGTACCGCTACTACCCCAGAACATCGGGTATGGGTGCCAAGCCTAATGCGGAGCATCAGGTACGGATAGCGGGTCTAACCTGTGGGGTCCGGTAGGGAGGCCGGGTCTAGTCCAGCGCGCACGAAGGGACAGCTGGTGTTCTCTGGCGCATCACAAAGGGTTCCGTTCCAAACCCAGAGTACCGGTGGGGGAACCGGTTCTACCTCGAAACATCGGGTAGGTATACCAGGCCTACTCCGGCGGGTCAGGTAGGAAGGGTGGGTCCAATGCAGTGTGCCCGTAGGGTCAGCAGGTGTAACCCGGCGCACCAGTAAGGGTTCCGGTACAATCCAGGAGTACCGGTGGGTATAGCAAAAGTACCGCGGAGTCGCTGTGGGTGTACCGGTACTACCCCAGATTGTCGGGTAGGGGGCCAGGCGTAGCGCAGAGCATCAGGTAGGGATACCGGGCCTAGCCTGGAGGGTCAGGTAGGAATGTCTGGTCTACACAGCACGCCCGTAAGGTCAGCAGGTGTACCCCAGCGAACCAGTAAGTGTTCAGGTACTACCCTGGAGTACCGGTGGGTGTACCAATACTACCGCAGAGTACCGGTGGGGGTACCGGTACTACCCCAGCATATCGGGTAGGGGTGCCAGGCCAACAACGGAGCATCAGGTAGGGATACCGGGACTAACACGGAGGGTCAGGAAGAAAGTCTGGTCTATACCGCGTGCCCGAAACGTCATCAGGTGTACCCCAGTGAACCAGTAAGGGTTCACGTACTACCCCGGAGTACCGGTGGGTGTACCGATACTACCGCAGAGTAACGGTGGGGGTACCGCTACTACCCCAGAACATCGGGTATGGGTGCCAAGCCAATATGCGGAGCATCAGGTAGTGATAGCGGGTCTAACCTGTGGGGTCCGTTAGGGAGGCCGGGTCTAGTCCAGCGCGCACGAAGGGACAGCTGGTGTTCTCTGGCGCATCACAAAGGCTTCCGTTCCAACCCCAGAGTACCGGTGGGGGAACCGGTTCTACCTCGAATCATCGGGTTGGTATACCAGGCCTACACCGGCGGGTGAAGGTAGGAAGGGTGGGCGTAAAGCGGCGCGCCCTTAGGGTAGCAGGTGTACCACGGCGCACCAGTAAGGGTTCCGGTACAATCCAGGAGTACCGGTGGGTATAGCAAAACTACCGCGGAATACCGGTGGGTGTACTGGTACTACCCCAGATTGTCGGGTAGGGGGCCAGGCCTACCGCAGAGCATCAGGTAGGGATACCGGGCCTAGCCTGGAGGGTCAGGTAGGAATGTCTGGTCTACAGAGCACGCCCGTAAGGTCAGCAGGTGTAGCCCAGCGAACCAGTAAGGGTTCAGGTACTAGCCTGGAGTACCGGTGGGTGTACCAATACTACCGCAGAGTACCGGTGGGGGTACCGGTACAACCCCAGCATATCGGGTAGGGGTGCCAGGCCAACAACGGAGCATCAGGTAGGGATACCGGGCCTAAAACGGAGGGTCAGGTAGGAATGTCTGGTCTACACCGCGCACCCGTAACGTCATCAGGTGTAACCCAGTGAACCAGTAAGGGTTCACGTACTACCCCGGAGTACCGGTGGGTGTACCGATACTACCGCAGAGTAACGGTGGGGGTACCGCTACTACCCCAGAACATCGGGTATGGGTGCCAAGCCTAATGCGGAGCATCAGGTAGGCATAACTGGTCTAACCTGTGGGGTCCGGTAGGGAGGCCAGGTCTAATCCAGCATGCACGAAGGGACAGCTGGTGTTCTCTGGCGCATCACAAAGGGTTCCGTTCCAACCCCAGAGTACCGGTGGGGGAACCGGTTCTACCTCGTAACATCGGGTAGGGATACCAGGACTACCCCGGCGGGTCAGTTATGAAGGGTGGGTCTAAATCGGCGCGCCCGTAGTGACAGCTGGTGTACCCCAGCGCACCAGTAAGGGTTCAGGTACTGCCCTGGAGTACCGGTGGGTGTACCAATACTACCGCAGAGTACCGGTGGGGGTACCGGTACTACCCCAGCATATCGGGTAGGGGTGCCAGGCCAACAACGGAGCATCAGGTAGGGATACCGGGACTAACACGGAGGGTCAGGAAGAATGTCTGGTCTATACCGCGTGCCCGAAACGTCATCAGGTGTACCCCAGTGAACCAGTAAGGGTTCACGTACTACCCCGGAGTACCGGTGGGTGTACCGATACTACCGCAGAGTAACGGTGGGGGTACCGCTACTACCCCAGAACATCGGGTATGGGTGCCAAGCCAATATGCGGAGCATCAGGTAGTGATAGCGGGTCTAACCTGTGGGGTCCGTTAGGGAGGCCGGGTCTAGTCCAGCGCGCACGAAGGGACAGCTGGTGTTCTCTGGCGCATCACAAAGGGTTCCGTTCCAAACCCAGAGTACCGGTGGGGGAACCGGTTCTACCTCGAATCATCGGGTTGGTATACCAGGCCTACACCGGCGGGTGAAGGTAGGAAGGGTGGGCGTAAAGCGGCGCGCCCTTAGGGTAGCAGGTGTACCACGGCGCACCAGTAAGGGTTCCGGTACAATCCAGGAGTACCGGTGGGTATAGCAAAACTACCGCGGAATACCGGTGGGTGTACTGGTACTACCCCAGATTGTCGGGTAGGGGGCCAGGCCTACCGCAGAGCATCAGGTAGGGATACCGGGCCTAGCCTGGAGGGTCAGGTAGGAATGTCTGGTCTACAGAGCACGCCCGTAAGGTCAGCAGGTGTAGCCCAGCGAACCAGTAAGGGTTCAGGTACTAGCCTGGAGTACCGGTGGGTGTACCAATACTACCGCAGAGTACCGGTGGGGGTACCGGTACAACCCCAGCATATCGGGTAGGGGTGCCAGGCCAACAACGGAGCATCAGGTAGGGATACCGGGCCTAAAACGGAGGGTCAGGTAGGAATGTCTGGTCTACACCGCGCACCCGTAACGTCATCAGGTGTAACCAAGTGAACCAGTAAGGGTTCACGTACTACCCCGGAGTACCGGTGGGTGTACCAATACTACCGCAGAGTAACGGTGGGGGTACCGCTACTACCCCAGAAGATCGGGTATGGGTGCCAAGCCTAATGCGGAGCATCAGGTAGGCATAACTGGTCTAACCTGTGGGGTCCGGTAGGGAGGCCAGGTCTAATCCAGCATGCACGAAGGGACAGCTGGTGTTCTCTGGCGCATCACAAAGGGTTCCGTTCCAACCCCAGAGTACCGGTGGGAGAACCGGTTCTACCTCGTAACATCGGGTAGGGATACCAGGACTACCCCGGCGGGTCAGTTATGAAGGGTGGGTCTAAATCGGCGCGCCCGTAGTGACAGCTGGTGTACCCCAGCGCACCAGTAAGGGTTCAGGTACTGCCCTGGAGTACCGGTGGGTGTACCAATACTACCGCAGAGTACCGGTGGGGGTACCGGTACTACCCCAGCATATCGGGTAGGGTTGCCAGGCCAACAACGGAGCATCAGGTAGGGATACCAGGCCTAAAACGGAGGGTCAGGTAGGAATGTCTGGTCTACACCGCGCACCCTTAACGTCAGCAGGTGTACCCCGGTGAACCACTAAGGGTTCACGTACTACCCCGGAGTACCGGTGGGTGTACCGATACTACCACAGAGTAACGGTGGGGGTACCGCTACTACCCCAGAACATCGGGTATGGGTGCCAAGCCTAATGCGGAGCATCAGGTAGGGATAGCGGGTCTAACCTGTGGGGTCCGGTAGGGAGGCCAGGTCTAATCCAGCGCGCACGAAGTGACAGCTGGTGTTCTCTGGCGCATCACAAAGGGTTCCGTTCCAACCACAGAGTACCGGTGGGGGAACCGGTTCTACCTCGAAACATCGGGTAGGTATACCAGGTCTACCCTGGCGGGTCAGGTAGGAAGGGTGGGTGTAAAGCGGCGCGACCGTAGGGTCAGCAGGTGTACCCCGGCGCACCAGTAAGGGTTCCGGTATAATCCAGGAGTACCGTTGGGTATAGCAAAACTACCGCGGAGTACCGGTGGGTGTACCGGTACTACCCCAGATTGTCGGGTAGGGGGCCAGGCGTAGCGCAGAGCATCAGGTAGGGATACCGGGCCTAGCCTGGAGGGTCAGGTAGGAATGTCTGGTCTACACAGCACGCCCGTAAGGTCAGCAGGTGTACCCCAGCGAACCAGTAAGGGTTCAGGTACTACCCTGGAATACCGGTGGGTGTACCAATACTACCGCAGAGTACCGGTGGGGGTACCGGTACAACCCCAGCATATCGGGTAGGGGTGCCAGGCCAACAACGGAGCATCAGGTAGGGGTACCGGGCCTAAAACGGAGGGTCAGGTAGGAATGTCTGGTCTACACCGCGCGCCAGTAACGTCATCAGGTGTATCCCAGTGAACCAGTAAGGGTTCACGTACTACCCCGGAGTACCGGTGGGTATACCGATACTACCGCAGAGTAACGGTGGGGGTACCGCTACTACCCCAGAACATCGGGTATGGGTGCCAAGCCTAATGCGGAGCATCAGGTACGGATAGCGGGTCTAACCTGTGGGGTCCGGTAGGGAGGCCGGGTCTAGTCCAGCGCGCACGAAGGGACAGCTGGTGTTCTCTGGCGCATCACAAAGGGTTCCGTTCCAAACCCAGAGTACCGGTGGGGGAAACGGTTCTACCTCGAAACATCGGGTAGGTATACCAGGCCTACTCCGGCGGGTCAGGTAGGAAGGGTGGGTCCAATGCAGTGTGCCCGTAGGGTCAGCAGGTGTAACCCGGCGCACCAGTAAGGGTTCCGGTACAATCCAGGAGTACCGGTGGGTATAGCAAAAGTACCGCGGAATACCGGTGGGTGTACTGGTACTACCCCAGATTGTCGGGTAGGGGGCCAGGCCTACCGCAGAGCATCAGGTAGGGATACCGGGCCTAGCCTGGAGGGTCAGGTAGGAATGTCTGGTCTACAGAGCACGCCCGTAAGGTCAGCAGGTGTAGCCCAGCGAACCAGTAAGGGTTCAGGTACTAGCCTGGAGTACCGGTGGGTGTACCAATACTACCGCAGAGTACCGGTGGGGGTACCGGTACAACCCCAGCATATCGGGTAGGGGTGCCAGGCCAACAACGGAGCATCAGGTAGGGATACCGGGCCTAAAACGGAGGGTCAGGTAGGAATGTCTGGTCTACACCGCGCACCCGTAACGTCATCAGGTGTAACCCAGTGAACCAGTAAGGGTTCACGTACTACCTCGGAGTACCGGTGGGTGTACCGATACTACCGCAGAGTAACGGTGGGGGTACCGCTACTACCCCAGAACATCGGGTATGGGTGCCAAGCCTAATGAGGAGCATCAGGTACGGATAGCGGGTCTAACCTGTGGGGTCCGGTAGGGAGGCCGGGTCTAGTCCAGCGCGCACGAAGGGACAGCTGGTGTTCTCTGGCGCATCACAAAGGGTTCCGTTCCAACCCCAGAGTACCGGTGGGGGAACCGGTTCTACCTCGAAACATCGGGTAGGAATACCAGGCCTACCCCGGCGGGTCAGGTAGGAATGGTGGGTGCAAAGCAGTGTGCCCGTAGTGTCAGCAGGTGTAACCCGGCGCACCAGTAAGGGTTCCGGTACAATCCAGGAGTACCACTGGGTATAGCAAAAGTACCGCGGAGTCGCTGTGGGTGTACCGGTACTACCCCAGATTGTCGGGTAGGGGGCCAGGCGTAGCGCAGAGCATCAGGTAGGGATACCGGGCCTAGCCTGGAGGGTCAGGTAGGAATGTCTGGTCTACACAGCACGCCCGTAAGGTCAGCAGGTGTACCCCAGCGAACCAGTAAGTGTTCAGGTACTACCCTGGAGTACCGGTGGGTGTACCAATACTACCGCAGAGTACCGGTGGGGGTACCGGTACTACCCCAGCATATCGGGTAGGGGTGCCAGGCCAACAACGGAGCATCAGGTAGGGATACCGGGACTAACACGGAGGGTCAGGAAGAATGTCTGGTCTATACCGCGTGCCTGAAACGTCATCAGGTGTACCCCAGTGAACCAGTAAGGATTCACGTACTACCCCGGAGTACCGGTGGGTGTACCGATACTACCGCAGAGTAACGGTGGGGGTACCGCTACTAACCCAGAACATCGGGTATGGGTGCCAAGCCAATATGCGGAGCATCAGGTAGTGATATCGGGTCTAACCTGTGGGGTCCGGTAGGGAGGCCAGGTCTAGTCCAGCGCGCACGAAGGGACAGCTGGTGTTCTGTGGCGCATCACAAAGGGTTCCGTTCCAACCCCAGAGTACCGGTGGGGGAACCAGTTCTACCTCGAAACATCGGGTAGGTATACCAGGCCTACCCCGGCGGGTCAGGTAGGAAGGGTGGGCGTAAAGCGGCGCGCCCGTAGGGTCAGCAGCTGTACCCCGGCGCACCAGTCAGGGTTCCGGTACAATCCAGGAGTACCGCTGGGTATAGCAAAACTACCGCGGAGTACCGGTGGGTGTACCGGTACTACCCCAGATTGTCGGGTAGGGGGCCAGGCGTAGCGCAGAGCATCAGGTAGGGATACCGGGCCTAGCCTGGAGGGTCAGGTAGGAATGTCTGGTCTACAGAGCACGCCCGTAAGGTCAGCAGGTGTACCCCAGCGAACCAGTAAGGGTTCAGGTACCACCCTGGAGTACCGGTGGGTGTACCAATACTACCGCAGCGTACCGGTGGGGGTACCGGTACTACCCCAGCATATCGGGTAGGGGTGCCAGGCCAACAACGGAGCATCAGGTAGGGATACCGGGTCTAACACGGAGGGTCAGGTAGGAATGTCTGGTCTATACCGCGTGCCCTTAACGTCATCAGGTGTACCCCAGTGAACCAGTAAGGGCTCACGTACTACCCCGGAGTACCGGTGGGTGTACCGATACTACCGCAGAGTAACGGTGGGGGTACCGCTACTACCCCAGAACATCGGGTATGGGTGCCAAGCCTAATGTGGAGCATCAGGTAGGGACAGCAGGTCTAACCTGTGGGGTCCGGTAGGGAGGCCGGGTCTAGTCCAGCGCGCACGAAGGGACAGCTGGTGTTCTCTGGCGCATCACAAAGGGTTCCGTTCCAACCCCAGAGTACCGGTGGGGGAACCGGTTCTAACTTGAAACATCGGGTAGGTATACCAGGCCTACCCCGGCGGGTCAGGTAGGAAGGGTGGGCGTAAAGCGTCGCGCCCATAGGGTCAGCAGGTGTACCCCGGCACACCAGTAAGGGTTCCGGTACAATCCAGGAGTACCGGTGGGTATAGCAAAATTACCGCGCAGTACCTCTGGGTGTACCGGACCTACCCCAGATTGTCGGATAGGGGGCCAGGCGTAGCGCAGAGCATCAGGTAGGGATACCGGGCCTAGCCTGCAGGGTCAGGTAGGAATGTCTGGTCTACACAGCACGCCCGTAAGGTCAAAAGGTGTACCCCAGCGAACCAGTAAGGGTTCAGGTACTACCCTGGAGTACCGGTGGGTGTACCAATACTACCGCAGAGTACCGGTGGGGGTAGCGGTACTACCCCAGCATATCAGGTAGGGGTGCCAGGCCAACAACGGAGCATCAGGTAGGGATACCGGGTCTAACACGGAGGGTCAGGTAGGAATGTCTGGTCTATACCGCGTGCCCGTAACGTCATCAGGTGTACCCCAGTGAACCAGTAAGGGTTCACGTACTACCCCGGAGTACCGGTGGGTGTACCGATACTACCGCAGAGTAACGGTGGGGGTACCGCTACTACCGCAGAACATCGGGTATGGGTGCCAAGCCAATATGCGGAGCATCAGGTAGTGATAGCGGGTCTAACCTGTGGGGTCCGGTAGGGAGGCCAGGTCTAGTCCAGCGCGCACGAAGGGACAGCTGGTGTTCTCTGGTGCATCACAAAGGGTTCCGTTCCAAACCCAGAGTACCGGTGGGGGAACCAGTTCTACCTCGAAACATCGGGTAGGTATACCAGGCCTACCCCGGCGGGTCAGGTAGGAAGGGTGGGTCCAAAGCAGTGTACCCGTAGGGTCAGCAGGTGTACCCCGGCGCACCAGTAAGGGTTCCGGTACAATCCAGGAGTACCGGTGGGTATAGCAAAATTACCGCGCAGTACCTCTGGGTGTACCGGTCCTACCCCAGATTGTCGGATAGGGGGCCAGGCGTAGCGCAGAGCATCAGGTAGGGATACCGGGCCTAGCCTGCAGGGTCAGGTAGGAATGTCTGGTCTACACAGCACGCCCGTAAGATCAAAAGGTGTACCCCAGCGAACCAGTAAGGGTTCAGGTACTACCCTGGAGTACCGGTGGGTGTACCAATACTACCGCAGAGTACCGGTGGGGGTAGCGGTACTACCCCAGCATATCAGGTAGGGGTGCCAGGCCAACAACGGAGCATCAGGTAGGGATACCGGGTCTAACACGGAGGGTCAGGTAGGAATGTCTGGTCTATACCGCGTGCCCGTAACGTCATCAGGTGTACCCCAGTGAACCAGTAAGGGTTCACGTACTACCCCGGAGTACCGGTGGGTGTACCGATACTACCGCAGAGTAACGGTGGGGGTACCGCTACTACCGCAGAACATCGGGTATGGGTGCCAAGCCAATATGCGGAGCATCAGGTAGTGATAGCGGGTCTAACCTGTGGGGTCCGGTAGGGAGGCCAGGTCTAGTCCAGCGCGCACGAAGGGACAGCTGGTGTTCTCTGGTGCATCACAAAGGGTTCCGTTCCAACCCCAGAGTACCGGTGGGGGAACCAGTTCTACCTCGAAACATCGGGTAGGTATACCAGGCCTACCCCGGCGGGTCAGGTAGGAAGGGTGGGTCCAAAGCAGTGTACCCGTAGGGTCAGCAGGTGTACCCCGGCGCACCAGTAAGGGTTCCGGTACAATCCAGGAGTACCGGTGGGTATAGCAAAACTACCGCGGAGTACCGGTGGGTGTACCGGTACTACCCCAGATTGTCGGGTAGGGGGCCAGGCGTAGCGCAGAGCATCAGGTAGGGATACCGGGCCTAGCCTGGAGGGTCAGGTAGGAATGTCTGGTCTACACAGCACGCCCGTAAGGTCAGCAGGTGTACCCCAGCGAACCAGTAAGGGTTCAGGTACTACCCTGGAGTACCGGTGGGTGTACCAATACTACCGCAGAGTACCGGTGGGGGTACCGGTACTACCCCAGCATATCGGGTAGGGGTGCCAGGCCAACAACGGAGCATCAGGTAGGGATACCGGGACTAACACGGAGGGTCAGGAAGAATGTCTGGTCTATACCGCGTGCCCGAAACGTCATCAGGTGTACCCCAGTGAACCAGTAAGGATTCACGTACTACCCCGGAGTACCGGTGGGTGTACCGATACTACCGCAGAGTAACGGTGGGGGTACCGCTACTACCCCAGAACATCGGGTATGGGTGCCAAGCCTAATGCGGAGCATCAGGTAGGGATACCTGGTGTAACATGTGGGGTGCGGTAGGGAGGCCGGGACTAGTCCAGCGCGCATGAAGGGACAGCTGGTGTTCTCTGACGCATCACAAAGGGTTCCGTTCCAAGCCCAGAGTACCGGTGGGGGAACCGGTTCTAACTCAAAACATCTGGTAGGTATACCAGGCCTACCCCGGCGGGGAAGGTAGAAAGGGTGGGCGTAAAGCGGCGCGCCCGTAGGGTCAGCAGGTGTACTGCGGCGCACCAGTAAGGGTTCCGGTATAATCCAGGAGTACCGGTGGGTATAGCAAAACTACCGCGGAGTACCGGTGGGTGTAACGGTACTACACCAGATTGTCGGGTAGGGGGCCAGGCCTACCGCAGAGCATCAGGTAGGGATACCGGGCCTAGCCTGGAGGGTCAGGTAGGAATGTCTGGTCTACACAGCACGCCCGTAAGGTCAGCAGGTGTACCCCAGCGAACCAGTAAGGGTTCAGGTACTACCCTGGAGTACCGGTGGGTGTACCAATACTACCGCAGAGTACCGGTGGGGGTACCGGTACTACCCCAGCATATCGGGTAGGGGTGCCAAGCCAAGAACGGAGCATCAGGTAGGGATACCGGGCCTAAAATGGAGGGTCAGGTAGGAATGTCTGGTCTATACCGCGTGCCCGAAACATCATCAGGTGTACCCCAGTGAACCAGTAAGGGTTCACGTACTACCCCGGAGTACCGGTGGGTGTACCGATACTACCGCAGAGTAACGGTGGGGGTACCGCTACTACCCCAGAACATCGGGTATGGGTGCCAAGCCAATATGCGGAGCATCAGGTAGTGATATCGGGTCTAACCTGTGGGGTCCAGTAGGGAGGCCAGGTCTAGTCCAGCGCGCACGAAGGGACAGCTGGTGTTCTGTGGCGCATCACAAAGGGTTCCGTTCCAACCCCAGAGTACCGGTGGGGGAACCAGTTCTACCTCGAAACATCGGGTAGGTATACCAGGCCTACCCCGGCGGGTCAGGTAGGAAGGGTGGGCGTAAAGCGGCGCGCCCGTAGGGTCAGCAGCTGTACCCCGGCGCACCAGTCAGGGTTCCGGTACAATCCAGGAGTACCGCTGGGTATAGCAAAACTACCGCGGAGTACCGGTGGGTGTACCGGTACTACCCCAGATTGTCGGGTAGGGGGCCAGGCGTAGCGCAGAGCATCAGGTAGGGATACCGGGCCTAGCCTGGAGGGTCAGGTAGGAATGTCTGGTCTACAGAGCACGCCCGTAAGGTCAGCAGGTGTACCCCAGCGAACCAGTAAGGGTTCAGGTACCACCCTGGAGTACCGGTGGGTGTACCAATACTACCGCAGCGTACCGGTGGGGGTACCGGTACTACCCCAGCATATCGGGTAGGGGTGCCAGGCCAACAACGGAGCATCAGGTAGGGATACCGGGTCTAACACGGAGGGTCAGGTAGGAATGTCTGGTCTATACCGCGTGCCCTTAACGTCATCAGGTGTACCCCAGTGAACCAGTAAGGGCTCACGTACTACCCCGGAGTACCGGTGGGTGTACCGATACTACCGCAGAGTAACGGTGGGGGTACCGCTACTACCCCAGAACATCGGGTATGGGTGCCAAGCCTAATGTGGAGCATCAGGTAGGGATAGCAGGTCTAACCTGTGGGGTCCGGTAGGGAGGCCGGGTCTAGTCCAGCGCGCACGAAGGGACAGCTGGTGTTCTCTGGCGCATCACAAAGGGTTCCGTTCCAACCCCAGAGTACCGGTGGGGGAACCGGTTCTAACTTGAAACATCGGGTAGGTATACCAGGCCTACCCCGGAGGGTCAGGTAGGAAGGGTGGGCGTAAAGCGGCGAGCCCATAGGGTCAGCAGGTGGACCCCGGCGCACCAGTAAGGGTTCCGGTACAATCCAGGAGTACCGGTGGGTATAGCAAAATTACCGCGCAGTACCTCTGGGTGTACCGGTCCTACCCCAGATTGTCGGATAGGGGGCCAGGCGTAGCGCAGAGCATCAGGTAGGGATACCGGGCCTAGCCTGCAGGGTCAGGTAGGAATGTCTGGTCTACACAGCACGCCCGTAAGGTCAAAAGGTGTACCCCAGCGAACCACTAAGGGTTCAGGTACTACCCTGGAGTACCGGTGGGTGTACCAATACTACCGCAGAGTACCGGTGGGGGTAGCGGTACTACCCCAGCATATCAGGTAGGGGTGCCAGGCCAACAACGGAGCATCAGGTAGGGATACCGGGTCTAACACGGAGGGTCAGGTAGGAATGTCTGGTCTATACCGCGTGCCCGTAACGTCATCAGGTGTACCCCAGTGAACCAGTAAGGGTTCACGTACTACCCCGGAGTACCGGTGGGTGTACCGATACTACCGCAGAGTAACGGTGGGGGTACCGCTACTACCCCAGAACATCGGGTATGGGTGCCAAGCCAATATGCGGAGCATCAGGTAGTGATAGCGGGTCTAACCTGTGGGGTCCGGTAGGGAGGCCAGGTCTAGTCCAGCGCGCACGAAGGGACAGCTGGTGTTCTCTGGTGCATCACAAAGGGTTCCGTTCCAACCCCAGAGTACCGGTGGGGGAACCAGTTCTACCTCGAAACATCGGGTAGGTATACCAGGCCTACCCCGGCGGGTCAGGTAGGAAGGGTGGGTCCAAAGCAGTGTACCCGTAGGGTCAGCAGGTGTAACCCGGCGCACCAGTAAGGGTTCCGGTACAATCCAGGAGTACCGGTGGGTATAGCAAAACTACCGCGGAGTACCGGTGGGTGTACCGGTACTACCCCAGATTGTCGGGTAGGGGGCCAGGCGTAGCGCAGAGCATCAGGTAGGGATACCGGGCCTAGCCTGGAGGGTCAGGTAGGAATGTCTGGTCTACACAGCACGCCCGTAAGGTCAGCAGGTGTACCCCAGCGAACCAGTAAGGGTTCAGGTACTACCCTGGAGTACCGGTGGGTGTACCAATACTACCGCAGAGTACCGGTGGGGGTACCGGTACTACCTCAGCATATCGGGTAGGGGTGCCAGGCCAACAACGGAGCATCAGGTAGGGATACCGGGACTAACACGGAGGGTCAGGAAGAATGTCTGGTCTATACCGCGTGCCCGAAACGTCATCAGGTGTACCCCAGTGAACCAGTAAGGATTCACGTACTACCCCGGAGTACCGGTGGGTGTACCGATACTACCGCAGAGTAACGGTGGGGGTACCGCTACTACCCCAGAACATCGGGTATGGGTGCCAAGCCTAATGCGGAGCATCAGGTAGGGATACCTGGTGTAAGATGTGGGGTGCGGTAGGGAGGCCGGGACTAGTCCAGCGCGCATGAAGGGACAGCTGGTGTTCTCTGACGCATCACAAAGGGTTCCGTTCCAAGCCCAGAGTACCGGTGGGGGAACCGGTTCTAACTCAAAACATCTGGTAGGTATACCAGGCCTACCCCGGCGGGGAAGGTAGAAAGGGTGGGCGTAAAGCGGCGCGCCCGTAGGGTCAGCAGGTATACTGCGGCGCACCAGTAAGGGTTCCGGTATAATCCAGGAGTACCGGTGGGTATAGCAAAACTACCGCGGAGTACCGGTGGGTGTACCGGTACTACACCAGATTGTCGGGTAGGGGGCCAGGCCTACCGCAGAGCATCAGGTAGGGATACCGGGCCTAGCCTGGAGGGTCAGGTAGGAATGTCTGGTCTACACAGCACGCCCGTAAGGTCAGCAGGTGTACCCCAGCGAACCAGTAAGGGTTCAGGTACCACCCTGGAGTACCGGTGGGTGTACCAATACTACCGCAGAGTACCGGTGGGGGTACCGGTACTACCCCAGCATATCGGGTAGGGGTGCCAAGCCAAGAACGGAGCATCAGGTAGGGATACCGGGCCTAAAATGGAGGGTCAGGTAGGAATGTCTGGTCTATACCGCGTGCCCGAAACGTCATCAGGTGTACCCCAGTGAACCAGTAAGGGTTCACGTACTACCCCGGAGTACCGGTGGGTGTACCGATACTACCGCAGAGTAACGGTGGGGGTACCGCTACTACCCCAGAACATCGGGTATGGGTGCCAAGCCTAATGCGGAGCATCAGGTAGGGATAGCGGGTCTAACCTGTGGGGTCCGGTAGGGAGGCCAGGTCTAGTCCAGAGCGCACGAAGGGACAGCTGGTGTTCTCTGGCGCATCACAAAGGGTTCCGTTCCAAGCCCAGAGTACCGGTGGGGGAACCGGTTCTACCTCGAAACATCGGGTAGGTATACCAGGCCTACCCCGGCGGGTCAGGTAGGAAGGGTGGGTGTAAAGCGGTGCGCCCGTAGTGTCAGCTGGTGTACCCCGGCGCACCAGTAAGGGTTCCGGTACAATCCAGGAGTACCGGTGGGTATAGCCAAAGTACCGCGGAGTACCGGTGGGTTTACCAGTACTACCACAGATTGTCGGGTAGGGGGCCAGGCGTAGCGCAGAGCATCAGGTAGGGATACCGGGCCTAGCCTGGAGGGTCAGGTAGGAATGTCTGGTCTACACAGCACGCCCGTAAGGTCATCAGGTGTACCCCAGTGAACCAGTAAGGGTTCACGTACTACCCCGGAGTACCGGTGGGTGTACCGATACTACCGCAGAGTAACGGTGGGGGTACCGCTACTAACCCAAAAGATCGGGTATGGGTGCCAAGCCAATATGCGGAGCATCAGGTAGTGATATCGGGTCTAACCTGTGGGGTCCGGTAGGGAGGCCAGGTCTAGTCCAGCGCTTACGAAGGGACAGCTGGTGTTCTGTGGCGCATCACAAAGGGTTCCGTTCCAACCCCAGAGTACCGGTGGGGGAAGCAGTTCTACCTCGAAACATCGGGTAGGTATACCAGGCCTACCCCGGCGGGTCAGGTAGGAAGGGTGGGCGTAAAGCGGCGCGCCCGTAGGGTCAGCAGCTGTACCCCGGCGCACCAGTCAGGGTTCCGGTACAATCCAGGAGTACCGCTGGGTATAGCAAAATTACCGCGGAGTACCTCTGGGTGTACCGGTACTACCCCAGATTGTCGGGTAGGGGGCCAGGCGTAGCACAGAGCATCAGGTAGGGATACCGGGCCTAGCCTGGAGGGTCAGGTAGGAATGTCTGGTCTACAGAGCACGCCCGTAAGGTCAGCAGGTGTACCCCAGCGAACCAGTAAGGGTTCAGGTACCACCCTGGAGTACCGGTGGGTGTACCAATACTACCGCAGAGTACCGGTGGGGGTACCGGTACTACCCCAGCATATCGGGTAGGGGTGCCAGGCCAACAACGGAGCATCAGGTAGGGATACCGGGTCTAACACGGAGGGTCAGGTAGGAATGTCTGGTCTATACAGCGTGCCCTTAACGTCATCAGGTGTACCCCAGTGAACCAGTAAGGGCTCACGTACTACCCCGGAGTACCGGTGGGTGTACCGATACTACCGCAGAGTAACGGTGGGGGTACCGCTACTACCCCAGAACATCGGGTATGGGTGCCAAGCCTAATGTGGAGCATCAGGTAGGGATAGCAGGTCTAACCTGTGGGGTCCGGTAGGGAGGCCAGGTCTAGTCCAGCGCGCACGAAGGGACAGCTGGTGTTCTCTGGCGCATCACAAAGGGTTCCGTTCCAACCCCAGAGTACCGGTGGGGGAACCGGTTCTACCTTGAAACATCGGGTAGGTATACCAGGCCTACCCCGGAGGGTCAGGTAGGAAGGGTGGGCGTAAAGCGTCGCGCCCATAGGGTCAGCAGGTGTACCCCGGCGCACCAGTAAGGGTTCCGGTACAATCCAGGAGTACCGGTGGGTATAGCAAAATTACCGCGCAGTACCTCTGGGTGTACCGGTCCTACCCCAGATTGTCGGATAGGGGCCAGGCGTAGCGCAGAGCATCAGGTAGGGATACCGGGCCTAGCCTGCAGGGTCAGGTAGGAATGTCTGGTCTACACAGCACGCCCGTAAGGTCAGCAGGTGTACCCCAGCGAACCAGTAAGGGTTCAGGTACTACCCTGGAGTACCGGTGGGTGTACCAATACTACCGCAGAGTACCGGTGGGGGTACCGGTACTACCCCAGCATATCGGGTAGGGGTGCCAGGCCAACAACGGAGCATCAGGTAGGGATACCGGGTCTAACACGGAGGGTCAGGTAGGAATGTCTGGTCTATACCGCGTGCCCGTAACGTCATCAGGTGTACCCCAGTGAACCAGCAAGGGTTCACGTACTACCCCGGAGTACCGGTGGGTGTACCGATACTACCGCAGAGTAACGGTGGGGGTACCGCTACTACCCCAGAAGATCGGGTATGGGTGCCAAGCCAATATGCGGAGCATCAGGTAGTGATAGCGGGTCTAACCTGTGGGGTCCGGTAGGGAGGCCAGGTCTAGTCCAGCGCGCACGAAGGGACAGCTGGTGTTCTCTGGTGCATCACAAAGGGTTCCGTTCCAACCCCAGAGTACCGGTGGGGGAACCGGTTCTACCTCGAAACATCGGGTAGGTATACCAGGCCTACCCCGGCGGGTCAGGTAGGAAGGGTGGGTCCAAAGCAGTGTGCCCGTAGGGTCAGCAGGTGTAACCCGGCGCACCAGTAAGGGTTCCGGTACAATCCAGGAGTACCGGTGGGTATAGCAAAAGTACCGCGGAGTCCCTGTGGGTGTACCGGTACTACCCCAGATTGTCGGGTAGGGGGCCAGGCCTACCGCAGAGCATCAGGTAGGGATACCGGGCCTAGCCTGGAGGGTCAGGTAGGAATGTCTGGTCTACACAGCACGCCCGTAAGGTCAGCAGGTGTACCCCAGCGAACCAGTAAGGGTTCAGGTACTACCCTGGAGTACCGGTGGGTGTACCGATACTACCGCAGAGTACCGGTGGGGGTACCGGTACTACCCCAGCATATAGGGTAGGGGTGCCAGGCCAACAACGGAGCATCAGGTAGGGATACCGGGACTAACACGGAGGGTCAGGAAGAATGTCTGGTCTATACCGCGTGCCCGAAACGTCATCAGGTGTACCCCAGTGAACCAGTAAGGATTCACGTACTACCCCGGAGTACCGGTGGGTGTACCGATACTACCGCAGAGTAACGGTGGGGGTACCGCTACTACCCCAGAACATCGGGTATGGGTGCCAAGCCTAATGCGGAGCATCAGGTAGGGATACCTGGTGTAACATGTGGGGTGCGGTAGGGAGGCCGGGTCTAGTCCAGCGCGCACGAAGGGACAGCTGGTGTTCTCTGACGCATCACAAAGGGTTCCGTTCCAACCCCAGAGTACCGGTGCGGGAACCGGTTCTACCTCGAAACATCGGGTAGGTATACCAGGCCTACCCCGGCGGGTCAGGTAGGAAGGGTGGGCGTAAAGCGGTGCGCCCGTAGTGACAGCTGGTGTACCCCGGCGCACCAGTAAGGGTTCCGGTACAATCCAGGAGTACCGGTGGGTATAGCAAAAGTACCGCGGAGTACCGGTGGGTTTACCGGTACTACCCCAGATTGTCGGGTAGGGGGCCAGGCCTACCGCAGAGCATCAGGTAGGGATACCGGGCCTAGCCTGGAGGGTCAGGTAGGAATGTCTGGTCTACACAGCACGCCCGTAAGGTCAGCAGGTGTACCCCAGCGAACCAGTAAGGGTTCAGGTACTACCCTGGAGTACCGGTGGGTGTACCAATACTACTGCAGAGTACCGGTGGGGGTACCGGTACTACCCCAGCATATCGGGTAGGGGTGCCAGGCCAACAACGGAGCATCAGGTAGGGATACCGGGACTAACACGGAGGGTCAGGAAGAATGTCTGGTCTATACCGCGTGCCCGAAACGTCATCAGGTGTACCCCAGTGAACCAGTAAGGATTCACGTACTACTCCGGAGTACCGGTGGGTGTACCGATACTACCGCAGAGTAACGGTGGGGGTACCGCTAGTACCCCAGAACATCGGGTATGGGTGCCAAGCCAATATGCGGAGCATCAGGTAGTGATAGCGGGTCTAACCTGTGGGGTCCGGTAGGGAGGCCAGGTCTAGTCCAGCGCGCACGAAGGGACAGCTGGTGTTCTCTGGTGCATCACAAAGGGTTCCGTTCCAACCCCAGAGTACCGGTGGGGGAACCGGTTCTACCTCGAAACATCGGGTAGGTATACCAGGCCTACCCCGGCGGGTCAGGTAGGAAGGGTGGGTCCAAAGCAGTGTGCCCGTAGGGTCAGCAGGTGTAACCCGGCGCACCAGTAAGGGTTCCGGTACAATCCAGGAGTACCGGTGGGTATAGCAAAAGTACCGCGGAGTCGCTGTGGGTGTACCGGTACTACCCCAGATTGTCGGGTAGGGGGCCAGGCGTAGCGCAGAGCATCAGGTAGGGATACCGGTCCTAGCCTGGAGGGTCAGGTAGGAATGTCTGGTCTACACAGCACGCCCGTAAGGTCAGCAGGTGTACCCCAGCGAACCAGTAAGGGTTCAGGTACTACCCTGGAGTACCGGTGGGTGTACCAATACTACCGCAGAGTACCGGTGGGGGTACCGGTACTACCCCAGCATATCGGGTAGGGGTGCCAGGCCAACAACGGAGCATCAGGTAGGGATACCGGGACTAACACGGAGGGTCAGGAAGAATGTCTGGTCTATACCGCGTGCCCGAAACGTCATCAGGTGTACCCCAGTGAACCAGTAAGGGTTCACGTACTACCCCGGAGTACCGGTGGGTGTACCGATACTACCGCAGAGTAACGGTGGGGGTACCGCTACTACCCCAGAACATCGGGTATGGGTGCCAAGCCTAATGCGGAGCATCAGGTAGGGATACCGGGTCTAACCTGTGGGGTACGGTAGGGAGGCCAGGTCTAGTCCAGCGTGCACGAAGGGACAGCTGGTGTTCTCTGGCGCATCACAAAGGGTTCCGTTCCAACCCCAGAGTACCGGTGGGGGAACCGGTTCTACCTCGAAACATCGGGTAGGTATACCAGGCCTACCCCGGCGGGTCAGGTAGGAAGGGTGGGCGTAAAGCGGTGCGCCCGTAGTGTCAGCAGGTGTACCCCGGCGCACCAGTAAGGGTTCCGGTACAATCCAGGAGTACCGGTGGGTATAGCAAAAGTACCGCGGAGTACCGGTGGGTTTACCGGTACTACCCCAGATTGTCGGGTAGGGGGCCAGGCGTAGCGCAGAGCATCAGGTAGGGATACCGGGCCTAGCCTGGAGGGTCAGGTAGGAATGTCTGGTCTACACAGCACGCCCGTAAGGTCAGCAGGTGTACCCCAGCGAACCAGTAAGGGTTCAGATACTACCCTGGAGTACCGGTGGGTGTACCAATACTACCGCAGAGTACCGGTGGGGGTACCGGTACTACCCCAGCATATCGGGTAGGGGTGCCAGGCCAACAACGGAGCATCAGGTAGGGATACCGGGTCTAACACGGAGGGTCAGGTAGGAATGTCTGGTCTATACCGCGTGCCCGTAACGTCATCAGGTGTACCCCAGTGAACCAGTAAGGGTTCAAGTACTACCCCGGAGTACCGGTGGGTGTACCGATACTACCGCAGAGTAACGGTGGGGGTACCGCTACTACCCCAGAACATCGGGTATGGGTGCCAAGCCTAATGCGGAGCATCAGGTAGGGATACCGGGTCTAACCTGTGGGGTACGGTAGGGAGGCCAGGTCTAGTCCAGCGTGCACGAAGGGACAGCTGGTGTTCTCTGGCGCATCACAAAGGGTTCCGTTCCAACCCCAGAGTACCGGTGGGGGAACCGGTTCTACCTCGAAACATCGGGTAGGTATACCAGGCCTACCCCGGCGGGTCAGGTAGGAAGGGTGGGCGTAAAGCGGTGCGCCCGTAGTGTCAGCAGGTGTATCCCGGCACACCAGTAAGGGTTCCGGTACAATCCAGGAGTACCGGTGGGTATAGCAAAACTACCGCGGAGTACCGGTGGGTGTACCGGTACTACCCCAGATTGTCGGGTAGGGGGCCAGGCCTATCGCAGAGCATCAGGTAGGGATACCGGGCCTAGCCTGGAGGGTCAGGTAGGAATGTCTGGTCTACACAGCACGCCCGTAAGGTCGGCAAGGGTACCCCAGCGAACCAGTAAGGGTTCAGGTACTACCCTGGAGTACCGGTGGGTGTACCAATACTACCGCAGAGTACCGGTGGGGGTACCGGTACTACCCCAGCATATCGGGTAGGGGTGCCAAGCCAACAACGTAGCATCAGGTAGGGATACCGGGTCTAACACGGTTGGTCAGGTAGGAATGTCTGGTCTATACCGCGTGCCCGTAACGTCATGAGGTGTACCCCAGTGAACCTGTAAGTGTTCACGTACTACCCCGGAGTACCGGTGGGTGTACCGATACTACCGCAGAGTAACGGTGGAGATACCGCTACTACCCCAGAACATCGGGTATGGGTGCCAAGCCTAATGCGGAGCATCAGGTAGGGATACCGGTTTTAACATGTGGGGTCCGGTAGGGAGGCCGGGTCTAGTCCAGCGCGCACGAAGGGACAGCTGGTGTTCTCTGGCGCATCACAAAGGGTTCCGTTCCAACCCCAGAGTACCGGTGCGGGAACCGGTTCTACCTCGAAACATCGGGTAGGTATACCAGGCCTACCCCGGCGGGTCAGGTATGAAGGGTGGGTCCAAAGCAGTGTGCCCGTAGGGTCAGCAGGTGTAACCCGGCGCACCAGTAAGGGTTCCGGTACAATCCAGGAGTACCAGTGGGTATAGCAAAAGTACCGCGGAGTCCCTGTGGGTGTACCGGTACTACCCCAGATTGTCGGGTAGGGGGCCAGGCGTAGCGCAGAGCATCAGGTAGGGATACCGGGCCTAGCCTGGAGGGTCAGGTAGGAATGTCTGGTCTACACAGCACGCCCGTAAGGTCAGCAGGTGTACCCCAGCGAACCAGTAAGGGTTCAGGTACTACCCTGGAGTACCGGTGGGTGTATCAATACTACTGCAGAGTACCGGTGGGGGTACCGGTACTACCCCAGCATATCGGGTAGGGGTGCCAGGCCAACAACGGAGCATCAGGTAGGGATACCGGGACTAACACGGAGGGTCAGGAAGAATGTCTGGTCTATACCGCGTGCCCGAAACGTCATCAGGTGTACCCCAGTGAACCAGTAAGGATTCACGTACTACCCCGGAGTACCGGTGGGTGTACCGATACTACCGCAGAGTAACGGTGGGGGTACCGCTACTACCCCAGAACATCGGGTATGGGTGCCAAGCCAATATGCGGAGCATCAGGTAGTGATAGCGGGTCTAACCTGTGGGGTCCGGTAGGGAGGCCAGGTCTAGTCCAGCGCGCACGAAGGGACAGCTGGTGTTCTCTGGCGCATCACAAAGGTTTCCGTTCCAAGCCCAGAGTACCGGTGGGGGAACCGGTTCTACCTCGAAACATCGGGTAGGTATACCAGGCCTACCCCGGCGGGTCAGGTAGGAAGGGTGGGTCCAATGCAGTGTGCCCGTAGGGTCAGCAGGTGTAACCCGGCGCACCAGTAAGGGTTCCGGTACAATCCAGGAGTACCGGTGGGTATAGCAAAAGTACCGCGGAGTCGCTGTGGGTGTACCGGTACTACCCCAGATTGTCGGGTAGGGGGCCAGGCGTAGCGCAGAGCATCAGGTAGGGATACCGGGCCTAGCCTGGAGGGTCAGGTAGGAATGTCTGGTCTACACAGCACGCCCGTAAGGTCAGCAGGTGTACCCCAGCGAACCAGTAAGGGTTCAGGTACTACCCTGGAGTACCGGTGGGTTTACCAATACTACCGCAGAGTACCGGTGGGGGTACCGGTACTACCCCAGCATATCGGGTAGGGGTGCCAGGCCAACAACGGAGCATCAGGTAGGGATACCGGGTCTAACACGGAGGGTCAGGTAGGAATGTCTGGTCTATACCGCGTGCCCGAAACGTCATCAGGTGTACCCCAGTGAACCAGTAAGGGTTCACGTACTACCCCGGAGTACCGGTGGGTGTACCGATACTACCGCAGAGTAACGGTGGGGGTACCGCTACTACCCCAGAACATCGGGTATGGGTGCCAAGCCAATATGCGGAGCATCAGGTAGGGATAGCGGGTCTAACCTGTGGGGTCCGGTAGGGAGGCCAGGTCTAGTCCTGCGCGCACGAAGGGACAGCTGGTGTTCTCTGGCGCATCACAAAGGGTTCCGTTCCAACCCCAGAGTACCGGTGGGGGAACCGGTTCTACCTCGAAACATCGGGTAGGTATACCAGGCCTACCCCGGCGGGTCAGGTAGGAAGGGTGGGCGTAAAGCGGTGCGCCCGTAGTGACAGCTGGTGTACCCCGGGGCACCAGTAAGGGTTCCGGTACAATCCAGGAGTACCGGTGGGTATAGCAAAACAACCGCGCAGTACCTCTGGGTGTACCGGTCCTACCCCAGATTGTCGGATAGGGGGCCAGGCCTACCGTAGAGCATCAGGTAGGGATACCGGGCCTAGCCTGGAGGGTCAGGTAGGAATGTCTGGTCTACACAGCACGCCCGTAATGGCAGCAGGTGTACCCCAGCGAACCAGTAAGTGTTCAGGTACTGCCCTGGAGTACCGGTGGGTGTACCAATACTACCGCAGAGTACCGGTGGGGGTACCGGTACTACCCCAGCATATCGGGTAGGGGTGCCAGGCCAACAATGGAGCATCAGGTAGGGATACCGGGCCTAAAACGGAGGGTCAGGTAGGAATGTCTGGTCTACACCGCGCGCCAGTAACGTCAGCAGGTGTACCCCAGTGAACCAGTAAGGGTTCACGTACTACCCCGGAGTACCGGTGGGTGTACCGATACTACCGCAGAGTAACGGTGGGGGTACCGCTACTACCCCAGAACATCGGGTATGGGTGCCAAGCCTAATGCGGAGCATCAGGTAGGGATAGCGGGTCTAACCTGTGGGGTCCGGTAGGGAGGCCAGGTCTAGTCCAGCGCGCACGAAGGGACAGCTGGTGTTCTCTGGCGCATCACAAAGGGTTCCGTTCCAACCCCAGAGTACCGGTGGGGGAACCGGTTCTACCTCGAAACATCGGGTAGGTATACCAGGCCTACCCCGGCGGGTCAGGTAGGAAGGGTGGGCGTAAAGCGGTGCGCCCGTAGTGACAGCTGGTGTACCCCGGCGCACCAGTAAGGGTTCCGGTACAATCCAGGAGTACCGGTGGGTATAGCAAAAGTACCGCGGAGTACCGGTGGGTTTACCGGTACTACCCCAGATTGCCGGGTAGGGGGCCAGGCGTAGCGCAGAGCATCAGGTAGGGATACCGGGCCTAGCCTGGAGGGTCAGGTAGGAATGTCTGGTCTACACAGCACGCCCGTAAGGTCAGCAGGTGTACCCCAGCGAACCAGTAAGGGTTCAGGTACTACCCTGGAGTACCGGTGGGTGTACCAATACTACCGCAGAGTACCGGTGGGGGTACCGGTACTACCCCAGCATATCGGGTAGGGGTGCCAGGCCAACAACGGAGCATCAGGTAGGGATACCGGGTCTAACACGGAGGGTCAGGTAGGAATGTCTGGTCTATACCGCGTGCCCGTAACGTCATGAGGTGTACCCCAGTGAACCTGTAAGTGTTCACGTACTACCCCGGAGTACCGGTGGGTGTACTGATACTACCGCAGAGTAACGGTGGGGATACCGCTACTACCCCAGAACATCGGGTATGGGTGCCAAGCCTAATGCGGAGCATCAGGTAGGGATACCGGTTTTAACATGTGGGGTCCGGTAGGGAGGCCGGGTCTAGTCCAGCGCGCACGAAGGGACAGCTGGTGTTCTCTGGCGCATCACAAAGGGTTCCGTTCCAAACCCAGAGTATTGGTGGGGAAACCGGTTCTACCTCAAAACATCGGGTAGGTATACCAGGCCTACTACGGCGGGTCAGGTAGGATGGCTGGGTCCAAAGCAGTGTGCCCGTAGGGTCAGCAGGTGTACCCCGGCGCACCAGTAAGGGTTCTGGTACAATCCAGGAGTACCGGTGGGTATAGCAAAAGTACCGCGGAGTACCTGTGGGTGTACCGGTTGTACCCCAGATTGTCGGATAGGGGGCCAGGCGTAGCGCAGAGCATCAGGTAGGAATACCGGGCCTAGCCTGGAGGGTCAGGTAGGAATGTCTGGTCTACACAGCACGCCCGTAAGGTCAGCAGGTGTACCCCAGCGAACCAGTAAGAGTTCAGGTACTACCCTGGAGTACCGGTGGGTGTACCTATACTACCGCAGAGTACCGGTGGGGGTACCTGTACTACCCCAGCATATCGGGTAGGGGTGCCAGGCCAAAAACGGAGCATCAGGTAGGGATACCTGGACTAACACGGAGGGTCAGGAAGAATGTCTGGTCTATACCACTTGCCTGAAACGTCATCAGGTGTACCCCAGTGAACCAGTAAGGGTTCACATACTACCCCGGAGTACCGGTGGGTGTACCGATACTACCGCAGAGTAACGGTGGGGGTACCGTTACTACCCCAGAACATCGGGTATGGGTGCCAAGCCTAATGCGGAGCATCAGGTAGGGATAGCGGGTCTAACCTGTGGGGTCCGGTAGGGAGGCCAGGTCTAGTCCAGCGCGCACGAAGGGACAGCTGGTGTTCTCTGGCGCATCACAAAGGTTTCCGTTCCAAGCCCAGAGTACCGGTGGGGGAACCGGTTCTACCTCGAAACATCGGGTAGGTATACCAGGCCTACCCCGGCGGGTCAGGTAGGATGGGTGGTTCCAAAGCAGTGTGCCCGTAGGGTCAGCAGGTGTACCCCAGCGCACCAGTAAGGGTTCCGGTACAATCCAGGAGTACCGGTGGGTATAGCAAAAGTACCGCGGAGTACCTGTGGGTGTACCGGTACTACCGCAGATTGTCGGGTAGGGGGCCAGGCCTACCGCAGAGCATCAGGTAGGGATACCGGGCCTAGCCTGGAGGGTCAGGTAGGAATGTCTGGTCTACACAGCACGCCCGTAAGGTCAGCAGGTGTACCCCAGCGAACCAGTAAGGGTTCAGGTACTACCCTGAGTACCGGTGGGTGTACCAATACTACCGCAGAGTACCGGTGGGGGTACCGGTACTACCCCTGCATATCGGGTAGGGGTGCCAGGCCAACAACGGAGCATCAGGTAGGGATACCGGGTCTAACACGGAGGGTCAGGTAGGAATGTCTGGTCCACACCGCGAGGCAGTAATGTCAGCAGGTGTACCCCAGTGAACCAGGAAGTGTTCACGTACTACCCCGGAGTACCGGTGGGTGTACCGATACTACCGCAGAGTAACGGTGGGGGTACCGCTACTACCCCAGAACATCGGGTATGGGTGCCAAGCCTAATGTGGAGCATCAGATAGGGATAGCGGGTGTAAACTGTGGGGTCCGGTAGGGAGGCCGGGTCTAGTCCAGCGCGCACGAAGGGACAGCTGGTGTTCTCTGGCGCATCACAAAGGGTTCCGTTACAAACCCAGAGTATCGGTGGGGGAACCGGTTCTACCTCGAAACATCGGGTAGGTATACCAGGCCTACGCCGGCGTGTCAGGTAGGAAGGGTGTGTCCAAAGCAGTGTGCCCGTAGGGTCAGCAGGTGTACCCCGGCGCACCAGTAAGGGTTCCGGTATAATCCAGGAGTACCGGTGGGTATAGCAAAACTACCGCGGAGTACCGGTGGGTGTACAGGTACTACCCCAGATTGTCCGGTAGGGGGCCAGGCCTACCGTAGAGCATCAGGTAGGGATACCGGGCCTAGCCTGGAGGGTCAGGTAGGAATGTCTGGTCTACACAGCACGCCCGTAAGGTCAGCAGGTGTACCCCAGCGAACCAGTAAGGGTTCAGGTACTACCCTGGAGTACCGGTGGGTGTACCAATACTACCACAGAGTACCAGTGGGGGTACCGGTACTACCCCAGCATATCGGATAGGGGTGCCAGGCCAACAACGGAGCATCAGGTAGGGATACCGGGTCTAACACAGAGGGTCAGGTAGGAATGTCTGGTCTATACCGCGTGCCCTTAACGTCATCAGGTGTACCCCAGTGAACCAATAAGGGTTCACGTACTACCCCGGAGTACCGGTGGGTGTACCGATACTACCGCAGAGTAACGGTGGGGGTACCGCTACTACCCCAGAACATCGGGTATGGGTGCCAAGCCTAATGCGGAGCATCAGGTAGGGATACCGGGTGTAACATGTGGGGTCCGGTAGGGAGGCCGGGTCTAGTCCAGCGCGCACGATGGGACAGCTGGTGTTCTCTGACGCATCACAAAGGGTTCCGTTCCAAGCCCAGAGTACCGGTGGGGGAACCGGTTCTAACTCAAAACATCTGGTAGGTATACCAGGCCTACCCCGGCGGGTCAGGTAGGAAGGGTGGGCGTAAAGCGGCGCGCCCGTAGGGTCAGCAGGTGTACCCCGGCGCACCAGTAAGGGTTCCGGTACAATCCAGGAGTACCGGTGGGTATAGCAAAAGTACCGCGGAGTACCTGTGGGTGTACCGGTACTACCCCAGATTGTCGGGTAGGGGGCCAGGCGTAGCGCAGAGCATCAGGTAGGGATACCGGGCCTAGCCTGGAGGGTCAGGTAGGAATGTCTGGTCTACACAGCACGCCCGTAAGGTCAGCAGGTGTACCCCAGCGAACCAGTAAGGGTTCAGGTACTGCCCTGGAGTACCGGTGGGTGTACCAATACTACCGCAGAGTACCGGTGGGGGTACCGGTACTACCCCAGCATATCGGGTAGGGGTGCCAGGCCAACAACGGAGCATCAGGTAGGGATACCGGGACTAAAACGGAGGGTCAGGTAGGAATGTCTGGTCTACACCGCGCGCCAGTAACGTCATCAGGTGTACCCCAGTGAACCAGTAAGGGTTCACGTACTACCCCGGAGTACCGGTGGGTGTACCGATACTACCGCAGAGTAACGGTGGGGGTACCGCTACTACCCCAGAACATCGGGTATGGGTGCCAAGCCAATATGCGGAGCATCAGGTAGGGATAGCGGGTCTAACCTGTGGGGTCCGGTAGGGAGGCCAGGTCTAGTCCAGCGCGCACGAAGGGACAGCTGGTGTTCTCTGGCGCATCACAAAGGCTTCCGTTCCAACCCCAGAGTACCGGTTGGGGAACCGGTTCTACCTCGAAACATCGGGTAGGTATACCAGGCCTACCCCGGCAGGTCAGGTAGGAAGGGTGGGTCCAAAGCAGTGTGCCCGTAGGGTCAGCAGGTGTACCCCGGCGCACCAGTAAGGGTTCCGGTACAATCCAGGAGTACCGGTGGGGATAGCAAAACTACCGCGGAGTCCCGGTGGGTGTACCGGTACTACCCCAGATTGTCGGGTAGGGGGCCAGGTGTAGCGCAGAGCATCAGGTAGGGATACCAGGCCTAGCCTGGAGGGTCAGGTAGGAATGTCTGGTCTACACAGCACGCCCGTAAGGTCAGCAGGTGTACCCCAGCGAACCAGTAAGGGTTCAGGTACTACCCTGGAGTACCGGTGGGTGTACCAATACTACCGCAGAGTACCGGTGGGGGTACCGGTACTACCCCAGCATATCGGGTAGGGGTGCCAGGCCAACAACGGAGCATCAGGTAGGGATACCGGGCCTAAAACGGAGGGTCAGGTAGGAATGTCTGGTCTATACCGCGCGCCAGTAACGTCATCAGGTGTACCCCAGTGAACCAGTAAGGGTTCACGTACTACCCCGGAGTACCGGTGGGTATACCGATACTACCGCAGAGTAACGGTGGGGGTACCGCTACTACCCCAGAACATCGGGTATGGGTGCCAAGCCAATATGCGGAGCATCAGGTAGGGATACCGGATTTAACATGTGGGGTCCGGTAGGGAGGCCGGGTCTAGTCCAGCGCGCACGAAGGGACAGCTGGTGTTCTCTGGCTCATCACAAAGGGTTCCGTTCCAAACCCAGAGTATTGGTGGGGAAACCGGTTCTACCTCAAAACATCGGGTAGGTATACCAGGCCTACTACGGCGGGTCAGGTAGGATGGCTGGGTCCAAAGCATTGTGCCCGTAGGGTCAGCAGGTGTACCCCGGCGCACCAGTAAGGGTTCTGGTACAATCCAGGAGTACCGGTGGGTATAGCAAAAGTACCGCGGAGTACCTGTGGGTGTACCGGTTGTACCCCAGATTGTCGGATAGGGGGCCAGGCGTAGCGCAGAGCATCAGGTAGGGATACCGGGCCTAGCCTGGAGGGTCAGGTAGGAATGTCTGGTCTACACAGCACGCCCGTAAGGTCAGCAGGTGTACCCCAGCGAACCAGTAAGAGTTCAGGTACTACCCTGGAGTACCGGTGGGTGTACCTATACTACCGCAGAGTACCGGTGGGGGTACCTGTACTACCCCAGCATATCGGGTAGGGGTGCCAGGCCAAAAACGGAGCATCAGGTAGGGATACCTGGACTAACACGGAGGGTCAGGAAGAATGTCTGGTCTATACCACTTGCCTGAAACGTCATCAGGTGTACCCCAGTGAACCAGTAAGGGTTCACGTACTACCCCGGAGTACCGGTGGGTGTACCGATACTACGGCAGAGTAACGGTGGGGGTACCGCTAGTACCCCAGAACATCGGGTATGGGTGCCAAGCCTAATGCGGAGCATCAGGTAGGGATAGCGGGTCTAACCTGTGGGGTCCGGTAGGGAGGCCAGGTCTAGTCCAGCGCGCACGAAGGGACAGCTGGTGTTCTCTGGCGCATCACAAAGGTTTCCGTTCCAAGCCCAGAGTACCGGTGGGGGAACCGGTTCTACCTCGAAACATCGGGTAGGTATACCAGGCCTACCCCGGCGGGTCAGGTAGGATGGGTGGTTCCAAAGCAGTGTGCCCGTAGGGTCAGCAGGTGTACCCCAGCGCACCAGTAAGGGTTCCGGTACAATCCAGGAGTACCGGTGGGTATAGCAAAAGTACCGCGGAGTACCTGTGGGTGTACCGGTACTACCGCAGATTGTCGGGTAGGGGGCCAGGCCTACCGCAGAGCATCAGGTAGGGATACCGGGCCTAGCCTGGAGGGTCAGGTAGGAATGTCTGGTCTACACAGCACGCCCGTAAGGTCAGCAGGTGTACCCCAGCGAACCAGTAAGGGTTCAGGTACTACCCTGAGTACCGGTGGGTGTACCAATACTACCGCAGAGTACCGGTGGGGGTACCGGTACTACCCCTGCATATCGGGTAGGGGTGCCAGGCCAACAACGGAGCATCAGGTAGGGATACCGGGTCTAACACGGAGGGTCAGGTAGGAATGTCTGGTCCACACCGCGAGGCAGTAATGTCAGCAGGTGTACCCCAGTGAACCAGGAAGTGTTCACGTACTACCCCGGAGTACCGGTGGGTGTACCGATACTACCGCAGAGTAACGGTGGGGGTACCGCTACTACCCCAGAACATCGGGTATGGGTGCCAAGCCTAATGTGGAGCATCAGGTAGGGATAGCGGGTGTAAACTGTGGGGTCCGGTAGGGAGGCCGGGTCTAGTCCAGCGCGCACGAAGGGACAGCTGGTGTTCTCTGGCGCATCACAAAGGGTTCCGTTCCAAACCCAGAGTATCGGTGGGGGAACCGGTTCTACCTCGAAACATCGGGTAGGTATACCAGGCCTACGCCGGCGTGTCAGGTAGGAAGGGTGTGTCCAAAGCAGTGTGCCCGTAGGGTCAGCAGGTGTACCCCGGCGCACCAGTAAGGGTTCCGGTATAATCCAGGAGTACCGGTGGGTATAGCAAAACTACCGCGGAGTACCGGTGGGTGTACAGGTACTACCCCAGATTGTCCGGTAGGGGGCCAGGCCTACCGTAGAGCATCAGGTAGGGATACCGGGCCTAGCCTGGAGGGTCAGGTAGGAATGTCTGGTCTACACAGCACGCCCGTAAGGTCAGCAGGTGTACCCCAGCGAACCAGTAAGGGTTCAGGTACTACCCTGGAGTACCGGTGGGTGTACCAATACTACCACAGAGTACCAGTGGGGGTACCGGTACTACCCCAGCATATCGGATAGGGGTGCCAGGCCAACAACGGAGCATCAGGTAGGGATACCGGGTCTAACACAGAGGGTCAGGTAGGAATGTCTGGTCTATACCGCGTGCCCTTAACGTCATCAGGTGTACCCCAGTGAACCAATAAGGGTTCACGTACTACCCCGGAGTACCGGTGGGTGTACCGATACTACCGCAGAGTAACGGTGGGGGTACCGCTACTACCCCAGAACATCGGGTATGGGTGCCAAGCCTAATGCGGAGCATCAGGTAGGGATACCGGGTGTAACATGTGGGGTCCGGTAGGGAGGCCGGGTCTAGTCCAGCGCGCACGATGGGACAGCTGGTGTTCTCTGACGCATCACAAAGGGTTCCGTTCCAAGCCCAGAGTACCGGTGGGGGAACCGGTTCTAACTCAAAACATCTGGTAGGTATACCAGGCCTACCCCGGCGGGTCAGGTAGGAAGGGTGGGCGTAAAGCGGCGCGCCCGTAGGGTCAGCAGGTGTACCCCGGCGCACCAGTAAGGGTTCCGGTACAATCCAGGAGTACCGGTGGGTATAGCAAAAGTACCGCGGAGTACCTGTGGGTGTACCGATACTACCCCAGATTGTCGGGTAGGGGGCCAGGCGTAGCGCAGAGCATCAGGTAGGGATACCGGGCCTAGCCTGGAGGGTCAGGTAGGAATGTCTGGTCTACACAGCACGCCCGTAAGGTCAGCAGGTGTACCCCAGCGAACCAGTAAGGGTTCAGGTACTGCCCTGGAGTACCGGTGGGTGTACCAATACTACCGCAGAGTACCGGTGGGGGTACCGGTACTACCCCAGCATATCGGGTAGGGGTGCCAGGCCAACAACGGAGCATCAGGTAGGGATACCGGGACTAAAACGGAGGGTCAGGTAGGAATGTCTGGTCTACACCGCGCGCCAGTAACGTCATCAGGTGTACCCCAGTGAACCAGTAAGGGTTCACGTACTACCCCGGAGTACCGGTGGGTGTACCGATACTACCGCAGAGTAACGGTGGGGGTACCGCTACTACCCCAGAACATCGGGTATGGGTGCCAAGCCAATATGCGGAGCATCAGGTAGGGATAGCGGGTCTAACCTGTGGGGTCCGGTAGGGAGGCCAGGTCTAGTCCAGCGCGCACGAAGGGACAGCTGGTGTTCTCTGGCGCATCACAAAGGCTTCCGTTCCAACCCCAGAGTACCGGTTGGGGAACCGGTTCTACCTCGAAACATCGGGTAGGTATACCAGGCCTACCCCGGCAGGTCAGGTAGGAAGGGTGGGTCCAAAGCAGTGTGCCCGTAGGGTCAGCAGGTGTACCCCGGCGCACCAGTAAGGGTTCCGGTACAATCCAGGAGTACCGGTGGGGATAGCAAAACTACCGCGGAGTCCCGGTGGGTGTACCGGTACTACCCCAGATTGTCGGGTAGGGGGCCAGGTGTAGCGCAGAGCATCAGGTAGGGATACCAGGCCTAGCCTGGAGGGTCAGGTAGGAATGTCTGGTCTACACAGCACGCCCGTAAGGTCAGCAGGTGTACCCCAGCGAACCAGTAAGGGTTCAGGTACTACCCTGGAGTACCGGTGGGTGTACCAATACTACCGCAGAGTACCGGTGGGGGTACCGGTACTACCCCAGCATATCGGGTAGGGGTGCCAGGCCAACAACGGAGCATCAGGTAGGGATACCGGGCCTAAAACGGAGGGTCAGGTAGGAATGTCTGGTCTATACCGCGCGCCAGTAACGTCATCAGGTGTACCCCAGTGAACCAGTAAGGGTTCACGTACTACCCCGGAGTACCGGTGGGTATACCGATACTACCGCAGAGTAACGGTGGGGGTACCGCTACTACCCCAGAACATCGGGTATGGGTGCCAAGCCAATATGCGGAGCATCAGGTAGGGATAGCGGGTCTAACCTGTGGGGTCCGGTAGGGAGGCCGGGTCTAGTCCAGCGCGCACGAAGGGACAGCTGGTGTTCTCTGGCGCATCACAAATGGTTCCAATCCAATCCCAGAGTACCGGTGGGGGAACCGGTTCTACCTCGAAACATCGGGTAGGTATACCAGGCCTAGCCCGGCGGGTCAGGTAGGAAGGGTGGGTCCAAAGCAGTGTGCCCGTAGGGTCAGCAGGTGTACCCCGGCGCACCAGTAAGGGTTCCGGTACAATCCAGGAGTACCGGTGGGTATAGCAAAACTACCGCGGAGTACCTGTGGGTGTACCGGTACTACCCCAGATTGTCGGGTAGGGGGCCAGGCGTAGCGCATAGCATTAGGTAGGGATACCGGGCCTAGCCTGGAGGGTCAGGTAGGAATGTCTGTTCTACACAGCACGCCCGTAAGGTCAGCAGGTGTACCCCAGCGAACCAGTAAGGGTTCAGGTACTACCCTGGAGTACCGGTGGGTGTACCAATACTACCGCAGAGTACCGGTGGGGGTACCGGTACTACCCCAGCATATTGGGTAGGGGTGCCAGGCCAACAACGGAGCATCAGGTAGGGATACCGGGACTAACACGGAGGGTCAGGAAGAATGTCTGGTCTATACCGCGTGCCCGAAACGTCATCAGGTGTACCCCAGTGAACCAGTAAGGGTTCACGTACTAGCCCGGAGTACCGGTGGGTGTACCGATACTACCGCAGAGTAACGGTGGGGGTACCGCTACTACCCCAGAACATCGGGTATGGGTGCCAAGCCAATATGCGGAGCATCAGGTAGTGATAGCGGGTCTAACCTGTGGGGTCCGGTAGGGAGGCCGGGTCTAGTCCAGCGCGCACGAAGGGACAGCTGGTGTTCTCTGGCGCATCACAAAGGGTTCCGATCCAATCCCAGAGTACCGGTGGGGGAACCGGTTCTACCTCGAAACATCGGGTAGGTATACCAGGCCTACCCCGGCAGGTCAGGTAGGAAGGGTGGGTCCAAAGCAGTGTGCCCGTAGGGTCAGCAGGTGTAACCCGGCGCACCAGTAAGGGTTCCGGTACAATCCAGGAGTACCGGTGGGTATAGCAAAAGTACCGCGGAATACCGGGGGGTGTACCGGTACTACCCCACATTGTCGGGTAGGGGGCCAGGCCTACCGCAGAGCATCAGGTAGGGATACTGGGCCTAGCCTGGAGGGTCAGGTAGGAATGTCTGGTCTACACAGCACGCCCGTAAGGTCAGCAGGTGTACCCCAGCGAACCAGTAAGGGTTCAGGTACTACCCTGGAGTACCGGTGGGTGTACCAATACTACCGCAGAGTACCGGTGGGGGTACCGGTACTACCCCAGCATATCGGGTAGGGGTGCCAGGCCAACAACGGAGCATCAGGTAGGGATACCGGGACTAACACGGAGGGTCAGGAAGAATGTCTGGTCTATACCGCGTGCCCGAAACGTCATCAGGTGTACCCCAGTGAACCAGTAAGGATTCACGTACTACCCCGGAGTACCGGTGGGTGTACCGATACTACCGCAGAGTAACGGTGGGGGTACCGCTACTACCACAGAACATCGGGTATGGGTGCCAAGCCTAATGCGGAGCATCAGGTAGGGATACCGGGTGTCACATGTGGGGACTGGTAGGGAGGCCGGGTCTAGTCCAGCGCGCACGAAGGGACAGCTGGTGTTCTCTGGCGCATCAGAAAGGGTTCCGTTCCAACCCCAGAGTACCGGTGGGGGAACCGGTTCTAACTCAAAACATCTGGTAGATATACCAGGCCTACCCCGGCGGGTAAGGTAGAAAGGGTGGGCGTAAAGCGGCGCGCCCGTAGGGTCAGCAGGTGTACCCCGGCGCACCAGTGAGGGTTCCAGTACAATCCAGGAGTACAGGTGGGTATAGCAAAACTACCGCGGAGTACATGTGGGTGTACCGGTACTACCCCAGATTGTCGGGTAGGGGGCCAGGCCTACCGCAGAGCATCAGGTAGGGATACCGGGCCTAGCCTGGAGGGTCAGGTAGGAATGTCTGTTCTACACAGCACGCCCGTAAGGTCAGCAGGTGTACCCCAGCGAACCAGTAAGGGTTCAGGTACTGCCCTGGAGTACCGGTGGGTGTACCAATACTACCGCAGAGTACCGGTGGGGGTACCGGTACTACCCCAGCATATCGGGTAGGGTTGCCAGGCCAACAACGGAGCATCAGGTAGGGATACCGGGACTAAAACGGAGGGTCAGGTAGGAATGTCTGGTCTACACCGCGCACCAGTAACGTCATCAGGTGTACCCCAGTGAACCAGTAAGGGTTCACGTACTACCCCGGAGTACCGGTGGGTGTACCGATACTACCGCAGAGTAACGGTGGGGGTACCGCTACTACCCCAGAACATCGGGTATGGGTGCCAAGCCTAATGCGGAGCATCAGGTAGGGATACCGGGTGTAACATGTGGGGTCTGGTAGGGAGGCCGGATCTAGTCCAGCGCGCACAAAGGGACAGCTGGTGTTCTCTGACGCATCACAAAGGGTTCCGTTCCAACCCCAGAGTACCGGTGGGGGAACGGGTTCTAACTCAAAACATCTGGTAGGTATACCAGGCCTACCCCGGCGGGTAAGGTAGAAAGGGTGGGCGTAAAGCGGCGCGCCCGTAGGGTCAGCAGGTGTACCCCGGCGCACCAGTGAGCGTTCCAGTACAATCCAGGAGTACAGGTGGGTATAGCAAAACTACCGCGGAGTACCTGTGGGTGTACCGGTACTACCCCAGATTGTCGGGTAGGGGGCCAGGCCTACCGCAGAGCATCAGGTAGGGATACCGGGCCTAGCCTGGAGGGTCCGGTAGGAATGTCTGGTCTACACAGCACGCCCGTAAGGTCAGCAGGTGTACCCCAGCGAACCAGTAAGGGTTCAGGTACTGCCCTGGAGTACCGGTGGGTGTACCAATACTACCGCAGAGTACCGGTGGGGGTAGCGGTACTACCCAAGCATATCGGGTAGGGTTGCCAGGCCAACAACGGAGCATCAGGTAGGGATACCAGGCCTAAAACGGAGGGTCAGGTAGGTATGTCTGGTCTACACCGCGCGCCAGTAACGTCATCAGGTGTACCCCAGTGAACCAGTAAGGGTTCACGTACTACCCCGGAGTACCGGTGGGTATACCGATACTACCGCAGAGTAACGGTGGGGGTACCGCTACTACCCCAGAACATCGGGTATGGGTGCCAAGCCTAATGCGGAGCATCAGGTAGGGATACCGGGTCTAACCTGTGGGGTCCGGTAGGGAGGCCGGGTCTAGTCCAGCGCGCACGAAGGGACAGCTGGTGTTCTCTGGCGCATCACAAAGGGTTCCGATCCAATCCCAGAGTACCGGTGGGGGAACCGGTTCTACCTCGAAACATCGGGTAGGTATACCAGGCCTACCCCGGCGGGTCAGGTAGGAAGGGTGGGTCCAAAGCAGTGTGCCCGTAGGGTCAGCAGGTGTAACCCAGCGCACCAGTAAGGGTTCCGGTACAATCCAGGAGTACCGGTGGGTATAGCAAAAGTACCGCGGAATACCGGGGGGTGTACCGGTACTACCCCAGATTGTCGGGTAGGGGGCCAGGCCTACCGCAGAGCATCAGGTAGGGATACCGGGCCTAGCCTGGAGGGTCAGGTAGGAATGTCTGGTCTACACAGCACGCCCGTAAGGTCAGCAGGTGTACCCCAGCGAACCAGTAAGGGTTCAGGTACTACCCTGGAGTACCGGTGGGTGTACCAATAGTACCGCAGAGTACCGGTGGGGGTACCGGTACTACCCCAGCATATCGGGTAGGGGTGCCAGGCTAACAACGGAGCATCAGGTAGGGATACCGGGACTAACACGGAGGGTCAGGAAGAATGTCTGGTCTATACCGCGTGCCCAAAACGTCATCAGGTGTACCCCAGTGAACCAGTAAGGGTTCACGTACTACCCCGGAGTACCGGTGGGTGTACCGATACTACCGCAGAGTAACGGTGGGGGTACCGCTACTACCCCAGAACATCGGGTATGGGTGCCAAGCCAATATGCGGAGCATCAGGTAGGGATAGCGGGTCTAACCTGTGGGGTCCGGTAGGGAGGCCGGGTCTAGTCCAGCGCGCACGAAGGGACAGCTGGTGTTCTCTGGCGCATCACAAAGGTTTCCGTTCCAAGCCCAGAGTACCGGTGGGGGAACCGGTTCTAACTCAAAACATCTGGTAGGTATACCAGGCCTACCCCGGCGGGTAAGGTAGAAAGGGTGGGCGTAAAGCGGCGCGCCCGTAGGGTCAGCAGGTGTACCCCGGCGCACCAGTGAGGGTTCCAGTACAATCCAGGAGTACAGGTGGGTATAGCAAAACTACCGCGGAGTACCTGTGGGTGTACCGGTACTACCCCAGATTGTCGGGTAGGGGGCCAGGCCTACCGCAGAGCATCAGGTAGGGATACCGGGCCTAGCCTGGAGGGTCAGGTAGGAATGTCTGTTCTACACAGCACGCCCGTAAGGTCAGCAGGTGTACCCCAGCGAACCAGTAAGGGTTCAGGTACTGCCCTGGAGTACCGGTGGGTGTACCAATACTAACGCAGAGTACCGGTGGGGGTACCGGTACTACCCCAGCATATCGGGTAGGGTTGCCAGGCCAACAACGGAGCATCAGGTAGGGATACCGGGACTAAAACGGAGGGTCAGGTAGGAATGTCTGGTCTACACCGCGCACCAGTAACGTCATCAGGTGTACCCCAGTGAACCAGTAAGGGTTCACGTACTACCCCGGAGTACCGGTGGGTGTACCGATACTACCGCAGAGTAACGGTGGGGGTACCGCTACTACCCCAGAACATCGGGTATGGGTGCCAAGCCTATATGCGGAGCATCAGGTAGGGATACCGGGTGTAACATGTGGGGTCTGGTAGGGAGGCCGGGTCTAGTCCAGCGCGCACGAAGGGACAGCTGGTGTTCTCTGACGCATCACAAAGGGTTCCGTTCCAACCCCAGAGTACCGGTGGGGGAACCGGTTCTAACTCAAAACATCTGGTAGGTATACCAGGCCTACCCCGGCGGGTAAGGTAGAAAGGGTGGGCGTAAAGCGGCGCGCCCATAGGGTCAGCAGGTGTACCCCGGCGCACCAGTGAGGGTTCCAGTACAATCCAGGAGTACAGGTGGGTATAGCAAAACTACCGCGGAGTACCTGTGGGTGTACCGGTACTACCCCAGATTGTCGGGTAGGGGGCCAGGCCTACCGCAGAGCATCAGGTAGGGATACCGGGCCTAGCCTGGAGGGTCAGGTAGGAATGTCTGTTCTACACAGCACGACCGTAAGGTCAGCAGGTGTACCCCAGCGAACCAGTAAGGGTTCAGGTACTGCCCTGGAGTACCGGTGGGTGTACCAATACTACCGCAGAGTACCGGTGGGGGTAGCGGTACTACCCCAGCATATCGGGTAGGGTTGCCAGGCCAACAACGGAGCATCAGGTAGGGATACCGGGACTTAAACGGAGGGTCAGGTAGGAATGTCTGGTCTACACAGCGCGCCAGTAACGTCATCAGGTGTACCCCAGTGAACCAGTAAGGGTTCACGTACTACCCCGGAGTACCGGTGGGTATACCGATACTACCGCAGAGTAACGGTGGGGGTACCGCTACTACCCCAGAACATCGGGTATGGGTGCCAAGCCTAATGCGGAGCATCAGGTAGGGATACCGGGTCTAACCTGTGGGGTCCGGTAGGGAGGCCGGGTCTAGTCCAGCGCGCACGAAGGGACAGCTGGTGTTCTCTGGCGCATCACAAAGGGTTCCGATCCAATCCCAGAGTACCGGTGGGGGAACCGGTTCTACCTCGAAACATCGGGTAGGGATACCAGGCCTACCCCGGAGGGTCAGGTAGGAAGGGTGGGCGTAAAGCGGCGCGCCCGTAGGGTCAGCAGGTGTACCCCGGCGCACCAGTGAGGGTTCCAGTACAATCCAGGAGTACAGGTGGGTATAGCAAAACTACCGCGGAGTACCTGTGGGTGTACCGGTACTACCCCAGATTGTCGGGTAGGGGGCCAGGCCTACCGCAGAGCATCAGGTAGGGATACCGGGCCTAGCCTGGAGGGTCAGGTAGGAATGTCTGGTCTACACAGCACGCCCGTAAGGTCAGCAGGTGTACCCCATCGAACCTGTAAGGGTTCAGGTACTGCCCTGGAGTACCGGTGGGTGTACCAATACTACCGCAGAGTACCGGTGGGGGTACCGGTACTACCCCAGCATATTGGGTAGGGGTGCCAGGCCAACAACGGAGCATCAGGTAAGGATACAGGGACTAACACGGAGGGTCAGGAAGAATGTCTGGTCTATACCGCGTGCCCGAAACGTCATCAGGTGTACCCCAGTGAACCAGTAAGGATTCACGTACTACCCCGGAGTACCGGTGGGTGTACCGATACTACCGCAGAGTAACGGTGGGAGTACCGCTACTACGCCAGAACATCGGGTATGGGTGCCAAGCCAATATGCGGAGCATCAGGTAGTGATAGCGGGTCTAACCTGTGGGGTCCGGTAGGGAGGCCGGGTCTAGTCCAGCGCGCACGAAGGGACAGCTGGTGTTCTCTGGCGCATCACAAAGGGTTCCGATCCAATCCCAGAGTACCGGTGGGGGAACCGGTTCTACCTCGAAACATCGGGTAGGTATACCAGGCCTACCCCGGCGGGTCAGGTAGGAAGGGTGGGTCCAAAGCAGTGTGCCCGTAGGGTCAGCAGGTGTAACCCAGCGCACCAGTAAGGGTTCCGGTACAATCCAGGAGTACCGGTGGGTATAGCAAAAGTACCGCGGAATACCGGGGGGTGTACCGGTACTACCCCACATTGTCGGGTAGGGGGCCAGGCCTACCGCAGAGCATCAGGTAGGGATACCGGGCCTAGCCTGGAGGGTCAGGTAGGAATGTCTGGTCTACACAGCACGCCCGTAAGGTCAGCAGGTGTACCCCAGCGAACCAGTAAGGGTTCAGGTACTACCCTGGAGTACCGGTGGGTGTACCAATACTACCGCAGAGTACCGGTGGGGGTACCGGTACTACCCCAGCATATCGGGTAGGGGTGCCAGGCCAACAACGGAGCATCAGGTAGGGATACCGGGACTAAAACGGAGGGTCAGGTAGGAATGTCTGGTCTACACCGCGCACCAGTAACGTCAGCAGGTGTACCCCAGTGAACCAGTAAGGGTTCACGTACTACCCCGGAGTACCGGTGGGTGTACCGATACTACCGCAGAGTAACGGTGGGGGTACCGCTACTACCCCAGAACATAGGGTATGGGTGCCAAGCCTAATGCGGAGCATCAGGTAGGGATACCGGGTGTAACCTGTGGGGTCCGGTAGGGAGGCCGGGTCTAGTCCAGCGTGCACGAAGGGACAGCTTGTGTTCTCTGGCGCATCACAAAGGTTTCCGTTCCAAGCCCAGAGTACCGGTGGGGGAACCGGTTCTAACTCAAAACATCTGGTAGATATACCAGGCCTACCCCGGCGGGTAAGGTAGAAAGGGTGGGCGTAAAGCGGCGCGCCCGTAGGGTCAGCAGGTGTACCCCGGCGCACCAGTGAGGGTTCCAGTACAATCCAGGAGTACAGGTGGGTATAGCAAAACTACCGCGGAGTACCTGTGGGTGTACCGGTACTACCCCAGATTGTCGGGTAGGGGGCCAGGCCTACCGCAGAGCATCAGGTAGGGATACCGGGCCTAGCCTGGAGGGTCAGGTAGGAATGTCTGTTCTACACAGCACGCCCGTAAGGTCAGCAGGTGTACCCCAGCGAACCAGTAAGGGTTCAGGTACTGCCCTGGAGTACCGGTGGGTGTACCAATACTACCGCAGAGTACCGGTGGGGGTACCGGTACTACCCCAGCATATCGGGTAGGGTTGCCAGGCCAACAACGGAGCATCAGGTAGGGATACCGGGACTAAAACGGAGGGTCAGGTAGGAATGTCTGGTCTACACCGCGCACCAGTAACGTCATCAGGTGTACCCCAGTGAACCAGTAAGGGTTCACGTACTACCCCGGAGTACCGGTGGGTGTACCGATACTACGGCAGAGTAACGGTGGGGGTACCGCTAGTACCCCAGAACATCGGGTATGGGTGCGAAGCCTAATGCGGAGCATCAGGTAGGGATACCGGGTCTAACCTGTGGGGTCCGGTAGGGAGGCCGGGTCTAGTCCAGCGCGCACGAAGGGACAGCTGGTGTTCTCTGGCGCATCACAAAGGGTTCCGATCCAATCCCAGAGTACCGGTGGGGGAACCGGTTCTACCTCGAAACATCGGGTAGGTATACCAGGCCTACCCCGGCGGGTCAGGTAGGAAGGGTGGGTCCAAAGCAGTGTGCCCGTAGGGTCAGCAGGTGTAACCCGGCGCACCAGTAAGGGTTCCGGTACAATCCAGGAGTACCGGTGGGTATAGCAAAAGTACCGCGGAATACCGGGGGGTGTACCGGTACTACCCCAGATTGTCGGGTAGGGGGCCAGGCCTACCGCAGAGCATCAGGTAGGGATACCGGGCCTAGCCTGGAGGGTCAGGTAGGAATGTCTGGTCTACACAGCACGCCCATAAGGTCAGCAGGTGTAGCCCAGCGAACCAGTAAGGGTTCAGGTACTACCCTGGAGTACCGGTGGGTGTACCAATAGTACCGCAGAGTACCGGTGGGGGTACCGGTACAACCCCAGCATATCGGGTAGGGGTGCCAGGCCAACAACGGAGCATCAGGTAGGGATACCGGGACTAACACGGAGGGTCAGGAAGAATGTCTGGTCTATACCGCGTGCACGAAACGTCATCAGGTGTACCCCAGTGAACCAGTAAGGATTCACGTACTACCCCGGAGTACCGGTGGGTGTACCGATACTACCGCAGAGTAACGGTGGGGGTACCGCTACTACCCCAGAACATCGGGTATGGGTGCCAAGCCAATATGCGGAGCATCAGGTAGGGATAGCGGGTCTAACCTGTGGGGTCCGGTAGGGAGGCCGGGTCTAGTCCAGCGCGCACGAAGGGACAGCTGGTGTTCTCTGGCGCATCACAAAGGTTTCCGTTCCAAGCCCAGAGTACCGGTGGGGGAACCGGTTCTAACTCAAAACATCTGGTAGGTATACCAGGCCTACCCCGGCGGGTAAGGTAGAAAGGGTGGGCGTAAAGCGGCGCGCCCGTAGGGTCAGCAGGTGTACCCCGGCGCACCAGTGAGGGTTCCAGTACAATCCAGGAGTACAGGTGGGTATAGCAAAACTACCGCGGAGTACCTGTGGGTGTACCGGTACTACCCCAGATTGTCGGGTAGGGGGCCAGGCCTACCGCAGAGCATCAGGTAGGGATACCGGGCCTAGCCTGGAGGGTCAGGTAGGAATGTCTGTTCTACACAGCACGCCCGTAAGGTCAGCAGGTGTACCCCAGCGAACCAGTAAGGGTTCAGGTACTGCCCTGGAGTACCGGTGGGTGTACCAATACTAACGCAGAGTACCGGTGGGGGTACCGGTACTACCCCAGCATATCGGGTAGGGGTGCCAGGCCAACAACGGAGCATCAGGTAGGGATACCGGGACTAAAACGGAGGGTCAGGTAGGAATGTCTGGTCTACACCGCGCACCAGTAACGTCATCAGGTGTACCCCAGTGAACCAGTAAGGGTTCACGTACTACCCCGGAGTACCGGTGGGTGTACCGATACTACCGCAGAGTAACGGTGGGGGTACCGCTACTACCCCAGAACATCGGGTATGGGTGCCAAGCCTATATGCGGAGCATCAGGTAGGGATACCGGGTGTAACATGTGGGGTCTGGTAGGGAGGCCGGGTCTAGTCCAGCGCGCACAAAGGGACAGCTGGTGTTCTCTGGCGCATCACAAAGGTTTCCGTTCCAACCCCAGAGTATCGGTGGGGGAACCGGTTCTACCTTGAAACATCGGGTAGGTATACCAGGCCTACCCCGGAGGGTCAGGTAGGAAGGGTGGGCGAAAAGCGGCGAGCCCATAGGGTCAGCAGGTGTACCCCGGCGCACCAGTAAGGGTTCCGGTACAATCCAGGAGTACCGGTGGGGATAGCAAAAGTACCGCGGAGTCCCTGTGGGTGTACCGGTACTACCCCAGATTGTCGGGTAGGGGGCCAGGCCTACCGTAGATCATCAGGTAGGGATACCGGGCCTAGCCTGGAGGGTCAGGTTGGAATGTCTGGTCTACAGAGCACGCCCGTAATGGCAGCAGATATACCCCAGCGAACCAGTAAGTGTTCAGGTACTGCCCTGGAGTACCGGTGGGTGTACCAATACTACCGCAGAGTACCGGTGGGGGTACCGGTACTACCCCAGCATATCGGGTAGGGGTGCCAGGCCAACAACGGAGCATCAGGTAGGGATACCGGGCCTAAAACGGAGGGTCAGGTAGGAATGTCTGGTCTATACTGCGCGCCAGTAACGTCAGCAGGTGTACCCCAGTGAACCAGTAAGGGTTCACGTACTACCCCGGAGTACCGGTGGGTGTACCGATACTACCGCAGAGTAACGGTGGGGGTACCGCTACTACCCCAGAACATCGGGTATGGGTGCCAAGCCTAATGCGGAGCATCAGGTAGGGATAGCGGGTCTAACCTGTGGGGTCCGGTAGGGAGGCCAGGTCTAGTCCAGCGCGCACGAAGGGACAGCTGGTGTTCTCTGGCGCATCACAAAGGGTTCCGTTCCAACCCCAGAGTACCGGTGGGGGAACCGGTTCTACCTCGAAACATCGGGTAGGGATACCAGGCCTACCCCGGCGGGTCAGGTAGGAAGGTTGGGCGTAAAGCGGTGCGCCCGTAGTGTAAGCTGGTGTACCCCGGCGCACCAGTAAGGGTTCCGGTACAATCCAGGAGTACCGGTGGGTATAGCAAAAGTACCGCGGAGTACCGGTGGGTTTACCGGTACTACCCCAGATTGTCGGGTAGGGGGCCAGGCCTACCGCAGAGCATCAGGTAGGGATACCGGGTCTAACACGGAGGGTCAGGTAGGAATGTCTGGTCTATACCGCGTGCCCTTAGCGTCATCAGGTGTACCCCAGTGAACCAGTAAGGGCTCACGTACTACCCCGGAGTACCGGTGGGTGTACCGATACTACCGCAGAGTAACGGTGGGGGTACCGCTACTACCCCAGAACATCGGGTATGGGTGCCAAGCCTAATGTGGAGCATCAGGTAGGGATAGCGGGTCTAACCTGTGGGGTCCGGTAGGGAGGCCGGGACTAGTCCAGCGCGCACGAGGGGACAGCTGGTGTTCTCTGGCGCATCACAAAGGTTTCCGTTACAACCCCAGAGTACCGGTGGGGGAACCGGTTCTACCTTGAAACATCGGGTAGGTATACCAGGCCTACCCCGGAGGGTCAGGTAGGAAGGGTGGGCGTAAAGCGGCGCGCCCGTAGTGTCAGCTGGTGTACCCCGGCGCACCAGTAAGGGTTCCGGTACAATCCAGGAGTACCGGTGGGTATAGCAAAAGTACCGCGGAGTCCCTGTGGGTGTACCGGTACTACCCCAGATTGTCGGATAGGGGGCCAGGCCTACCGTAGATCATCAGGTAGGGATACCGGGCCTAGCCTGGAGGGTCAGGTAGGAATGTCTGGTCTACACAGCACGCCCGTAAGGTCAGCAGGTGTACCCCAGCGAACCAGTAAGGGTTCAGGTACTACCCTGGAGTACCGGTGGGTGTACCAATACTACCGCAGAGTACCGGTGGGGGAACCGGTACTACCCCAGAATATCGGGTAGGGGTGCCAGGGCAACAACGGAGCATCAGGTAGGGATACCGGGCCTAGCCTGGAGGGTCAGGTAGGAATGTCTGGTCTACACAGCACGCCCGTAAGGTCAGCAGGTGTACCCCAGCGAACCAGTAAGGGTTCAGGTACTACCCTGGAGTACCGGTGGGTGTACCAATACTACCGCAGAGTACCGGTGGGGGTACCGGTACTACCCCAGCATATCGGGTAGGGGTGCCAAGCCAACAACGGAGCATCAGGTAGGGATACCGGTTCTAACACGGAGGGTCAGGTAGAAATATCTGGTCTATACCGCGTGGCCGTAACGTCATCAGGTGTACCCCAGTGAACCAGTAAGCGTTCACGTACTACCCCAGAGTACCGGTGGGTGTACCGATACAACCGCAGAGTAACGGGTGGGGGTACCGCTACTACCCCAGAACATCGGGTATGGGTGCCAAGCCTAATGCGGAGCATCAGGTAGGGATAGCGGGTGTAACCTGTGGGGTCAGATAGGGAGGCCAGTTCAAGTCCAGCGCGCACGAAGGGACAGCTGGTGTTCTCTGGTGCATCACAAAGGTTTCCGTTCCAAGCCCAGAGTACCGGTGGGGGAACCGGTTCTACCTCGAAACATAGGGTAGGTATACCAGGCCTACCCCGGCGGGTCAGGTAGGAAGGGTGGGCGTAAAGCGGCGCCCCCGTAGGGTCAGCAGGTGTACCCCGGCGCACCAGTAAGGGTTCCGGTACAATCCAGGAGTACCTGTGGGTATAGCAAAACTACCGCGGACTACCGGTGGGGGTACCGGTACTACCCCAGAATATCGGGTAGGGGTGCCAGGCCAACAACGGATCATCAGGTAGGGATACCGGGCCTAGCCTGGAGGGTCAGGTAGGAATGTCTGGTCTACACAGCACGCCCATAAGGTCAGCAGGTGTACCCCAGCGAACCAGTAAGGGTTCAGGTACTACCCTGGATTACCGGTGGGTGTACCAATACTACCGCAGAGTACCGGTAGGGGAACCGGTACTACCCCAGAATATCGGGTAGGGGTGCCAGGCCAACAACGGAGCATCAGGTAGGGATACCGGGCCTAGCCTGGAGGGTCAGGTAGGAATGTCTGGTCTACTCAGCACGCCCGTAAGGTCAGCAGGTGTACCCCAGCAAACCAGTAAGGGTTCAGGTACTACCCTGGAGTACCTGTGGGTGTACCAATACTACCGCAGAATACCGGTGGGGGTACCGGTACTACCCCAGAATATCGGGTAGGGGTGCCAGGCCAACAACGGAGCATCAGGTAGGGATACCGGGTTAGCCTGGAGGGTCAGGTAGGAATGTCTGGTCTACACCGCGCGCCAGTAACGTCAGCAGGTGTACCCCAGTGAACCAGTAAGGGTTCACGTACTACCTCGGAGTACCGGTGGGTGTACCGATACTACCGCAGAGTAACGGTGGGGGTACCACTACTACCCCAGAACATCGGGTATGGGTGCCAAGCCTAATGCGGAGCATCAGGTAGGGAAACCGAGTCTAACCTGTGGGGTCCGGTAGGGAGGCCAGGTCTAGTCCAGCGCGCACGAAGGGACAGCTGGTGTTCTCTGGCGCATCACAAAGGGTTCCGTTCCAAACCCAGAGTACCGGTTGGGGAACCGGTTCTACCTCGAAACATCGGGTAGGTATACCAGGCCTAGCCCGGCGGGTCAGGTAGGAAGGGTGGGCGTAAAGCGGCGCCCCCGTAGGGTCAGCAGGTGTACCCCGGCGCACCAGTAAGGGTTCCGGTACAATCCAGGAGTACCTGTGGGTATAGCAAAACTACCGCGGAGTACCGGTGGGGGTACCGGTACTACCCCAGAATATCGGGTAGGGGTGCCAGGCCAACAACTGATCACCAGGTAGGGATACCGGGCCTAGCCTGGAGGGTCAGGTAGGAATGTCTGGTCTACAGAGCACGCCCGTAAGGTCAGCAGGTGTAGCCCAGCGAACCAGTAAGGGTTCAGGTACTACCCTGGAGTACCGGTGGGTGTACCAATACTACCGCAGAGTACCGGTGGGGGTACCGGTACTACCCCAGCATATCGGGTAGGGGTGCCAAGCCAACAACGGAGCATCAGGTAGGGATACCGGTTCTAACACGGAGGGTCAGGTAGAAATATCTGGTCTATACCGCGTGGCCGTAACGTCATCAGGTGTACCCCAGTGAACCAGTAAGCGTTCACGTACTACCCCAGAGTACCGGTGGGTGTACCGATACAACCGCAGAGTAACGGGTGGGGGTACCGCTACTACCCCAGAACATCGGGTATGGGTGCCAAGCCTAATGCGGAGCATCAGGTAGGGATAGCGGGTGTAACCTGTGGGGTCAGGTAGGGAGGCCGGGTCTAGTCCAGCGCGCACGAAGGGACAGCTGGTGTTCTCTGGCGCATCACAAAGGTTTCCCTTCCAAGCCCAGAGTACCGGTGGGGGAACTGGTTCTACCTCGAAACATCGGGTAGGTATACCAGGCCTACCCCGGCGGGTCAGGTAGGAAGGGAGGGTCCAAAGCAGTGTGCCCGTAGGGTCAGCAGGTGTACCCCGGCGCACCAGTAAGGGTTCCGGTACAATCCAGGAGTACCGGTGGGTATAGCAAAATTACCGCGGAATACCTGTGGGTGTACCGGTACTACCCCAGATTGTTGGGTAGGGGGCCAGGCCTACCGCAGAGCATCAGGTAGGGATACCGGGCCTAGCCTGGAGGGTCAGGTAGGAATGTCTGGTCTACTCCGCACGCCAGTAACGTCAGCAGGTGTACCCCAGTGAACCAGTAAGGGTTCACGTACTACCCCGGAGTACCGGTGGGTGTACCGATACTACCGCAGAGTAACGGGGGGGGTACCGCTACTACCCCAGAACATCGGGTATGGGTGCCAAGCCTAATGCGGAGCATCAGGTAGGGATACCGGGTGTAACATGTGGGGTTCGGTAGGGAGGCCGGGTCTAGTCCAGCGCGCATGAAGGGACAGCTGGTGTTCTCTGGCGCATCACAAAGGGTTCCGTTCCAAACCCAGTGTATTGGTGGGGCAACCGGTTCTACCTCGAAACATCGGGTAGGTATACCAGGCCTACCCCGGCGGGTCTGGTAGGATGGCTGGATCCAAAGTAGTGTGCCCGTAGGGTCAGCAGGTGTACCCCGGCGCACCAGTAAGGGTTCCGGTACAATCCAGGAGTACCGGTGGGTATAGCAAAAGTACCGCGGAGTACCTGTGGGTGTACCGGTACTACCCCAGATTGTCGGGTAGGGGGCCAGGCCTACCGCAGAGCATCAGGTAGGGATACCGGGCCTAGCCTGGAGGGTCAGGTAGGAATGTCTGGTCTATACCGCGTGCCCGTAATGTCATCATGTGTACCCCAGCGAACCAGAAAGGGTTCTCGTACTACCTCGGAGTACCGGTGGGTGTACCGATACTACGGCAGAGTAACGGTGGGGGTTGCGGTACTACCCCAGCATATCGGGTAGGGGTGCCAAGCCAACAACGGAGCATCAGGTAGGGATACCGGGCCTAACACGGAGGGTCAGGTAGGAATGTCTGCTCTATACCGCGTGCCCGTAACGTCATCATGTGTACCCCAGCGAACCAGTAAGGGTTCTCGTACTACCCCGGAGTACCGGTGGGTGTACCGATACTACCGCAGAGTAACGGTGGGGGTACCGCTAGTACCGCAGAACATCGGGTATGGGTGCCAAGCCTAATGCGGAGCATCACGTAGGGATAGCGAGTCTAACCTGTGGGGTCCGGTAGGGAGGCCAGGTCTAGTCCTGCGCGCACGAAGGGACAGCTGGTGTTCTCTGGCACATCACAATGGGTTCCGTTCCAACCCCAAGGTACCGGTGGGGGAAACGGTTCTACCTCGAAACATCGGGTGGGTATACCAGGCCTACCCTGGCAGGTCAGGTAGGAAGGGTGGGCGTAAAGCGGCGCGCCCGTAGGGCCAGCAGGTGTACCCCGGCGCACCAGTAAGGGTTCCGGTAAAATCCAGGAGTACCGGTGGGTATAGCAAAAGTACCACGGAGTACCGGTGGGTGTACCGGTAGTACCCCACATTGTCGGGTAGGGGGCCAGGCCTACCGCAGAGCATCAGGTAGGGATACCGGGCCTAGCCTGGAGGGTCAGGTAGGAATGTCTGGTCTACACAGCACGCCCGTAAGGTCAGCAGGTGTACCCCAGCGAACCAGTAAGGGTTCAGGTACTGCCCTGGAGTACCGGTGGGTGTACCAATACTACCGCAGAGTACCGGTGGGGGTACCGGTACTACCCCAGCATATCGGGTAGGGGTGCCAGGCCAACAACAGAGCATCAGGTAGGGATACCGGGACTAACACGGAGGGTCAGGTAGGAATGTCTGGTCTACACCGCGCGCCAGTAACGTCATCAGGTGTACCCCAGTGAACCAGTAAGGGTTCACGTACTACCCCGGAGTACCGGTGGGTGTACTGATACTACTGCAGTGTAACGGTGGGGGTACCGCTAGTACCCCAGAACATCGGGTATGGGTGCCAAGCCTAATGCGGAGCATCAGGTAGGGATAGCAGGTCTAACCTGTGGGGTCCGGTAGGGAGGCCGGGCCTAGTCCAGCGCGCACGACGGGACAGCTGGTGTTCTCTGGCGCATCACTAAGGGTTCCGTTCCAAACACAGAGTACCGGTGGGGGAACCGGTTCTACCTCGAAACATCGGGTAGGTATACCAGGCCTACCCCGGCGGGTCAGGTAGGAAGGGTGGGCGTAAAGCGGCGCGCCCGTAGTGTCAGCAGGTGTACCGCGGCGCACCAGTAAGGGTTCCGGTACAATCCAGGAGTACCGGTGGGTATAGCAAAAGTACCGCGGAGTACCAGTGGGTGTACCGGTACTACCCCAGATTGTCGGGTAGGGGGCCAGGCCTACCGCAGAGCATCAGGTAGGGATACCGGGCCTAGCCTGGAGGGTCAGGTAGGAATGTCTGGTCTACACAGCACGCCCGTAAGGTCAGCAGGTGTACCCCAGCGAACCAGTAAGTGTTCAGGTACTGCCCTGGAGTACCGGTGGGTGTACCAATACTACCGCAGAGTACCGGTGGGGGTTGCGGTACTACCCCAGCATATCGGGTAGGGGTGCCAGGCCAACAACGGAGCATCAGGTAGGGATACCGGGCCTAAAACGGAGGGTCAGGTAGGAATGTCTGGTCTACACCACGTGCCAGTAACGTGAGCAGGTGTACCCCAGTGAACCAGTAAGGGTTCACGTACTACCCCGGAGTACCGGTGGGTGTACCGATACTACCGCAGAGTAACGGTGGGGGTACCGCTACTACCCCAGAACATCGGGTATGGGTGCCAAGCCTAATGCGGAGCATCAGGTAGGGATAGCGGGTCTAACCTGTGGGGTCCGGTAGGGAGGCCGGGTCTAGTCCAGCGCGCACGAAGGGACAGCTGGTGTTCTCTGGCGCATCACAAAGGTTTCCGTTCCAAGCCCAGAGTACCGGTGGGGGAAGCGGTTCTACCTCGAAACATCGGGTAGCTATACCAGGCCTACCCCGGCGGGTCAGGTAGGAAGGGTGGGCGTAAAGCGGCGCGCCCGTAGTGTCAGCAGGTGTACCCCGGCGCACCAGTAAGGGTTCCGGTACAATCCAGGAGTACCGGTGGGTATAGCAAAAGTACCGCGGAGTACCGGTGGGTGTACCGGTACTACCCCAGATTGTCGGGTAGGGGGCCAGGCCTACCGCAGAGCATCAGGTAGGGATACCGGGCCTAACACGGAGGGTCAGGTAGGAATGTCTGGTCTATACCGCGTGCCCGTAATGTCATCATGTGTACCCCAGCGAACCAGAAAGGGTTCTCGTACTACCTCGGAGTACCGGTGGGTGTACCGATACTACGGCAGAGTAACGGTGGGGGTACCGCTAGTACCCCAGAACATCGGGTATGGGTGCCAAGCCTAATGCGGAGCATCAGGTAGGGATAGCGGGTCTAACCTGTGGGGTCCGGTAGGGAGGCCGGGTCTAGTCCAGCGCGCACGAAGGGACAGCTGGTGTTCTCTGGCGCATCACAAAGGGTTCCGTTCCAACCCCAGAGTACCGGTGGGGGAACCGGTTCTACCTCGAAACATCGGGTAGGTATACCAGGCCTACCCCGGCGGGTCAGGTAGGAAGGGTGGGCGTAAAGCGGCGCGCCCGTAGTGTCAGCAGGTGTACCGCGGCGCACCAGTAAGGGTTCCGGTACAATCCAGGAGTACCGGTGGGTATAGCAAAAGTACCACGGAGTACCTGTGGGTGTACCGGTACTACCACAGATTGTCGGGTAGGGGGCCAGGCCTACCGCAGAGCATCAGGTAGGGATACCGGGCCTAGCCTGGAGGGTCAGGTAGGAATGTCTGGTCTACAGAGCACGCCCGTAAGGTCAGCAGGTGTACCCCAGCGAACCAGTAAGGGTTCAGGTACTACCCTGGAGTACCGGTGGGTGTACCAATACTACTGCAGAGTACCGGTGGGGGTACCGGTACTACCCCAGCATATCGGTGGGGGTGCCAAGCCAACAATGCAGCATCAGGTAGGGATACCGGGCCTAACACGGAGGGTCAGGTAGGAATGTCTGGTCTACACCGCGCGCCAGTAATGTCAGCAGGTGTACCCCAGTGAACCAGTAAGGGTTCACGTACTACCCCGGAGTACCGGTGGGTGTACCGATACTACCGCAGAGTAACGGTGGGGGTACCGCTAGTACCCCAGGACATCGGGTATGGGTGCCAAGCCTAATGCGGAGCATCAGGTAGGGATAGCGGATCTAACCTGTGGGGTCCGGTAGGGAGGCCGGGTCTAGTCCAGCGCGCACGAAGGGACAGCTGGTGTTCTCTGGCGCATCACAAAGGTTTCCGTTCCAAGCCCAGAGTACCGGTGGGGGAAGCGGTTCTACCTCGAAACATCGGGTAGCTATACCAGGCCTACCCCGGCGGGTCAGGTAGGAAGGGTGGGCGTAAAGCGGCGCGCCCGTAGTGTCAGCAGGTGTACCGCGGCGCACCAGTAAGGGTTCCGGTACAATCCAGGAGTACCGGTGGGTATAGCAAAAGTACCACGGAGTACCTGTGGGTGTACCGGTACTACCACAGATTGTCGGGTAGGGGGCCAGGCCTACCGCAGAGCATCAGGTAGGGATACCGGGCCTAGCCTGGAGGGTCAGGTAGGAATGTCTGGTCTACACAGCACGCCCGTAAGGTCAGCAGGTGTACCCCAGCGAACCAGTAAGGGTTCAGGTACTACCCTGGAGTACTGGTGGGTGTACCGATACTACTGCAGAGTACCGGTGGGGGTACCGGTACTACCCCAGCATATCGGTGGGGGTGCCAAGCCAACAATGCAGCATCAGGTAGGGATACCGGGCCTAACACGGAGGGTCAGGTAGGAATGTCTGGTCTACACCGCGCGCCAGTAATGTCAGCAGGTGTACCCCAGTGAACCAGTAAGGGTTCACGTAATACCCCGGAGTACCGGTGGGTGTACCGATACTACCGCAGAGTAACGGTGGGGGTACCGCTAGTACCCCAGGACATCGGGTATGGGTGCCAAGCCTAATGCGGAGCATCAGGTAGGGATAGCGGGTCTAACCTGTGGGGTCCGGTAGGGACGCCGGGTCTAGTCCAGCGCGCACGAAGGGACAGCTGGTGTTCTCTGGCGCATCACAAAGGTTTCCGTTCCAAGCCCAGAGTACCGGTGGGGGAACCGGTTCTACCTCGAAACATCGGGTAGCTATACCAGGCCTAACCCGGCGGGTCAGGTAGGAAGGGTGGGCGTAAAGCGGCGCGCCCGTAGTGTCAGCAGGTGTACCCCGGCGCACCAGTAAGGGTTCCGGTACAATCCAGGAGTACCGGTGGGTATAGCAAAAGTACCGCGGAGTACCTATGGGTGTACCGGTACTACCCCAGATTGTCGGGTAGGGGGCCAGGCCTACCGCAGAGCATCAGGTAGGGATACTGGGCCTAGCCTGGAGGGTCAGGTAGGAATGTCTGGTCTATACCGCGTGCCCGTAATGTCATCATGTGTACCCCAGCGAACCAGAAAGGGTTCTCTTACTACCTCGGAGTACCGGTGGGTGTACCGATACTACGGCAGAGTAACGGTGGGGGTACCGCTAGTACCCCAGAACATCGGGTATGGGTGCCAAGCCTAATGCGGAGCATCAGGTAGGGATAGCGGGTCTAACCTGTGGGGTCCGGTAGGGAGGCCGGGTCTAGTCCAGCGCGCACGAAGGGACAGCTGGTGTTCTCTGGCGCATCACAAAGGGTTCCGTTCCAAACCCAGAGTACCGGTGGGGGAACCGGTTCTACCTCGAAACATCGGGTAGGTATACCAGGCCTACCCCGGCGGGTCAGGTAGGAAGGGTGGGCGTAAAGCGGCGCGCCCGTAGTGTCAGCAGGTGTACCGTGGCGCACCAGTAAGGGTTCCGGTACAATCCAGGAGTACCGGTGGGTATAGCAAAACTACCGCGGAGTACATGTGGGTGTACCGGTACTACCCCAGATTGTCGGGTAGGGGGCCAGGCCTACCGCAGAGCATCAGGTAGGGATACCGGGCCTAGCCTGGAGGGTCAGGTAGGAATGTCTGGTCTACAGAGCACGCCCGTAAGGTCAGCAGGTGTACCCCAGCGAACCAGTAAGGGTTCAGGTACTACCCTGGAGTACCGGTGGGTGTACCAATACTACCGCAGAGTACCGGTGGGGGTTGCGGTACTACCCCAGCATATCGGGTAGGGGTGCCAAGCCAACAACGGAGCATCAGGTAGGGATACCGGGCCTAACACGGAGGGTCAGGTAGGAATGTCTGCTCTATACCGCGTGCCCGTAACGTCATCATGTGTACCCCAGCGAACCAGTAAGGGTTCTCGTACTACCCCGGAGTACCGGTGGGTGTACCGATACTACCGCAGAGTAACGGTGGGGGTACCGCTACTACCCCAGAACATCGGGTATGGGTGCCAAGCCTAATGCGGAGCATCAGGTAGGGATAGCGGGTCTAACCTGTGGGGTCCGGTAGGGAGGCCAGGTCTAGTCCAGCGCGCACGAAGGGACAGCTGGTGTTCTCTGGCACATCACAATGGGTTCCGTTCCAACCCCAAGGTACCGGTGGGGGAACCGGTTCTACCTCGAAACATCGGGTGGGTATACCAGGCCTACCCTGGCAGGTCAGGTAGGAAGGGTGGGCGTAAAGCGGCGCGCCCGTAGGGCCAGCAGGTGTACCCCGGCGCACCAGTAAGGGTTCCGGTACAATCCAGGAGTACCGGTGGGTATAGCAAAAGTACCACGGAGTACCGGTGGGTGTACCGGTACTACCCCACATTGTCGGGTAGGGGGCCAGGCCTACCGCAGAGCATCAGGTAGGGATACCGGGCCTAGCCTGGAGGGTCAGGTAGGAATGTCTAGCCTATACCGCGTGCCTGTAACGTCATCAGGTGTACCCCAGTGAACCAGTAAGGGTTCACGTACTACCCCGGAGTACCGCTGGGTGTACCGATACTACCGCAGTGTAACGGTGGGGGTACCGCTAGTACCCCAGGACATCGGGTATGGGTGCCAAGCCTAATGCGGAGCATCAGTTAGGGATAGCGGGTCTAACCTGTGGGGTCCGGTAGGGAGGCCGGGTCTAGTCCAGCGCGCACGAAGGGACAGCTGGTGTTCTCTGGCGCATCACAAAGGTTTCCGTTCCAAGCCCAGAGTACCTGTGGGGGAACCGGTTCTACCTCGAAACATCGGGTAGCTATACCAGGCCTACCCCGGCGGGTCAGGTAGGAAGGGTGGGCGTAAAGCGGCGCGCCCGTAGTGTCAGCAGGTGTACCCCGGCGCACCAGTAAGGGTTCCGGTACAATCCAGGAGTACCGGTGGGTATAGCAAAAGTACCGCGGAGTACCTCTGGGTGTACCGGTACTACCCCAGATTGTCGGGTAGGGGGCCAGGCCTACCGCAGAGCATCAGGTAGGGATACTGGGCCTAGCCTGGAGGGTCAGGTAGGAATGTCTGGTCTATACCGCGTGCCCGTAATGTCATCATGTGTACCCCAGCGAACCAGAAAGGGTTCTCGTACTACCTCGGAGTACCGGTGGGTGTACCGATACTACGGCAGAGTAACGGTGGGGGTACCGCTAGTACCCCAGAACATCGGGTATGGGTGCCAAGCCTAATGCGGAGCATCAGGTAGGGATAGCGGGTCTAACCTGTGGGGTCCGGTAGGGAGGCCGGGTCTAGTCCAGCGCGCACGAAGGGACAGCTGGTGTTCTCTGGCGCATCACAAAGGGTTCCGTTCCAAACCCAGAGTACCGGTGGGGGAACCGGTTCTACCTCGAAACATCGGGTAGGTATACCAGGCCTACCCCGGCGGGTCAGGTAGGAAGGGTGGGCGTAAAGCGGCGCGCCCGTAGTGTCAGCAGGTGTACCGCGGCGCACCAGTAAGGGTTCCGGTACAATCCAGGAGTACCGGTGGGTATAGCAAAACTACCGCGGAGTACATGTGGGTGTACCGGTACTACCCCAGATTGTCGGGTAGGGGGCCAGGCCTACCGCAGAGCATCAGGTAGGGATACCGGGCCTAGCCTGGAGGGTCAGGTAGGAATGTCTGGTCTACAGAGCACGCCCGTAAGGTCAGCAGGTGTACCCCAGCGAACCAGTAAGGGTTCAGGTACTACCCTGGAGTACCGGTGGGTGTACCAATACTACCGCAGAGTACCGGTGGGGGTTGCGGTACTACCCCAGCATATCGGGTAGGGGTGCCAAGCCAACAACGGAGCATCAGGTAGGGATACCGGGCCTAACACGGAGGGTCAGGTAGGAATGTCTGCTCTATACCGCGTGCCCGTAACGTCATCATGTGTACCCCAGCGAACCAGTAAGGGTTCTCGTACTACCCCGGAGTACCGGTGGGTGTACCGATACTACCGCAGAGTAACGGTGGGGGTACCGCTAGTACCCCAGAACATCGGGTATGGGTGCCAAGCCTAATGCGGAGCATCATGTAGGGATAGCGGGTCTAACCTGTGGGGTCCGGTAGGGAGGCCAGGTCTAGTCCAGCGCGCACGAAGGGACAGCTGGTGTTCTCTGGCACATCACAATGGGTTCCGTTCCAACCCCAAGGTACCGGTGGGGGAACCGGTTCTACCTCGAAACATCGGGTGGGTATACCAGGCCTACCCCGGCTGGTCAGGTAGGAAGGGTGGGCGTAAAGCGGCGCGCCCGTAGGGCCAGCAGGTGTACCCCGGCGCACCAGTAAGAGTTCCGGTACAATCCAGGAGTACCGGTGGGTATAGCAAAAGTACCACGGAGTACCGGTGGGTGTACCGGTACTACCCCACATTGTCGGGTAGGGGGCCAGGCCTACCGCAGAGCATCAGGTAGGGATACCGGGCCTAGCCTGGAGGGTCAGGTAGGAATGTCTAGTCTATACCGCGTGCCCGTAACGTCATCATGTGTACCCCAGCGAACCAGAAAGAGTTCTCGTACTACCTCGGAGTACCGGTGGGTGTACCGATACTACGGCAGAGTAACGGTGGGGGTACCGCTAGTACCCCAGAACATCGGGTATGGGTGCCAAGCCTAATGCGGAGCATCAGGTAGGGATACCGTGTCTAACCTGTGGGGTCCGGTAGGGAGGCCGGGTCTAGTCCAGCGCGCACGAAGGGACAGCTGGTGTTCTCTGGCGCATCACAAAGGGTTCCGTTCCAACCCCAGAGTACCGGTGGGGGAACCGGTTCTACCTCGAAACATCGGGTAGGTATACCAGGCCTACCCCGGAGGGTCAGGTAGGAAGGGTGGGCGTAAAGCGGCGAGCCCATAGGGTCAGCAGGTGTACCCCGGCGCACCAGTAAGGGTTCCGGTACAATCCAGGAGTACCGGTGGGTATAGCAAAAGTACCGCGGAGTACCTCTGGGTGTACCGGTACTACCCCAGATTGTCGGGTAGGGGGCCAGGCCTACCGCAGAGCATCAGGTAGGGATACCGGGCCTAGCCTGGAGGGTCAGGTAGGAATGTCTGGTCTACAGAGCACGCCCGTAAGGTCAGCAGGTGTACCCCAGCGAACCAGTAAGGGTTCAGGTACTACCCTGGAGTACTGGTGGGTGTACCGATACTACTGCAGAGTACCGGTGGGGGTACCGGTACTACCCCAGCATATCGGTGGGGGTGCCAAGCCAACAATGCAGCATCAGGTAGGGATACCGGGCCTAACACGGAGGGTCAGGTAGGAATGTCTGCTCTATACCGCGTGCCCGTAACGTCATCATGTGTACCCCAGCGAACCAGTAAGGGTTCTCGTACTACCCCGGAGTACCGGTGGGTGTACCGATACTACCGCAGAGTAACGGTGGGGGTACCGCTAGTACCCCAGAACATCGGGTATGGGTGCCAAGCCTAATGCGGAGCATCATGTAGGGATAGCGGGTCTAACCTGTGGGGTCCGGTAGGGAGGCCAGGTCTAGTCCAGCGCGCACGAAGGGACAGCTGGTGTTCTCTGGCACATCACAATGGGTTCCGTTCCAACCCCAAGGTACCGGTGGGGGAACCGGTTCTACCTCGAAACATCGGGTGGGTATACCAGGCCTACCCCGGCTGGTCAGGTAGGAAGGGTGGGCGTAAAGCGGCGCGCCCGTAGGGCCAGCAGGTGTACCCCGGCGCACCAGTAAGAGTTCCGGTACAATCCAGGAGTACCGGTGGGTATAGCAAAAGTACCACGGAGTACCGGTGGGTGTACCGGTACTACCCCACATTGTCGGGTAGGGGGCCAGGCCTACCGCAGAGCATCAGGTAGGGATACCGGGCCTAGCCTGGAGGGTCAGGTAGGAATGTCTAGTCTATACCGCGTGCCCGTAACGTCATCATGTGTACCCCAGCGAACCAGAAAGAGTTCTCGTACTACCTCGGAGTACCGGTGGGTGTACCGATACTACGGCAGAGTAACGGTGGGGGTACCGCTAGTACCCCAGAACATCGGGTATGGGTGCCAAGCCTAATGCGGAGCATCAGGTAGGGATACCGTGTCTAACCTGTGGGGTCCGGTAGGGAGGCCGGGTCTAGTCCAGCGCGCACGAAGGGACAGCTGGTGTTCTCTGGCGCATCACAAAGGGTTCCGTTCCAACCCCAGAGTACCGGTGGGGGAACCGGTTCTACCTCGAAACATCGGGTAGGTATACCAGGCCTACCCCGGAGGGTCAGGTAGGAAGGGTGGGCGTAAAGCGGCGAGCCCATAGGGTCAGCAGGTGTACCCCGGCGCACCAGTAAGGGTTCCGGTACAATCCAGGAGTACCGGTGGGTATAGCAAAAGTACCGCGGAGTACCTCTGGGTGTACCGGTACTACCCCAGATTGTCGGGTAGGGGGCCAGGCCTACCGCAGAGCATCAGGTAGGGATACCGGGCCTAGCCTGGAGGGTCAGGTAGGAATGTCTGGTCTACAGAGCACGCCCGTAAGGTCAGCAGGTGTACCCCAGCGAACCAGTAAGGGTTCAGGTACTACCCTGGAGTACTGGTGGGTGTACCGATACTACTGCAGAGTACCGGTGGGGGTACCGGTACTACCCCAGCATATCGGTGGGGGTGCCAAGCCAACAATGCAGCATCAGGTAGGGATACCGGGCCTAACACGGAGGGTCAGGTAGGAATGTCTGGTCTACACCGCGCGCCAGTAATGTCAGCAGGTGTACCCCAGCGAACCAGTAAGGGTTCTCGTACTACCCCGGAGTACCGGTGGGTGTACCGATACTACCGCAGAGTAACGGTGGGGGTACCGCTAGTACCCCAGAACATCGGGTATGGGTGCCAAGCCTAATGCGGAGCATCATGTAGGGATAGCGGGTCTAACCTGTGGGGTCCGGTAGGGAGGCCAGGTCTAGTCCAGCGCGCACGAAGGGACAGCTGGTGTTCTCTGGCACATCACAATGGGTTCCGTTCCAACCCCAAGGTACCGGTGGGGGAACCGGTTCTACCTCGAAACATCGGGTGGGTATACCAGGCCTACCCCGGCAGGTCAGGTAGGAAGGGTGGGCGTAAAGCGGCGCGCCCGTAGGGCCAGCAGGTGTACCCCGGCGCACCAGTAAGGGTTCCGGTACAATCCAGGAGTACCGGTGGGTATAGCAAAAGTACCACGGAGTACCGGTGGGTGTACCGGTACTACCCCACATTGTCGGGTAGGGGGCCAGGCCTACCGCAGAGCATCAGGTAGGGATACCGGGCCTAGCCTGGAGGGTCAGGTAGGAATGTCTAGTCTATACCGCGTGCCCGTAACGTCATCATGTGTACCCCAGCGAACCAGAAAGAGTTCTCGTACTACCTCGGAGTACCGGTGGGTGTACCGATACTACGGCAGAGTAACGGTGGGGGTACCGCTAGTACCCCAGAACATCGGGTATGGGTGCCAAGCCTAATGCGGAGCATCAGGTAGGGATACCGTGTCTAACCTGTGGGGTCCGGTAGGGAGGCCGGGTCTAGTCCAGCGCGCACGAAGGGACAGCTGGTGTTCTCTGGCGCATCACAAAGGGTTCCGTTCCAACCCCAGAGTACCGGTGGGGGAACCGGTTCTACCTCGAAACATCGGGTAGGTATACCAGGCCTACCCCGGAGGGTCAGGTAGGAAGGGTGGGCGTAAAGCGGCGAGCCCATAGGGTCAGCAGGTGTACCCCGGCGCACCAGTAAGGGTTCCGGTACAATCCAGGAGTACCGGTGGGTATAGCAAAAGTACCGCAGAGTACCTGTGGGTGTACCGGTACTACCCCAGATTGTCGGGTAGGGGGCCAGGCCTACCGCAGAGCATCAGGTAGGGATACCGGGCCTAGCCTGGAGGGTCAGGTAGGAATGTCTGGTCTACACAGCACGCCCGTAAGGTCAGCAGGGGTAACCCAGCGAACCAGTAAGTGTTCAGGTACTGCCCTGGAGTACCGGTAGGTGTACCAATACTACCGCAGAGTACCGGTGGGGGTTGCGGTACTACCCCAGCATATCGGGTAGGGGTGCCAGGCCAACAACGGAGCATCAGGTAGGGATACCGGGCCTAAAACGGAGGGTCAGGTAGGAATGTCTGGTCTACACCACGTGCCAGTAACGTGAGCAGGTGTACCCCAGTGAACCAGTAAGGGTTCACGTACTACCCCGGAGTACCAGTGGGTATACCGATACTACCGCAGAGTAACGGTGGGGGTACCGCTAGTACCCCAGAACATCGGGTATGGGTGCCAAGCCTAATGCGGAGCATCAGGTAGGGATAGCGGGTCTAACCTGTGGGGTCCGGTAGGGAGGCCGGGTCTAGTCCAGCGCGCACGAAGGGACAGCTGGTGTTCTCTGGCGCATCACAAAGGTTTCCGTTCCAAGCCCAGAGTACCGGTGGGGGAACCGGTTCTACCTCGAAACATCGGGTAGCTATACCAGGCCTACCCCGGCGGGTCAGGTAGGAAGGGTGGGCGTAAAGCGGCGCGCCCGTAGTGTCAGCAGGTGTACCCCGGCGCACCAGTAAGGGTTCCGGTACAATCCAGGAGTACCGGTGGGTATAGCAAAAGTACCACGGAGTACCTCTGGGTGTACCGGTACTACCCCAGATTGTCGGGTAGGGGGCCAGGCCTACCGCAGAGCATCAGGTAGGGATACCGGGCCTAGCCTGGAGGGTCAGGTAGGAATGTCTGGTCTATACCGCGTGCCCGTAATGTCATCATGTGTACTGCAGCGAACCAGAAAGTGTTCTCGTACTACCTCGGAGTACCGGTGGGTGTACCGATACTACGGCAGAGTAACGGTGGGGGTACCGCTAGTACCCCAGAACATCGGGTATGGGTGCCAAGCCTAATGCGGAGCATCAGGTAGGGATAGCGGGTCTAACCTGTGGGGTCCGGTAGGGTGGCCGGGTCTAGTCCAGCGCGCACGAAGGGACAGCTGGTGTTCTCTGGCGCATCACAAAGGGTTCCGTTCCAACCCCAGAGTACCGGTGGGGGAACCGGTTCTACCTCGAAACATCGGGTAGGTATACCAGGCCTACCCCGGCGGGTCAGGTAGGAAGGGTGGGCGTAAAGCGGCGCGCCCGTAGTGTCAGCAGGTGTACCGCGGCGCACCAGTAAGGGTTCCGGTACAATCCAGGAGTACCGGTGGGTATAGCAAAAGTACCACGGAGTACCTGTGGGTGTACCGGTACTACCCCAGATTGTCGGGTAGGGGGCCAGGCCTACCGCAGAGCATCAGGTAGGGATACCGGGCCTAGCCTGGACGGTCAGGTAGGAATGTCTGGTCTACAGAGCACGCCCGTAAGGTCAGCAGGTGTACCCCAGCGAACCAGTAAGGGTTCAGGTACTACCCTGGAGTACCGGTGGGTGTACCAATACTACCGCAGAGTACCGGTGGGGGTTGCGGTACTACCCCAGCATATCGGGTAGGGGTGCCAAGCCAACAACGGAGCATCAGGTAGGGATACCGGGCCTAACACGGAGGGTCAGGTAGGAATGTCTGCTCTATACCGCGTGCCCGTAACGTCAGCAGGTGTACCCCAGCGAACCAGTAAGGGTTCTCGTACTACCCCGGAGTACCGGTGGGTGTACCGATACTACCGCAGAGTAACGGTGGGGGTACCGCTAGTACCCCAGAACATCGGGTATGGGTGCCAAGCCTAATGCGGAGCATCATGTAGGGATAGCGGGTCTAACCTGTGGGGTCCGGTAGGGAGGCCAGGTCTAGTCCAGCGCGCACGAAGGGACAGCTGGTGTTCTCTGGCACATCACAATGGGTTCCGTTCCAACCCCAAGGTACCGGTGGGGGAACCGGTTCTACCTCGAAACATCGGGTGGGTATACCAGGCCTACCCCGGCAGGTCAGGTAGGAAGGGTGGGCGTAAAGCGGCGCGCCCGTAGGGCCAGCAGGTGTACCCCGGCGCACCAGTAAGGGTTCCGGTACAATCCAGGAGTACCGGTGGGTATAGCAAAAGTACCACGGAGTACCGGTGGGTGTACCGGTACTACCCCACATTGTCGGGTAGGGGGCCAGGCCTACCGCAGAGCATCAGGTAGGGATACCGGGCCTAGCCTGGAGGGTCAGGTAGGAATGTCTAGTCTATACCGCGTGCCCGTAACGTCATCATGTGTACCCCAGCGAACCAGAAAGAGTTCTCGTACTACCTCGGAGTACCGGTGGGTGTACCGATACTACGGCAGAGTAACGGTGGGGGTACCGCTAGTACCCCAGAACATCGGGTATGGGTGCCAAGCCTAATGCGGAGCATCAGGTAGGGATACCGTGTCTAACCTGTGGGGTCCGGTAGGGAGGCCGGGTCTAGTCCAGCGCGCACGAAGGGACAGCTGGTGTTCTCTGGCGCATCACAAAGGGTTCCGTTCCAACCCCAGAGTACCGGTGGGGGAACCGGTTCTACCTCGAAACATCGGGTAGGTATACCAGGCCTACCCCGGAGGGTCAGGTAGGAAGGGTGGGCGTAAAGCGGCGAGCCCATAGGGTCAGCAGGTGTACCCCGGCGCACCAGTAAGGGTTCCGGTACAATCCAGGAGTACCGGTGGGTATAGCAAAAGTACCGCGGAGTACCTGTGGGTGTACCGGTACTACCCCAGATTGTCGGGTAGGGGGCCAGGCCTACCGCAGAGCATCAGGTAGGGATACCGGGCCTAGCCTGGAGGGTCAGGTAGGAATGTCTGGTCTACACAGCACGCCCGTAAGGTCAGCAGGGGTAACCCAGCGAACCAGTAAGTGTTCAGGTACTGCCCTGGAGTACCGGTGGGTGTACCAATACTACCGCAGAGTACCGGTGGGGGTTGCGGTACTACCCCAGCATATCGGGTAGGGGTGCCAGGCCAACAACGGAGCATCAGGTAGGGATACCGGGCCTAAAACGGAGGGTCAGGTAGGAATGTCTGGTCTACACCACGTGCCAGTAACGTGAGCAGGTGTACCCCAGTGAACCAGTAAGGGTTCACGTACTACCCCGGAGTACCAGTGGGTATACCGATACTACCGCAGAGTAACGGTGGGGGTACCGCTAGTACCCCAGAACATCGGGTATGGGTGCCAAGCCTAATGCGGAGCATCAGGTAGGGATAGCGGGTCTAACCTGTGGGGTCCGGTAGGGAGGCCGGGTCTAGTCCAGCGCGCACGAAGGGACAGCTGGTGTTCTCTGGCGCATCACAAAGGTTTCCGTTCCAAGCCCAGAGTACCGGTGGGGGAACCGGTTCTACCTCGAAACATCGGGTAGCTATACCAGGCCTACCCCAGAGGGTCAGGTAGGAAGGGTGGGCGTAAAGCGGCGCGCCCGAAGGGTCAGCAGGTGTACCCCGGCGCACCAGTAAGGGTTCCGGTACAATCCAGGAGTACCGGTGGGTATAGCAAAAGTACCACGGAGTACCTCTGGGTGTACCGGTACTACCCCAGATTGTCGGGTAGGGGGCCAGGCCTACCGCAGAGCATCAGGTAGGGATACCGGGCCTAGCCTGGAGGGTCAGGTAGGAATGTCTGGTCTATACCGCGTGCCCGTAATGTCATCATGTGTACTGCAGCGAACCAGAAAGTGTTCTCGTACTACCTCGGAGTACCGGTGGGTGTACCGATACTACGGCAGAGTAACGGTGGGGGTACCGCTAGTACCCCAGAACATCGGGTATGGGTGCCAAGCCTAATGCGGAGCATCAGGTAGGGATAGCGGGTCTAACCTGTGGGGTCCGGTAGGGTGGCCGGGTCTAGTCCAGCGCGCACGAAGGGACAGCTGGTGTTCTCTGGCGCATCACAAAGGGTTCCGTTCCAACCCCAGAGTACCGGTGGGGGAACCGGTTCTACCTCGAAACATCGGGTAGGTATACCAGGCCTACCCCGGCGGGTCAGGTAGGAAGGGTGGGCGTAAAGCGGCGCGCCCGTAGTGTCAGCAGGTGTACCGCGGCGCACCAGTAAGGGTTCCGGTACAATCCAGGAGTACCGGTGGGTATAGCAAAAGTACCACGGAGTACCTGTGGGTGTACCGGTACTACCCCAGATTGTCGGGTAGGGGGCCAGGCCTACCGCAGAGCATCAGGTAGGGATACCGGGCCTAGCCTGGACGGTCAGGTAGGAATGTCTGGTCTACAGAGCACGCCCGTAAGGTCAGCAGGTGTACCCCAGCGAACCAGTAAGGGTTCAGGTACTACCCTGGAGTACCGGTGGGTGTACCAATACTACCGCAGAGTACCGGTGGGGGTTGCGGTACTACCCCAGCATATCGGGTAGGGGTGCCAAGCCAACAACGGAGCATCAGGTAGGGATACCGGGCCTAACACGGAGGGTCAGGTAGGAATGTCTGCTCTATACCGCGTGCCCGTAACGTCATCATGTGTACCCCAGCGAACCAGTAAGGGTTCTCGTACTACCCCGGAGTACCGGTGGGTGTACCGATACTACCGCAGAGTAACGGTGGGGGTACCGCTAGTACCCCAGAACATCGGGTATGGGTGCCAAGCCTAATGCGGAGCATCATGTAGGGATAGCGGGTCTAACCTGTGGGGTCCGGTAGGGAGGCCAGGTCTAGTCCAGCGCGCACGAAGGGACAGCTGGTGTTCTCTGGCACATCACAATGGGTTCCGTTCCAACCCCAAGGTACCGGTGGGGGAACCGGTTCTACCTCGAAACATCGGGTGGGTATACCAGGCCTACCCTGGCAGGTCAGGTAGGAAGGGTGGGCGTAAAGCGGCGCGCCCGTAGGGCCAGCAGGTGTACCCCGGCGCACCAGTAAGGGTTCCGGTACAATCCAGGAGTACCGGTGGGTATAGCAAAAGTACCACGGAGTACCGGTGGGTGTACCGGTACTACCCCACATTGTCGGGTAGGGGGCCAGGCCTACCGCAGAGCATCAGGTAGGGATTCCGGGCCTAGCCTGGAGGGTCAGGTAGGAATGTCTAGTCTATACCGCGTGCCCGTAACGTCATCATGTGTACCCCAGCGAACCAGAAAGAGTTCTCGTACTACCTCGGAGTACCGGTGGGTGTACCGATACTACGGCAGAGTAACGGTGGGGGTACCGCTAGTACCCCAGAACATCGGGTATGGGTGCCAAGCCTAATGCGGAGCATCAGGTAGGGATACCGTGTCTAACCTGTGGGGTCCGGTAGGGAGGCCGGGTCTAGTCCAGCGCGCACGAAGGGACAGCTGGTGTTCTCTGGCGCATCACAAAGGGTTCCGTTCCAACCCCAGAGTACCGGTGGGGGAACCGGTTCTACCTCGAAACATCGGGTAGGTATACCAGGCCTACCCCGGAGGGTCAGGTAGGAAGGGTGGGCGTAAAGCGGCGAGCCCATAGGGTCAGCAGGTGTACCCCGGCGCACCAGTAAGGGTTCCGGTACAATCCAGGAGTACCGGTGGGTATAGCAAAAGTACCGCGGAGTACCTGTGGGTGTACCGGTACTACCCCAGATTGTCGGGTAGGGGGCCAGGCCTACCGCAGAGCATCAGGTAGGGATACCGGGCCTAGCCTGGAGGGTCAGGTAGGAATGTCTGGTCTACACAGCACGCCCGTAAGGTCAGCAGGGGTAACCCAGCGAACCAGTAAGTGTTCAGGTACTGCCCTGGAGTACCGGTGGGTGTACCAATACTACCGCAGAGTACCGGTGGGGGTTTCGGTACTACCCCAGCATATCGGGTAGGGGTGCCAGGCCAACAACGGAGCATCAGGTAGGGATACCGGGCCTAAAACGGAGGGTCAGGTAGGAATGTCTGGTCTACACCACGTGCCAGTAACGTGAGCAGGTGTACCCCAGTGAACCAGTAAGGGTTCACGTACTACCCCGGAGTACCAGTGGGTATACCGATACTACCGCAGAGTAACGGTGGGGGTACCGCTAGTACCCCAGAACATCGGGTATGGGTGCCAAGCCTAATGCGGAGCATCAGGTAGGGATAGCGGGTCTAACCTGTGGGGTCCGGTAGGGACGCCGGGTCTAGTCCAGCGCGCACGAAGGGACAGCTGGTGTTCTCTGGCGCATCACAAAGGTTTCCGTTCCAAGCCCAGAGTACCGGTGGGGGAACCGGTTCTACCTCGAAACATCGGGTAGCTATACCAGGCCTACCCCGGCGGGTCAGGTAGGAAGGGTGGGCGTAAAGCGGCGCGCCCGTAGTGTCAGCAGGTGTACCCCGGCGCACCAGTAAGGGTTCCGGTACAATCCAGGAGTACCGGTGGGTATAGCAAAAGTACCACGGAGTACCTCTGGGTGTACCGGTACTACCCCAGATTGTCGGGTAGGGGGCCAGGCCTACCGCAGAGCATCAGGTAGGGATACCGGGCCTAGCCTGGAGGGTCAGGTAGGAATGTCTGGTCTATACCGCGTGCCCGTAATGTCATCATGTGTACTGCAGCGAACCAGAAAGTGTTCTCGTACTACCTCGGAGTACCGGTGGGTGTACCGATACTACGGCAGAGTAACGGTGGGGGTACCGCTAGTACCCCAGAACATCGGGTATGGGTGCCAAGCCTAATGCGGAGCATCAGGTAGGGATAGCGGGTCTAACCTGTGGGGTCCGGTAGGGTGGCCGGGTCTAGTCCAGCGCGCACGAAGGGACAGCTGGTGTTCTCTGGCGCATCACAAAGGGTTCCGTTCCAACCCCAGAGTACCGGTGGGGGAACCGGTTCTACCTCGAAACATCGGGTAGGTATACCAGGCCTACCCCGGCGGGTCAGGTAGGAAGGGTGGGCGTAAAGCGGCGCGCCCGTAGTGTCAGCAGGTGTACCGCGGCGCACCAGTAAGGGTTCCGGTACAATCCAGGAGTACCGGTGGGTATAGCAAAAGTACCACGGAGTACCTGTGGGTGTACCGGTACTACCCCAGATTGTCGGGTAGGGGGCCAGGCCTACCGCAGAGCATCAGGTAGGGATACCGGGCCTAGCCTGGAGGGTCAGGTAGGAATGTCTGGTCTACAGAGCACGCCCGTAAGGTCAGCAGGTGTACCCCAGCGAACCAGTAAGGGTTCAGGTACTACCCTGGAGTACCGGTGGGTGTACCAATACTACCGCAGAGTACCGGTGGGGGTTGCGGTACTACCCCAGCATATCGGGTAGGGGTGCCAGGCCAACAACGGAGCATCAGGTAGGGATACCGGGCCTAACACGGAGGGTCAGGTAGGAATGTCTGCTCTATACCGCGTGCCCGTAACGTCATCATGTGTACCCCAGCGAACCAGTAAGGGTTCACGTACTACACCGGAGTACCGGTGGGTGTACTGATACTACTGCAGTGTAACGGTGGGGGTACCGCTAGTACCCCAGAACATCGGGTATGGGTGCCAAGCCTAATGCGGAGCATCAGGTAGGGATAGCGGGTGTAACATGTGGGGTCCGGTAGGGAGGCCGGGCCTAGTCCAGCGCGCACGACGGGACAGCTGGTGTTCTCTGGCGCATCACTAAGGGTTCCGTTCCAAACCCAGAGTACCGGTGGGGGAACCGGTTCTACCTCGAAACATCGGGTAGGTATACCAGGCCTACCCCGGCGGGTCAGGTAGGAAGGGTGGGCGTAAAGCGGCGAGCCCATAGGGTCAGCAGGTGTACCCCGGCGCACCAGTAAGGGCTCCGGTACAATCCAGGAGTATCGGTGGGTATAGCAAAAGTACCGCGGAGTACCTGTGGGTGTACCGGTACTACCCCAGATTGTCGGGTAGGGGGCCAGGCCTACCGCAGAGCATCAGGTAGGGATACCGGGCCTAGCCTGGAGGGTCAGGTAGGAATGTCTGGTCTACACAGCACGCCCGTAAGGTCAGCAGGGGTAACCCAGCGAACCAGTAAGGGTTGAGGTACTACCCTGGAGTACCGGTGGGTGTACCAATACTACCACAGAGTACCGGTGGGGGTACCGGTACTACCCCAGCATATCGCGTAGGGGTGCCAAGCCAACAACGGAGCATCAGGTAGGGATACCGGGCCTAACACGGAGGGTCAGGTAGGATTGTCTGGTCTATACCGCGTGCCCGTAACGTCATCATGTGTACCCCAGCGAACCAGTAAGGGTTCTCGTACTACCCCGGAGTACCGGTGGGTGTACCGATACTACCACAGAGTAACGGTGGGGGTACCGCTAGTACCCCAGAACATCGGGTATGGGTGCCAAGCCTAATGCGGAGCATCAGGTAGGGATAGCGGGTCTAACCTGTGGGGTCCGGTAGGGAGGCCAGGTCTAGTCCAGCGCGCACGAACGGACAGCTGGTGTTCTCTGGCACATCAAAAAGGGTTCCGTTCCAAACCCAGAGTACCGGTGGGGGAACCGGTTCTACCTCGAAACATCGGGTAGGTATACCAGGCCTACCCTGGCGGGTCAGGTAGGAAGGGTGGGCGTAAAGCGGCGAGCCCATAGGGTCAGCAGGTGTACCCCGGCGCACCAGTAAGGGCTCCGGTACAATCCAGGAGTATCGGTGGGTATAGCAAAAGTACCGCGGAGTACCTGTGGGTGTACCGGTACTACCCCAGATTGTCGGGTAGGGGGCCAGGCCTACCGCAGAGCATCAGGTAGGGATACCGGGCCTAGCCTGGAGGGTCAGGTAGGAATGTCTGGTCTACACAGCACGCCCGTAAGGTCAGCAGGGGTAACCCAGCGAACCAGTAAGGGTTGAGGTACTACCCTGGAGTACCGGTGGGTGTACCAATACTACCGCAGAGTAACGGTGGGGGTAGCGGTACTACCCCAGCATATCGCGTAGGGGTGCCAAGCCAACAACGGAGCATCAGGTAGGGATACCGGGCCTAACACGGAGGGTCAGGTAGGAATGTCTGGTCTATACCGCGTGCCCGTAACGTCATCATGTGTACCCCAGCGAACCAGTAAGGGTTCTCGTACTACCCCGGAGTACCGGTGGGTGTACCGATACTACCGCAGAGTAACGGTGGGGGTACCGCTAGTACCCCAGAACATCGGGTATGGGTGCCAAGCCTAATGCGGAGCATCAGGTAGGGATAGCGGGTCTAACCTGTGGGGTCCGGTAGGGAGGCCGGGCCTAGTCCAGCGCGCACGACGGGACAGCTGGTGTTCTCTGGCGCATCACAAAGGGTTCCGTTCCAAACCCAGAGTACCGGTGGGGGAACCGGTTCTACCTCGAAACATCGGGTAGGTATACCAGGCCTACCCCGGCGGGTCAGGTAGGAAGGGTGGGCGTAAAGCGGCGCGCCCGTAATGTCAGCAGGTGTACCGCGGCGCACCAGTAAGGGTTCCGGTACAATCCAGGAGTACCGGTGGGTATAGCAAAAGTACCGCGGAGTACCTGTGGGTGTACCGGTACTACCCCAGATTGTCGGGTAGGGGGCCAGGCCTACCGCAGAGCATCAGGTAGGGATACCGGGCCTAGCCTGGAGGGTCAGGTAGGAATGTCTGGTCTACAGAGCACGCCCGTAAGGTCAGCAGGTGTACCCCAGTAAACCAGTAAGTGTTCAGGTACTGCCCTGGAGTACCGGTGGGTGTACCAATACTACCGCAGAGTACCGGTGGGGGTTGCGGTACTACCCCAGCATATCGGGTAGGGGTGCCAGGCCAACAACGGAGCATCAGGTAGGGGTACCGGGCCTAAAACGGAGGGTCAGGTAGGAATGTCTGGTCTACACCACGCGCCAGTAACGTGAGCAGGTGTACCCCAGTGAACCAGTAAGGGTTCACGTACTACCCCGGAGTAACGCTGGGTATACCGATACTACCGCAGAGTAACGGTGGGGGTACCGCTAGTACCCCAGAACATCGGGTATGGGTGCCAAGCCTAATGCGGAGCATCAGGTAGGGATAACGGGTCTAACCTGTGGGGTCCGGTAGGGAGGCCAGGTCTAGTCCAGCGCGCACGAAGGGACAGCTGGTGTTCTCTGGCGCATCACTAAGGGTTCCGTTCCAAACCCAGAGTACCGGTGGGGGAACCGGTTCTACCTCGAAACATCGGGTAGGTATACCAGGCCTACCCCGGCGGGTCAGGTAGGAAGGGTGGGCGTAAAGCGGCGAGCCCATAGGGTCAGCAGGTGTACCCCGGCGCACCAGTAAGGGCTCCGGTACAATCCAGGAGTATCGGTGGGTATAGCAAAAGTACCGCGGAGTACCTGTGGGTGTACCGGTACTACCCCAGATTGTCGGGTAGGGGGCCAGGCCTACCGCAGAGCATCAGGTAGGGATACCGGGCCTAGCCTGGAGGGTCAGGTAGGAATGTCTGGTCTACACAGCACGCCCGTAAGGTCAGCAGGGGTAACCCAGCGAACCAGTAAGGGTTGAGGTACTACCCTGGAGTACCGGTGGGTGTACCAATACTACCGCAGAGTACCGGTGGGGGTACCGGTACTACCCCAGCATATCGCGTAGGGGTGCCAAGCCAACAACGGAGCATCAGGTAGGGATACCGGGCCTAACACGGAGGGTCAGGTAGGAATGTCTGGTCTATACCGCGTGCCCGTAACGTCATCATGTGTACCCCAGCGAACCAGAAAGGGTTCTCGTACTACCCCGGAGTACCGGTGGGTGTACCGATACTACCGCAGAGTAACGGTGGGGGTACCGCTAGTACCCCAGAACATCGGGTATGGGTGCCAAGCCTAATGCGGAGCATCAGGTAGGGATAGCGGGTCTAACCTGTGGGGTCCGGTAGGGAGGACAGGTCTAGTCCTGCGCGCACGAACGGACAGCTGGTGTTCTCTGGCACATCAAAAAGGGTTCCGTTCCAACCCCAAGGTACCGGTGGGGGAACCGGTTCTACCTCGAAACATCGGGTGGGTATACCAGGCCTACCCTGGCAGGTCAGGTAGGAAGGGTGGGCGTAATGCGGCGCGCCCGTAGGGCCAGCAGGTGTACCCCGGCGCACCAGTAAGGGTTCCGGTACAATCCAGGACTACCGGTGGATATAGCAAAAGTACCACGGATTACCTGTGGGTGTACCGGTACTACCCCAGATTGTCGGGTAGGGGGCCAGGCCTACCGCAGAGCATCAGGTAGGGATTCCGTGCCTAGCCTGGAGGGTCAGGTAGGAATGTCTGGTCTACACAGCACGCCCGTAAGGTCAGCAGGTGTACCCCAGCGAACCAGTAAGTGTTCAGGTACTGCCCTGGAGTACCGGTGGGTGTACCAATACTACCGCAGAGTACCGGTGGGGGTTGCGGTACTACCCCAGCATATCGGGTAGGGGTGCCAGGCCAACAACGGAGCATCAGGTAGGGATACCGGGCCTAAAACGGAGGGTCAGGTAGGAATGTCTGGTCTACACCACGCGCCAGTAACGTGAGCAGGTGTACCCCAGTGAACCAGTAAGGGTTCACGTACTACCCCGGAGTACCGCTGGGTGTACCGATACTACCGCAGAGTAACGGTGGGGGTACCGCTAGTACCCCAGAAAATCGGGTATGGGTGCCAAGCCTAATGCGGAGCATCAGGTAGGGATAGCGGGTCTAACCTGTGGGGTCCGGTAGGGAGGCCGGGTCTAGTCCAGCGCGCACGACGGGACAGCTGGTGTTCTCTGGCGCATCACTAAGGGTTCCGTTCCAACCCCAGAGTACCGGTGGGGGAACCGGTTCTACCTCGAAACATCGGGTAGGTATACCAGGCCTACCCCGGCGGGTCAGGTAGGAAGGGTGGGCGTAAAGCGGCGCGCCCGTACTGTCAGCAGGTGTACCCCGGCGCACCAGTAAGGGTTCCGGTACTATCCAGGAGTACCGGTGGGTATAGCAAAAGTACCGCGGAGTACCTGTGGGTGTACCGGTACTACCCCAGATTGTCGGGTAGGGGGCCAGGCCTACCGCAGAGCATCAGGTAGGGATACCGGGCCTAGCCTGGAGGGTCAGGTAGGAATGTCTAGTCTATACCGCGTGCCCGTAACGTCATCATGTGTACCCCAGCGAACCAGAAAGGGTTCTCGTACTACCTCGGAGTACCGGTGGGTGTACCGATACTACCGCAGAGTAACGGTGGGGGTACCGCTAGTACCCCAGAACATCGGGTATGGGTGCCAAGCCTAATGCGGAGCATCAGGTAGGGATACCGTGTCTAACCTGTGGGGTCCGGTAGGAAGGCCGGGTCTAGTCCAGCGCGCACGAAGGGACAGCTGGTGTTCTCTGGCGCATCACAAAGGGTTCCGTTCCAACCCCAGAGTACCGGTGGGGGAACCGGTTCTACCTCGAAACATCGGGTAGGTATACCAGGCCTACCCCGGAGGGTCAGGTAGGAAGGGTGGGCGTAAAGCGGCGAGCCCATAGGGTCAGCAGGTGTACCCCGGCGCACCAGTAAGGGTTCCGGTACAATCCAGGAGTACCGGTGGGTATAGCAAAAGTACCGCGGAGTACCTCTGGGTGTACCGGTACTACCCCAGATTGTCGGGTAGGGGGCCAGGCCTACCGCATAGCATCAGGTAGGGATACCGGGCCTAGCCTGGAGGGTCAGGTAGGAATGTCTGGTCTACACAGCACGCCCGTAAGGTCAGCAGGGGTAACCCAGCGAACCAGTAAGGGTTCAGGTACTACCCTGGAGTACCGGTGGGTGTACCAATACTACCGCAGAGTACCGGTGGGGGTACCGGTACTACCCCAGCATATCGGGTAGGGGTGCCAAGCCAACAACGGAGCATCAGTTAGGGATACCAGGCCTAACACGGAGGGTCAGGTAGGAATGTCTGGTCTATACCGCGTGCCCGTAACGTCATCATGGGTACCCCAGCGAACCAGAAAGTGTTCTCGTACAACCTCGGAGTACCGGTGGGTGTACCGATACTATGGCAGAGTAACGGTGGGGGTACCGCTAGTACCCCAGAACATCGGGTATGGGTGCCAAGCCTAATGCGGAGCATCAGGTAGGGATAGCGGGTCTAACCTGTGGGGTCCGGTAGGGAGGCCGGGTCTAGTCCAGCGCGCACGAAGGGACAGCTGGTGTTCTCTGGCGCATCACAAAGGGTTCCGTTCCAACCCCAGAGTACCGGTGGGGGAACCGGTTCTACCTCGAAACATCGGGTAGGTATACCAGGCCTACCCCGGAGGGTCAGGTAGGAAGGGTGGGCGTAAAGCGGCGAGCCCATAGGGTCAGCAGGTGTACCCCGGCGCACCAGTAAGGGTTCCGGTACAATCCAGGAGTACCGGTGGGTATAGCAAAATTACCGCGGAGTACCTCTGGGTGTACCGGTACTACCCCAGATTGTCGGGTAGGGGGCCAGGCCTACCGCAGAGCATCAGGTAGGGATACCGGGCCTAGCCTGGAGGGTCAGGTAGGAATGTCTGGTCTACACAGCACGCCCGTAAGGTCAGCAGGGGTAACCCAGCGAACCAGTAAGGGTTCAGGTACTACCCTGGAGTACCGGTGGGTGTACCAATACTACCGCAGAGTACCGGTTGGGGTACCGGTACTACCCCAGCATATCAGGTAGGGGTGCCAAGCCAACAACGGAGCATCAGGTAGGGATACCGGGCCTAAAACGGAGGGTCAGGTAGGAATGTCTGGTCTACACCGCGTGCCCGAAACATTATCAGGTGTAGCCCAGTGAACCAGTAAGGGTTCACGTACTACCCCGGAGTACCGGTGGGTGTACCGATACTACCGCAGAGTAACGGTGGGGGTACCGCTAGTACCCCAGAACATCGGGTATGGGTGCCAAGCCTAATGCGGAGCATCAGGTAGGGATAGCGGGTCTAACCTGTGGGGTCCGGTAGGGAGGCCAGGTCTAGTCCTGCGCGCATGAAGGGACAGCTGGTGTTCTCTGGCACATCACAAAGGGTTCCGTTCCAACCCCAAGGTACCGGTGGGGGAACCGGTTCTACCTCGAAACATCGGGTGGGTATACCAGGCTACCCTGGCAGGTCAGGTAGGAAGGGTGACGTAAAGCGGCGCGCCCGTAGGGCCAGCAGGTGTACCCCGGCGCACCAGTAAGGGTTCCGGTACAATGCAGGAGTACCGGTGGGTATAGCAAAAGTACCACGGATTACCTGTGGGTGTACCGGTACTACCCCAGATTGTCGGGTAGGGGGCCAGGCCTACCGCAGAGCATCAGGTAGGGATACCGTGCCTAGCCTGGAGGGTCAGGTAGGAATGTCTGGTCTACACAGCACGCCCGTAAGGTCAGCAGGTGTACCCCAGCGAACCAGTAAGGGTTCAGGTACTGCCCTGGAGTACCGGTGGGTGTACCAATACTACCGCAGAGTACCGGTGGGGGTACCGGTACTACCCCAGCATATCGGGTAGGGGTGCCAAGACAACAACGGAGCATCAGGTAGGGATACCGGGCCTAACACGGAGGGTCAGGTAGGAATGTCTGGTCTATACCGCGTGCCCGTAACGTCATCATGTGTACCCCAGCGAACCAGTAAGGGTTCTCGTACTACCCCGGAGTACCGGTGGGTGTACCGATACTACCGCAGAGTAACGGTGGGGGTACCGCTACTACCCCAGAACATCGGGTATGGGTGCCAAGCCTAATGCGGAGCATCAGGTAGGGATAGCGGGTCTAACCTGTGGGGTCCGTTAGGGAGGCCAGGTCTAGTCCAGCGCGCACGAAGGGACAGCTGGTGTTCTCTGGCGCATCACAAAGGTTTCCGTTCCAAGCCCAGAGTACCGGTGGGGGAACCGGTTCTACCTCGAAACATCGGGTAGGTATACCAGGCCTACCCCGGCGGGTCAGGTAGGAAGGGTGGGCGTAAAGCGGTGAGCCCATAGGGTCAGCAGGTGTACCCCGGCGCACCAGTAAGGGTTCCGGTACAATCCAGGAGTACCGGTGGGTATAGCAAAATACCGCGGAGTACCTGTGGGTGTACCGGTACTACCCCAGATTGTCGGGTAGGGGGCCAGGCCTACCGCAGAGCATCAGGTAGGGATACCGGGCCTAGCCTGGAGGGTCAGGTAGGAATGTCTGGTGTACAGAGCACGCCCGTAAGGTCAGCAGGTGTACCCCAGCGAACCAGTAAGGGTTCAGGTACTACCCTGGAGTACCGGTGGGTGTACCAATACTACCGCAGAGTACCGGTGGGGGTTGCGGTACTACCCCAGCATATCGGGTAGGGGTGCCAAGCCAACAACGGAGCATCAGGTAGGGATACCGGGCCTAACACGGAGGGTCAGGTAGGAATGTCTGGTCTATACCGCGTGCCCGTAACGTCATCATGTGTACCCCAGCGAACCAGTAAGGGTTCTCGTACTACCCCGGAGTACCGGTGGGTGTACCGATACTACCGCAGAGTAACGGTGGGGGTACCGCTAGTACCCCAGAACATCGGGTATGGGTGCCAAGCCTAATGCGGAGCATCAGGTAGGGATAGCGGGTCTAACCTGTGGGGTCCGGTAGGGAGGCCAGGTCTAGTCCTGCGCGCACGAAGGGACAGCTGGTGTTCTCTGGCACATCAAAAAGGGTTCCGTTCCAACCCCAAGGTACCGGTGGGGGAACCGGTTCTACCTCGAAACATCGGGTGGGTATACCAGGCCTACCCTGGTAGGTCAGGTAGGAAGGGTGGGCGTAATGCGGCGCGCCCGTAGGGCCAGCAGTTGTACCCCGGCGCACCAGTAAGGGTTCCGGTACAATCCAGGAGTACCGGTGGGTATAGCAAAAGTACCACGGAGTACCTCTGGGTGTACCGGTACTACCCCAGATTGTCGGGTAGGGGGCCAGGCCTACCGCAGAGCATCAGGTAGGGATACCGGGCCTAGCCTGGAGGGTCAGGTAGGAATGTCTGGTCTACACAGCACGCCCGTAAGGTCAGCAGGTGTACCCAGGCGAACCAGTAAGTGTTCAGGTACTGCCCTGGAGTACCGGTGGGTGTACCAATACTACCGCAGAGTACCGGTGGGGGTTGCGGTACTACCCCAGCATATCGGGTAGGGGTGCCAGGCCAACAACGGAGCATCAGGTAGGGATACCGGGCCTAAAACGGAGGGTCAGGTAGGAATGTCTGGTCTACACCACGCGCAGAAACGTGAGCAGGTGTACCCCAGCGAACCAGTAAGGGTTCTCGTACTACCCCGGAGTACCGGTGGGTGTACCGATACTACCGCAGAGTAACGGTGGGGGTACCGCTAGTACCCCAGAAAATCGGGTATGGGTGCCAAGCCTAATGCGGAGCATCAGGTAGGGATAGCGGGTCTAACCTGTGGGGTCCGGTAGGGAGGACGGGTCTAGTCCAGCGCGCACGACGGGACAGCTGGTGTTCTCTGGCGCATCACTAAGGTTTCCGTTCCAAGCCCAGAGTACCGGTGGGGGAACCGGTTCTACCTCGAAACATCGGGTAGGTATACCAGGCCTACCCCGGCGGGTCAGGTAGGAAGGGTGGGCGTAAAGCGGCGCGCCCGTAGTGTCAGCAGGTGTACCCTGGCGCACCAGTAAGGGTTCCGGTACAATCCAGGAGTACCGGTGGGTATAGCAAAAGTACCGCGGAGTACCTGTGGGTGTACTGGTACTACCCCAGATTGTCGGGTAGGGGGCCAGGCCTACCGCAGAGCATCAGGTAGGGATACCGGGCCTAGCCTGGAGGGTCAGGTAGGAATGTCTGGTCTATACCGCGTGCCCGTAACGTCATCAGGTGTACCCCAGTGAACCAGTAAGGGTTCACGTACTACCCCGGAGTACCGGTGGGTGTACCGATACTACGGCAGAGTAACGGTGGGGGTACCGCTAGTACCCCAGAACATCGGGTATGGGTGCCAAGCCTAATGCGGAGCATGAGGTAGGGATACCGTGTCTAACCTGTGGGGTCCGGTAGGGAGGCCGGGTCTAGTCCCGCGCGCACGAAGGGACAGCTGGTGTTCTCTGGCGCATCAGAAAGGGTTCCGTTCCAACCCCAGAGTACCGGTGGGGGAACCGGTTCTACCTCGAAACATCGGGTAGGTATACCAGGCCTACCCCGGAGGGTCAGGTAGGAAGGGTGGGCGTAAAGCGGCGAGCCCATAGGGTCAGCAGGTGTACCCCGGCGCACCAGTAAGGGTTCCGGTACAATCCAGGAGTACCGGTGGGTATAGCAAAATTACCGCGGAGTACCTCTGGGTGTACCGGTACTACCCCAGATTGTCGGGTAGGGGGACAGGCCTACCGCAGAGCATCAGGTAGGGATACCGGGCCTAGCCTGGAGGGTCAGGTAGGAATGTCTGGTCTACACAGCACACCCGTAAGGTCAGCAGGGGTAACCCAGCGAACCAGTAAGGGTTCAGGTACTACCCTGGAGTACCGGTGGGTGTACCAATACTACCGCAGAGTACCGGTGGGGGTACCGGTACTACCCCAGCATATCAGGTAGGGGTGCCAAGCCAACAACGGAGCATCAGGTAGGGATACCGGGCCTAACACGGAGGATCAGGTAGGAATGTCTGGTCTATACCGCGTGCCCGTAACGTCATCATGTGTACCCCAGCGAACCAGTAAGGGATCTCGTCCTACCCCGGAGTACCGGTGGGTGTACCGATACTACCGCAGAGTAACGGTGGGGGTACCGCTAGTACCCCAGAACATCGGGTATGGGTGCCAAGCCTAATGCGGAACATCAGGTAGGGATAGCGGGTCTAACCTGTGGGGTCCGGTAGGGAGGCCAGGTCTAGTCCTCCGCGCATGAAGGGACAGCTGGTGTTCTCTGGCACATCACAAAGGGTTCCGTTCCAACCCCAAGGTACCGGTGGGGGAACCGGTTCTACCTCGAAACATCGGGTGGGTATACCAGGCCTACCCCGGCTGGTCAGGTAGGAAGGGTGGGCGTAATGCGGCGCGCCCGTAGGGCCAGCAGGTGTACCCCGGCGCACCAGTAAGGGTTCCGGTACAATCCAGGAGTACCGGTGGGTATAGCAAAAGTACCACGGAGTACCTCTGGGTGTACCGGTACTACCCCAGATTGTCGGGTAGGGGGCCAGGCCTACCGCAGAGCATCAGGTAGGGATACCGGGCCTAGCCTGGAGGGTCAGGTAGGAATGTCTGGTCTACACAGCACGCCCGTAAGGTCAGCAGGTGTACCCCAGCGAACCAGTAAGTGTTCAGGTACTGCCCTGGAGTACCGGTGGGTGTACCAATACTACCGCAGAGTACCGGTGGGGGTTGCGGTACTACCCCAGCATATCGGGTAGGGGTGCCAGGCCAACAACGGAGCATCAGGTAGGGATACCGGGCCTAAAACGGAGGGTCAGGTAGGAATGTCTGGTCTACACCACGCGCCCGTAACGTGAGCAGGTGTACCCCAGTGAACCAGTAAGGGTTCACGTACTACCCCGGATTACCGGTGGGTGTACCGATACTACCGCAGAGTAACGGTGGGGGTACCGCTAGTACCCCAGAACATCGGGTATGGGTGCCAAGCCTAATGCGGAGCATCAGGTAGGGATAGCGGGTCTAACCTGTGGGGTCCGGTAGGGAGGCCGGGCCTAGTCCAGCTCGCACGACGGGACAGCTGGTGTTCTCTGGCGCATCACTAAGGGTTCCGTTCCAAACCCAGAGTACCGGTGGGGGAACCGGTTCTACCTCGAAACATCGGGTAGGTATACCAGGCCTACCCCGGCGGGTCAGGTAGGAAGGGTGGGCGTAAAGCGGCGCGCCCGTAGTGTCAGCAGGTGTACCCCGGCGCACCAGTAAGGGTTCCGGTACAATCCACGAGTACCGGTGGGTATAGCAAAAGTACCGCGGAGTACCTGTGGGTGTACCGGTACTACCCCAGATTGTCGGGTAGGGGGCCAGGCCTACCGCAGAGGATCAGGTAGGGATACCGGGCCTAGCCTGGAGGGTCAGGTAGGAATGTCTGGTCTACACAGCACGCCCGTAAGGTCAGCAGGGGTAACCCAGCGAACCAGTAAGGGTTCAGGTACTACCCTGGAGTACCGGTGGGTGTACCAATACTACCGCAGAGTACCGGTGGGGGTACCGGTACTACCCCAGCATATCGGGTAGGGGTGCCAAGACAACAACGGAGCATCAGGTAGGGATACCAGGCCTAACACGGAGTGTCAGGTAGGAATGTCTGGTCTATACCGCGTGCCCGTAACGTCATCATGTGTACCCAAGCGAACCAGTAAGGGTTCTCGTACTACCCCGGAGTACCGGTGGGTGTACCGATACTACGGCAGAGTAACGGTGGGGGTACCGCTAGTACCCCAGAACATCGGGTATGGGTGCCAAGCCTAATGCGGAGCATCAGGTAGGGATAGCGGGTCTAACCTGTGGGGTCCGGTAGGGAGGCCGGGTCTAGTCCAGCGCGCACGAAGGGACAGCTGGTGTTCTCTGGCGCATCACAAAGGGTTCCGTTCCAACCCCAGAGTACCGGTGGGGGAACCGGTTCTACCTCGAAACATCGGGTAGGTATACCAGGCCTACCCCGGAGGGTCAGGTAGGAAGGGTGGGCGTAAAGCGGCGAGCCCATAGGGTCAGCAGGTGTACCCCGGCGCACCAGTAAGGGTTCCGGTGCAATCCAGGAGTACCGGTGGGTATAGCAAAATTACCGCGGAGTACCTCTGGGTGTACCGGTACTACCCCAGATTGTCGGGTAGGGGGCCAGGCCTACCGCAGAGCTTCAGGTAGGGATACCGGGCCTAGCCTGGAGGGTCAGGTAGGAATGTCTGGTCTACACAGCACGCCCGTAAGGTCAGCAGGGGTAACCCAGCGAACCAGTAAGGGTTCAGGTACTACCCTGGAGTACCGGTGGGTGTACCAATACTACCGCAGAGTACCGGTGGGGGTACCGGTACTACCCCAGCATATCGGGTAGGGGTGCCAAGCCAACAACGGAGCATCAGGTAGGGATACCGGGCCTAACACGGAGGGTCAGGTAGGAATGTCTGGTCTATACCGCGTGCCCGTAACGTCATCATGTGTACCCCAGCGAACCAGTAAGGGTTCTCGTACTACCCCGGAGTACCGGTGGGTGTACCGATACTAACGCAGAGTAACGGTGGGGGTACCGCTAGTACCCCAGAACATCGGGTATGGGTGCCAAGCCTAATGCGGAGCATCAGGTAGGGATAGCGGGTCTAACCTGTGGGGTCCGGTAGGGAGGCCAGGTCTAGTCCAGCGCGCACGAAGGGACAGCTGGTGTTCTCTGGCGCATCACAAAGGTTTCCGTTCCAAGCCCAGAGTACCGGTGGGGGAACCGGTTCTACCTCGAAACATCGGGTAGGTATACCAGGCCTACCCCGGCGGGTCAGGTAGGAAGGGTGGGCGTAAAGCGGCGAGCCCATAGGGTCAGCAGGTGTACCCCGGCGCACCAGTAAGGGCTCCGGTACAATCCAGGAGTATCGGTGGGTATAGCAAAAGTACCGCGGAGTACATGTGGGTGTACCGGTACTACCCCAGATTGTCGGGTAGGGGGCCAGGCCTACCGCATAGCATCAGGTAGGGATACCGGGCCTAGCCTGGAGGGTCAGGTAGGAATGTCTGGTCTACACAGCACGCCCGTAAGGTCAGCAGGGGTAACCCAGCGAACCAGTAAGGGTTCAGGTACTACCCTGGAGTACCGGTGGGTGTACCAATACTACCGCAGAGTACCGGTGGGGGTACCGGTACTACCCCAGCATATCGGGTAGGGGTGCCAAGCCAACAACGGAGCATCAGGTAGGGATACCGGGCCTAACACGGAGGGTCAGGTAGGAATGTCTGGTCTATACCGCGTGCCCGTAACGTCATCATGTGTACCCCAGCGAACCAGTAAGGGTTCACGTACTACCCCGGAGTACCGGTGGGTGTACCGATACTACCGCAGAGTAACGGTGGGGGTACCGCTACTACCCCAGAACATCGGGTATGGGTGCCAAGCCTAATGCGGAGCATCAGGTAGGGATAGCGGGTCTAACCTGTGGGGTCCGGTAGGGAGGCCAGGTCTAGTCCAGCGCGCACGAAGGGACAGCTGGTGTTCTCTGGCGCATCACAAAGGTTTCCGTTCCAAGCCCAGAGTACCGGTGGGGGAACCGGTTCTACCTCGAAACATCGGGTAGGTATACCAGGCCTACCCCGGCGGGTCAGGTAGGAAGGGTGGGCGTAAAGCGGTGAGCCCATAGGGTCAGCAGGTGTACCCCGGCGCACCAGTAAGGGTTCCGGTACAATCCAGGAGTACCGGTGGGTATAGCAAAATACCGCGGAGTACCTGTGGGTGTACCGGTACTACCCCAGATTGTCGGGTAGGGGGCCAGGCCTACCGCAGAGCATCAGGTAGGGATACCGGGCCTAGCCTGGAGGGTCAGGTAGGAATGTCTGGTGTACAGAGCACGCCCGTAAGGTCAGCAGGTGTACCCCAGCGAACCACTAAGGGTTCAGGTACTACCCTGGAGTACCGGTGGGTGTACCAATACTACCGCAGAGTACCGGTGGGGGTTGCGGTACTACCCCAGCATATCGGGTAGGGGTGCCAAGCCAACAACGGAGCATCAGGTAGGGATACCGGGCCTAACACGGAGGGTCAGGTAGGAATGTCTGGTCTATACCGCGTGCCCGTAACGTCATCATGTGTACCCCAGCGAACCAGTAAGGGTTCTCGTACTACCCCGGAGTACCGGTGGGTGTACCGATACTACCGCAGAGTAACGGTGGGGGTACCGCTAGTACCCCAGAACATCGGGTATGGGTGCCAAGCCTAATGCGGAGCATCAGGTAGGGATAGCGGGTCTAACCTGTGGGGTCCGGTAGGGAGGCCAGGTCTAGTCCTGCGCGCACGAAGGGACAGCTGGTGTTCTCTGGCACATCAAAAAGGGTTCCGTTCCAACCCCAAGGTACCGGTGGGGGAACCGGTTCTACCTCGAAACATCGGGTGGGTATACCAGGCCTACCCTGGTAGGTCAGGTAGGAAGGGTGGGCGTAATGCGGCGCGCCCGTAGGGCCAGCAGTTGTACCCCGGCGCACCAGTAAGGGTTCCGGTACAATCCAGGAGTACCGGTGGGTATAGCAAAAGTACCACGGAGTACCTCTGGGTGTACCGGTACTACCCCAGATTGTCGGGTAGGGGGCCAGGCCTACCGCAGAGCATCAGGTAGGGATACCGGGCCTAGCCTGGAGGGTCAGGTAGGAATGTCTGGTCTACACAGCACGCCCGTAAGGTCAGCAGGTGTACCCAGGCGAACCAGTAAGTGTTCAGGTACTGCCCTGGAGTACCGGTGGGTGTACCAATACTACCGCAGAGTACCGGTGGGGGTTGCGGTACTACCCCAGCATATCGGGTAGGGGTGCCAGGCCAACAACGGAGCATCAGGTAGGGATACCGGGCCTAAAACGGAGGGTCAGGTAGGAATGTCTGGTCTACACCACGCGCCAGAAACGTGAGCAGGTGTACCCCAGCGAACCAGTAAGGGTTCTCGTACTACCCCGGAGTACCGGTGGGTGTACCGATACTACCGCAGAGTAACGGTGGGGGTACCGCTAGTACCCCAGAAAATCGGGTATGGGTGCCAAGCCTAATGCGGAGCATCAGGTAGGGATAGCGGGTCTAACCTGTGGGGTCCGGTAGGGAGGACGGGTCTAGTCCAGCGAGCACGACGGGACAGCTGGTGTTCTCTGGCGCATCACTAAGGTTTCCGTTCCAAGCCCAGAGTACCGGTGGGGGAACCGGTTCTACCTCGAAACATCGGGTAGGTATACCAGGCCTACCCCGGCGGGTCAGGTAGGAAGGGTGGGCGTAAAGCGGCGCGCCCGTAGTGTCAGCAGGTGTACCCCGGCGCACCAGTAAGGGTTCCGGTACAATCCAGGAGTACCGGTGGGTATAGCAAAAGTACCGCGGAGTACCTGTGGGTGTACTGGTACTACCCCAGATTGTCGGGTAGGGGGCCAGGCCTACCGCAGAGCATCAGGTAGGGATACCGGGCCTAGCCTGGAGGGTCAGGTAGGAATGTCTGGTCTATACCGCGTGCCCGTAACGTCATCATGTGTTCCCAAGCGAACCAGTAAGGGTTCTCGTACTACCCCGGAGTACCGGTGGGTGTACCGATACTACGGCAGAGTAACGGTGGGGGTACCGCTAGTACCCCAGAACATCGGGTATGGGTGCCAAGCCTAATGCGGAGCATGAGGTAGGGATACCGTGTCTAACCTGTGGGGTCCGGTAGGGAGGCCGGGTCTAGTCCAGCGCGCACGAAGGGACAGCTGGTGTTCTCTGGCGCATCAGAAAGGGTTCCGTTCCAACCCCAGAGTACCGGTGGGGGAACCGGTTCTACCTCGAAACATCGGGTAGGTATACCAGGCCTACCCCGGAGGGTCAGGTAGGAAGGGTGGGCGTAAAGCGGCGAGCCCATAGGGTCAGCAGGTGTACCCCGGCGCACCAGTAAGGGTTCCGGTACAATCCAGGAGTACCGGTGGGTATAGCAAAATTACCGCGGAGTACCTCTGGGTGTACCGGTACTACCCCAGATTGTCGGGTAGGGGGACAGGCCTACCGCAGAGCATCAGGTAGGGATACCGGGCCTAGCCTGGAGGGTCAGGTAGGAATGTCTGGTCTACACAGCACACCCGTAAGGTCAGCAGGGGTAACCCAGCGAACCAGTAAGGGTTCAGGTACTACCCTGGAGTACCGGTGGGTGTACCAATACTACCGCAGAGTACCGGTGGGGGTACCGGTACTACCCCAGCATATCAGGTAGGGGTGCCAAGCCAACAACGGAGCATCAGGTAGGGATACCGGGCCTAACACGGAGGATCAGGTAGGAATGTCTGGTCTATACCGCGTGCCCGTAACGTCATCATGTGTACCCCAGCGAACCAGTAAGGGATCTCGTCCTACCCCGGAGTACCGGTGGGTGTACCGATACTACCGCAGAGTAACGGTGGGGGTACCGCTAGTACCCCAGAACATCGGGTATGGGTGCCAAGCCTAATGCGGAACATCAGGTAGGGATAGCGGGTCTAACCTGTGGGGTCCGGTAGGGAGGCCAGGTCTAGTCCTCCGCGCATGAAGGGACAGCTGGTGTTCTCTGGCACATCACAAAGGGTTCCGTTCCAACCCCAAGGTACCGGTGGGGGAACCGGTTCTACCTCGAAACATCGGGTGGGTATACCAGGCCTACCCCGGCTGGTCAGGTAGGAAGGGTGGGCGTAATGCGGCGCGCCCGTAGGGCCAGCAGGTGTACCCCGGCGCACCAGTAAGGGTTCCGGTACAATCCAGGAGTACCGGTGGGTATAGCAAAAGTACCACGGAGTACCTCTGGGTGTACCGGTACTACCCCAGATTGTCGGGTAGGGGGCCAGGCCTACCGCAGAGCATCAGGTAGGGATACCGGGCCTAGCCTGGAGGGTCAGGTAGGAATGTCTGGTCTACACAGCACGCCCGTAAGGTCAGCAGGTGTACCCCAGCGAACCAGTAAGTGTTCAGGTACTGCCCTGGAGTACCGGTGGGTGTACCAATACTACCGCAGAGTACCGGTGGGGGTTGCGGTACTACCCCAGCATATCGGGTAGGGGTGCCAGGCCAACAACGGAGCATCAGGTAGGGATACCGGGCCTAAAACGGAGGGTCAGGTAGGAATGTCTGGTCTACACCACGCGCCAGTAACGTGAGCAGGTGTACCCCAGTGAACCAGTAAGGGTTCACGTACTACCCCGGAGTACCGGTGGGTGTACCGATACTACCGCAGAGTAACGGTGGGGGTACCGCTAGTACCCCAGAACATCGGGTATGGGTGCCAAGCCTAATGCGGAGCATCAGGTAGGGATAGCGGGTCTAACCTGTGGGGTCCGGTAGGGAGGCCGGGCCTAGTCCAGCTCGCACGACGGGACAGCTGGTGTTCTCTGGCGCATCACTAAGGGTTCCGTTCCAAACCCAGAGTACCGGTGGGGGAACCGGTTCTACCTCGAAACATCGGGTAGGTATACCAGGCCTACCCCGGCGGGTCAGGTAGGAAGGGTGGGCGTAAAGCGGCGCGCCCGTAGTGTCAGCAGGTGTACCCCGGCGCACCAGTAAGGGTTCCGGTACAATCCAGGAGTACCGGTGGGTATAGCAAAAGTACCGCGGAGTACCTGTGGGTGTACCGGTACTACCCCAGATTGTCGGGTAGGGGGCCAGGCCTACCGCAGAGCATCAGGTAGGGATACCGGGCCTAGCCTGGAGGGTCAGGTAGGAATGTCTGGTCTACACAGCACGCCCGTAAGGTCAGCAGGGGTAACCCAGCGAACCAGTAAGGGTTCAGGTACTACCCTGGAGTACCGGTGGGTGTACCAATACTACCGCAGAGTACCGGTGGGGGTACCGGTACTACCCCAGCATATCGGGTAGGGGTGCCAAGACAACAACGGAGCATCAGGTAGGGATACCGGGCCTAACACGGAGTGTCAGGTAGGAATGTCTGGTCTATACCGCGTGCCCGTAACGTCATCATGTGTACCCAAGCGAACCAGTAAGGGTTCTCGTACTACCCCGGAGTACCGGTGGGTGTACCGATACTACGGCAGAGTAACGGTGGGGGTACCGCTAGTACCCCAGAACATCGGGTATGGGTGCCAAGCCTAATGCGGAGCATCAGGTAGGGATAGCGGGTCTAACCTGTGGGGTCCGGTAGGGAGGCCGGGTCTAGTCCAGCGCGCATGAAGGGACAGCTGGTGTTCTCTGGCGCATCACAAAGGGTTCCGTTCCAACCCCAGAGTACCGGTGGGGGAACCGGTTCTACCTCGAAACATCGGGTAGGTATACCAGGCCTACCCCGGAGGGTCAGGTAGGAAGGGTGGGCGTAAAGCGGCGAGCCCATAGGGTCAGCAGGTGTACCCCGGCGCACCAGTAAGGGTTCCGGTGCAATCCAGGAGTACCGGTGGGTATAGCAAAATTACCGCGGAGTACCTCTGGGTGTACCGGTACTACCCCAGATTGTCGGGTAGGGGGCCAGGCCTACCGCAGAGCATCAGGTAGGGATACCGGGCCTAGCCTGGAGGGTCAGGTAGGAATGTCTGGTCTACACAGCACGCCCGTAAGGTCAGCAGGGGTAACCCAGCGAACCAGTAAGGGTTCAGGTACTACCCTGGAGTACCGGTGGGTGTACCAATACTACCGCAGAGTACCGGTGGGGGTACCGGTACTACCCCAGCATATCGGGTAGGGGTGCCAAGCCAACAACGGAGCATCAGGTAGGGATACCGGGCCTAACACGGAGGGTCAGGTAGGAATGTCTGGTCTATACCGCGTGCCCGTAACGTCATCATGTGTACCCCAGCGAACCAGTAAGGGTTCTCGTACTACCCCGGAGTACCGGTGGGTGTACCGATACTAACGCAGAGTAACGGTGGGGGTACCGCTAGTACCCCAGAACATCGGGTATGGGTGCCAAGCCTAATGCGGAGCATCAGGTAGGGATAGCGGGTCTAACCTGTGGGGTCCGGTAGGGAGGCCAGGTCTAGTCCAGCGCGCACGAAGGGACAGCTGGTGTTCTCTGGCGCATCACAAAGGTTTCCGTTCCAAGCCCAGAGTACCGGTGGGGGAACCGGTTCTACCTCGAAACATCGGGTAGGTATACCAGGCCTACCCCGGCGGGTCAGGTAGGAAGGGTGGGCGTAAAGCGGCGAGCCCATAGGGTCAGCAGGTGTACCCCGGCGCACCAGTAAGGGCTCCGGTACAATCCAGGAGTATCGGTGGGTATAGCAAAAGTACCGCGGAGTACATGTGGGTGTACCGGTACTACCCCAGATTGTCGGGTAGGGGGCCAGGCCTACCGCATAGCATCAGGTAGGGATACCGGGCCTAGCCTGGAGGGTCAGGTAGGAATGTCTGGTCTACACAGCACGCCCGTAAGGTCAGCAGGGGTAACCCAGCGAACCAGTAAGGGTTCAGGTACTACCCTGGAGTACCGGTGGGTGTACCAATACTACCGCAGAGTACCGGTGGGGGTACCGGTACTACCCCAGCATATCGGGTAGGGGTGCCAGGCCAACAACGGAGCATCAGGTAGGGATACCGGGCCTAACACGGAGGGTCAGGTAGGAATGTCTGGTCTATACCGCGTGCCCGTAACGTCATCATGTGTACCCAAGCGAACCAGTAAGGGTTCTCGTACTACCCCGGAGTACCGGTGGGTGTACCGATACTACGGCAGAGTAACGGTGGGGGTACCGCTAGTACCCCAGAACATCGGGTATGGGTGCCAAGCCTAATGCGGAGCATCAGGTAGGGATAGCGGGTCTAACCTGTGGGGTCCGGTAGGGAGGCCGGGTCTAGTCCAGCGCGCATGAAGGGACAGCTGGTGTTCTCTGGCGCATCACAAAGGGTTCCGTTCCAACCCCAGAGTACCGGTGGGGGAACCGGTTCTACCTCGAAACATCGGGTAGGTATACCAGGCCTACCCCGGAGGGTCAGGTAGGAAGGGTGGGCGTAAAGCGGCGAGCCCATAGGGTCAGCAGGTGTACCCCGGCGCACCAGTAAGGGTTCCGGTGCAATCCAGGAGTACCGGTGGGTATAGCAAAATTACCGCGGAGTACCTCTGGGTGTACCGGTACTACCCCAGATTGTCGGGTAGGGGGCCAGGCCTACCGCAGAGCATCAGGTAGGGATACCGGGCCTAGCCTGGAGGGTCAGGTAGGAATGTCTGGTCTACACAGCACGCCCGTAAGGTCAGCAGGGGTAACCCAGCGAACCAGTAAGGGTTCAGGTACTACCCTGGAGTACCGGTGGGTGTACCAATACTACCGCAGAGTACCGGTGGGGGTACCGGTACTACCCCAGCATATCGGGTAGGGGTGCCAAGCCAACAACGGAGCATCAGGTAGGGATACCGGGCCTAACACGGAGGGTCAGGTAGGAATGTCTGGTCTATACCGCGTGCCCGTAACGTCATCATGTGTACCCCAGCGAACCAGTAAGGGTTCTCGTACTACCCCGGAGTACCGGTGGGTGTACCGATACTAACGCAGAGTAACGGTGGGGGTACCGCTAGTACCCCAGAACATCGGGTATGGGTGCCAAGCCTAATGCGGAGCATCAGGTAGGGATAGCGGGTCTAACCTGTGGGGTCCGGTAGGGAGGCCAGGTCTAGTCCAGCGCGCACGAAGGGACAGCTGGTGTTCTCTGGCGCATCACAAAGGTTTCCGTTCCAAGCCCAGAGTACCGGTGGGGGAACCGGTTCTACCTCGAAACATCGGGTAGGTATACCAGGCCTACCCCGGCGGGTCAGGTAGGAAGGGTGGGCGTAAAGCGGCGAGCCCATAGGGTCAGCAGGTGTACCCCGGCGCACCAGTAAGGGCTCCGGTACAATCCAGGAGTATCGGTGGGTATAGCAAAAGTACCGCGGAGTACATGTGGGTGTACCGGTACTACCCCAGATTGTCGGGTAGGGGGCCAGGCCTACCGCATAGCATCAGGTAGGGATACCGGGCCTAGCCTGGAGGGTCAGGTAGGAATGTCTGGTCTACACAGCACGCCCGTAAGGTCAGCAGGGGTAACCCAGCGAACCAGTAAGGGTTCAGGTACTACCCTGGAGTACCGGTGGGTGTACCAATACTACCGCAGAGTACCGGTGGGGGTACCGGTACTACCCCAGCATATCGGGTAGGGGTGCCAGGCCAACAACGGAGCATCAGGTAGGGATACCGGGCCTAACACGGAGGGTCAGGTAGGAATGTCTGGTCTATACCGCGTGCCCGTAACGTCATCATGTGTACCCCAGCGAACCAGTAAGGGTTCACGTACTACCCCGGAGTACCGGTGGGTGTACCGATACTACCGCAGAGTAACGGTGGGGGTACCGCTACTACCCCAGAACATCGGGTATGGGTGCCAAGCCTAATGCGGAGCATCAGGTAGGGATAGCGGGTCTAACCTGTGGGGTCCGGTAGGGAGGCCAGGTCTAGTCCTGCGCGCACGAAGGGACAGCTGGTGTTCTCTGGCACATCAAAAAGGGTTCTGTTCCAACCCCAAGGTACCGGTGGGGGAACCGGTTCTACCTCGAAACATCGGGTGGGTATACCAGGCCTACCCTGGCAGGTCAGGTAGGAAGGGTGGGCGTAATGCGGCGCGCCCGTAGGGCCAGCAGGTGTACCCCGGCGCACCAGTAAGGGTTCCGGTACAATCCAGGAGTACCGGTGGGTATAGCAAAAGTACCACGGAGTACCTCTGGGTGTACCGGTACTACCCCAGATTGTCGGGTAGGGGGCCAGGCCTACCGCAGAGCATCAGGTAGGGATACCGGGCCTAGCCTGGAGGGTCAGGTAGGAATGTCTGGTCTACACAGCACGCCCGTAAGGTCAGCAGGTGTACCCCAGCGAACCAGTAAGTGTTCAGTTACTGCCCTGGAGTACCGGTGGGTGTACCAATACTACCGCAGAGTACCGGTGGGGGTTGCGGTACTACCCCAGCATATCGGGTAGGGGTGCCAGGCCAACAACGGAGCATCAGGTAGGGATACCGGGCCTAAAACGGAGGGTCAGGTAGGAATGTCTGGTCTACACCACGCGCCAGTAACGTGAGCAGGTGTACCCCAGTGAACCAGTAAGGGTTCACGTACTACCCCGGAGTACCGGTGGGTGTACCGATACTACCGCAGAGTAACGGTGGGGGTACCGCTAGTACCCCAGAAAATCGGGTATGGGTGCCAAGCCTAATGCGGAGCATCAGGTAGGGATAGCGGGTCTAACCTGTGGTGTCCGGTAGGGAGGCCGGGTCTAGTCCAGCTCGCACGACGGGACAGCTGGTGTTCTCTGGCGCATCACTAAGGGTTCCGTTCCAAACCCAGAGTACCGGTGGGGGAACCGGTTCTACCTCGAAACATCGGGTAGGTATACCAGGCCTACCCCGGCGGGTCAGGTAGGAAGGGTGGGCGTAAAGCGGCGCGCCCGTAGTGTCAGCAGGTGTACCCCGGCGCACCAGTAAGGGTTCCGGTACAATCCAGGAGTACCGGTGGGTATAGCAAAAGTACCGCGGAGTACCTGTGGGTGTACAGGTACTACCCCAGATTGTCGGGTAGGGGGCCAGGCCTACCGCAGAGCATCAGGTAGGGATACCGGGCCTAGCCTGGAGGGTCAGGTAGGAATGTCTGGTCTACACAGCACGCCCGTAAGGTCAGCAGGGGTAACCCAGCGAACCAGTAAGGGTTCAGGTACTACCCTGGAGTACCGGTGGGTGTACCAATACTACCGCAGAGTACCGGTGGGGGTACCGGTACTACCCCAGCATATCGGGTAGGGGTGCCAAGACAACAACGGAGCATCAGGTAGGGATACCGGGCCTAACACGGAGTGTCAGGTAGGAATGTCTGGTCTATACCGCGTGCCCGTAACGTCATCATGTGTACCCAAGCGAACCAGTAAGGGTTCTCGTACTACCCCGGAGTACCGGTGGGTGTACCGATACTACGGCAGAGTAACGGTGGGGGTACCGCTAGTACCCCAGAACATCGGGTATGGGTGCCAAGCCTAATGCGGAGCATCAGGTAGGGATAGCGGGTCTAACCTGTGGGGTCCGGTAGGGAGGCCGGGTCTAGTCCAGCGCGCACGAAGGGACAGCTGGTGTTCTCTGGCGCATCACAAAGGGTTCCGTTCCAACCCCAGAGTACCGGTGGGGGAACCGGTTCTACCTCGAAACATCGGGTAGGTATACCAGGCCTACCCCGGAGAGTCAGGTAGGAAGGGTGGGCGTAAAGCGGCGAGCCCATAGGGTCAGCAGGTGTACCCCGGCGCACCAGTAAGGGTTCCGGTGCAATCCAGGAGTACCGGTGGGTATAGCAAAATTACCGCGGAGTACCTCTGGGTGTACCGGTACTACCCCAGATTGTCGGGTAGGGGGCCAGGCCTACCGCAGAGCATCAGGTATGGATACCGGGCCTAGCCTGGAGGGTCAGGTAGGAATGTCTGGTCTACACAGCACGCCCGTAAGGTCAGCAGGGGTAACCCAGCGAACCAGTAAGGGTTCAGGTACTACCCTGGAGTACCGGTGGGTGTACCAATACTACCGCAGAGTACCGGTGGGGGTACCGGGACTACCCCAGCATATCAGCTAGGGGTGCCAAGCCAACAACGGAGCATCAGGTAGGGATACCGGGCCTAACACGGAGGGTCAGGTAGGAATGTCTGGTCTATACCGCGTGCCCGTAACGTCATCATGTGTACCCCAGCGAACCAGTAAGGGATCTCGTCCTACCCCGGAGTACCGGTGGGTGTACCGATACTACCGCAGAGTAACGGTGGGGGTACCGCTAGTACCCCAGAACATCGGGTATGGGTGCCAAGCCTAATGCGGAACATGAGGTAGGGATAGCGGGTCTAACCTGTGGGGTCCGGTAGGGAGGCCAGGTCTAGTCCTGCGCGCAAGAAGGGACAGCTGGTGTTCTCTGGCACATCACAAAGGGTTCCGTTCCAAGACCAGAGTACCGGTGGGGGAACCGGTTCTACCTCGAAACATCGGGTAGGTATACCAGGCCTACCCCGGCGGGTCAGGTAGGAAGGGTGGGCGTAAAGCGGCGAGCCCATAGGGTCAGCAGGTGTACCCTGGCGCACCAGTAAGGGCTCCGGTACAATCCAGGAGTATCGGTGGGTATAGCAAAAGTACCGCGGAGTACCTGTGGGTGTACCGGTACTACCCCAGATTGTCGGGTAGGGGGCCAGGCCTACCGCAGAGCATCAGGTAGGGATACCGGGCCTAGCCTGGAGGGTCAGGTAGGAATGTCTGGTCTACACAGCACGCCCGTAAGGTCAGCAGGTGTACCCCAGCGAAACAGTAAGGGTTGAGGTACTACCCTGGAGTACCGGTGGGTGTACCAATACTACCGCAGAGTACCGGTGGGGGTACCGGGACTACCCCAGCATATCAGCTAGGGGTGCCAAGCCAACAACGGAGCATCAGGTAGGGATACCGGGCCTAACACGGAGGGTCAGGTAGGAATGTCTGGTCTATACCGCGTGCCCGTAACGTCATCATGTGTACCCCAGCGAACCAGTAAGGGATCTCGTCCTACCCCGGAGTACCGGTGGGTGTACCGATACTACCGCAGAGTAACGGTGGGGGTACCGCTAGTACCCCAGAACATCGGGTATGGGTGCCAAGCCTAATGCGGAACATGAGGTAGGGATAGCGGGTCTAACCTGTGGGGTCCGGTAGGGAGGCCAGGTCTAGTCCTGCGCGCAAGAAGGGACAGCTGGTGTTCTCTGGCACATCACAAAGGGTTCCGTTCCAAGACCAGAGTACCGGTGGGGGAACCGGTTCTACCTCGAAACATCGGGTAGGTATACCAGGCCTACCCCGGCGGGTCAGGTAGGAAGGGTGGGCGTAAAGCGGCGAGCCCATAGGGTCAGCAGGTGTACCCTGGCGCACCAGTAAGGGCTCCGGTACAATCCAGGAGTATCGGTGGGTATAGCAAAAGTACCGCGGAGTACCTGTGGGTGTACCGGTACTACCCCAGATTGTCGGGTAGGGGGCCAGGCCTACCGCAGAGCATCAGGTAGGGATACCGGGCCTAGCCTGGAGGGTCAGGTAGGAATGTCTGGTCTACACAGCACGCCCGTAAGGTCAGCAGGTGTACCCCAGCGAAACAGTAAGGGTTGAGGTACTACCCTGGAGTACCGGTGGGTGTACCAATACTACCGCAGAGTACCGGTGGGGGTACCGGTACTACCCCAGCATATCGGGTAGGGGTGCCAAGCCAACAACGGAGCATCAGGTAGGGATACCGGGCCTAACACGGAGGGTCAGGTAGGAATGTCTGGTCTATACCGCGTGCCCGTAACGTCATCATGTGTACCCCAGCGAACCAGTAAGGGTTCTCGTACTACCCCGGAGTACCGGCGGGTGTACCGATACTACCGCAGAGTAACGGTGGGGGTACCGCTACTACCCCAGAACATCGGGTATGGGTGCCAAGCCTAATGCGGAGCATCAGGTAGGGATAGCGGGTCTAACCTGTGGGGTCCGGTAGGGAGGCCGGGTCTAGTCCAGCGCGCACGACGGGACAGCTGGTGTTCTCTGGCGCATCACTAAGGGTTCCGTTCCAACCCCAGAGTACCGGTGGGGGAACCGGTTCTACCTCGAAACATCGGGTAGGTAAACCAGGCCTACCCCGGCGGGTCAGGTAGGAAGGGTGGGCGTAAAGCGGCGCGCCCGTAGTGTCAGCAGGTGTACCGCGGCGCACCAGTAAGGGTTCCGGTACAATCCAGGAGTACCGGTGGGTATAGCAAAAGTACCGCGGAGTACCTGTGGGTGTACTGGTACTACCCCAGATTGTCGGGTAGGGGGCCAGGCCTACCGCAGAGCATCAGGTAGGGATACCGGGCCTAACACGGAGGGTCAGGTAGGAATGTCTGGTCTATACCGCGTGCCCGTAACGTCATCATGTGTACCCCAGCGAACCAGTAAGGGTTCTCGTACTACCCCGGAGTACCGGTGGGTGTACCGATACTAACGCAGAGTAACGGTGGGGGTACCGCTAGTACCCCAGAACATCGGGTATGGGTGCCAAGCCTAATGCGGAGCATCAGGTAGGGATAGCGGGTCTAACCTGTGGGGTCCGGTAGGGAGGCCAGGTCTAGTCCAGCGCGCACGAAGGGACAGCTGGTGTTCTCTGTCGCATCACAAAGGTTTCCGTTCCAAGCCCAGAGTACCGGTGGGGGAACCGGTTCTACCTCGAAACATCGGGTAGGTATACCAGGCCTACCCCGGCGGGTCAGGTAGGAAGGGTGGGCGTAAAGCGGCGAGCCCATAGGGTCAGCAGGTGTACCCCGGCGCACCAGTAAGGGCTCCGGTACAATCCAGGAGTATCGGTGGGTATAGCAAAAGTACCGCGGAGTACCTGTGGGTGTACCGGTACTACCCCAGATTGTCGGGTAGGGGGCCAGGCCTACCGCAGAGCATCAGGTAGGGATACCGGGCCTAGCCTGGAGGGTCAGGTAGGAATGTCTGGTCTACACAGCACGCCCGTAAGGTCAGCAGGGGTAACCCAGCGAACCAGTAAGGGTTCAGGTACTACCCTGGAGTACCGGTGGGTGTACCAATACTACCGCAGAGTACCGGTGGGGGTACCGGTACTACCCCAGCATATCGGGTAGGGGTGCCAAGCCAACAACGGAGCATCAGGTAGGGATACCGGGCCTAACACGGAGGGTCAGGTAGGAATGTCTGGTCTATACCGCGTGCCCGTAACGTCATCATGTGTACCCCAGCGAACCAGTAAGGGTTCTCGTACTACCCCGGAGTACCGGTGGGTGTACCGATACTACCGCAGAGTAACGGTGGGGGTACCGCTAGTACCCCAGAACATCGGGTATGGGTGCCAAGCCTAATGCGGAGCATCAGGTAGGGATAGCGGGTCTAACCTGTGGGGTCCGGTAGGGAGGCCAGGTCTAGTCCTGCGCGCACGAAGGGACAGCTGGTGTTCTCTGGCACATCAAAAAGGGTTCTGTTCCAACCCCAAGGTACCGGTGGGGGAACCGGTTCTACCTCGAAACATCGGGTGGGTATACCAGGCCTACCCTGGCAGGTCAGGTAGGAAGGGTGGGCGTAATGCGGCGCGCCCGTAGGGCCAGCAGGTGTACCCCGGCGCACCAGTAAGGGTTCCGGTACAATCCAGGAGTACCGGTGGGTATAGCAAAAGTACCACGGAGTACCTCTGGGTGTACCGGTACTACCCCAGATTGTCGGGTAGGGGGCCAGGCCTACCGCAGAGCATCAGGTAGGGATACCGGGCCTAGCCTGGAGGGTCAGGTAGGAATGTCTGGTCTACACAGCACGCCCGTAAGGTCAGCAGGTGTACCCCAGCGAACCAGTAAGTGTTCAGGTACTGCCCTGGAGTACCGGTGGGTGTACCAATACTACCGCAGAGTACCGGTGGGGGTTGCGGTACTACCCCAGCATATCGGGTAGGGGTGCCAGGCCAACAACGGAGCATCAGGTAGGGATACCGGGCCTAAAACGGAGGGTCAGGTAGGAATGTCTGGTCTACACCACGCGCCAGTAACGTGAGCAGGTGTACCCCAGTGAACCAGTAAGGGTTCACGTACTACCCCGGAGTACCGGTGGGTGTACCGATACTACCGCAGAGTAACGGTGGGGGTACCGCTAGTACCCCAGAACATCGGGTATGGGTGCCAAGCCTAATGCGGAGCATCAGGTAGGGATAGCGGGTCTAACCTGTGGGGTCCGGTAGGGAGGCCGGGTCTAGTCCAGCTCGCACGACGGGACAGCTGGTGTTCTCTGGCGCATCACTAAGGGTTCCGTTCCAAACCCAGAGTACCGGTGGGGGAACCGGTTCTACCTCGAAACATCGGGTAGGTATACCAGGCCTACCCCGGCGGGTCAGGTAGGAAGGGTGGGCGTAAAGCGGCGCGCCCGTAGTGTCAGCAGGTGTACCCCGGCGCACCAGTAAGGGTTCCGGTACAATCCACGAGTACCGGTGGGTATAGCAAAAGTACCGCGGAGTACCTGTGGGTGTACCGGTACTACCCCAGATTGTCGGGTAGGGGGCCAGGCCTACCGCAGAGCATCAGGTAGGGATACCGGGCCTAGCCTGGAGGGTCAGGTAGGAATGTCTGGTCTACACAGCACGCCCGTAAGGTCAGCAGGGGTAACCCAGCGAACCAGTAAGGGTTCAGGTACTACCCTGGAGTACCGGTGGGTGTACCAATACTACCGCAGAGTACCGGTGGGGGTACCGGTACTACCCCAGCATATCGGGTAGGGGTGCCAAGACAACAACGGAGCATCAGGTAGGGATACCGGGCCTAACACGGAGTGTCAGGTAGGAATGTCTGGTCTATACCGCGTGCCCGTAACGTCATCATGTGTACCCAAGCGAACCAGTAAGGGTTCTCGTACTACCCCGGAGTACTGGTGGGTGTACCGATACTACGGCAGAGTAACGGTGGGGGTACCGCTAGTACCCCAGAACATCGGGTATGGGTGCCAAGCCTAATGCGGAGCATCAGGTAGGGATAGCGGGTCTAACCTGTGGGGTCCGGTAGGGAGGCCGGGTCTAGTCCAGCTCGCACGACGGGACAGCTGGTGTTCTCTGGCGCATCACTAAGGGTTCCGTTCCAAACCCAGAGTACCGGTGGGGGAACCGGTTCTACCTCGAAACATCGGGTAGGTATACCAGGCCTACCCCGGCGGGTCAGGTAGGAAGGGTGGGCGTAAAGCGGCGCGCCCGTAGTGTCAGCAGGTGTACCCCGGCGCACCAGTAAGGGTTCCGGTACAATCCACGAGTACCGGTGGGTATAGCAAAAGTACCGCGGAGTACCTGTGGGTGTACCGGTACTACCCCAGATTGTCGGGTAGGGGGCCAGGCCTACCGCAGAGCATCAGGTAGGGATACCGGGCCTAGCCTGGAGGGTCAGGTAGGAATGTCTGGTCTACACAGCACGCCCGTAAGGTCAGCAGGGGTAACCCAGCGAACCAGTAAGGGTTCAGGTACTACCCTGGAGTACCGGTGGGTGTACCAATACTACCGCAGAGTACCGGTGGGGGTACCGGTACTACCCCAGCATATCGGGTAGGGGTGCCAAGACAACAACGGAGCATCAGGTAGGGATACCGGGCCTAACACGGAGTGTCAGGTAGGAATGTCTGGTCTATACCGCGTGCCCGTAACGTCATCATGTGTACCCAAGCGAACCAGTAAGGGTTCTCGTACTACCCCGGAGTACCGGTGGGTGTACCGATACTACGGCAGAGTAACGGTGGGGGTACCGCTAGTACCCCAGAACATCGGGTATGGGTGCCAAGCCTAATGCGGAGCATCAGGTAGGGATAGCGGGTCTAACCTGTGGGGTCCGGTAGGGAGGCCGGGTCTAGTCCAGCGCGCACGAAGGGACAGCTGGTGTTCTCTGGCGCATCACAAAGGGTTCCGTTCCGACCCCAGAGTACCGGTGGGGGAACCGGTTCTACCTCGAAACATCGGGTAGGTATACCAGGCCTACCCCGGAGGGTCAGGTAGGAAGGGTGGGCGTAAAGCGGCGAGCCCATAGGGTCAGCAGGTGTACCCCGGCGCACCAGTAAGGGTTCCGGTGCAATCCAGGACTACCGGTGGGTATAGCAAAATTACCGCGGAGTACCTCTGGGTGTACCGGTACTACCCCAGATTGTCGGGTAGGGGGCCAGGCCTACCGCAGAGCATCAGGTAGGGATACCGGGCCTAGCCTGGAGGGTCAGGTAGGAATGTCTGGTCTACACAGCACGCCCGTAAGGTCAGCAGGGGTAACCCAGCGAACCAGTAAGGGTTCAGGTACTACCCTGGAGTACCGGTGGGTGTACCAATACTACCGCAGAGTACCGGTGGGGGTAGCGGTACTACCCCAGCATATCGGGTAGGGGTGCCAAGCCAACAACGGAGCATCAGGTAGGGATACCGGGCCTAACACGGAGGGTCAGGTAGGAATGTCTGGTCTATACCGCGTGCCCGTAACGTCATCATGTGTACCCCAGCGAACCAGTAAGGGTTCTCGTACTACCCCGGAGTACCGGTGGGTGTACCGATACTAACGCAGAGTAACGGTGGGGGTACCGCTAGTACCCCAGAACATCGGGTATGGGTGCCAAGCCTAATGCGGAGCATCAGGTAGGGATAGCGGGTCTAACCTGTGGGGTCCGGTAGGGAGGCCAGGTCTAGTCCAGCGCGCACGAAGGGACAGCTGGTGTTCTCTGGCGCATCACAAAGGTTTCCGTTCCAAGCCCAGAGTACCGGTGGGGGAACCGGTTCTACCTCGAAACATCGGGTAGGTATACCAGGCCTACCCCGGCGGGTCAGGTAGGAAGGGTGGGCGTAAAGCGGCGAGCCCATAGGGTCAGCAGGTGTACCCCGGCGCACCAGTAAGGGCTCCGGTACAATCCAGGAGTATCGGTGGGTATAGCAAAAGTACCGCGGAGTACATGTGGGTGTACCGGTACTACCCCAGATTGTCGGGTAGGGGGCCAGGCCTACCGCATAGCATCAGGTAGGGATACCGGGCCTAGCCTGGAGGGTCAGGTAGGAATGTCTGGTCTACACAGCACGCCCGTAAGGTCAGCAGGGGTAACCCAGCGAACCAGTAAGGGTTCAGGTACTACCCTGGAGTACCGGTGGGTGTACCAATACTACCGCAGAGTACCGGTGGGGGTACCGGTACTACCCCAGCATATCGGGTAGGGGTGCCAAGCCAACAACGGAGCATCAGGTAGGGATACCGGGCCTAACACGGAGGGTCAGGTAGGAATGTCTGGTCTATACCGCGTGCCCGTAACGTCATCATGTGTACCCCAGCGAACCAGTAAGGGTTCTCGTACTACCCCGGAGTACCGGTGGGTGTACCGATACTACCGCAGAGTAACGGTGGGGGTACCGCTAGTACCCCAGAACATCGGGTATGGGTGCCAAGCCTAATGCGGAGCATCAGGTAGGGATAGCGGGTCTAACCTGTGGGGTCCGGTAGGGAGGCCAGGTCTAGTCCTGCGCGCACGAAGGGACAGCTGGTGTTCTCTGGCACATCAAAAAGGGTTCTGTTCCAAGCCCAAGGTACCGGTGGGGGAACCGGTTCTACCTCGAAACATCGGGTGGGTATACCAGGCCTACCCTGGCAGGTCAGGTAGGAAGGGTGGGCGTAATGCGGCGCGCCCGTAGGGCCAGCAGGTGTACCCCGGCGCACCAGTAAGGGTTCCGGTACAATCCAGGAGTACCGGTGGGTATAGCAAAAGTACCACGGAGTACCTCTGGGTGTACCGGTACTACCCCAGATTGTCGGGTAGGGGGCCAGGCCTACCGCAGAGCATCAGGTAGGGATACCGGGCCTAGCCTGGAGGGTCAGGTAGGAATGTCTGGTCTACACAGCACGCCCGTAAGGTCAGCAGGTGTACCCCAGCGAACCAGTAAGTGTTCAGTTACTGCCCTGGAGTACCGGTGGGTGTACCAATACTACCGCAGAGTACCGGTGGGGGTACCGGGACTACCCCAGCATATCAGCTAGGGGTGCCAAGCCAACAACGGAGCATCAGGTAGGGATACCGGGCCTAACACGGAGGGTCAGGTAGGAATGTCTGGTCTATACCGCGTGCCCGTAACGTCATCATGTGTACCCCAGCGAACCAGTAAGGGATCTCGTCCTACCCCGGAGTACCGGTGGGTGTACCGATACTACCGCAGAGTAACGGTGGGGGTACCGCTAGTACCCCAGAACATCGGGTATGGGTGCCAAGCCTAATGCGGAACATCAGGTAGGGATAGCGGGTCTAACCTGTGGGGTCCGGTAGGGAGGCCAGGTCTAGTCCTGCGCGCAAGAAGGGACAGCTGGTGTTCTCTGGCACATCACAAAGGGTTCCGTTCCAACCCCAGAGTACCGGTGGGGGAACCGGTTCTACCTCGAAACATCGGGTGGGTATACCAGGCCTACCTCGGAGGGTCAGGTAGGAAGGGTGACGTAAAGCGGCGCGCCCGTAGGGCCAGCAGGTGTACCCCGGCGCACCAGTAAGGGTTCCGGTACAATCCAGGAGTACCGGTGGGTATAGCAAAAGTACCACGGAGTACCTGTGGGTGTACCGGTACTACCCCAGATTGTCGGGTAGGGGGCCAGGCCTACCGCAGAGCATCAGGTAGGGATACCGGGCATAGCCTGGAGGGTCAGGTAGGAATGTCTGGTCTACACAGCACGCCCGTAAGGTCAGCAGGTGTACCCCAGCGAACCAGTAAGGGTTCAGGTACTACCCTGGAGTACCGGTGGGTGTACCAATACTACCGCAGAGTACCGGTGGGGGTACCGGTACTACCCCAGCATATCGGGTAGGGGTACCAAGCCAACAACGGAGCATCAGGTAGGGATACCGGGCCTAACACGGAGGGTCAGGTAGGAATGTCTCTTCTATACCGCGTGCCCGTAACGTCATCATGTGTACCCCAGCGAACCAGTAAGGGTTCTCGTACTACCCCGGAGTACCGGTGGGTGTACCGATACTACCGCAGAGTAACGGTGGGGGTACCGTTACTACCCCAGAACATCGGGTATGGGTGCCAAGCCTAATGCGGAGCATCAGGTAGGGATAGCGGGTCTAACCTGTGGGGTCCGGTAGGGAGGCCAGGTCTAGTCCAGCGCGCACGAAGGGACAGCTGGTGTTCTCTGTCGCATCACAAAGGTTTCCGTTCCAAGACCAGAGTACCGGTGGGGGAACCGGTTCTACCTCGAAACATCGGGTAGGTATACCAGGCCTACCCCGGCGGGTCAGGTAGGAAGGGTGGGCGTAAAGCGGCGAGCCCATAGGGTCAGCAGGTGTACCCTGGCGCACCAGTAAGGGCTCCGGTAAAATCCAGGAGTATCGGTGGGTATAGCAAAAGTACCGCGGAGTACCTGTGGGTGTACCGGTACTACCCCAGATTGTCGGGTAGGGGGCCAGGCCTACCGTAGAGCATCAGGTAGGGATACCGGGCCTAGCCTGGAGGGTCAGGTAGGAATGTCTGGTCTACACAGCACGCCCGTAAGGTCAGCAGGTGTACCCCAGCGAAACAGTAAGGGTTGAGGTACTACCCTGGAGTACCGGTGGGTGTACCAATACTACCGCAGAGTACCGGTGGGGGTACCGGTACTACCCCAGCATATCGGGTAGGGGTGCCAAGCCAACAACGGAGCATCAGGTAGGGATACCGGGCCTAACACGGAGGGTCAGGTAGGAATGTCTGGTCTATACCGCGTGCCCGTAACGTCATCATGTGTACCCCAGCGAACCAGTAAGGGTTCTCGTACTACCCCGGAGTACCGGCGGGTGTACCGATACTACCGCAGAGTAACGGTGGGGGTACCGCTACTACCCCAGAACATCGGGTATGGGTGCCAAGCCTAATGCGGAGCATCAGGTAGGGATAGCGGGTCTAACCTGTGGGGTCCGGTAGGGAGGCCAGGTCTAGTCCTGCGCGCACGAAGGGACAGCTGGTGTTCTCTGGCACATCAAAAAGGGTTCCGTTCCAACCACAAGGTACCGGTGGGGGAACCGGTTCTACCTCGAAACATCGGGTGGGTATACCAGGCCTACCCTGGCAGGTCAGGTAGGAAGGGTGGGCGTAATGCGGCGCGCCCGTAGGGCCAGCAGGTGTACCCCGGCGCACCAGTAAGGGTTCCGGTACAATCCAGGAGTACCGGTGGATATAGCAAAAGTACCACGGAGTACCTCTGGGTGTACCGGTACTACCCCAGATTGTCGGGTAGGGGGCCAGGCCTACCGCAGAGCATCAGGTAGGGATACCGGGCCTAGCCTGGAGGGTCATGTAGGAATGTCTGGTCTACACAGCACGCCCGTAAGGTCAGCAGGTGTACCCCAGCGAACAAGTAAGGGTTCAGGTACTACCCTGGAGTACCCGTGGGTGTACCAATACTACCGCAGAGTACCGGTGGGGGTACCGGTACTACCCCAGCATATCGGGTAGGGGTGCCAAGCCAACAACGGAGCATCAGGTAGGGATACCGGGCCTACCACGGAGGGTCAGGTAGGAATGTCTGGTCTATATCGCGTGCCCGTAACGTCATCATGTGTACCCCAGCGAACCAGTAAGGGTTCTCGTACTACCCCGGAGTACCGGTGGGTGTACCGATACTACCGCAGAGTAACGGTGGGGGTACCGCTAGTACCCCAGAACATCGGGTATGGGTGCCAAGCCTAATGCGGAGCATCAGGTAGGGATACCGTGTCTAACCTGTGGGGTCCGGTAGGGAGGCCGGGTCTAGTCCAGCGCGCACGAAGGGACAGCTGGTGTTCTCTGGCGCATCACAAATGGTTCCGTTCCAACCCCAGAGTACCGGTGGGGGAACCGGTTCTACCTCGAAACATCGGGTAGGTATACCAGGCCTACCCCGGAGGGTCAGGTAGGAAGGGTGGGCGTAAAGCTTCGCGCCCATAGGGTCAGCAGGTGTACCCCGGCGCACCAGTAAGGGTTCCGGTACAATCCAGGAGTACCGGTGGGTATAGCAAAAGTACCGCGGAGTACCTGTGGGTGTACCGGTACTACCCCAGATTGTCGGGTAGGGGGCCAGGCCTACCGCAGAGCATCAGGTAGGGATACCGGGCCTAGCCTGGAGGGTCAGGTAGGAATGTCTGGTCTACACAGCACGCCCGTAAGGTCAGCAGGTGTACCCCAGCGAAACAGTAAGGGTTGAGGTACTACCCTGGAGTACCGGTGGGTGTACCAATACTACCGCAGAGTACCGGTGGGGGTACCGGTACTACCCCAGCATATCGGGTAGGGGTGCCAAGCCAACAACGGAGCATCAGGTAGGGATACCGGGCCTAACACGGAGGGTCAGGTAGGAATGTCTGGTCTATACCGCGTGCCCGTAACGTCATCATGTGTACCCCAGCGAACCAGTAAGGGTTCTCGTACTACCCCGGAGTACCGGCGGGTGTACCGATACTACCGCAGAGTAACGGTGGGGGTACCGCTACTACCCCAGAACATCGGGTATGGGTGCCAAGCCTAATGCGGAGCATCAGGTAGGGATAGCGGGTCTAACCTGTGGGGTCCGGTAGGGAGGCCAGGTCTAGTCCTGCGCGCACGAAGGGACAGCTGGTGTTCTCTGGCACATCAAAAAGGGTTCCGTTCCAACCACAAGGTACCGGTGGGGGAACCGGTTCTACCTCGAAACATCGGGTGGGTATACCAGGCCTACCCTGGCAGGTCAGGTAGGAAGGGTGGGCGTAATGCGGCGCGCCCGTAGGGCCAGCAGGTGTACCCCGGCGCACCAGTAAGGGTTCCGGTACAATCCAGGAGTACCGGTGGATATAGCAAAAGTACCACGGAGTACCTCTGGGTGTACCGGTACTACCCCAGATTGTCGGGTAGGGGGCCAGGCCTACCGCAGAGCATCAGGTAGGGATACCGGGCCTAGCCTGGAGGGTCATGTAGGAATGTCTGGTCTACACAGCACGCCCGTAAGGTCAGCAGGTGTACCCCAGCGAACAAGTAAGGGTTCAGGTACTACCCTGGAGTACCCGTGGGTGTACCAATACTACCGCAGAGTACCGGTGGGGGTACCGGTACTACCCCAGCATATCGGGTAGGGGTGCCAAGCCAACAACGGAGCATCAGGTAGGGATACCGGGCCTACCACGGAGGGTCAGGTAGGAATGTCTGGTCTATATCGCGTGCCCGTAACGTCATCATGTGTACCCCAGCGAACCAGTAAGGGTTCTCGTACTACCCCGGAGTACCGGTGGGTGTACCGATACTACCGCAGAGTAACGGTGGGGGTACCGCTAGTACCCCAGAACATCGGGTATGGGTGCCAAGCCTAATGCGGAGCATCAGGTAGGGATACCGTGTCTAACCTGTGGGGTCCGGTAGGGAGGCCGGGTCTAGTCCAGCGCGCACGAAGGGACAGCTGGTGTTCTCTGGCGCATCACAAATGGTTCCGTTCCAACCCCAGAGTACCGGTGGGGGAACCGGTTCTACCTCGAAACATCGGGTAGGTATACCAGGCCTACCCCGGAGGGTCAGGTAGGAAGGGTGGGCGTAAAGCTTCGCGCCCATAGGGTCAGCAGGTGTACCCCGGCGCACCAGTAAGGGTTCCGGTACAATCCAGGAGTACCGGTGGGTATAGCAAAAGTACCGCGGAGTACCTGTGGGTGTACCGGTACTACCCCAGATTGTCGGGTAGGGGGCCAGGCCTACCGCAGAGCATCAGGTAGGGATACCGGGCCTAGCCTGGAGGGTCAGGTAGGAATGTCTGGTCTACACAGCACGCCCGTAAGGTCAGCAGGGGTAACCCAGCGAACCAGTAAGGGTTCAGGTACTACCCTGGAGTACCGGTGGGTGTACCAATACTACCGCAGAGTACCGGTGGGGGTACCGGTACTACCCCAGCATATCGGGTAGGGGTGCCAAGCCAACAACGGAGCATCAGGTAGGGATACCGGGCCTAACACGGAGTGTCAGGTAGGAATGTCTGGTCTATACCGCGTGCCCGTAACGTCATCATGTGTACCCAAGCGAACCAGAAAGGGTTCTCGTACTACCCCGGAGTACCGGTGGGTGTACCGATACTACGGCAGAGTAACGGTGGGGGTACCGCTAGTACCCCAGAACATCGGGTATGGGTGCCAAGCCTAATGCGGAGCATCAGGTAGGGATAGCGGGTCTAACCTGTGGGGTCCGGTAGGGAGGCCGGGTCTAGTCCAGCGCGCACGAAGGGACAGCTGGTGTTCTGTGGCGCATCACAAAGGGTTCCGTTCCAACCCCAAGGTACCGGTGGGGGAACCGGTTCTACCTCGAAACATCGGGTGGGTATACCAGGCCTACCCCGGCTGGTCAGGTAGGAAGGGTGACGTAAAGCGGCGCGCCCGTAGGGCCAGCAGGTGTACCCCGGCGCACCAGTAAGGGTTCCGGTACAATGCAGGAGTACCGGTGGGTATAGCAAAAGTACCACGGAGTACCTCTGGGTGTACAGGTACTACCCCAGATTGTCGGGTAGGGGGCCAGGCCTACCGCAGAGCATCAGGTAGGGATACCGGGCATAGCCTTGAGGGTCAGGTAGGAATGTCTGGTCTACACAGCACGCCCGTAAGGTCAGCAGGTGTACCCCAGCGAACCAGTAAGGGTTCAGGTACTACCCTGGAGTACCGGTGGGTGTACCAATACTACCGCAGAGTACCGGTGGGGGTACCGGTACTACCCCAGCATATCGGGTAGGGGTGCCAAGCCAACAACGGAGCATCAGGTAGGGATACCGGGCCTAACACGGAGGGTCAGGTAGGAATGTCTGGTCTATACCGCGTGCCCGTAACGTCATCATGTGTACCCCAGCGAACCAGTAAGGGTTCTCGTACTACCCCGGAGTACCGGTGGGTGTACCGATACTACCGCAGAGTAACGGTGGGGGTACCGCTAGTACCCCAGAACATCGGGTATGGGTGCCAAGCCTAATGCGGAGCATCAGGTAGGGATAGCGGGTCTAACCTGTGGGGTCCGGTAGGGAGGCCAGGTCTAGTCCAGCGCGCACGAAGGGACAGCTGGTGTTCTCTGGCGCATCACAAAGGTTTCCGTTCCAAGCCCAGAGTACCGGTGGGGGAACCGGTTCTACCTCGAAACATCGGGTAGGTATACCAGGCCTACCCCGGCGGGTCAGGTAGGAAGGGTGGGCGTAAAGCGGCGAGCCCATAGGGTCAGCAGGTGTACCCCCGCGCACCAGTAAGGGCTCCGGTACAATCCAGGAGTATCGGTGGGTATAGCAAAAGTACCGCGGAGTACCTGTGGGTGTACCGGTACTACCCCAGATTGTCGGGTAGGGGGCCAGGCCTACCGCAGAGCATCAGGTAGGGATACCGGGCCTAGCCTGGAGGGTCAGGTAGGAATGTCTGGTCTACACAGCACGCCCGTAAGGTCAGCAGGTGTACCCCAGCGAACCAGTAAGTGTTCAGGTACTGCCCTGGAGTACCGGTGGGTGTACCAATACTACCGCAGAGTACCGGTGGGGGTTGCGGTACTACCCCAGCATATCGGGTAGGGGTGCCAGGCCAACAACGGAGCATCAGGTAGGGATACCGGGCCTAAAACGGAGGGTCAGGTAGGAATGTCTGGTCTACACCACGCGCCAGTAACGTGAGCAGGTGTACCCCAGTGAACCAGTAAGTGTTCACGTACTACCCCGGAGTACCGGTGGGTGTACCGATACTACCGCAGAGTAACGGTGGGGGTACCGCTAGTACCCCAGAAAATCGGGTATGGGTGCCAAGCCTAATGCGGAGCATCAGGTAGGGATAGCGGGTCTAACCTGTGGGGTCCGGTAGGGAGGCCGGGTCTAGTCCAGCGCGCACGACGGGACAGCTGGTGTTCTCTGGCGCATCACTAAGTGTTCCGTTCCAAACCCAGAGTACCGGTGGGGGAACCGGTTCTACCTCGAAACATCGGGTAGGTATACCAGGCCTACCCCGGCGGGTCAGGTAGGAAGGGTGGGCGTAAAGCGGCGCGCCCGTAGTGTCAGCAGGTGTACCCCGGCGCACCAGTAAGGGTTCCGGTACAATCCAGGAGTACCGGTGGGTATAGCAAAAGTACCGCGGAGTACCTGTGGGTGTACCGGTACTACCCCAGATTGTCGGGTAGGGGGCCAGGCCTACCGCAGAGCATCAGGTAGGGATACCGGGCCTAGCCTGGAGGGTCAGGTAGGAATGTCTAGTCTATACCGCGTGCCCGTAACGTCATCATGTGTACCCCAGCGAACCAGTAAGGGTTCTCGTACTACCCCGGAGTACCGGTGGGTGTACCGATACTACCGCAGAGTAACGGTGGGGGTACCGCTAGTACCCCAGAACATCGGGTATGGGTGCCAAGCCTAATGCGGAGCATCAGGTAGGGATAGCGGGTCTAACCTGTGGGGTCCGGTAGGGAGGCCAGGTCTAGTCCTGCGCGCACGAAGGGACAGCTGGTGTTCTCTGGCACATCAAAAAGGGTTCTGTTCCAAGCCCAAGGTACCGGTGGGGGAACCGGTTCTACCTCGAAACATCGGGTGGGTATACCAGGCCTACCCTGGCAGGTCAGGTAGGAAGGGTGGGCGTAATGCGGCGCGCCCGTAGGGCCAGCAGGTGTACCCCGGCGCACCAGTAAGGGTTCCGGTACAATCCAGGAGTACCGGTGGGTATAGCAAAAGTACCACGGAGTACCTCTGGGTGTACCGGTACTACCCCAGATTGTCGGGTAGGGGGCCAGGCCTACCGCAGAGCATCAGGTAGGGATACCGGGCCTAGCCTGGAGGGTCAGGTAGGAATGTCTGGTCTACACAGCACGCCCGTAAGGTCAGCAGGTGTACCCCAGCGAACCAGTAAGTGTTCAGTTACTGCCCTGGAGTACCGGTGGGTGTACCAATACTACCGCAGAGTACCGGTGGGGGTACCGGGACTACCCCATCATATCAGCTAGGGGTGCCAAGCCAACAACGGAGCATCAGGTAGGGATACCGGGCCTAACACGGAGGGTCAGGTAGGAATGTCTGGTCTATACCACGTGCCCGTAACGTCATCATGTGTACCCCAGCGAACCAGTAAGGGATCTCGTCCTACCCCGGAGTACCGGTGGGTGTACCGATACTACCGCAGAGTAACGGTGGGGGTACCGCTAGTACCCCAGAACATCGGGTATGGGTGCCAAGCCTAATGCGGAACATGAGGTAGGGATAGCGGGTCTAACCTGTGGGGTCCGGTAGGGAGGCCAGGTCTAGTCCTGCGCGCAAGAAGGGACAGCTGGTGTTCTCTGGCACATCACAAAGGGTTCCGTTCCAACCCCAGAGTACCGGTGGGGGAACCGGTTCTACCTCGAAACATCGGGTGGGTATACCAGGCCTACCTCGGAGGGTCAGGTAGGAAGGGTGACGTAAAGCGGCGCGCCCGTAGGGCCAGCAGGTGTACCCCGGCGCACCAGTAAGGGTTCCGGTACAATCCAGGAGTACCGGTGGGTATAGCAAAAGTACCACGGAGTACCTGTGGGTGTACCGGTACTACCCCAGATTGTCGGGTAGGGGGCCAGGCCTACCGCAGAGCATCAGGTAGGGATACCGGGCATAGCCTGGAGGGTCAGGTAGGAATGTCTGGTCTACACAGCACGCCCGTAAGGTCAGCAGGTGTACCCCAGCGAACCAGTAAGGGTTCAGGTACTACCCTGGAGTACCGGTGGGTGTACCAATACTACCGCAGAGTACCGGTGGGGGTACCGGTACTACCCCAGCATATCGGGTAGGGGTGCCAAGCCAACAACGGAGCATCAGGTAGGGATACCGGGCCTAACACGGAGGGTCAGGTAGGAATGTCTCGTCTATACCGCGTGCCCGTAAGGTCATCATGTGTACCCCAGCGAACCAGTAAGGGTTCTCGTACTACCCCGGAGTACCGGTGGGTGTACCGATACTACCGCAGAGTAACGGTGGGGGTACCGTTACTACCCCAGAACATCGGGTATGGGTGCCAAGCCTAATGCGGAGCATCAGGTAGGGATAGCGGGTCTAACCTGTGGGGTCCGGTAGGGAGGCCAGGTCTAGTCCAGCGCGCACGAAGGGACAGCTGGTGTTCTCTGTCGCATCACAAAGGTTTCCGTTCCAAGACCAGAGTACCGGTGGGGGAACCGGTTCTACCTCGAAACATCGGGTAGGTATACCAGGCCTACCCCGGCGGGTCAGGTAGGAAGGGTGGGCGTAAAGCGGCGAGCCCATAGGGTCAGCAGGTGTACCCTGGCGCACCAGTAAGGGCTCCGGTAAAATCCAGGAGTATCGGTGGGTATAGCAAAAGTACCGCGGAGTACCTGTGGGTGTACCGGTACTACCCCAGATTGTCGGGTAGGGGGCCAGGCCTACCGTAGAGCATCAGGTAGGGATACCGGGCCTAGCCTGGAGGGTCAGGTAGGAATGTCTGGTCTACACAGCACGCCCGTAAGGTCAGCAGGTGTACCCCAGCGAAACAGTAAGGGTTGAGGTACTACCCTGGAGTACCGGTGGGTGTACCAATACTACCGCAGAGTACCGGTGGGGGTACCGGTACTACCCCAGCATATCGGGTAGGGGTGCCAAGCCAACAACGGAGCATCAGGTAGGGATACCGGGCCTAACACGGAGGGTCAGGTAGGAATGTCTGGTCTATACCGCGTGCCCGTAACGTCATCATGTGTACCCCAGCGAACCAGTAAGGGTTCTCGTACTACCCCGGAGTACCGGCGGGTGTACCGATACTACCGCAGAGTAACGGTGGGGGTACCGCTACTACCCCAGAACATCGGGTATGGGTGCCAAGCCTAATGCGGAGCATCAGGTAGGGATACCGGGTCTAACCTGTGGGGTCCGGTAGGGAGGGCAGGTCTAGTCCTGCGCGCACGAAGGGACAGCTGGTGTTCTCTGGCACATCAAAAAGGGTTCCGTTCCAACCACAAGGTACCGGTGGGGGAACCGGTTCTACCTCGAAACATCGGGTGGGTATACCAGGCCTACCCTGGCAGGTCAGGTAGGAAGGGTGGGCGTAATGCGGCGCGCCCGTAGGGCCAGCAGGTGTACCCCGGCGCACCAGTAAGGGTTCCGGTACAATCCAGGAGTACCGGTGGATATAGCAAAAGTACCACGGAGTACCTCTGGGTGTACCGGTACTACCCCAGATTGTCGGGTAGGGGGCCAGGCCTACCGCAGAGCATCAGGTAGGGATACCGGGCCTAGCCTGGAGGGTCATGTAGGAATGTCTGGTCTACACAGCACGCCCGTAAGGTCAGCAGGTGTACCCCAGCGAACAAGTAAGGGTTCAGGTACTACCCTGGAGTACCCGTGGGTGTACCAATACTACCGCAGAGTACCGGTGGGGGTACCGGTACTACCCCAGCATATCGGGTAGGGGTGCCAAGCCAACAACGGAGCATCAGGTAGGGATACCGGGCCTACCACGGAGGGTCAGGTAGGAATGTCTGGTCTATATCGCGTGCCCGTAACGTCATCATGTGTACCCCAGCGAACCAGTAAGGGTTCTCGTACTACCCCGGAGTACCGGTGGGTGTACCGATACTACCACAGAGTAACGGTGGGGGTACCGCTAGTACCCCAGAACATCGGGTATGGGTGCCAAGCCTAATGCGGAGCATCAGGTAGGGATACCGTGTCTAACCTGTGGGGTCCGGTAGGGAGGCCGGGTCTAGTCCAGCGCGCACGAAGGGACAGCTGGTGTTCTCTGGCGCATCACAAATGGTTCCGTTCCAACCCCAGAGTACCGGTGGGGGAACCGGTTCTACCTCGAAACATCGGGTAGGTATACCAGGCCTACCCCGGAGGGTCAGGTAGGAAGGGTGGGCGTAAAGCTTCGCGCCCATAGGGTCAGCAGGTGTACCCCGGCGCACCAGTAAGGGTTCCGGTACAATCCAGGAGTACCGGTGGGTATAGCAAAAGTACCGCGGAGTACCTGTGGGTGTACCGGTACTACCCCAGATTGTCGGGTAGGGGGCCAGGCCTACCGCAGAGCATCAGGTAGGGATACCGGGCCTAGCCTGGAGGGTCAGGTAGGAATGTCTGGTCTACACAGCACGCCCGTAAGGTCAGCAGGGGTAACCCAGCGAACCAGTAAGGGTTCAGGTACTACCCTGGAGTACCGGTGGGTGTACCAATACTACCGCAGAGTACCGGTGGGGGTACCGGTACTACCCCAGCATATCGGGTAGGGGTGCCAAGCCAACAACGGAGCATCAGGTAGGGATACCGGGCCTAACACGGAGTGTCAGGTAGGAATGTCTGGTCTATACCGCGTGCCCGTAACGTCATCATGTGTACCCAAGCGAACCAGAAAGGGTTCTCGTACTACCCCGGAGTACCGGTGGGTGTACCGATACTACGGCAGAGTAACGGTGGGGGTACCGCTAGTACCCCAGAACATCGGGTATGGGTGCCAAGCCTAATGCGGAGCATCAGGTAGGGATAGCGGGTCTAACCTGTGGGGTCCGGTAGGGAGGCCGGGTCTAGTCCAGCGCGCACGAAGGGACAGCTGGTGTTCTGTGGCGCATCACAAAGGGTTCCGTTCCAACCCCAAGGTACCGGTGGGGGAACCGGTTCTACCTCGAAACATCGGGTGGGTATACCAGGCCTACCCCGGCTGGTCAGGTAGGAAGGGTGACGTAAAGCGGCGCGCCCGTAGGGCCAGCAGGTGTACCCCGGCGCACCAGTAAGGGTTCCGGTACAATGCAGGAGTACCGGTGGGTATAGCAAAAGTACCACGGAGTACCTCTGGGTGTACAGGTACTACCCCAGATTGTCGGGTAGGGGGCCAGGCCTACCGCAGAGCATCAGGTAGGGATACCGGGCATAGCCTTGAGGGTCAGGTAGGAATGTCTGGTCTACACAGCACGCCCGTAAGGTCAGCAGGTGTACCCCAGCGAACCAGTAAGGGTTCAGGTACTACCCTGGAGTACCGGTGGGTGTACCAATACTACCGCAGAGTACCGGTGGGGGTACCGGTACTACCCCAGCATATCGGGTAGGGGTGCCAAGCCAACAACGGAGCATCAGGTAGGGATACCGGGCCTAACACGGAGGGTCAGGTAGGAATGTCTGGTTTATACCGTGTGCCCGTAACGTCATCATGTGTACCCCAGCGAACCAGTAAGGGTTCTCGTACTACCCCGGAGTACCGGTGGGTGTACCGATACTACCGCAGAGTAACGGTGGGGGTACCGCTAGTACCCCAGAACATCGGGTATGGGTGCCAAGCCTAATGCGGAGCATCAGGTAGGGATAGCGGGTCTAACCTGTGGGGTCCGGTAGGGAGGCCAGGTCTAGTCCAGCGCGCACGAAGGGACAGCTGGTGTTCTCTGGCGCATCACAAAGGTTTCCGTTCCAAGCCCAGAGTACCGGTGGGGGAACCGGTTCTACCTCGAAACATCGGGTAGGTATACCAGGCCTACCCCGGCGGGTCAGGTAGGAAGGGTGGGCGTAAAGCGGCGAGCCCATAGGGTCAGCAGGTGTACCCCCGCGCACCAGTAAGGGCTCCGGTACAATCCAGGAGTATCGGTGGGTATAGCAAAAGTACCGCGGAGTACCTGTGGGTGTACCGGTACTACCCCAGATTGTCGGGTAGGGGGCCAGGCCTACCGCAGAGCATCAGGTAGGGATACCGGGCCTAGCCTGGAGGGTCAGGTAGGAATGTCTGGTCTACACAGCACGCCCGTAAGGTCAGCAGGTGTACCCCAGCGAACCAGTAAGTGTTCAGGTACTGCCCTGGAGTACCGGTGGGTGTACCAATACTACCGCAGAGTACCGGTGGGGGTTGCGGTACTACCCCAGCATATCGGGTAGGGGTGCCAGGCCAACAACGGAGCATCAGGTAGGGATACCGGGCCTAAAACGGAGGGTCAGGTAGGAATGTCTGGTCTACACCACGCGCCAGTAACGTGAGCAGGTGTACCCCAGTGAACCAGTAAGTGTTCACGTACTACCCCGGAGTACCGGTGGGTGTACCGATACTACCGCAGAGTAACGGTGGGGGTACCGCTAGTACCCCAGAAAATCGGGTATGGGTGCCAAGCCTAATGCGGAGCATCAGGTAGGGATAGCGGGTCTAACCTGTGGGGTCCGGTAGGGAGGCCGGGTCTAGTCCAGCGCGCACGACGGGACAGCTGGTGTTCTCTGGCGCATCACTAAGTGTTCCGTTCCAAACCCAGAGTACCGGTGGGGGAACCGGTTCTACCTCGAAACATCGGGTAGGTATACCAGGCCTACCCCGGCGGGTCAGGTAGGAAGGGTGGGCGTAAAGCGGCGCGCCCGTAGTGTCAGCAGGTGTACCCCGGCGCACCAGTAAGGGTTCCGGTACAATCCAGGAGTACCGGTGGGTATAGCAAAAGTACCGCGGAGTACCTGTGGGTGTACCGGTACTACCCCAGATTGTCGGGTAGGGGGCCAGGCCTACCGCAGAGCATCAGGTAGGGATACCGGGCCTAGCCTGGAGGGTCAGGTAGGAATGTCTAGTCTATACCGCGTGCCCGTAACGTCATCATGTGTACCCCAGCGAACCAGAAAGGGTTCACGTACTACGTCGGAGTACCGGTGGGTGTACCGATACTACGGCAGAGTAACGGTGGGGGTACCGCTAGTACCCCAGAACATCGGGTATGGGTGCCAAGCCTAATGCGGAGCATCAGGTAGGGATACCGTGTCTAACCTGTGGGGTCCGGTAGGGAGGCCGGGTCTAGTCCAGCGCGCACGAAGGGACAGCTGGTGTTCTCTGGCGCATCACAAATGGTTCCGTTCCAACCCCAGAGTACCGGTGGGGGAACCGGTTCTACCTCGAAACATCGGGTAGGTATACCAGGCCTACCCCGGAGGGTCAGGTAGGAAGGGTGGGCGTAAAGCTTCGCGCCCATAGGGTCAGCAGGTGTACCCCGGCGCACCAGTAAGGGTTCCGGTACAATCCAGGAGTACCGGTGGGTATAGCAAAAGTACCGCGGAGTACCTGTGGGTGTACCGGTACTACCCCAGATTGTCGGGTAGGGGGCCAGGCCTACCGCAGAGCATCAGGTAGGGATACCGGGCCTAGCCTGGAGGGTCAGGTAGGAATGTCTGGTCTACACAGCACGCCCGTAAGGTCAGCAGGGGTAACCCAGCGAACCAGTAAGGGTTCAGGTACTACCCTGGAGTACCGGTGGGTGTACCAATACTACCGCAGAGTACCGGTGGGGGTACCGGTACTACCCCAGCATATCGGGTAGGGGTGCCAAGCCAACAACGGAGCATCAGGTAGGGATACCGGGCCTAACACGGAGTGTCAGGTAGGAATGTCTGGTCTATACCGCGTGCCCGTAACGTCATCATGTGTACCCAAGCGAACCAGAAAGGGTTCTCGTACTACCCCGGAGTACCGGTGGGTGTACCGATACTACGGCAGAGTAACGGTGGGGGTACCGCTAGTACCCCAGAACATCGGGTATGGGTGCCAAGCCTAATGCGGAGCATCAGGTAGGGATACCGGGTCTAACCTGTGGGGTCCGGTAGGGAGGCCGGGTCTAGTCCAGCGCGCACGACGGGACAGCTGGTGTTCTCTGGCGCATCACTAAGTGTTCCGTTCCAAACCCAGAGTACCGGTGGGGGAACCGGTTCTACCTCGAAACATCGGGTAGGTATACCAGGCCTACCCCGGCGGGTCAGGTAGGAAGGGTGGGCGTAATGCGGCGCGCCCGTAGGGCCAGCAGGTGTACCCCGGCGCACCAGTAAGGGTTCCGGTACAATCCAGGAGTACCGGTGGGTATAGCAAAAGTACCACGGAGTACCTCTGGGTGTACCGGTACTACCCCAGATTGTCGGGTAGGGGGCCAGGCCTACCGCAGAGCATCAGGTAGGGATACCGGGCCTAGCCTGGAGGGTCAGGTAGGAATGTCTGGTCTACACAGCACGCCCGTAAGGTCAGCAGGTGTACCCCAGCGAACCAGTAAGTGTTCAGTTACTGCCCTGGAGTACCGGTGGGTGTACCAATACTACCGCAGAGTACCGGTGGGGGTACCGGGACTACCCCAGCATATCAGCTAGGGGTGCCAAGCCAACAACGGAGCATCAGGTAGGGATACCGGGCCTAACACGGAGGGTCAGGTAGGAATGTCTGGTCTATACCGCGTGCCCGTAACGTCATCATGTGTACCCCAGCGAACCAGTAAGGGATCTCGTCCTACCCCGGAGTACCGGTGGGTGTACCGATACTACCGCAGAGTAACGGTGGGGGTACCGCTAGTACCCCAGAACATCGGGTATGGGTGCCAAGCCTAATGCGGAACATGAGGTAGGGATAGCGGGTCTAACCTGTGGGGTCCGGTAGGGAGGCCAGGTCTAGTCCTGCGCGCAAGAAGGGACAGCTGGTGTTCTCTGGCACATCACAAAGGGTTCCGTTCCAACCCCAGAGTACCGGTGGGGGAACCGGTTCTACCTCGAAACATCGGGTGGGTATACCAGGCCTACCTCGGAGGGTCAGGTAGGAAGGGTGACGTAAAGCGGCGCGCCCGTAGGGCCAGCAGGTGTACCCCGGCGCACCAGTAAGGGTTCCGGTACAATCCAGGAGTACCGGTGGGTATAGCAAAAGTACCACGGAGTACCTGTGGGTGTACCGGTACTACCCCAGATTGTCGGGTAGGGGGCCAGGCCTACCGCAGAGCATCAGGTAGGGATACCGGGCATAGCCTGGAGGGTCAGGTAGGAATGTCTGGTCTACACAGCACGCCCGTAAGGTCAGCAGGTGTACCCCAGCGAACCAGTAAGGGTTCAGGTACTACCCTGGAGTACCGGTGGGTGTACCAATACTACCGCAGAGTACCGGTGGGGGTACCGGTACTACCCCAGCATATCGGGTAGGGGTGCCAAGCCAACAACGGAGCATCAGGTAGGGATACCGGGCCTAACACGGAGGGTCAGGTAGGAATGTCTCTTCTATACCGCGTGCCCGTAACGTCATCATGTGTACCCCAGCGAACCAGTAAGGGTTCTCGTACTACCCCGGAGTACCGGTGGGTGTACCGATACTACCGCAGAGTAACGGTGGGGGTACCGTTACTACCCCAGAACATCGGGTATGGGTGCCAAGCCTAATGCGGAGCATCAGGTAGGGATAGCGGGTCTAACCTGTGGGGTCCGGTAGGGAGGCCAGGTCTAGTCCAGCGCGCACGAAGGGACAGCTGGTGTTCTCTGTCGCATCACAAAGGTTTCCGTTCCAAGACCAGAGTACCGGTGGGGGAACCGGTTCTACCTCGAAACATCGGGTAGGTATAACAGGCCTACCCCGGAGGGTCAGGTAGGAAGGGTGGGCGTAAAGCGGCGAGCCCATAGGGTCAGCAGGTGTACCCTGGCGCACCAGTAAGGGTTCCGGTAAAATCCAGGAGTACCGGTGGGTATAGCAAAAGTACCGCGGAGTACCTGTGGGTGTACCGGTACTACCCCAGATTGTCGGGTAGGGGGCCAGGCCTACCGTAGAGCATCAGGTAGGGATACCGGGCCTAGCCTGGAGGGTCAGGTAGGAATGTCTGGTCTACACAGCACGCCCGTAAGGTCAGCAGGTGTACCCCAGCGAAACAGTAAGGGTTGAGGTACTACCCTGGAGTACCGGTGGGTGTACCAATACTACCGCAGAGTACCGGTGGGGGTACCGGTACTACCCCAGCATATCGGGTAGGGGTGCCAAGCCAACAACGGAGCATCAGGTAGGGATACCGGGCCTAACACGGAGGGTCAGGTAGGAATGTCTGGTCTATACCGCGTGCCCGTAACGTCATCATGTGTACCCCAGCGAACCAGTAAGGGTTCTCGTACTACCCCGGAGTACCGGTGGGTGTACCGATACTACCGCAGAGTAACGGTGGGGGTACCGGTACTACCCCAGAACATCGGGTATGGGTGCCAAGCCTAATGCGGAGCATCAGGTAGGGATAGCGGGTCTAACCTGTGGGGTCCGGTAGGGAGGGCAGGTCTAGTCCTGCGCGCACGAAGGGACAGCTGGTGTTCTCTGGCACATCAAAAAGGGTTCCGTTCCAACCACAAGGTACCGGTGGGGGAACCGGTTCTACCTCGAAACATCGGGTGGGTATACCAGGCCTACCCTGGCAGGTCAGGTAGGAAGGGTGGGCGTAATGCGGCGCGCCCGTAGGGCCAGCAGGTGTACCCCGGCGCACCAGTAAGGGTTCCGGTACAATCCAGGAGTACCGGTGGATATAGCAAAAGTACCACGGAGTACCTCTGGGTGTACCGGTACTACCCCAGATTGTCGGGTAGGGGGCCAGGCCTACCGCAGAGCATCAGGTAGGGATACCGGGCCTAGCCTGGAGGGTCATGTAGGAATGTCTGGTCTACACAGCACGCCCGTAAGGTCAGCAGGTGTACCCCAGCGAACAAGTAAGGGTTCAGGTACTACCCTGGAGTACCCGTGGGTGTACCAATACTACCGCAGAGTACCGGTGGGGGTACCGGTACTACCCCAGCATATCGGGTAGGGGTGCCAGGCCAACAACGGAGCATCAGGTAGGGATACCGGGCCTACCACGGAGGGTCAGGTAGGAATGTCTGGTCTATACCGCGTGCCCGTAACGTCATCATGTGTACCCCAGCGAACCAGTAAGGGTTCTCGTACTACCCCGGAGTACCGGTGGGTGTACCGATACTACCGCAGAGTAACGGTGGGGGTACCGCTAGTACCCCAGAACATCGGGTATGGGTGCCAAGCCTAATGCGGAGCATCAGGTAGGGATACCGTGTCTAACCTGTGGGGTCCGGTAGGGAGGCCGGGTCTAGTCCAGCGCGCACGAAGGGACAGCTGGTGTTCTCTGGCGCATCACAAATGGTTCCGTTCCAACCCCAGAGTACCGGTGGGGGAACCGGTTCTACCTCGAAACATCGGGTAGGTATACCAGGCCTACCCCGGAGGGTCAGGTAGGAAGGGTGGGCGTAAAGCTTCGCGCCCATAGGGTCAGCAGGTGTACCCCGGCGCACCAGTAAGGGTTCCGGTACAATCCAGGAGTACCGGTGGGTATAGCAAAAGTACCGCGGAGTACCTGTGGGTGTACCGGTACTACCCCAGATTGTCGGGTAGGGGGCCAGGCCTACCGCAGAGCATCAGGTAGGGATACCGGGCCTAGCCTGGAGGGTCAGGTAGGAATGTCTGGTCTACACAGCACGCCCGTAAGGTCAGCAGGGGTAACCCAGCGAACCAGTAAGGGTTCAGGTACTACCCTGGAGTACCGGTGGGTGTACCAATACTACCGCAGAGTACCGGTGGGGGTACCGGTACTACCCCAGCATATCGGGTAGGGGTGCCAAGCCAACACCGGAGCATCAGGTAGGGATACCGGGCCTAACACGGAGTGTCAGGTAGGAATGTCTGGTCTATACCGCGTGCCCGTAACGTCATCATGTGTACCCAAGCGAACCAGAAAGGGTTCTCGTACTACCCCGGAGTACCGGTGGGTGTACCGATACTACGGCAGAGTAACGGTGGGGGTACCGCTAGTACCCCAGAACATCGGGTATGGGTGCCAAGCCTAATGCGGAGCATCAGGTAGGGATAGCGGGTCTAACCTGTGGGGTCCGGTAGGGAGGCCGGGTCTAGTCCAGCGCGCACGAAGGGACAGCTGGTGTTCTGTGGCGCATCACAAAGGGTTCCGTTCCAACCCCAAGGTACCGGTGGGGGAACCGGTTCTACCTCGAAACATCGGGTGGGTATACCAGGCCTACCCCGGCTGGTCAGGTAGGAAGGGTGACGTAAAGCGGCGCGCCCGTAGGGCCAGCAGGTGTACCCCGGCGCACCAGTAAGGGTTCCGGTACAATGCAGGAGTACCGGTGGGTATAGCAAAAGTACCACGGAGTACCTCTGGGTGTACAGGTACTACCCCAGATTGTCGGGTAGGGGGCCAGGCCTACCGCAGAGCATCAGGTAGGGATACCGGGCATAGCCTTGAGGGTCAGGTAGGAATGTCTGGTCTACACAGCACGCCCGTAAGGTCAGCAGGTGTACCCCAGCGAACCAGTAAGGGTTCAGGTACTACCCTGGAGTACCGGTGGGTGTACCAATACTACCGCAGAGTACCGGTGGGGGTACCGGTACTACCCCAGCATATCGGGTAGGGGTGCCAAGCCAACAACGGAGCATCAGGTAGGGATACCGGGCCTAACACGGAGGGTCAGGTAGGAATGTCTGGTCTATACCGCGTGCCCGTAACGTCATCATGTGTACCCCAGCGAACCAGTAAGGGTTCTCGTACTACCCCGGAGTACCGGTGGGTGTACCGATACTACCGCAGAGTAACGGTGGGGGTACCGCTAGTACCCCAGAACATCGGGTATGGGTGCCAGGCCTAATGCGGAGCATCAGGTAGGGATAGCGGGTCTAACCTGTGGGGTCCGGTAGGGAGGCCAGGTCTAGTCCAGCGCGCACGAAGGGACAGCTGGTGTTCTCTGGCGCATCACAAAGGTTTCCGTTCCAAGCCCAGAGTACCGGTGGGGGAACCGGTTCTACCTCGAAACATCGGGTAGGTATACCAGGCCTACCCCGGCGGGTCAGGTAGGAAGGGTGGGCGTAAAGCGGCGAGCCCATAGGGTCAGCAGGTGTACCCCCGCGCACCAGTAAGGGCTCCGGTACAATCCAGGAGTATCGGTGGGTATAGCAAAAGTACCGCGGAGTACCTCTGGGTGTACCGGTACTACCCCAGATTGTCGGGTAGGGGGCCAGGCCTACCGCAGAGCATCAGGTAGGGATACCGGGCCTAGCCTGGAGGGTCAGGTAGGAATGTCTGGTCTACACAGCACGCCCGTAAGGTCAGCAGGTGTACCCCAGCGAACCAGTAAGTGTTCAGGTACTGCCCTGGAGTACCGGTGGGTGTACCAATACTACCGCAGAGTACCGGTGGGGGTTGCGGTACTACCCCAGCATATCGGGTAGGGGTGCCAGGCCAACAACGGAGCATCAGGTAGGGATACCGGGCCTAAAACGGAGGGTCAGGTAGGAATGTCTGGTCTACACCACGCGCCAGTAACGTGAGCAGGTGTACCCCAGTGAACCAGTAAGTGTTCACGTACTACCCCGGAGTACCGGTGGGTGTACCGATACTACCGCAGAGTAACGGTGGGGGTACCGCTAGTACCCCAGAAAATCGGGTATGGGTGCCAAGCCTAATGCGGAGCATCAGGTAGGGATAGCGGGTCTAACCTGTGGGGTCCGGTAGGGAGGCCGGGTCTAGTCCAGCGCGCACGACGGGACAGCTGGTGTTCTCTGGCGCATCACTAAGTGTTCCGTTCCAAACCCAGAGTACCGGTGGGGGAACCGGTTCTACCTCGAAACATCGGGTAGGTATACCAGGCCTACCCCGGCGGGTCAGGTAGGAAGGGTGGGCGTAAAGCGGCGCGCCCGTAGTGTCAGCAGGTGTACCCCGGCGCACCAGTCAGGGTTCCGGTACAATCCAGGAGTACCGGTGGGTATAGCAAAAGTACCGCGGAGTACCTGTGGGTGTACCGGTACTACCCCAGATTGTCGGGTAGGGGGCCAGGCCTACCGCAGAGCATCAGGTAGGGATACCGGGCCTAGCCTGGAGGGTCAGGTAGGAATGTCTAGTCTATACCGCGTGCCCGTAACGTCATCATGTGTACCCCAGCGAACCAGAAAGGGTTCACGTACTACGTCGGAGTACCGGTGGGTGTACCGATACTACGGCAGAGTAACGGTGGGGGTACCGCTAGTACCCCAGAACATCGGGTATGGGTGCCAAGCCTAATGCGGAGCATCAGGTAGGGATACCGTGTCTAACCTGTGGGGTCCGGTAGGGAGGCCGGGTCTAGTCCAGCGCGCACGAAGGGACAGCTGGTGTTCTCTGGCGCATCACAAATGGTTCCGTTCCAACCCCAGAGTACCGGTGGGGGAACCGGTTCTACCTCGAAACATCGGGTAGGTATACCAGGCCTACCCCGGAGGGTCAGGTAGGAAGGGTGGGCGTAAAGCTTCGCGCCCATAGGGTCAGCAGGTGTACCCCGGCGCACCAGTAAGGGTTCCGGTACAATCCAGGAGTACCGGTGGGTATAGCAAAAGTACCGCGGAGTACCTGTGGGTGTACCGGTACTACCCCAGATTGTCGGGTAGGGGGCCAGGCCTACCGCAGAGCATCAGGTAGGGATACCGGGCCTAGCCTGGAGGGTCAGGTAGGAATGTCTGGTCTACACAGCACGCCCGTAAGGTCAGCAGGGGTAACCCAGCGAACCAGTAAGGGTTCAGGTACTACCCTGGAGTACCGGTGGGTGTACCAATACTACCGCAGAGTACCGGTGGGGGTACCGGTACTACCCCAGCATATCGGGTAGGGGTGCCAAGCCAACAACGGAGCATCAGGTAGGGATACCGGGCCTAACACGGAGTGTCAGGTAGGAATGTCTGGTCTATACCGCGTGCCCGTAACGTCATCATGTGTACCCAAGCGAACCAGAAAGGGTTCTCGTACTACCCCGGAGTACCGGTGGGTGTACCGATACTACGGCAGAGTAACGGTGGGGGTACCGCTAGTACCCCAGAACATCGGGTATGGGTGCCAAGCCTAATGCGGAGCATCAGGTAGGGATAGCGGGTCTAACCTGTGGGGTCCGGTAGGGAGGCCGGGTCTAGTCCAGCGCGCACGAAGGGACAGCTGGTGTTCTCTGGCGCATCACAAAGGGTTCCGTTCCAACCCCAAGGTACCGGTGGGGGAACCGGTTCTACCTCGAAACATCGGGTGGGTATACCAGGCCTACCCCGGCTGGTCAGGTAGGAAGGGTGACGTAAAGCGGCGCGCCCGTAGGGCCAGCAGGTGTACCCCGGCGCACCAGTAAGGGTTCCGGTACAATGCAGGAGTACCGGTGGGTATAGCAAAAGTACCACGTAGTACCTCTGGGTGTACAGGTACTACCCCAGATTGTCGGGTAGGGGGCCAGGCCTACCGCAGAGCATCAGGTAGGGATACCGGGCATAGCCTTGAGGGTCAGGTAGGAATGTCTGGTCTACACAGCACGCCCGTAAGGTCAGCAGGTGTACCCCAGCGAACCAGTAAGGGTTCAGGTACTACCCTGGAGTACCGGTGGGTGTACCAATACTACCGCAGAGTACCGGTGGGGGTACCGGTACTACCCCAGCATATCGGGTAGGGGTGCCAGGCCAACAACGGAGCATCAGGTAGGGATACCGGGCCTAACACGGAGGGTCAGGTAGGAATGTCTGGTCTATACCGCGTGCCCGTAACGTCATCATGTGTACCCCAGCGAACCAGTAAGGGTTCTCGTACTACCCCGGAGTACCGGTGGGTGTACCGATACTACCGCAGAGTAACGGTGGGGGTACCGCTAGTACCCCAGAACATCGGGTATGGGTGCCAAGCCTAATGCGGAGCATCAGGTAGGGATAGCGGGTCTAACCTGTGGGGTCCGGTAGGGAGGCCAGGTCTAGTCCAGCGCGCACGAAGGGACAGCTGGTGTTCTCTGGCGCATCACAAAGGTTTCCGTTCCAAGCCCAGAGTACCGGTGGGGGAACCGGTTCTACCTCGAAACATCGGGTAGGTATACCAGGCCTACCCCGGCGGGTCAGGTAGGAAGGGTGGGCGTAAAGCGGCGAGCCCATAGGGTCAGCAGGTGTACCCCCGCGCACCAGTAAGGGCTCCGGTACAATCCAGGAGTATCGGTGGGTATAGCAAAAGTACCGCGGAGTACCTGTGGGTGTACCGGTACTACCCCAGATTGTCGGGTAGGGGGCCAGGCCTACCGCAGAGCATCAGGTAGGGATACCGGGCCTAGCCTGGAGGGTCAGGTAGGAATGTCTGGTCTACACAGCACGCCCGTAAGGTCAGCAGGTGTACCCCAGCGAACCAGTAAGTGTTCAGGTACTGCCCTGGAGTACCGGTGGGTGTACCAATACTACCGCAGAGTACCGGTGGGGGTTGCGGTACTACCCCAGCATCTCGGGTAGGGGTGCCAGGCCAACAACGGAGCATCAGGTAGGGATACCGGGCCTAAAACGGAGGGTCAGGTAGGAATGTCTGGTCTACACCACGCGCCAGTAACGTGAGCAGGTGTACCCCAGTGAACCAGTAAGGGTTCACGTACTACCCCGGAGTACCGGTGGGTGTACCGATACTACCGCAGAGTAACGGTGGGGGTACCGCTAGTACCCCAGAACATCGGGTATGGGTGCCAAGCCTAATGCGGAGCATCAGGTAGGGATAGCGGGTCTAACCTGTGGGGTCCGGTAGGGAGGCCGGGTCTAGTCCAGCGCGCACGACGGGACAGCTGGTGTTCTCTGGCGCATCACTAAGTGTTCCGTTCCAAACCCAGAGTACCGGTGGGGGAACCGGTTCTACCTCGAAACATCGGGTAGGTATACCAGGCCTACCCCGGCGGGTCAGTTAGGAAGGGTGGGCGTAAAGCGGCGCGCCCGTAGTGTCAGCAGGTGTACCCCGGCGCACCAGTAAGGGTTCCGGTACAATCCAGGAGTACCGGTGGGTATAGCAAAAGTACCGCGGAGTACCTGTGGGTGTACCGGTACTACCCCAGATTGTCGGGTAGGGGGCCAGGCCTACCGCAGAGCATCAGGTAGGGATACCGGGCCTAGCCTGGAGGGTCAGGTAGGAATGTCTAGTCTATACCGCGTGCCCGTAACGTCATCATGTGTACCCCAGCGAACCAGAAAGGGTTCACGTACTACCTCGGAGTACCGGTGGGTGTACCGATACTACGGCAGAGTAACGGTGGGGGTACCGCTAGTACCCCAGAACATCGGGTATGGGTGCCAAGCCTAATGCGGAGCATCAGGTAGGGATACCGTGTCTAACCTGTGGGGTCCGGTAGGGAGGCCGGGTCTAGTCCAGCGCGCACGAAGGGACAGCTGGTGTTCTCTGGCGCATCACAAATGGTTCCGTTCCAACCCCAGAGTACCGGTGGGGGAACCGGTTCTACCTCGAAACATCGGGTAGGTATACCAGGCCTACCCCGGAGGGTCAGGTAGGAAGGGTGGGCGTAAAGCTTCGCGCCCATAGGGTCAGCAGGTGTACCCCGGCGCACCAGTAAGGGTTCCGGTACAATCCAGGAGTACCGGTGGGTATAGCAAAAGTACCGCGGAGTACCTGTGGGTGTACCGGTACTGCCCCAGATTGTCGGGTAGGGGGCCAGGCCTACCGCAGAGCATCAGGTAGGGATACCGGGCCTAGCCTGGAGGGTCAGGTAGGAATGTCTGGTCTACACAGCACGCCCGTAAGGTCAGCAGGGGTAACCCAGAGAACCAGTAAGGGTTCAGGTACTACCCTGGAGTACCGGTGGGTGTACCAATACTACCGCAGAGTACCGGTGGGGGTACCGGTACTACCCCAGCATATCGGGTAGGGGTGCCAAGCCAACAACGGAGCATCAGGTAGGGATACCGGGCCTAACACGGAGTGTCAGGTAGGAATGTCTGGTCTATACCGCGTGCCCGTAACGTCATCATGTGTACCCAAGCGAACCAGAAAGGGTTCTCGTACTACCCCGGAGTACCGGTGGGTGTACCGATACTACGGCAGAGTAACGGTGGGGGTACCGCTAGTACCCCAGAACATCGGGTATGGGTGCCAAGCCTAATGCGGAGCATCAGGTAGGGATAGCGGGTCTAACCTGTGGGGTCCGGTAGGGAGGCCGGGTCTAGTCCAGCGCGCACGAAGGGACAGCTGGTGTTCTGTGGCGCATCACAAAAGGTTCCGTTCCAACCCCAAGGTACCGCTGGGGGAACCGGTTCTACCTCGAAACATCGGGTGGGTATACCAGGCCTACCCCGGCTGGTCAGGTAGGAAGGGTGACGTAAAGCGGCGCGCCCGTAGGGCCAGCAGGTGTACCCCGGCGCACCAGTAAGGGTTCCGGTACAATGCAGGAGTACCGGTGGGTATAGCAAAAGTACCACGGAGTACCTCTGGGTGTACAGGTACTACCCCAGATTGTCGGGTAGGGGGCCAGGCCTACCGCAGAGCATCAGGTAGGGATACCGGGCATAGCCTTGAGGGTCAGGTAGGAATGTCTGGTCTACACAGCACGCCCGTAAGGTCAGCAGGTGTACCCCAGCGAACCAGTAAGGGTTCAGGTACTACCCTGGAGTACCGGTGGGTGTACCAATACTACCGCAGAGTACCGGTGGGGGTACCGGTACTACCCCAGCATATCGGGTAGGGGTGCCAAGCCAACAACGGAGCATCAGGTAGGGATACCGGGCCTAACACGGAGGGTCAGGTAGGAATGTCTGGTCTATACCGCGTGCCCGTAACGTCATCATGTGTACCCCAGCGAACCAGTAAGGGTTCTCGTACTACCCCGGAGTACCGGTGGGTGTACCGATACTACCGCAGAGTAACGGTGGGGGTACCGCTAGTACCCCAGAACATCGGGTATGGGTGCCAAGCCTAATGCGGAGCATCAGGTAGGGATAGCGGGTCTAACCTGTGGGGTCCGGTAGGGAGGCCAGGTCTAGTCCAGCGCGCACGAAGGGACAGCTGGTGTTCTCTGGCGCATCACAAAGGTTTCCGTTCCAAGCCCAGAGTACCGGTGGGGGAACCGGTTCTACCTCGAAACATCGGGTAGGTATACCAGGCCTACCCCGGCGGGTCAGGTAGGAAGGGTGGGCGTAAAGCGGCGAGCCCATAGGGTCAGCAGGTGTACCCCCGCGCACCAGTAAGGGCTCCGGTACAATCCAGGAGTATCGGTGGGTATAGCAAAAGTACCGCGGAGTACCTGTGGGTGTACCGGTACTACCCCAGATTGTCGGGTAGGGGGCCAGGCCTACCGCAGAGCATCAGGTAGGGATACCGGGCCTAGCCTGGAGGGTCAGGTAGGAATGTCTGGTCTACACAGCACGCCCGTAAGGTCAGCAGGTGTACCCCAGCGAACCAGTAAGTGTTCAGGTACTGCCCTGGAGTACCGGTGGGTGTACCAATACTACCGCAGAGTACCGGTGGGGGTTGCGGTACTACCCCAGCATATCGGGTAGGGGTGCCAGGCCAACAACGGAGCATCAGGTAGGGATACCGGGCCTAAAACGGAGGGTCAGGTAGGAATGTCTGGTCTACACCACGCGCCAGTAACGTGAGCAGGTGTACCCCAGTGAACCAGTAAGGGTTCACGTACTACCCCGGAGTACCGGTGGGTGTACCGATACTACCGCAGAGTAACGGTGGGGGTACCGCTAGTACCCCAGAACATCGGGTATGGGTGCCAAGCCTAATGCGGAGCATCAGGTAGGGATAGCGGGTCTAACCTGTGGGGTCCGGTAGGGAGGCCGGGTCTAGTCCAGCGCGCACGACGGGACAGCTGGTGTTCTCTGGCGCATCACTAAGTGTTCCGTTCCAAACCCAGAGTACCGGTGGGGGAACCGGTTCTACCTCGAAACATCGGGTAGGTATACCAGGCCTACCCCGGCGGGTCAGGTAGGAAGGGTGGGCGTAAAGCGGCGCGCCCGTAGTGTCAGCAGGTGTACCCCGGCGCACCAGTAAGGGTTCCGGTACAATCCAGGAGTACCGGTGGGTATAGCAAAAGTACCGCGGAGTACCTGTGGGTGTACCGGTACTACCCCAGATTGTCGGGTAGGGGGCCAGGCCTACCGCAGAGCATCAGGTAGGGATACCGGGCCTAGCCTGGAGGGTCAGGTAGGAATGTCTAGTCTATACCGCGTGCCCGTAACGTCATCATGTGTACCCCAGCGAACCAGAAAGGGTTCTCGTACTACCTCGGAGTACCGGTGGGTGTACCGATACCACGGCAGAGTAACGGTGGGGGTACCGCTAGTACCCCAGAACATCGGGTATGGGTGCCAAGCCTAATGCGGAGCATCAGGTAGGGATAGCGGGTCTAACCTGTGGGGTCCGGTAGGGAGGCCGGGTCTAGTCCAGCGCGCACGAAGGGACAGCTGGTGTTCTCTGGCGCATCACAAAGGGTTCCGTTCCAACCCCAGAGTACCGGTGGGGGAACCGGTTCTACCTCGAAACATCGGGTAGGTATACCAGGCCTACCCCGGAGGGTCAGGTAGGAAGGGTGGGCGTAAAGCGGCGCGCCCATAGGGTCAGCAGGTGTACCCCGGCGCACCAGTAAGGGTTCCGGTACAATCCAGGAGTACCGGTGGGTATAGCAAAAGTACCGCGGAGTACCTGTGGGTGTACCGGTACTACCCCAGATTGTCGGGTAGGGGGCCAGGCCTACCGCAGAGCATCACGTAGGGATACCGGGCCTAGCCTGTGGGGTCCGGTAGGAATGTCTGGTCTACACAGCACGCCCGTAAGGTCATCAGGGGTAACCCAGCGAACCAGTAAGGGTTCAGGTACTACCCTGGAGTACCGGTGGGTGTACCAATACTACCGCAGAGTACCGGTGGGGGTACCGGTACTACCCCAGCATATCAGGTAGGGGTGCCAAGCAAACAACGGAGCATCAGGTAGGGATACCGGGCCTAACACGGAGGGTCAGGTAGGAATGTCTGGTCTATACCGCGTGCCCGTAACGTCATCATGTGTACCCCAGCGAACCAGTAAGGGATCTCGTCCTACCCCGGAGTACCGGTGGGTGTACCGATACTACCGCAGAGTAACGGTGGGGGTACCGCTAGTACCCCAGAACATCGGGTATGGGTGCCAAGCCTAATGAGGAACATCAGGTAGGGATAGCGGGTCTAACCTGTGGGGTCCGGTAGGGAGGCCAGGTCTAGTCCTGCGCGCATGAAGGGACAGCTGGTGTTCTCTGGCACATCACAAAGGGTTCCGTTCCAACCCCAAGGTACCGGTGGGGGAACCGGTTCTACCTCGAAACATCGGGTGGGTATACCAGGCCTACCCTGGCAGGTCAGGTAGGAAGGGTGACGTAAAGCGGCGCGCCCGTAGGGCCAGCAGGTGTACCCCGGCGCACCAGTAAGGGTTCCGGTACAATCCAGGAGTACCGGTGGGTATAGCAAAATTACCGCGGAGTACCTCTGGGTGTACCGGTACTACCCCAGATTGTCGGGTAGGGGGCCAGGCCTACCGCAGAGCATCAGGTAGGGATACCGGGCCTAGCCTGGAGGGTCAGATAGGAATGTCTGGTCTACACAGCACGCCCATAAGGTCAGCAGGGGTAACCCAGCGAACCAGTAAGTGTTCAGGTACTACCCTGGAGTACCGGTGGGTGTACCAATACTACCGCAGAGTACCGGTGGGGGTACCGGTACTACCCCAGCATATCAGGTAGGGGTGCCAAGCCAACAACGGAGCATCAGGTAGGGATACCGGGCCTAACACGGAGGGTCAGGTAGGAATGTCTGGTCTATACGGCGTGCCCGTAATGTCATCATGTGTACCCCAGCGAACCAGTAAGGGATCTCGTCCTACCCCGGAGTACCGGTGGGTGTACCGATACTACCGCAGAGTAACGGTGGGGGTACCGCTAGTTCCCCAGAACATCGGGTATGGGTGCCAAGCCTAATGCGGAACATCAGGTAGGGATAGCGGGTCTAACCTGTGGGGTCCGGTAGGGAGGCCAGGTCTAGTCCTGCGCGCATGAAGGGACAGCTGGTGTTCTCTGGCACATCACAACGGGTTCCGTTCCAACCCCAAGGTACCGGTGGGGGAACCGGTTCTACCTCAAAACATCGGGTAGGTATACCAGGCCTACCCCGGAGGGTCAGGTAGGAAGGGTGGGCGTAAAGCGGCGCGCCCGTAGGGTCAGCAGGTGTACCCCGGCGCACCAGTAAGGGTTCCGGTACAATCCAGGAGTACCGGTGGGTATAGCAAAATTACCGCGGAGTACCTCTGGGTGTACCGGTACTACCCCAGATTGTCGGGTAGGGGGCCAGGCCTACCGCAGAGCATCAGGTAGGGATACCGGGCCTAGCCTGGAGGGTCAGGTAGGAATGTCTGGTCTACACAGCACGCCCGTAAGGTCAGCAGGGGTAACCCAGCGAACCAGTAAGGGTTCAGGTACTACCCTGGAGTAACGGTGGGTGTACCAATACTACCGCAGAGTACCGGTGGGGGTACCGGTACTACCCCAGCATATCGGGTAGGGGTGCCAGGCCAACAACAGAGCATCAGGTAGGGATACCGGGCCTAACACGGAGGGTCAGGAAGAATGTCTGTTATATACCGCGTGCCTGTAACGTCATCAGGTGTACCCCAGTGAACTAGTAAGGGTTCACGTACTACCCCGGAGTACCGGTGGGTGTACTGATACTACCGCAGTGTAACGGTGGGGGTACCGCTAGTACCCCAGAACATCGGGTATGGGTGCCAAGCCTAATGCGGAGCATCAGGTAGGGATAGCGGGTCTAACCTGTGGGGTCCGGTAGGGAGGCCAGGTCTAGTCCTGCGCGCACGAAGGGACAGCTGGTGTTCTCTGGCACATCACAAAGGGTTCCGTTCCAACCCCAAGGTACCGGTGGGGGAACCGGTTCTACCTCGAAACATCGGGTGGGTATACCAGGCCTACCCTGGCAGGTCAGGTAGGAAGGGTGGGCGTAAAGCGTTGCGCCCGTAGGGCCAGCAGGTGTACCCCGGCGCACCAGTAAGGGTTCCGGTACAATCCAGGAGTACCGGTGGGTATAGCAAAAGTACCACGGAGTACCTCTGGGTGTACCGGTACTACCCCAGATTGTCGGGTAGTGGGCCAGGCCTACCGCAGAGCATCAGGTAGGGATAGTGGGCCTAGCCTGGAGGGTCAGGTAGGAATGTCTGGTCTACACAGCACACCCGTAAGGTCAGCAGGGGTAACCCAGCGAACCAGTAAGGGTTCAGGTACTACCCTGGAGTACCGGTGGGTGTACCAATACTACCGCAGAGTACCGGTGGGGGTACCGGTACTACCCCAGCATATCGGGTAGGGGTGCCAGGCCAACAACAGAGCATCAGGTAGGGATACCGGGACTAACACGGAGGGTCAGGAAGAATGTCTGTTCTATACCGCGTGCCTGTAACGTCATCAGGTGTACCCCAGTGAACCAGTAAGGGTTCACGTACTACCCCGGAGTACCGGTGGGTGTACTGATACTACCGCAGTGTAACGGTGGGGGTACCGCTAGTACCCCAGAACATCGGGTATGGGTGCCAAGCCTAATGCGGAGCATCAGGTAGGGATAGCGGGTCTAACCTGTGGGGTCCGGTAGGGAGGCCGGGTCTAGTCCAGCGTGCACGACGGGACAGCTGGTGTTCTCTGGCGCATCACTAAGGGTTCCGTTCCAAACCCAGAGTACCGGTGGAGGAACCGGTTCTACCTCGAAACATCGGGTAGGTATACCAGGCCTACCCCGGCGGGTCAGGTAGGAAGGGTGGGCGTAAAGCGGCGCGCCCGTAGTGTCAGCAGGTGTACCCCGGCGCACCAGTAAGGGTTCCGGTACAATCCAGGAGTACCGGTGGGTATAGCAAAAGTACCGCGGAGTACCTCTGGGTGTACCGGTACTACCCCAGATTGTCGGGTAGGGGGCCAGGCCTACCGCAGAGCATCAGGTAGGGATACCGGGCCTAGCCTGGAGGGTCAGGTAGGAATGTCTGGTGTACAGAGCACGCCCGTAAGGTCAGCAGGTGTACCCCAGCGAACCAGTAAGGGTTCAGGTACTACCCTGGAGTACCGGTGGGTGTACCAATACTACCGCAGAGTACCGGTGGGGGTTGCGGTACTACCCCAGCATATCGGGTAGGGGTGCCAAGCCAACAACAGAGCATCAGGTAGGGATACCGGGACTAACACGGAGGGTCAGGTAGGAATGTCTGGTCTATACCGCGTGCACGTAACGTCATCATGTGTACCCCAGCGAACCAGTAAGGGTTCTCGTACTACCCCGGAGTACCGGTGGGTGTACCGATACTACCGCAGAGTAACGGTGGGGGTACCGCTAGTACCCCAGAACATCGGGTATGGGTGCCAAGCCTAATGCGGAGCATCACGTAGGGATAGCGGGTCTAACCTGTGGGGTCCGGTAGGGAGGCCAGGTCTAGTCCTGCGCGCACGAAGGGACAGCTGGTGTTCTCTGGCACATCACAATGGGTTCCGTTCCAACCCCAAGGTACCGGTGGGGGAACCGGTTCTACCTCGAAACATCGGGTGGGTATACCAGGCCTACCCTGGCAGGTCAGGTAGGAAGGGTGACGTAAAGCGGCGCGCCCGTAGGGCCAGCAGGTGTACCCCGGCGCACCAGTAAGGGTTCCGGTACAATCCAGGAGTACCGGTGGGTATAGCAAAAGTACCACGGAGTACCTCTGGGTGTACCGGTACTACCCCAGATTGTCGGGTAGGGGGCCAGGCCTACGGCAGAGCATCAGGTAGGGATACCGGGCCTAGCCTGGAGGGTCAGGTAGGAATGTCTGGTCTACACAGCACGCCCATAAGGTCAGCAGGTGTACCCCAGCGAACCAGTAAGTGTTCAGGTACTGCCCTGGAGTACCGGTGGGTGTACCAATACTACCGCAGAGTACCGGTGGGGGTTGCGGTACTACCCCAGCATATCGGGTAGGGGTGCCAGGCCAACAACGGAGCATCAGGTAGGGATCCCGGGCCTAAAACGGAGGGTCAGGTAGGAATGTCTGGTCTACACCACGCGCCAGTAACGTGAGCAGGTGTACCCCAGTGAACCAGTAAGGGTTCACGTACTACCCCGGAGTACCGCTGGGTGTACCGATACTACCGCAGAGTAACGGTGGGGGTACCGCTAGTACCCCAGAAAATCGGGTATGGGTCCCAAGCCTAATGCGGAGCATCAGGTAGGGATAGCGGGTCTAACCTGTGGGGTCCGGTAGGGAGGCCGGGTCTAGTCCAGCGCGCACGACGGGACAGCTGGTGTTCTCTGGCGCATCACTAAGGGTTCCGTTCCAAACCCAGAGTACCGGTGGGGGAACCGGTTCTACCTCGAAACATCGGGTAGGTATACCAGGCCTACCCCGGCGGGTCAGGTAGGAAGGGTGGGCGTAAAGCGGCGCGCCCGTAGTGTCAGCAGGTGTACCCCGGCGCACCAGTAAGGGTTCCGGTACAATCCAGGAGTACCGGTGGGTATAGCAAAAGTACCGCGGAGTACCTGTGGGTGTACCGGTACTACCCCAGATTGTCGGGTAGGGGGCCAGGCCTACCGCAGAGCATCAGGTAGGGATACCGGGCCTAGCCTGGAGGGTCAGGTAGGAATGTCTGGTCTATACCGCGTGCACGTAACGTCATCATGTGTACCCCAGCGAACCAGTAAGGGTTCTCGTACTACCCCGGAGTACCGGTGGGTGTACCGATACTACCGCAGAGTAACGGTGGGGGTACCGCTAGTACCCCAGAACATCGGGTATGGGTGCCAAGCCTAATGCGGAGCATCAGGTAGGGATAGCGGGTCTAACCTGTGGGGTCCGGTAGGGAGGCCAGGTCTAGTCCTGCGCGCACGAAGGGACAGCTGGTGTTCTCTGGCACATCACAATGGGTTCCGTTCCAACCCCAAGGTACCGGTGGGGGAACCGGTTCTACCTCGAAACATCGGGTGGGTATACCAGGCCTACCCTGGCAGGTCAGGTAGGAAGGGTGACGTAAAGCGGCGCGCCCGTAGGGCCAGCAGGTGTACCCCGGCGCACCAGTAAGGGTTCCGGTACAATCCAGGAGTACCGGTGGGTATAGCAAAAGTACCACGGAGTACCTCTGGGTGTACCGGTACTACCCCAGATTGTCGGGTAGGGGGCCAGGCCTACGGCAGAGCATCAGGTAGGGATACTGGGCCTAGCCTGGACGGTCAGGTAGGAATGTCTGGTCTACACAGCACGCCCATAAGGTCAGCAGGTGTACCCCAGCGAACCAGTAAGTGTTCAGGTACTGCCCTGGAGTACCGGTGGGTGTACCAATACTACCGCAGAGTACCGGTGGGGGTTGCGGTACTACCCCAGCATATCGGGTAGGGGTGCCAGGCCAAAAACGGAGCATCAGGTAGGGATACCGGGCCTAAAACGGAGGGTCAGGTAGGAATGTCTGGTCTACACCACGCGCCAGTAACGTGAGCAGGTGTACCCCAGTGAACCAGTAAGGGTTCACGTACTACCCCGGAGTACCGCTGGGTGTACCGATACTACCGCAGAGTAACGGTGGGGGTACCGCTACTACCCCAGAACATCGGGTATGGGTGCCAAGCCTAATGCGGAGCATCAGGTAGGGATAGCGGGTCTAACCTGTGGGGTCCGGTAGGGAGGCCGGGTCTAGTCCAGCGCGCACGACGGGACAGCTGGTGTTCTCTGGCGCATCACTAAGGGTTCCGTTCCAAACCCAGAGTACCGGTGGGGGAACCGGTTCTACCTCGAAACATCGGGTAGGTATACCAGGCCTACCCCGGCGGGTCAGGTAGGAAGGGTGGGCGTAAAGCGGCGCGCCCGTAGTGTCAGCAGGTGTACCCCGGCGCACCAGTAAGGGTTCCGGTACAATCCAGGAGTACCGGTGGGTATAGCAAAAGTACCGTGGAGTACCTGTGGGTGTACCGGTACAACCCCAGATTGTCGGGTAGGGGGCCAGGCCTACCGCAGAGCATCAGGTAGGGATACCGGGCCTAGCCTGGAGGGTCAGGTAGGAATGTCTGGTCTATACCGCGTGCCCGTAACGTCATCATGTGTACCCCAGCGAACCAGTAAGGGTTCTCGTACTACCCCGGAGTACCGGTGGGTGTACCGATACTACCGCAGAGTAACGGTGGGGGTACCGCTAGTACCCCAGAAAATCGGGTATGGGTGCCAAGCCTAATGCGGAGCATCAGGTAGGGATAGCGGGTCTAACCTGTGGGGTCCGGTAGGGAGGCCGGGTCTAGTCCAGCACGCACGACGGGACAGCTGGTGTTCTCTGGCGCATCACTAAGGGTTCCGTTCCAAACCCAGACTACCGGTGGGGGAACCGGTTCTACCTCGAAACATCGGGTAGGTATACCAGGCCTACCCCGGCGGGTCAGGTAGGAAGGGTGGGCGTAAAGCGGCGCGCCCGTAGTGTCAGCAGGTGTACCCCGGCGCACCAGTAAGGGTTCCGGTACAATCCAGGAGTACCGGTGGGTATAGCAAAAGTACCGCGGAGTACCTCTGGGTGTACCGGTACTACCCCAGATTGTCGGGTAGGGGGCCAGGCCTACCGCAGAGCATCAGGTAGGGATACCGGGCCTAGCCTGGAGGGTCAGGTAGGAATGTCTAGTCTATACCGCGTGCCCGTAACGTCATCATGTGTACCCCAGCGAACCAGAAAGGGTTCTCGTACTACCCCGGAGTACCGGTGGGTGTACCGATACTACGGCAGAGTAACGGTGGGGGTACCGCTAGTACCCCAGAACATCGGGTATGGGTGCCAAGCCTAATGCGGAGCATCAGGTAGGGATACCGTGTCTAACCTGTGGGGTCCGGTAGGGAGGCCGGGTCTAGTCCAGCGCGCACGAAGGGACAGCTGGTGTTCTCTGGCGCATCACAAAGGGTTCCGTTCCAACCCCAGAGTACCGGTGGGGGAACCGGTTCTACCTCGAAACATCGGGTAGGTATACCAGGCCTACCCCGGAGGGTCAGGTAGGAAGGGTGGGCGTAAAGCGGCGCGCCCGTAGGGTCAGCAGGTGTACCCCGGCGCACCAGTAAGGGTTCCGGTACAATCCAGGAGTACCGGTGGGTATAGCAAAAGTACCACGGAGTACCTCTGGGTGTACCGGTACTACCCCAGATTGTCGGGTAGTGGGCCAGGCCTACCGCAGAGCATCAGGTAGGGATAGTGGGCCTAGCCTTGAGGGTCAGGTAGGAATGTCTGGTCTACACAGCGCGCCCGTAAGGTCAGCAGGGGTAACCCAGCGAACCAGTAAGGGTTCAGGTACTACCCTGGAGTACCGGTGGGTGTACCAATACTACCGCAGAGTACCGGTGGGGGTACCGGTACTACCCCAGCATATCGGGTAGGGGTGCCAGGCCAACAACAGAGCATCAGGTAGGGATACCGGGACTAACACGGAGGGTCAGGAAGAATGTCTTTTCTATACCGCGTGCCTGTAACGTCATCAGGTGTACCCCAGTGAACTAGTAAGGGTTCACGTACTACCCCGGAGTACCGGTGGGTGTACTGATACTACCGCAGTGTAACGGTGGGGGTACCGCTAGTACCCCAGAACATCGGGTATGGGTGCCAAGCCTAATGCGGAGCATCAGGTAGGGATAGCGGGTCTAACCTGTGGGGTCCGGTAGGGAGGCCAGGTCTAGTCCTGCGCGCACGAAGGGACAGCTGGTGTTCTCTGGCACATCACAAAGGGTTCCGTTCCAACCCCAAGGTACCGGTGGGGGAACCGGTTCTACCTCGAAACATCGGGTGGGTATACCAGGCCTACCCTGGCAGGTCAGGTAGGAAGGGTGGGCGTAAAGCGGCGCGCCCGTAGGGCCAGCAGGTGTACCCCGGCGCACCAGTAAGGGTTCCGGTACAATCCAGGAGTACCGGTGGGTATAGCAAAAGTACCGCGGAGTACCTCTGGGTGTACCGGTACTACCCCAGATTGTCGGGTAGGGGGCCAGGCCTACCGCAGAGCATCAGGTAGGGATACCGGGCCTAGCCTGGAGGGTCAGGTAGGAATGTCTGGTCTATACCTCGTGCCCGTAACGTCATCATGTGTACCCCAGCGAACCAGAAAGGGTTCTCGTACTACCTCGGAGTACCGGTGGGTGTACCGATACTAGGGCAGAGTAACGGTGGGGGTACCGCTAGTACCCCAGAACATCGGGTATGGGTGCCAAGCCTAATGCGGAGCATCAGGTAGGGATAGCGGGTCTAACCTTTGGGGTCCGGTAGGGAGGCCGGGTCTAGTCCAGCGCGCACGAAGGGACAGCTGGTGTTCTCTGGCGCATCACAAAGGGTTCCGTTCCAACCCCAGAGTACCGGTGGGGGAACCGGTTCTACCTCGAAACATCGGGTAGGTATACCAGGCCTACCCCGGAGGGTCAGGTAGGAAGGGTGGGCGTAAAGCGGCGCACCCGTAGGGTCAGCAGGTGTACCCCGGCGCACCAGTAAGGGTTCCGCTACAATCCAGGAGTACCGGTGGGTATAGCAAAATTACCGCGGAGTACCTCTGGGTGTACCGGTACTACCCCAGATTGTCGGGTAGGGGGCCATGCCTACCACAGAGCATCAGGTAGTGATACCGGGCCTAGCCTGGAGGGTCAGGTAGGAATGTCTGGTCTATACCGCGTGCCCGTAACGTCATCATGTGTACCCCAGCGAACCAGAAAGGGTTCTCGTACTACCTCGGAGTACCGGTGGGTGTACCGATACTACCGCAGAGTAACGGTGGGGGTACCGCTAGTACCCCAGAACATCGGGTATGGGTGCCAAGGCTAATGCGGAGCATCAGGTAGGGATAGCGGGTCTAACCTGTGGGGTCCGGTAGGGAGGCCGGGTCTAGTCCAGCGCGCACGAAGGGACAGCTGGTGTTCTCTGGCGCATCACAAAGGGTTCCGTTCCAACCCCAGAGTACCGGTGGGGGAACCGGTTCTACCTCGAAACATCGGGTAGGTATACCAGGCCTACCCCGGAGGGTAAGGTAGGAAGGGTGGGCGTAAAGCGGCGCGCCCGTAGGGTCAGCAGGTGTACCCCGGCGCACCAGTAAGGGTTCCGGTACAATCCAGGAGTACCGGTGGGTATAGCAAAATTACCGCGGAGTACCTCTGGGTGTACCGGTACTACCCCAGATTGTCGGGTAGGGGGCCAGGCCTACCGCAGAGCATCAGTTAGGGATACCGGGCCTAGCCTGGAGGGTCAGGTAGGAATGTCTGGTCTACACAGCACGCCCGTAAGGTCAGCAGGGGTAACCCAGCGAACCAGTAAGGGTTCAGGTACTACCCTGGAGTACCGGTGGGTGTACCAATACTACCGCAGAGTACCGGTGGGGGTACCGGTACTACCCCAGCATATCGGGTAGGGGTGCCAAGCCAACAACGGAGCATCAGGTAGGGATACCGGGCCTAACACGGAGGGTCAGGTAGGAATGTCTGGTCTATACCGCGTGCCCGTAACGTCATCATGTGTACCCCAGCGAACCAGTAAGGGTTCTCGTACTACCCCGGAGTACCGGTGGGTGTACCGATACTACCGCAGAGTAACGGTGGGGGTACCGCTAGTACCCCAGAACATCGGGTATGGGTGCCAAGCCTAATGCGGAGCATCAGGTAGAGATAGCGGGTCTAACCTGTGGGGTCCGGTAGGGAGGCCAGGTCTAGTCCTGCGCGCACGAAGGGACAGCTGGTGTTCTCTGGCACATCACAAAGGGTTCCGTTCCAACCCCAAGGTACCGGTGGGGGAACCGGTTCTACCTCGAAACATCGGGTGGGTATACCAGGCCTACCCTGGCAGGTCAGGTAGGAAGGGTGGGCGTAAAGCGGCGCGCCCGTAGGGCCAGCAGGTGTACCCCGGCGCACCAGTAAGGGTTCCGGTACAATCCAGGAGTACCGGTGGGTATAGCAAAAGTACCACGGAGTACCTCTGGGTGTACCGGTACTACCCCAGATTGTCGGGTAGTGGGCCAGGCCTACCGCAGAGCATCAGGTAGGGATACCGGGCCTAGCCTGGAGGGTCAGGTAGGAATGTCTGGTCTACACAGCATGCCCGTAAGGTCAGCAGGGGTAACCCAGCGAACCAGTAAGGGTTCAGGTACTACCCTGGAGTACCGGTGGGTGTACCAATACTACCGCAGAGTACCGGTGGGGGTACCGGTACTACCCCAGCATATCGGGTAGGGGTGCCAGGCCAACAACAGAGCATCAGGTAGGGATACCGGGACTAACACGGAGGGTCAGGAAGAATGTCTGTTCTATACTGTATGCCTGTAACGTCATCAGGTGTACCCCAGTGAACCAGTAAGGGTTCACGTACTACCCCGGAGTACCGGTGGGTGTACTGATACTACCGCAGAGTACCGGTGGGGGTACCGGTACTACCCCAGCATATCGGGTAGGGGTGCCAGGCCAACAACGGAGCATCAGGTAGGGATACCGGGCCTAACACGGAGGGTCAGGTAGGAATGTCTGGTCTATACCGCGTGCCCATAACGTCATCATATGTACCCCAACGAACCAGTAAGGGTTCTCGTACTACCCCGGAGTACCGGTGGGTGTACCGATACTACCGCAGAGTAACGGTGGGGGTACCGCTAGTACCCCAGAACATCGGGTATGGGTGCCAAGCCTAATGCGGAGCATCAGGTAGGGATACCGGGTCTAACCTGTGGGGTCCGGTAGGGAGGCCGGGTCTAGTCCTGCGCGCACGAAGGGACAGCTGGTGTTCTCTGGCACATCACAAAGGGTTCCGTTCCAACCCCAAGGTACCGGTGGGGGAACCGGTTCTACCTCGAAACATCGGGTGGGTATACCAGGCCTACCCTGGCAGGTCAGGTAGGAAGGGTGGGCGTAAAGCGGCGCGCCCGTAGGGCCAGCAGGTGTACCCCGGCGCACCAGTAAGGGTTCCGGTACAATCCAGGAGTACCGGTGGGTATAGCAAAAGTACCACGGAGTACCTCTGGGTGTACCGGTACTACCCCAGATTGTCGGGTAGGGGGCCAGGCCTACCGCAGAGCATCAGGTAGGGATACCGGGCCTAGCCTGGAGGGTCAGGTAGGAATGTCTGGTGTACAGAGCACGCCCGTAAGGTCAGCAGGGGTAACCCAGAGAACCAGTAAGGGTTCAGGTACTACCCTGGAGTACCGGTGGGTGTACCAATACTACCGCAGAGTACCGGTGGGGGTTGCGGTACTACCCCAGCATATCGGGTAGGGGTGCCAAGCCAACAACGGAGCATCAGGTAGGGATACCGGGCCTAACACGGAGGGTCAGGTAGGAATGTCTGGTCTATACCGCGTGCCCGTAACGTCATCATGTGTACCCCAGCGAACCAGTAAGAGTTCTCGTACTACCCCGGAGTACCGGTGGGTGTACCGATACTACCGCAGAGTAACGGTGGGGGTACCGCTAGTACCCCAGAACATCGGGTATGGGTGCCAAGCCTAATGCGGAGCATCAGGTAGGGATAGCGGGTCTAACCTGTGGGGTCCGGTAGGGAGGCCGGGTCTAGTCCAGCGCGCACGACGGGACAGCTGGTGTTCTCTGGCGCATCACTAAGGGTTCCGTTCCAAACCCAGAGTACCGGTGGGGGAACCGGTTCTAACTCGAAACATCGGGTAGTTATACCAGGCCTACCCCGGCGGGTCAGGTAGGAAGGGTGGGCGTAAAGCGGCGCGCCCGTAGTGTCAGCAGGTGTACCCCGGCGCACCAGTAAGGGTTCCGGTACAATCCAGGAGTACCGGTGGGTATAGCAAAAGTACCACGGAGTACCTGTGGGTGTACCGGTACTACCCCAGATTGTCGGGTAGGGGGCCAGGCCTACCGCAGAGCATCAGGTAGGGATACCGGGCATAGCCTGGAGGGTCAGGTAGGAATGTCTGGTCTACACAGCACGCCCGTAAGGTCAGCAGGGGTAACCCAGAGAACCAGTAAGGGTTCAGGTACTACCCTGGAGTACCGGTGGGTGTACCAATACTACCGCAGAGTACCGGTGGGGGTACCGGTACTACCCCAGCATATCGGGTAGGGGTGCCAGGCCAACAACAGAGCATCAGGTAGGGATACCGGGACTAACACGGAGGGTCAGGAAGAATGTCTGTTCTATACCGCGTGCCTGTAACGTCATCAGGTGTACCCCAGTGAACCAGTAAGGGTTCACGTACTACCCCGGAGTACCGGTGGGTGTACTGATACTACCGCAGTGTAACGGTGGGGGTACCGCTAGTACCCCAGAACATCGGGTATGGGTGCCAAGCCTAATGCGGAGCATCAGGTAGGGATAGCGGGTCTAACCTGTGGGGTCCGGTAGGGAGGCCGGGTCTAGTCCAGCGCGCACGACGGGACAGCTGGTGTTCTCTGGCGCATCACTAAGGGTTCCGTTCCAAACCCAGAGTACCGGTGGGGGAACCGGTTCTACCTCGAAACATCGGGTAGGTATACCAGGCCTACCCCGGCGGGTCAGGTAGGAAGGGTGGGCGTAAAGCGGCGCGCCCGTAGTGTCAGCAGTTGTACCGCGGCGCACCAGTAAGGGTTCCGGTACAATCCAGGAGTACCGGTGGGTATAGAAAAAGTACCGCGGAGTACCTGTGGGTGTACCGGTACTACCCCAGATTGTCGGGTAGGGGGCTAGGCCTACCGCAGAGCATCAGGTAGGGATACCGGGCCTAGCCTGGAGGGTCAGGTAGGAATGTCTGGTCTATACCGCGTGCCCGTAACGTCATCATGTGTACCCCAGCGAACCAGAAAGGGTTCTCGTACTACCTCGGAGTACCGGTGGGTGTACCGATACTACGGCAGAGTAACGGTGGGGGTACCGCTAGCACCCCAGAACATCGGGTATGGGTGCCAAGCCTAATGCGGAGCATCAGGTAGGGATAGCGGGTCTAACCTGTGGGGTCCGGTAGGGAGGCCGGGTCTAGTCCAGCGCACACGAAGGGACAGCTGGTGTTCTCTGGCGCATCACAAAGGGTTCCGTTCCAACCCCAGAGTACCGGTGGGGGAACCGGTTCTACCTCGAAACATCGGGTAGGTATACCAGGCCTACCCCGGAGGGTCAGGTAGGAAGGGTGGGCGTAAAGCGGCGCGCCCGTAGGGTCAGCAGGTGTATCCCGGCGCACCAGTAAGGGTTCCGGTACAATCCAGGAGTACCGGTGGGTATAGCAAAATTACCGCGGAGTACCTCTGGGTGTACCGGTACTACCCCAGATTGTCGGGTAGGGGGCCAGGCCTACCGCAGAGCATCAGGTAGGGATACCGGGCCTAGCCTGGAGGGTCAGGTAGGAATGTCTGGTCTACACAGCACGCCCGTAAGGTCAGCAGGGGTAACCCAGCGAACCAGTAAGGGTTCAGGTACTACCCTGGAGTACCGGTGGGTGTACCAATACTACCGCAGAGTACCGGTGGGGGTACCGGTACTACCCCAGCATATCGGGTAGGGGTGCCAAGCCAACAACGGAGCATCAGGTAGGGATACCGGGCCTAACACGGAGGGTCAGGTAGGAATGTCTGGTCTATACCGCGTGCCCGTAACGTCATCATGTGTACCCAAGCGAACCAGTAAGGGTTCTCGTACTACCCCGGAGTACCGGTGGGTGTACCGATACTAGGGCAGAGTAACGGTGGGGGTACCGCTAGTACCCCAGAACATCGGGTATGGGTGCCAAGCCTAATGCGGAGCATCAGGTAGGGATAGCGGGTCTAACCTGTGGGGTCCGGTAGGGAGGCCGGGTCTAGTCCAGCGCGCACGAAGGGACAGCTGGTGTTCTCTGGCGCATCACAAAGGGTTCCGTTCCAACCCCAGAGTACCGGTGGGGGAACCGGTTCTACCTCGAAACATCGGGTAGGTATACCAGGCCTACCCCGGAGGGTCAGGTAGGAAGGGTGGGCGTAAAGCGGCGAGCCCATAGGGTCAGCAGGTGTACCCCGGCGCACCAGTAAGGGTTCCGGTACAATCCAGGAGTACCGGTGGGTATAGCAAAAGTACCACGGAGTACCTCTGGGTGTACCGGTACTACCCCAGATTGTCGGGTAGGGGGCCAGGCCTACCACAGAGCATCAGGTAGGGATACCGGGCATAGCCTGGAGGGTCAGGTAGGAATGTCTGGTCTACACAGCACGCCCGTAAGGTCAGCAGGTGTACCCCAGCGAACCAGAAAGGGTTTTCGTACTACCTCGGAGTACCGGTGGGTGTACCGATACTACGGCAGAGTAACGGTGGGGGTACCGCTAGTACCCCAGAACATCGGGTATGGGTGCCAAGCCTAATGCGGAGCATCAGGTAGGGATAGCGGGTCTATCCTGTGGGGTCCGGTAGGGAGGCCGGGTCTAGTCCAGCGCGCACGAAGGGACAGCTGGTGTTCTCTGGCGCATCACAAAGGGTTCCGTTCCAACCCCAGAGTACCGGTGGGGGAACCGGTTCTACCTCGAAACATCGGGTAGGTATACCAGGCCTACCCCGGAGGGTCAGGTAGGAAGGGTGGGCGTAAAGCGGCGAGCCCGTAGTGTCAGCAGGTGTACCGCGGCGCACCAGTAAGGGTTCCGGTACAATCCAGGAGTACCGGTGGGTATAGCAAAAGTACCGCGGAGTACCTGTGGGTGTACCGGTACTACCCCAGATTGTCGGGTAGGGGGCCAGGCCTACCGCAGAGCATCAGGTAGGGATACCGGGCCTAGCCTGGAGGGTCAGGTAGGAATGTCTGGTGTACAGAGCACGCCCGTAAGGTCAGCAGGGGTAACCCAGAGAACCAGTAAGGGTTCAGGTACTGCCCTGGAGTACCGGTGGGTGTACCAATACTACCGCAGAGTACCGGTGGGGGTACCGGTACTACCCCAGCATATCGGGTAGGGGTGCCAAGCCAACAACGGAGCATCAGGTAGGGATACCGGGCCTAACACGGAGGGTCAGGTAGGAATGTCTGGTCTATACCGCGTGCCCGTAACGTCATCATGTGTACCCCAGCGAACCAGTAAGGGTTCTCGTACTACCCCGGAGTACCGGTGGGTGTACCGATACTACCGCAGAGTAACGGTGGGGGTACCGCTAGTACCCCAGAACATCGGGTATGGGTGCCAAGCCTAATGCGGAGCATCAGGTAGAGATAGCGGGTCTAACCTGTGGGGTCCGGTAGGGAGGCCAGGTCTAGTCCTGCGCGCACGAAGGGACAGCTGGTGTTCTCTGGCACATCACAAAGGGTTCCGTTCCAACCCCAAGGTACCGGTGGGGGAACCGGTTCTACCTCGAAACATCGGGTGGGTATACCAGGCCTACCCTGGCAGGTCAGGTAGGAAGGGTGGGCGTAAAGCGGCGCGCCCGTAGGGCCAGCAGGTGTACCCCGGCGCACCAGTAAGGGTTCCGGTACAATCCAGGAGTACCGGTGGGTATAGCAAAAGTACCACGGAGTACCTCTGGGTGTACCGGTACTACCCCAGATTGTCGGGTAGTGGGCCAGGCCTACCGCAGAGCATCAGGTAGGGATACCGGGCCTAGCCTGGAGGGTCAGGTAGGAATGTCTGGTGTACACAGCACGCCCGTAAGGTCAGCAGGGGTAACCCAGCGAACCAGTAAGGGTTCAGGTACTACCCTGGAGTACCGGTGGGTGTACCAATACTACCGCAGAGTACCGGTGGGGGTACCGGTACTACCCCAGCATATCGGGTAGGGGTGCCAGGCCAACAACAGAGCATCAGGTAGGGATACCGGGACTAACACGGAGGGTCAGGAAGAATGTCTGTTCTATACTGCGTGCCTGTAACGTCATCAGGTGTACCCCAGTGAACCAGTAAGGGTTCACGTACTACCCCGGAGTACCGGTGGGTGTACTGATACTACCGCAGAGTACCGGTGGGGGTACCGGTACTACCCCAGCATATCGGGTAGGGGTGCCAGGCCAAAAACGGAGCATCAGGTAGGGATACCGGGCCTAACACGGAGGGTCAGGTAGGAATGTCTGGTCTATACCGCGTGCCCATAACGTCATCATATGTACCCCAACGAACCAGTAAGGGTTCTCGTACTACCCCGGAGTACCGGTGGGTGTACCGATACTACCGCAGAGTAACGGTGGGGGTACCGCTAGTACCCCAGAACATCGGGTATGGGTGCCAAGCCTAATGCGGAGCATCAGGTAGGGATACCGGGTCTAACCTGTGGGGTCCGGTAGGGAGGCCGGGTCTAGTCCTGCGCGCACGAAGGGACAGCTGGTGTTCTCTGGCACATCACAAAGGGTTCCGTTCCAACCCCAAGGTACCGGTGGGGGAACCGGTTCTACCTCGAAACATCGGGTGGGTATACCAGGCCTACCCTGGCAGGTCAGGTAGGAAGGGTGGGCGTAAAGCGGCGCGCCCGTAGGGCCAGCAGGTGTACCCCGGCGCACCAGTAAGGGTTCCGGTACAATCCAGGAGTACCGGTGGGTATAGCAAAAGTACCACGGAGTACCTCTGGGTGTACCGGTACTACCCCAGATTGTCGGGTAGGGGGCCAGGCCTACCGCAGAGCATCAGGTAGGGATACCGGGCCTAGCCTGGAGGGTCAGGTAGGAATGTCTGGTGTACAGAGCACGCCCGTAAGGTCAGCAGGGGTAACCCAGAGAACCAGTAAGGGTTCAGGTACTACCCTGGAGTACCGGTGGGTGTACCAATACTACCGCAGAGTACCGGTGGGGGTTGCGGTACTACCCCAGCATATCGGGTAGGGGTGCCAAGCCAACAACGGAGCATCAGGTAGGGATACCGGGCCTAACACGGAGGGTCAGGTAGGAATGTCTGGTCTATACCGCGTGCCCGTAACGTCATCATGTGTACCCCAGCGAACCAGTAAGAGTTCTCGTACTACCCCGGAGTACCGGTGGGTGTACCGATACTACCGCAGAGTAACGGTGGGGGTACCGCTAGTACCCCAGAACATCGGGTATGGGTGCCAAGCCTAATGCGGAGCATCAGGTAGGGATAGCGGGTCTAACCTGTGGGGTCCGGTAGGGAGGCCGGGTCTAGTCCAGCGCGCACGACGGGACAGCTGGTGTTCTCTGGCGCATCACTAAGGGTTCCGTTCCAAACCCAGAGTACCGGTGGGGGAACCGGTTCTAACTCGAAACATCGGGTAGTTATACCAGGCCTACCCCGGCGGGTCAGGTAGGAAGGGTGGGCGTAAAGCGGCGCGCCCGTAGTGTCAGCAGGTGTACCCCGGCGCACCAGTAAGGGTTCCGGTACAATCCAGGAGTACCGGTGGGTATAGCAAAAGTACCACGGAGTACCTGTGGGTGTACCGGTACTACCCCAGATTGTCGGGTAGGGGGCCAGGCCTACCGCAGAGCATCAGGTAGGGATACCGGGCATAGCCTGGAGGGTCAGGTAGGAATGTCTGGTCTACACAGCACGCCCGTAAGGTCAGCAGGGGTAACCCAGAGAACCAGTAAGGGTTCAGGTACTACCCTGGAGTACCGGTGGGTGTACCAATACTACCGCAGAGTACCGGTGGGGGTACCGGTACTACCCCAGCATATCGGGTAGGGGTGCCAGGCCAACAACAGAGCATCAGGTAGGGATACCGGGACTAACACGGAGGGTCAGGAAGAATGTCTGTTCTATACCGCGTGCCTGTAACGTCATCAGGTGTACCCCAGTGAACCAGTAAGGGTTCACGTACTACCCCGGAGTACCGGTGGGTGTACTGATACTACCGCAGTGTAACGGTGGGGGTACCGCTAGTACCCCAGAACATCGGGTATGGGTGCCAAGCCTAATGCGGAGCATCAGGTAGGGATAGCGGGTCTAACCTGTGGGGTCCGGTAGGGAGGCCGGGTCTAGTCCAGCGCGCACGACGGGACAGCTGGTGTTCTCTGGCGCATCACAAAGGGTTCCGTTCCAACCCCAGAGTACCGGTGGGGGAACCGGTTCTACCTCGAAACATCGGGTAGGTATACCAGGCCTACCCCGGCGGGTCAGGTAGGAAGGGTGGGCGTAAAGCGGCGCGCCCGTAGTGTCAGCAGTTGTACCGCGGCGCACCAGTAAGGGTTCCGGTACAATCCAGGAGTACCGGTGGGTATAGAAAAAGTACCGCGGAGTACCTGTGGGTGTACCGGTACTACCCCAGATTGTCGGGTAGGGGGCTAGGCCTACCGCAGAGCATCAGGTAGGGATACCGGGCCTAGCCTGGAGGGTCAGGTAGGAATGTCTGGTCTATACCGCGTGCCCGTAACGTCATCATGTGTACCCCAGCGAACCAGAAAGGGTTCTCGTACTACCTCGGAGTACCGGTGGGTGTACCGATACTACGGCAGAGTAACGGTGGGGGTACCGCTAGCACCCCAGAACATCGGGTATGGGTGCCAAGCCTAATGCGGAGCATCAGGTAGGGATAGCGGGTCTAACCTGTGGGGTCCGGTAGGGAGGCCGGGTCTAGTCCAGCGCACACGAAGGGACAGCTGGTGTTCTCTGGCGCATCACAAAGGGTTCCGTTCCAACCCCAGAGTACCGGTGGGGGAACCGGTTCTACCTCGAAACATCGGGTAGGTATACCAGGCCTACCCCGGAGGGTCAGGTAGGAAGGGTGGGCGTAAAGCGGCGCGCCCGTAGGGTCAGCAGGTGTATCCCGGCGCACCAGTAAGGGTTCCGGTACAATCCAGGAGCACCGGTGGGTATAGCAAAATTACCGCGGAGTACCTCTGGGTGTACCGGTACTACCCCAGATTGTCGGGTAGGGGGCCAGGCCTACCGCAGAGCATCAGGTAGGGATACCGGGCCTAGCCTGGAGGGTCAGGTAGGAATGTCTGGTCTACACAGCACGCCCGTAAGGTCAGCAGGGGTAACCCAGCGAACCAGTAAGGGTTCAGGTACTACCCTGGAGTACCGGTGGGTGTACCAATACTACCGCAGAGTACCGGTGGGGGTACCGGTACTACCCCAGCATATCGGGTAGGGGTGCCAAGCCAACAACGGAGCATCAGGTAGGGATACCGGGCCTAACACGGAGGGTCAGGTAGGAATGTCTGGTCTATACCGCGTGCCCGTAACGTCATCATGTGTACCCAAGCGAACCAGTAAGGGTTCTCGTACTACCCCGGAGTACCGGTGGGTGTACCGATACTAGGGCAGAGTAACGGTGGGGGTACCGCTAGTACCCCAGAACATCGGGTATGGGTGCCAAGCCTAATGCGGAGCATCAGGTAGGGATAGCGGGTCTAACCTGTGGGGTCCGGTAGGGAGGCCGGGTCTAGTCCAGCGCGCACGAAGGGACAGCTGGTGTTCTCTGGCGCATCACAAAGGGTTCCGTTCCAACCCCAGAGTACCGGTGGGGGAACCGGTTCTACCTCGAAACATCGGGTAGGTATACCAGGCCTACCCCGGAGGGTCAGGTAGGAAGGGTGGGCGTAAAGCGGCGAGCCCATAGGGTCAGCAGGTGTACCCCAGCGCACCAGTAAGGGTTCCGGTACAATCCAGGAGTACCGGTGGGTATAGCAAAAGTACCACGGAGTACCTCTGGGTGTACCGGTACTACCCCAGATTGTCGGGTAGGGGGCCAGGCCTACCACAGAGCATCAGGTAGGGATACCGGGCATAGCCTGGAGGGTCAGGTAGGAATGTCTGGTCTACACAGCACGCCCGTAAGGTCAGCAGGTGTACCCCAGCGAACCAGAAAGGGTTTTCGTACTACCTCGGAGTACCGGTGGGTGTACCGATACTACGGCAGAGTAACGGTGGGGGTACCGCTAGTACCCCAGAACATCGGGTATGGGTGCCAAGCCTAATGCGGAGCATCAGGTAGGGATAGCGGGTCTATCCTGTGGGGTCCGGTAGGGAGGCCGGGTCTAGTCCAGCGCGCACGAAGGGACAGCTGGTGTTCTCTGGCGCATCACAAAGGGTTCCGTTCCAACCCCAGAGTACCGGTGGGGGAACCGGTTCTACCTCGAAACATCGGGTAGGTATACCAGGCCTACCCCGGAGGGTCAGGTAGGAAGGGTGGGCGTAAAGCGGCGAGCCCGTAGTGTCAGCAGGTGTACCGCGGCGCACCAGTAAGGGTTCCGGTACAATCCAGGAGTACCGGTGGGTATAGCAAAAGTACCGCGGAGTACCTGTGGGTGTACCGGTACTACCCCAGATTGTCGGGTAGGGGGCCAGGCCTACCGCAGAGCATCAGGTAGGGATACCGGGCCTAGCCTGGAGGGTCAGGTAGGAATGTCTGGTGTACAGAGCACGCCCGTAAGGTCAGCAGGGGTAACCCAGAGAACCAGTAAGGGTTCAGGTACTGCCCTGGAGTACCGGTGGGTGTACCAATACTACCGCAGAGTACCGGTGGGGGTACCGGTACTACCCCAGCATATCGGGTAGGGGTGCCAGGACAACAACGGAGCATCAGGTAGGGATACCGGGCCTAAAACGGAGGGTCAGGTAGGAATGTCTGGTCTATACCGCGTGCCAGTAACGTCAGCAGGTGTACCCCAGTGAACCAGTAAGGGTTCACGTACTACCCCGGAGTACCGCTGGGTGTACCGATACTACCGCAGAGTAACGGTGGGGGTACCGCTAGTACCCCAGAACATCGGGTATGGGTGCCAAGCCTAATGCGGAGCATCAGGTAGGGATAGCGGGTCTAACCTGTGGGGTCCGGTAGGGAGGCCGGGTCTAGTCCAGCGCGCACGACGGGACAGCTGGTGTTCTCTGGCGCATCACTAAGGGTTCCGTTCCAAACCCAGAGTACCGGTGGGGGAACCGGTTCTACCTCGAAACATCGGGTAGGTATACCAGGCCTACCCCGGCGGGTCAGGTAGGAAGGGTGGGCGTAAAGCGGCGCACTCGTAGTGTCAGCAGGTGTACCCCGGCGCACCAGTAAGGGTTCCGGTACAATCCAGGAGTACCGGTGGGTATAGCAAAAGTACCGCGGAGTACCGGTGGGTGTACCGGTACTACCCCAGAATGTCGGATAGGGGGCCAGGCCTACCGCAGAGCATCAGGTAGGGATACCGGGCCTAGCCTGGAGGGTCAGGTAGGAATGTCTAGTCTATACCGCGTGCCCGTAACGTCATCATGTGTACCCCAGCGAACCAGAAAGTGTTCTCGTACTACCTCGGAGTACCGGTGGGTGTACCGATACTACGGCAGAGTAACGGTGGGGGTACCGCTAGTACCCCAGAACATCGGGTATGGGTGCCAAGCCTAATGCGGAGCATCAGGTAGGGATACCGTGTCTAACCTGTGGGGTCCGGTAGGGAGGCCGGGTCTAGTCCAGCGCGCACGAAGGGACAGCTGGTGTTCTCTGGCGCATCACAAAGGGTTCCGTTCCAACCCCAGAGTACCGGTGGGGGAACCGGTTCTACCTCGAAACATCGGGTAGGTATACCAGGCCTACCCCGGAGGGTCAGGTAGGAAGGGTGGGCGTAAAGCGGCGAGCCCATAGGGTCAGCAGGTGTACCCCGGCGCACCAGTAAGGGTTCCGGTACAATCCAGGAGTACCGGTGGGTATAGAAAAATTACCGCGGAGTACCTCTGGGTGTACCGGTACTACCCCAGATTGTCGGGTAGGGGGCCAGGCCTACCGCAGAGCATCAGGTAGGGATACCGGGCCTAGCCTGGAGGGTCAGGTAGGAATGTCTGGTGTACACAGCACGCCCGTAAGGTCAGCAGGGGTAACCCAGCGAACCAGTAAGGGTTCAGGTACTACCCTGGAGTACCGGTGGGTGTACCAATACTACCGCAGAGTAGCGGTGGGGGTACCGGTACTACCCCAGCATATCGGGTAGGGGTGCCAAGCCAACAACGGAGCATCAGGTAGGGATACCGGGCCTAACACGGAGGGTCAGGTAGGAATGTCTGGTCTATACCGCGTGCCCGTAACGTCATCATGTGTACCCAAGCGAACCAGTAAGGGTTCTCGTACTACCCCGGAGTACCGGTGGGTGTACCGATACTACGGCAGAGTAACGGTGGGGGTACCGCTAGTACCCCAGAACATCGGGTATGGGTGCCAAGCCTAATGCGGAGCATCAGGTAGGGATAGCGGGTCTAACCTGTGGGGTCCGGTAGGGAGGCCGGGTCTAGTCCAGCGCGCACGAAGGGACAGCTGGTGTTCTCTGGCGCATCACAAAGGGTTCCGTTCCAACCCCAGAGTACCGGTGGGGGAACCGGTTCTACCTCGAAACATCGGGTAGGTATACTAGGCCTACCCCGGAGGGTCAGGTAGGAAGGGTGGGCGTAAAGCGGCGAGCCCGTAGTGTCAGCAGGTGTACCGCGGCGCACCAGTAAGGGTTCCGGTACAATCCAGGAGTACCGGTGGGTATAGCAAAAGTACCGCGGAGTACCTGTGGGTGTACCGGTACTACCCCAGATTGTCGGGTAGGGGGCCAGGCCTACCGCAGAGCATCAGGTAGGGATACCGGGCCTAGCCTGGAGGGTCAGGTAGGAATGTCTGGTGTACAGAGCACGCCCGTAAGGTCAGCAGGGGTAACCCAGAGAACCAGTAAGGGTTCAGGTACTGCCCTGGAGTACCGGTGGGTGTACCAATACTACCGCAGAGTACCGGTGGGGGTACCGGTACTACCCCAGCATATCGGGTAGGGGTGCCAGGACAACAACGGAGCATCAGGTAGGGATACCGGGCCTAAAACGGAGGGTCAGGTAGGAATGTCTGGTCTATACCGCGTGCCAGTAACGTCAGCAGGTGTACCCCAGTGAACCAGTAAGGGTTCACGTACTACCCCGGAGTACCGCTGGGTGTACCGATACTACCGCAGAGTAACGGTGGGGGTACCGCTAGTACCCCAGAACATCGGGTATGGGTGCCAAGCCTAATGCGGAGCATCAGGTAGGGATAGCGGGTCTAACCTGTGGGGTCCGGTAGGGAGGCCGGGTCTAGTCCAGCGCGCACGACGGGACAGCTGGTGTTCTCTGGCGCATCACTAAGGGTTCCGTTCCAAACCCAGAGTACCGGTGGGGGAACCGGTTCTACCTCGAAACATCGGGTAGGAATACCAGGCCTACCCCGGCGGGTCAGGTAGGAAGGGTGGGCGTAAAGCGGCGCACTCGTAGTGTCAGCAGGTGTACCCCGGCGCACCAGTAAGGGTTCCGGTACAATCCAGGAGTACCGGTGGGGATAGCAAAAGTACCGCGGAGTACCGGTGGGTGTACCGGTACTACCCCAGAATGTCGGATAGGGGGCCAGGCCTACCGCAGAGCATCAGGTAGGGATACCGGGCCTAGCCTGGAGGGTCAGGTAGGAATGTCTAGTCTATACCGCGTGCCCGTAACGTCATCATGTGTACCCCAGCGAACCAGAAAGGGTTCTCGTACTACCTCGGAGTACCGGTGGGTGTACCGATACTACGGCAGAGTAACGGTGGGGGTACCGCTAGTACCCCAGAACATCGGGTATGGGTGCCAAGCCTAATGCGGAGCATCAGGTAGGGATACCGTGTCTAACCTGTGGGGTCCGGTAGGGAGGCCGGGTCTAGTCCAGCGCGCACGAAGGGACAGCTGGTGTTCTCTGGCGCATCACAAAGGGTTCCGTTCCAACCCCAGAGTACCGGTGGGGGAACCGGTTCTACCTCGAAACATCGGGTAGGTATACCAGGCCTACCCCGGAGGGTCAGGTAGGAAGGGTGGGCGTAAAGCGGCGAGCCCATAGGGTCAGCAGGTGTATCCCGGCGCACCAGTAAGGGTTCCGGTACAATCCAGGAGTACCGGTGGGTATAGAAAAATTACCGCGGAGTACCTCTGGGTGTACCGGTACTACCCCAGATTGTCGGGTAGGGGGCCAGGCCTACCGCAGAGCATCAGGTAGGGATACCGGGCCTAGCCTGGAGGGTCAGGTAGGAATGTCTGGTGTACACAGCACGCCCGTAAGGTCAGCAGGGGTAACCCAGCGAACCAGTAAGGGTTCAGGTACTACCCTGGAGTACCGGTGGGTGTACCAATACTACCGCAGAGTAGCGGTGGGGGTACCGGTACTACCCCAGCATATCGGGTAGGGGTGCCAAGCCAACAACGGAGCATCAGGTAGGGATACCGGGCCTAACACGGAGGGTCAGGTAGGAATGTCTGGTCTATACCGCGTGCCCGTAACGTCATCATGTGTACCCAAGCGAACCAGTAAGGGTTCTCGTACTACCCCGGAGTACCGGTGGGTGTACCGATACTACGGCAGAGTAACGGTGGGGGTACCGCTAGTACCCCAGAACATCGGGTATGGGTGCCAAGCCTAATGCGGAGCATCAGGTAGGGATAGCGGGTCTAACCTGTGGGGTCCGGTAGGGAGGCCGGGTCTAGTCCAGCGCGCACGAAGGGGCAGCTGGTGTTCTCTGGCGCATCACAAAGGGTTCCGTTCCAACCCCAGAGTACCGGTGGGGGAACCGGTTCTACCTCGAAACATCGGGTAGGTATACCAGGCCTACCCCGGAGGGTCAGGTAGGAAGGGTGGGCGTAAAGCGGCGAGCCCATAGGGTCAGCAGGTGTACCCCGGCGCACCAGTAAGGGTTCCGGTACAATCCAGGAGTACCGGTGGGTATAGCAAAAGTACCACGGAGTACCTCTGGGTGTACCGGTACTACCCCAGATTGTCGGGTAGGGGGCCAGGCCTACCGCAGAGCATCAGGTAGGGATACCGGGCATAGCCTGGAGGGTCAGGTAGGAATGTCAGGTCTACACAGCACGCCCGTAAGGTCAGCAGGTGTACCCCAGCGAACCAGAAAGGGTTTTCGTACTACCTCGGAGTACCGGTGGGTGTACCGATACTACGGCAGAGTAACGGTGGGGGTACCGCTAGTACCCCAGAACATCGGGTATGGGTGCCAAGCCTAATGCGGAGCATCAGGTAGGGATAGCGGGTCTATCCTGTGGGGTCCGGTAGGGAGGCCGGGTCTAGTCCAGCGCGCACGAAGGGACAGCTGGTGTTCTCTGGCGCATCACAAAGGGTTCCGTTCCAACCCCAGAGTACCGGTGGGGGAACCGGTTCTACCTCGAAACATCGGGTAGGTATACCAGGCCTACCCCGGAGGGTCAGGTAGGAAGGGTGGGCGTAAAGCGGCGAGCCCGTAGTGTCAGCAGGTGTACCGCGGCGCACCAGTAAGGGTTCCGGTACAATCCAGGAGTACCGGTGGGTATAGCAAAAGTACCGCGGAGTACCTGTGGGTGTACCGGTACTACCCCAGATTGTCGGGTAGGGGGCCAGGCCTACCGCAGAGCATCAGGTAGGGATACCGGGCCTAGCCTGGAGGGTCAGGTAGGAATGTCTGGTGTACAGAGCACGCCCGTAAGGTCAGCAGGGGTAACCCAGAGAACCAGTAAGGGTTCAGGTACTGCCCTGGAGTACCGGTGGGTGTACCAATACTACCGCAGAGTACCGGTGGGGGTACCGGTACTACCCCAGCATATCGGGTAGGGGTGCCAGGCCAACAACAGAGCATCAGGTAGGGATACCGGGACTAACACGGAGGGTCAGGAAGAATGTCTGTTCTATACCGCGTGCCTGTAACGTCATCAGGTGTACCCCAGTGAACCAGTAAGGGTTCACGTACTACCCCGGAGTACCGGTGGGTGTACTGATACTACCGCAGTGTAACGGTGGGGGTACCGCTAGTACCCCAGAACATCGGGTATGGGTGCCAAGCCTAATGCGGAGCATCAGGTAGGGATAGCGGGTCTAACCTGTGGGGTCCGGTAGGGAGGCCGGGTCTAGTCCAGCGCGCACGACGGGACAGCTGGTGTTCTCTGGCGCATCACTAAGGGTTCCGTTCCAAACCCAGAGTACCGGTGGGGGAACCGGTTCTACCTCGAAACATCGGGTAGGTATACCAGGCCTACCCCGGCGGGTCAGGTAGGAAGGGTGGGCGTAAAGCGGCGCGCCCGTAGTGTCAGCAGTTGTACCGCGGCGCACCAGTAAGGGTTCCGGTACAATCCAGGAGTACCGGTGGGTATAGAAAAAGTACCGCGGAGTACCTGTGGGTGTACCGGTACTACCCCAGATTGTCGGGTAGGGGGCTAGGCCTACCGCAGAGCATCAGGTAGGGATACCGGGCCTAGCCTGGAGGGTCAGGTAGGAATGTCTGGTCTACACAGCACGCCCGTAAGGTCAGCAGGGGTAACCCAGCGAACCAGTAAGGGTTCAGGTACTACCCTGGAGTACCGGTGGGTGTACCAATACTACCGCAGAGTACCGGTGGGGGTACCGGTACTACCCCAGCATATCGGGTAGGGGTGCCAAGCCAACAACGGAGCATCAGGTAGGGATACCGGGCCTAACACGGAGGGTCAGGTAGGAATGTCTGGTCTATACCGCGTGCCCGTAACGTCATCATGTGTACCCAAGCGAACCAGTAAGGGTTCTCGTACTACCCCGGAGTACCGGTGGGTGTACCGATACTACGGCAGAGTAACGGTGGGGGTACCGCTAGTACCCCAGAACATCGGGTATGGGTGCCAAGCCTAATGCGGAGCATCAGGTAGGGATAGCGGGTCTAACCTGTGGGGTCCGGTAGGGAGGCCGGGTCTAGTCCAGCGCGCACGAAGGGACAGCTGGTGTTCTCTGGCGCATCACAAAGGGTTCCGTTCCAACCCCAGAGTACCGGTGGGGGAACCAGTTCTACCTCGAAACATCGGGTAGGTATACCAGGCCTACCCCGGAGGGTCAGGTAGGAAGGGTGGGCGTAAAGCGGCGAGCCCATAGGGTCAGCAGGTGTACCCCGGCGCACCAGTAAGGGTTCCGGTACAATCCAGGAGTACCGGTGGGTATAGCAAAAGTACCACGGAGTACCTCTGGGTGTACCGGTACTACCCCAGATTGTCGGGTAGGGGGCCAGGCCTACCGCAGAGCATCAGGTAGGGATACCGGGCATAGCCTGGAGGGTCAGGTAGGAATGTCAGGTCTACACAGCACGCCCGTAAGGTCAGCAGGTGTACCCCAGCGAACCAGAAAGGGTTTTCGTACTACCTCGGAGTACCGGTGGGTGTACCGATACTACGGCAGAGTAACGGTGGGGGTACCGCTAGTACCCCAGAACATCGGGTATGGGTGCCAAGCCTAATGCGGAGCATCAGGTAGGGATAGCGGGTCTATCCTGTGGGGTCCGGTAGGGAGGCCGGGTCTAGTCCAGCGCGCACGAAGGGACAGCTGGTGTTCTCTGGCGCATCACAAAGGGTTCCGTTCCAACCCCAGAGTACCGGTGGGGGAACCGGTTCTACCTCGAAACATCGGGTAGGTATACCAGGCCTACCCCGGAGGGTCAGGTAGGAAGGGTGGGCGTAAAGCGGCGAGCCCGTAGTGTCAGCAGGTGTACCGCGGCGCACCAGTAAGGGTTCCGGTACAATCCAGGAGTACCGGTGGGTATAGCAAAAGTACCGCGGAGTACCTGTGGGTGTACCGGTACTACCCCAGATTGTCGGGTAGGGGGCCAGGCCTACCGCAGAGCATCAGGTAGGGATACCGGGCCTAGCCTGGAGGGTCAGGTAGGAATGTCTGGTGTACAGAGCACGCCCGTAAGGTCAGCAGGGGTAACCCAGAGAACCAGTAAGGGTTCAGGTACTGCCCTGGAGTACCGGTGGGTGTACCAATACTACCGCAGAGTACCGGTGGGGGTACCGGTACTACCCCAGCATATCGGGTAGGGGTGCCAGGACAACAACGGAGCATCAGGTAGGGATACCGGGCCTAAAACGGAGGGTCAGGTAGGAATGTCTGGTCTATACCGCGTGCCAGTAACGTCAGCAGGTGTACCCCAGTGAACCAGTAAGGGTTCACGTACTACCCCGGAGTACCGCTGGGTGTACCGATACTACCGCAGAGTAACGGTGGGGGTACCGCTAGTACCCCAGAACATCGGGTATGGGTGCCAAGCCTAATGCGGAGCATCAGGTAGGGATAGCGGGTCTAACCTGTGGGGTCCGGTAGGGAGGCCGGGTCTAGTCCAGCGCGCACGACGGGACAGCTGGTGTTCTCTGGCGCATCACTAAGGGTTCCGTTCCAAACCCAGAGTACCGGTGGGGGAACCGGTTCTACCTCGAAACATCGGGTAGGTATACCAGGCCTACCCCGGCGGGTCAGGTAGGAAGGGTGGGCGTAAAGCGGCGCACTCGTAGTGTCAGCAGGTGTACCCCGGCGCACCAGTAAGGGTTCCGGTACAATCCAGGAGTACCGGTGGGTATAGCAAAAGTACCGCGGAGTACCGGTGGGTGTACCGGTACTACCCCAGAATGTCGGATAGGGGGCCAGGCCTACCGCAGAGCATCAGGTAGGGATACCGGGCCTAGCCTGGAGGGTCAGGTAGGAATGTCTAGTCTATACCGCGTGCCCGTAACGTCATCATGTGTACCCCAGCGAACCAGAAACGGTTCTCGTACTACCTCGGAGTACCGGTGGGTGTACCGATACTACGGCAGAGTAACGGTGGGGGTACCGCTAGTACCCCAGAACATCGGGTATGGGTGCCAAGCCTAATGCGGAGCATCAGGTAGGGATACCGTGTCTAACCTGTGGGGTCCGGTAGGGAGGCCGGGTCTAGTCCAGCGCGCACGAAGGGACAGCTGGTGTTCTCTGGCGCATCACAAAGGGTTCCGTTCCAACCCCAGAGTACCGGTGGGGGAACCGGTTCTACCTCGAAACATCGGGTAGGTATACCAGGCCTACCCCGGAGGGTCAGGTAGGAAGGGTGGGCGTAAAGCGGCGAGCCCATAGGGTCAGCAGGTGTATCCCGGCGCACCAGTAAGGGTTCCGGTACAATCCAGGAGTACCGGTGGGTATAGCAAAATTACCGCGGAGTACCTCTGGGTGTACCGGTACTACCCCAGATTGTCGGGTAGGGGGCCAGGCCTACCGCAGAGCATCAGGTAGGGATACCGGGCCTAGCCTGGAGGGTCAGGTAGGAATGTCTGGTGTACACAGCACGCCCGTAAGGTCAGCAGGGGTAACCCAGCGAACCAGTAAGGGTTCAGGTACTACCCTGGAGTACCGGTGGGTGTACCAATACTACCGCAGAGTAGCGGTGGGGGTACCGGTACTACCCCAGCATATCGGGTAGGGGTGCCAAGCCAACAACGGAGCATCAGGTAGGGATACCGGGCCTAACACGGAGGGTCAGGTAGGAATGTCTGGTCTATACCGCGTGCCCGTAACGTCATCATGTGTACCCAAGCGAACCAGTAAGGGTTCTCGTACTACCTCGGAGTACCGGTGGGTGTACCGATACTACGGCAGAGTAACGGTGGGGGTACCGCTAGTACCCCAGAACATCGGGTATGGGTGCCAAGCCTAATGCGGAGCATCAGGTAGGGATAGCGGGTCTAACCTGTGGGGTCCGGTAGGGAGGCCGGGTCTAGTCCAGCGCGCACGAAGGGACAGCTGGTGTTCTCTGGCGCATCACAAAGGGTTCCGTTCCAACCCCAGAGTACCGGTGGGGGAACCGGTTCTACCTCGAAACATCGGGTAGGTATACCAGGCCTACCCCGGAGGGTCAGGTAGGAAGGGTGGGCGTAAAGCGGCGAGCCCATAGGGTCAGCAGGTGTACCCCGGCGCACCAGTAAGGGTTCCGGTACAATCCAGGAGTACCGGTGGGTATAGCAAAATTACCGCGGAGTACCTGTGGGTGTACCGGTACTACCCCAGATTGTCGGGTAGGGGGCCAGGCCTACCGCAGAGCATCAGGTAGGGATACCGGGCCTAGCCTGGAGGGTCAGGTAGGAATGTCTGGTCTACACAGCACGCCCGTAAGGTCAGCAGGGGTAACCCAGCGAACCAGTAAGGGTTCAGGTACTACCCTGGAGTACCGGTGGGTGTACCAATACTACCGCAGAGTACCGGTGGGGGTACCGGTACTACCCCAGCATATCGGGTAGGGGTGCCAGGCCAACAACAGAGCATCAGGTAGGGATACCGGGACTAACATGGAGGGTCAGGAAGAATGTCTGTTCTATACAGCGTGCCTGTAACGTCATCAGGTGTACCCCAGTGAACCAGTAAGGGTTCACGTACTACCCCGGAGTACCGGTGGGTGTACTGATACTACCGCAGTGTAACGGTGGGGGTACCGCTAGTACCCCAGAACATCGGGTATGGGTGCCAAGCCTAATGCGGAGCATCAGGTAGGGATAGCGGGTCTAACCTGTGGGGTCCGGTAGGGAGGCCAGGTCTAGTCCTGCGCGCACGAAGGGACAGCTGGTGTTCTCTGGCACATCACAAAGGGTTCCATTCCAACCCCAAGGTACCGGTGGGGGAACCGGTTCTACCCCGAAACATCGGGTGGGTATACCAGGCCTACCCTGGCAGGTCAGGTAGGAAGGGTGGGCGTAAAGCGGCGCGGCCGTAGGGCCAGCAGGTGTACCCCGGCGCACCAGTAAGGGTTCCGGTACAATCCAGGAGTACCGGTGGGTATAGCAAAAGTACCACGGAGTACCTGTGGGTGTACCGGTACTACCCCAGATTGTCGGGTAGGGGGCCAGGCCTACCGCAGAGCATCAGGTAGGGATACCGGGCCTAGCCTGGAGGGTCAGGTAGGAATGTCTGGTCTATACCGCGTGCCCGTACGTCATCATGTGTACCCCAGCGAACCAGAAAGGGTTCTCGTACTACCTCGGAGTACCGGTGGGTGTACCGATACTACGGCAGAGTAACGGTGGGGGTACCGCTAGTACCCCAGAACATCGGGTATGGGTGCCAAGCCTAATGCGGAGCATCAGGTAGGGATAGCGGGTCTATCCTGTGGGGTCCGGTAGGGAGGCCGGGTCTAGTCCAGCGCGCACGAAGGGACAGCTGGTGTTCTCTGGCGCATCACAAAGGGTTCCGTTCCAACCCCAGAGTACCGGTGGGGGAACCGGTTCTACCTCGAAACATCGGGTAGGTATACCAGGCCTACCCCGGAGGGTCAGGTAGGAAGGGTGGGCGTAAAGCGGCGAGCCCGTAGTGTCAGCAGGTGTACCGCGGCGCACCAGTAAGGGTTCCGGTACAATCCAGGAGTACCGGTGGGTATAGCAAAAGTACCGCGGAGTACCTGTGGGTGTACCGGTACTACCCCAGATTGTCGGGTAGGGGGCCAGGCCTACCGCAGAGCATCAGGTAGGGATACCGGGCCTAGCCTGGAGGGTCAGGTAGGAATGTCTGGTGTACAGAGCACGCCCGTAAGGTCAGCAGGGGTAACCCAGAGAACCAGTAAGGGTTCAGGTACTGCCCTGGAGTACCGGTGGGTGTACCAATACTACCGCAGAGTACCGGTGGGGGTACCGGTACTACCCCAGCATATCGGGTAGGGGTGCCAGGACAACAACGGAGCATCAGGTAGGGATACCGGGCCTAAAACGGAGGGTCAGGTAGGAATGTCTGGTCTATACCGCGTGCCAGTAACGTCAGCAGGTGTACCCCAGTGAACCAGTAAGGGTTCACGTACTACCCCGGAGTACCGCTGGGTGTACCGATACTACCGCAGAGTAACGGTGGGGGTACCGCTAGTACCCCAGAACATCGGGTATGGGTGCCAAGCCTAATGCGGAGCATCAGGTAGGGATAGCGGGTCTAACCTGTGGGGTCCGGTAGGGAGGCCGGGTCTAGTCCAGCGCGCACGACGGGACAGCTGGTGTTCTCTGGCGCATCACTAAGGGTTCCGTTCCAAACCCAGAGTACCGGTGGGGGAACCGGTTCTACCTCGAAACATCGGGTAGGTATACCAGGCCTACTCCGGCGGGTCAGGTAGGAAGGGTGGGCGTAAAGCGGCGCACTCGTAGTGTCAGCAGGTGTACCCCGGCGCACCAGTAAGGGTTCCGGTACAATCCAGGAGTACCGGTGGGTATAGCAAAAGTACCGCGGAGTACCGGTGGGTGTACCGGTACTACCCCAGAATGTCGGATAGGGGGCCAGGCCTACCGCAGAGCATCAGGTAGGGATACCGGGCCTAGCCTGGAGGGTCAGGTAGGAATGTCTAGTCTATACCGCGTGCCCGTAACGTCATCATGTGTACCCCAGCGAACCAGAAAGGGTTCTCGTACTACCTCGGAGTACCGGTGGGTGTACCGATACTACGGCAGAGTAACGGTGGGGGTACCGCTAGTACCCCAGAACATCGGGTATGGGTGCCAAGCCTAATGCGGAGCATCAGGTAGGGATACCGTGTCTAACCTGTGGGGTCCGGTAGGGAGGCCGGGTCTAGTCCAGCGCGCACGAAGGGACAGCTGGTGTTCTCTGGCGCATCACAAAGGGTTCCGTTCCAACCCCAGAGTACCGGTGGGGGAACCGGTTCTACCTCGAAACATCGGGTAGGTATACTAGGCCTACCACGGAGGGTCAGGTAGGAAGGGTGGGCGTAAAGCGGCGAGCCCATAGGGTCAGCAGGTGTATCCCGGCGCACCAGTAAGGGTTCCGGTACAATCCAGGAGTACCGGTGGGTATAGAAAAATTACCGCGGAGTACCTCTGGGTGTACCGGTACTACCCCAGATTGTCGGGTAGGGGGCCAGGCCTACCGCAGAGCATCAGGTAGGGATACCGGGCCTAGCCTGGAGGGTCAGGTAGGAATGTCTGGTGTACACAGCACGCCCGTAAGGTCAGCAGGGGTAACCCAGAGAACCAGTAAGGGTTCAGGTACTACCCTGGAGTACCGGTGGGTGTACCAATACTACCGCAGAGTAGCGGTGGGGGTACCGGTACTACCCCAGCATATCGGGTAGGGGTGCCAAGCCAACAACGGAGCATCAGGTAGGGATACCGGGCCTAACACGGAGGGTCAGGTAGGAATGTCTGGTCTATACCGCGTGCCCGTAACGTCATCATGTGTACCCAAGCGAACCAGTAAGGGTTCTCGTACTACCTCGGAGTACCGGTGGGTGTACCGATACTACGGCAGAGTAACGGTGGGGGTACCGCTAGTACCCCAGAACATCGGGTATGGGTGCCAAGCCTAATGCGGAGCATCAGGTAGGGATAGCGGGTCTAACCTGTGGGGTCCGGTAGGGAGGCCGGGTCTAGTCCAGCGCGCACGAAGGGACAGCTGGTGTTCTCTGGCGCATCACAAAGGGTTCCGTTCCAACCCCAGAGTACCGGTGGGGGAACCGGTTCTACCTCGAAACATCGGGTAGGTATACCAGGCCTACCCCGGAGGGTCAGGTAGGAAGGGTGGGCGTAAAGCGGCGAGCCCATAGGGTCAGCAGGTGTACCCCGGCGCACCAGTAAGGGTTCCGGTACAATCCAGGAGTACCGGTGGGTATAGCAAAATTACCGCGGAGTACCTCTGGGTGTACCGGTACTACCCCAGATTGTCGGGTAGGGGGCCAGGCCTACCGCAGAGCATCAGGTAAGGATACCGGGCCTAGCCTGGAGGGTCAGGTAGGAATGTCTGTTCTACACAGCACGCCCGTAAGGTCAGCAGGGGTAACCCAGCGAACCAGTAAGGGTTCAGGTACTACCCTGGAGTACCGGTGGGTGTACCAATACTACCGCAGAGTACCTGTGGGTGTACCGGTACTACCCCAGATTGTCGGGTAGGGGGCCAGGCCTACCGCAGAGCATCAGGTAGGGATACCGGGCCTAGCCTGGAGGGTCAGGTAGGAATGTCTGGTCTATACCGCGTGCCCGTACGTCATCATGTGTACCCCAGCGAACCAGAAAGGGTTCTCGTACTACCTCGGAGTACCGGTGGGTGTACCGATACTACGGCAGAGTAACGGTGGGGGTACCGCTAGTACCCCAGAACATCGGGTATGGGTGCCAAGCCTAATGCGGAGCATCAGGTAGGGATAGCGGGTCTATCCTGAGGGGTCCGGTAGGGAGGCCGGGTCTAGTCCAGCGCGCACGAAGGGACAGCTGGTGTTCTCTGGCGCATCACAAAGGGTTCCGTTCCAACCCCAGAGTACCGGTGGGGGAACCGGTTCTACCTCGAAACATCGGGTAGGTATACCAGGCCTACCCCGGAGGGTCAGGTAGGAAGGGTGGGCGTAAAGCGGCGAGCCCGTAGTGTCAGCAGGTGTACCGCGGCGCACCAGTAAGGGTTCCGGTACAATCCAGGAGTACCGGTGGGTATAGCAAAAGTACCGCGGAGTACCTGTGGGTGTACCGGTACTACCCCAGATTGTCGGGTAGGGGGCCAGGCCTACCGCAGAGCATCAGGTAGGGATACCGGGCCTAGCCTGGAGGGTCAGGTAGGAATGTCTGGTGTACAGAGCACGCCCGTAAGGTCAGCAGGGGTAACCCAGAGAACCAGTAAGGGTTCAGGTACTGCCCTGGAGTACCGGTGGGTGTACCAATACTACCGCAGAGTACCGGTGGGGGTACCGGTACTACCCCAGCATATCGGGTAGGGGTGCCAGGACAACAACGGAGCATCAGGTAGGGATACCGGGCCTAAAACGGAGGGTCAGGTAGGAATGTCTGGTCTATACCGCGTGCCAGTAACGTCAGCAGGTGTACCCCAGTGAACCAGTAAGGGTTCACGTACTACCCCGGAGTACCGCTGGGTGTACCGATACTACCGCAGAGTAACGGTGGGGGTACCGCTACTACCCCAGAACATCGGGTATGGGTGCCAAGCCTAATGCGGAGCATCAGGTAGGGATAGCGGGTCTAACCTGTGGGGTCCGGTAGGGAGGCCGGGTCTAGTCCAGCGCGCACGACGGGACAGCTGGTGTTCTCTGGCGCATCACTAAGGGTTCCGTTCCAAACCCAGAGTACCGGTGGGGGAACCGGTTCTACCTCGAAACATCGGGTAGGTATACCAGGCCTACCCCGGCGGGTCAGGTAGGAAGGGTGGGCGTAAAGCGGCGCACCCGTAGTGTCAGCAGGTGTACCCCGGCGCACCAGTAAGGGTTCCGGTACAATCCAGGAGTACCGGTGGGTATAGCAAAAGTACCGCGGAGTACCGGTGGGTGTACCGGTACTACCCCAGAATGTCGGATAGGGGGCCAGGCCTACCGCAGAGCATCAGGTAGGGATACCGGGCCTAGCCTGGAGGGTCAGGTAGGAATGTCTAGTCTATACCGCGTGCCCGTAACGTCATCATGTGTACCCCAGCGAACCAGAAAGGGTTCTCGTACTACCTCGGAGTACCGGTGGGTGTACCGATACTACGGCAGAGTAACGGTGGGGGTACCGCTAGTACCCCAGAACATCGGGTATGGGTGCCAAGCCTAATGCGGAGCATCAGGTAGGGATACCGGGTCTAACCTGTGGGGTCCGGTAGGGAGGCCGGGTCTAGTCCAGCGCGCACGAAGGGACAGCTGGTGTTCTCTGGCGCATCACAAAGGGTTCCGTTCCAACCCCAGAGTACCGGTGGGGGAACCGGTTCTACCTCGAAACATCGGGTAGGTATACTAGGCCTACCCCGGAGGGTCAGGTAGGAAGGGTGGGCGTAAAGCGGCGAGCCCATAGGGTCAGCAGGTGTATCCCGGCGCACCAGTAAGGGTTCCGGTACAATCCAGGAGTACCGGTGGGTATAGAAAAATTACCGCGGAGTACCTCTGGGTGTACCGGTACTACCCCAGATTGTCGGGTAGGGGGCCAGGCCTACCGCAGAGCATCAGGTAGGGATACCGGGCCTAGCCTGGAGGGTCAGGTAGGAATGTCTGGTGTACACAGCACGCCCGTAAGGTCAGCAGGGGTAACCCAGCGAACCAGTAAGGGTTCAGGTACTACCCTGGAGTACCGGTGGGTGTACCAATACTACCGCAGAGTAGCGGTGGGGGTACCGGTACTACCCCAGCATATCGGGTAGGGGTGCCAAGCCAACAACGGAGCATCAGGTAGGGATACCGGGCCTAACACGGAGGGTCAGGTAGGAATGTCTGTTCTATACCGCGTGCCCGTAACGTCATCATGTGTACCCCAGCGAACCTGTAAGGGTTCTCGTACTACCCCGGAGTACCGGTGGGTGTACCGATACTACCGCAGAGTAACGGTGGGGGTACCGCTAGTACCCCAGAACATCGGGTATGGGTGCCAAGCCTAATGCAGAGCATCAGGTAGGGATAGCGGGTCTAACCTGTGGGGTCCGGTAGGGAGGCCAGGTCTAGTCCTGCGCGCACGAAGGGACAGCTGGTGTTCTCTGGCACATCACAATGGGTTCCGTTCCAACCCCAAGGTACCGGTGGGGGAACCGGTTCTACCTCGAAACATCGGGTAGGTATACCAGGCCTACCCTGGCAGGTCAGGTAGGAAGGGTGGGCGTAAAGCGGCGCGCCAGTAGGGCCAGCAGGTGTACCCCGGCGCACCAGTAAGGGTTCCGGTACAATCCAGGAGTACCGGTGGGTATAGCAAAAGTACCACGGAGTACCTGTGGGTGTACCGGTACTACCCCAGATTGTCGGGTAGGGGGCCAGGCCTACCGCAGAGCATCAGGTAGGGATACCGGGCCTAGCCTGGAGGGTCAGGTAGGAATGTCTGGTCTACACAGCACGCCCGTAAGGTCAGCAGGTGTACCCCAGCGAACCAGTAAGTGTTCAGGTACTGCCCTGGAGTACCGGTGGGTGTACCAATACTATCGCAGAGTACCGGTGGGGGTTGCGGTACTACCCCAGCATATCGGGTAGGGGTGCCAGGCCAACAACGGAGCATCAGGTAGGGATACCGGGCCTAGCCTGGAGGGTCAGGTAGGAATGTCTGGTCTACACCACGTGCCAGTAACGTGAGCAGGTGTACCCCAGTGAACCAGTAAGGGTTCACGTACTACCCCGGAGTACCGGTGGGTGTACCGATACTACCGCAGAGTAACGGTGGGGGTACCGCTACTACCCCAGAACATCGGGTATGGGTGCCAAGCCTAATGCGGAGCATCAGGTAGGGATAGCGGGTCTAACCTGTGGGGTCCGGTAGGGAGGCCGGGTCTAGTCCAGCGCGCATGAAGGGACAGCTGGTGTTCTCTGGCGCATCACAAAGGGTTCCGTTCCAAGCCCAGAGTACCGGTGGGGGAACCGGTTCTACCTCGAAACATCGGGTAGGTATACCAGGCCTACCCCGGCGGGTCAGGTAGGAAGGGTGGGCGTAAAGCGGCGCGCCCGTAGTGACAGCAGGTGTACCCCGGCGCACCAGTAAGGGTTCCGGTACAATCCAGGAGTACCGGTGGGTATAGCAAAACTACCGCGGAATACCGGTGGATGTACCGGTACTACCCCAGATTGTCGGGTAGTGGGCCAGGCTTACCGCAGAGCATCAGGTAGGGATAGTGGGCCTAGCCTGGAGGGTCAGGTAGGAATGTCTGGTCTACACAGCACGCCCGTAAGGTCAGCAGGGGTAACCCAGCGAACCAGTAAGGGTTCAGGTACTACCCTGGAGTACCGGTGGGTGTACCAATACTACCGCAGAGTAGCGGTGGGGGTACCGGTACTACCCCAGCATATCGGGTAGGGGTGCCAGGCCAACAACAGAGCATCAGGTAGGGATACCGGGACTAACACGGAGGGTCAGGAAGAATGTCTGTTCTATACCGCGTGCCTGTAACGTCATCAGGTGTACCCCAGTGAACCAGTAAGGGTTCACGTACTACCCCGGAGTACCGGTGGGTGTACTGATACTACCGCAGTGTAACGGTGGGGGTACCGCTAGTACCCCAGAACATCGGGTATGGGTGCCAAGCCTAATGCGGAGCATCAGGTAGGGATAGCGGGTCTAACCTGTGGGGTCCGGTAGGGAGGCCGGGTCTAGTCCAGCGCGCACGAAGGGACAGCTGGTGTTCTCTGGCGCATCACTAAGGGTTCCGTTCCAAACCCAGAGTACCGGTGGGGGAACCGGTTCTACCTCGAAACATCGGGTAGGTATACCAGGCCTAACCCGGCGGGTCAGGTAGGAAGGGTGGGCGTAAAGCGGCGCGCCCGTAGTGTCAGCAGGTGTACCCCGGCGCACCAGTAAGGGTTCCGGTACAATCCAGGAGTACCGGTGGGTATAGCAAAAGTACCGCGGAGTACCTGTGGGTGTACCGGTACTACCCCAGATTGTCGGGTAGGGGGCCAGGCCTACCGCAGAGCATCAGGTAGGGATACCGGGCCTAGCCTGGAGGGTCAGGTAGGAATGTCTGGTCTATACCGCGTGCCCGTAACGTCATCATGTGTACCCCAGCGAACCAGAAAGGGTTCTCGTACTACCTCGGAGTACCGGTGGGTGTACCGATACTACGGCAGAGTAACGGTGGGGGTACCGCTAGTACCCCAGAACATCGGGTATGGGTGCCAAGCCTAATGCGGAACATCAGGTAGGGATAGCGGGTCTAACCTGTGGGGTCCGGTAGGGAGGCCGGGTCTAGTCCAGCGCGCACGAAGGGACAGCTGGTGTTCTCTGGCGCATCACAAAGGGTTCCGTTCCAACCCCAGAGTACCGGTGGGGGAACCGGTTCTACCTCGAAACATCGGGTAGGTATACCAGGCCTACCCCGGAGGGTCAGGTAGGAAGGGTGGGCGTAAAGCGGCGCGCCCGTAGGGTCAGCAGGTGTACCCCGGCGCACCACTAAGGGTTCCGGTACAATCCAGGAGTACCGGTGGGTATAGCAAAATTACCACGGAGTACCTCTGGGTGTACCGGTACTACCCCAGATTGTCGGGTAGGGGGCCAGGCCTACCGCAGAGCATCAGGTAGGGATACCGGGCCTAGCCTGGAGGGTCAGGTAGGAATGTCTGGTCTACACAGCATGCCCGTAAGGTCAGCAGGGGTACCCCAGCGAACCAGTAAGGGTTCAGGTACTACCCTGGAGTACCGGTGGGTGTACCAATACTACCGCAGAGTACCGGTGGGGGTACCGGTACTACCCCAGCATATCGGGTAGGGGTGCCAAGCCAACAACGGAGCATCAGGTAGGGATACCGGGCCTAACACGGAGGGTCAGGTAGGAATGTCTGTTCTATACCGCGTGCCCGTAACGTCATCATGTGTACCCCAGCGAACCTGTAAGGGTTCTCGTACTACCCCGGAGTACCGGTGGGTGTACCGATACTACCGCAGAGTAACGGTGGGGGTACCGCTAGTACCCCAGAACATCGGGTATGGGTGCCAAGCCTAATGCGGAGCATCAGGTAGGGATAGCGGGTCTAACCTGTGGGGTCCGGTAGGGAGGCCAGGTCTAGTCCTGCGCGCACGAAGGGACAGCTGGTGTTCTCTGGCACATCACAATGGGTTCCGTTCCAACCCCAAGGTACCGGTGGGGGAACCGGTTCTACCTCGAAACATCGGGTAGGTATACCAGGCCTACCCTGGCAGGTCAGGTAGGAAGGGTGGGCGTAAAGCGGCGCGCCAGTAGGGCCAGCAGGTGTACCCCGGCGCACCAGTAAGGGTTCCGGTACAATCCAGGAGTACCGGTGGGTATAGCAAAAGTACCACGGAGTACCTGTGGGTGTACCGGTACTACCCCAGATTGTCGGGTAGGGGGCCAGGCCTACCGCAGAGCATCAGGTAGGGATACCGGGCATAGCCTGGAGGGTCAGGTAGGAATGTCTGGTCTACACAGCACGCCCGTAAGGTCAGCAGGTGTACCCCAGCGAACCAGTAAGTGTTCAGGTACTGCCCTGGAGTACCGGTGGGTGTACCAATACTATCGCAGAGTACCGGTGGGGGTTGCGGTACTACCCCAGCATATCGGGTAGGGGTGCCAGGCCAACAACGGAGCATCAGGTAGGGATACCGGGCCTAGCCTGGAGGGTCAGGTAGGAATGTCTGGTCTACACCACGTGCCAGTAACGTGAGCAGGTGTACCCCAGTGAACCAGTAAGGGTTCACGTACTACCCCGGAGTACCGGTGGGTGTACCGATACTACCGCAGAGTAACGGTGGGGGTACCGCTACTACCCCAGAACATCGGGTATGGGTGCCAAGCCTAATGCGGAGCATCAGGTAGGGATAGCGGGTCTAACCTGTGGGGTCCGGTAGGGAGGCCGGGTCTAGTCCAGCGCGCATGAAGGGACAGCTGGTGTTCTCTGGCGCATCACAAAGGGTTCCGTTCCAACCCCAGAGTACCGGTGGGGGAACCGGTTCTACCTCGAAACATCGGGTAGGTATACCAGGCCTACCCCGGCGGGTCAGGTAGGAAGGGTGGGCGTAAAGCGGCGCGCCCGTAGTGACAGCAGGTGTACCCCGGCGCACCAGTAAGGGTTCCGGTACAATCCAGGAGTACCGGTGGGTATAGCAAAACTACCGCGGAATACCGGTGGATGTACCGGTACTACCCCAGATTGTCGGGTAGTGGGCCAGGCTTACCGCAGAGCATCAGGTAGGGATAGTGGGCCTAGCCTGGAGGGTCAGGTAGGAATGTCTGGTCTACACAGCACGCCCGTAAGGTCAGCAGGGGTAACCCAGCGAACCAGTAAGGGTTCAGGTACTACCCTGGAGTACCGGTGGGTGTACCAATACTACCGCAGAGTACCGGTGGGGGTACCGGTACTACCCCAGCATATCGGGTAGGGGTGCCAGGCCAACAACAGAGCATCAGGTAGGGATACCGGGACTAACACGGAGGGTCAGGAAGAATGTCTGTTCTATACCGCGTGCCTGTAACGTCATCAGGTGTACCCCAGTGAACCAGTAAGGGTTCACGTACTACCCCGGAGTACCGCTGGGTGTACCGATACTACCGCAGAGTAACGGTGGGGGTACCGCTAGTACCCCAGAACATCGGGTATGGGTGCCAAGCCTAATGCGGAGCATCAGGTAGGGATAGCGGGTCTAACCTGTGGGGTCCGGTAGGGAGGCCGGGTCTAGTCCAGCGCGCACGACGGGACAGCTGGTGTTCTCTGGCGCATCACTAAGGGTTCCGTTCCAAACCCAGAGTACCGGTGGGGGAACCGGTTCTACCTCGAAACATCGGGTAGGTATACCAGGCCTACCCCGGCGGGTCAGGTAGGAAGGGTGGGCGTAAAGCGGCGCGCCCGTAGTGTCAGCAGGTGTACCCCGGCGCACCAGTAAGGGTTCCGGTACAATCCAGGAGTACCGGTGGGTATAGCAAAAGTACCGCGGAGTACCTCTGGGTGTACCGGTACTACCCCAGATTTTCGGGTAGGGGGCCAGGCCTACCGCAGAGCATCAGGTAGGGATACCGGGCCTAACACGGAGGGTCAGGTAGGAATGTCTGGTCTATACCGCGTGCCCGTAACGTCATCATGTGTACCCCAGCGAACCAGTAAGGGTTCTCGTACTACCCCGGAGTACCGGTGGGTGTACCGATACTACTGCAGAGTAACGGTGGGGGTACCGCTAGTACCCCAGAACATCGGGTATGGGTGCCAAGCCTAATGCGGAGCATCAGGTAGGGATAGCGGGTCTAACCTGTGGGGTCCGGTAGGGAGGCCGGGTCTAGTCCTGCGCGCACGAAGGGACGGCTGGTGTTCTCTGGCACATCACAAAGGGTTCCGTTCCAACCCCAAGGTACCCGTGGGGGAACCGGTTCTACCTCGAAACATCGGGTGGGTATACCAGGCCTACCCTGGCAGGTCAGGTAGGAAGGGTGGGCGTAAAGCGGCGCGCCCGTAGTGACAGCAGGTGTACCCCGGCGCACCAGTAAGGGTTCCGGTACAATCCAGGAGTACCGGTGGGTATAGCAAAACTACCGCGGAATACCGGTGGATGTACCGGTACTACCCCAGATTGTCGGGTAGTGGGCCAGGCCTACCGCAGAGCATCAGGTAGGGATAGTGGGCCTAGCCTGGAGGGTCAGGTAGGAATGTCTGGTCTACACAGCACGCCCGTAAGGTCAGCAGGGGTAACCCAGCGAACCAGTAAGGGTTCAGGTACTACCCTGGAGTACCGGTGGGTGTACCAATACTACCGCAGAGTACCGGTGGGGGTACCGGTACTACCCCAGCATATCGGGTAGGGGTGCCAGGCCAACAACAGAGCATCAGGTAGGGATACCGGGACTAACACGGAGGGTCAGGAAGAATGTCTGTTCTATACCGCGTGCCTGTAACGTCATCAGGTGTACCCCAGTGAACCAGTAAGGGTTCACGTACTACCCCGGAGTACCGCTGGGTGTACCGATACTACCGCAGAGTAACGGTGGGGGTACCGCTAGTACCCCAGAACATCGGGTATGGGTGCCAAGCCTAATGCGGAGCATCAGGTAGGGATAGCGGGTCTAACCTGTGGGGTCCGGTAGGGAGGCCGGGTCTAGTCCAGCGCGCACGACGGGACAGCTGGTGTTCTCTGGCGCATCACTAAGGGTTCCGTTCCAAACCCAGAGTACCGGTGGGGGAACCGGTTCTACCTCGAAACATCGGGTAGGTATACCAGGCCTACCCCGGCGGGTCAGGTAGGAAGGGTGGGCGTAAAGCGGCGCGCCCGTAGTGTCAGCAGGTGTACCCCGGCGCACCAGTAAGGGTTCCGGTACAATCCAGGAGTACCGGTGGGTATAGCAAAAGTACCGCGGAGTACCTGTGGGTGTACCGGTACTACCCCAGATTTTCGGGTAGGGGGCCAGGCCTACCGCAGAGCATCAGGTAGGGATACCGGGCCTAACACGGAGGGTCAGGTAGGAATGTCTGGTCTATACCGCGTGCCCGTAACGTCATCATGTGTACCCCAGCGAACCAGTAAGGGTTCTCGTACTACCCCGGAGTACCGGTGGGTGTACCGATACTACTGCAGAGTAACGGTGGGGGTACCGCTAGTACCCCAGAACATCGGGTATGGGTGCCAAGCCTAATGCGGAGCATCAGGTAGGGATAGCGGGTCTAACCTGTGGGGTCCGGTAGGGAGGCCGGGTCTAGTCCTGCGCGCACGAAGGGACGGCTGGTGTTCTCTGGCACATCACAAAGGGTTCCGTTCCAACCCCAAGGTACCCGTGGGGGAACCGGTTCTACCTCGAAACATCGGGTGGGTATACCAGGCCTACCCTGGCAGGTCAGGTAGGAAGGGTGGGCGTAAAGCGGCGAGCCCGTAGGGCCAGCAGGTGTACCCCGGCGCACCAGTAAGGGTTCCGGTACAATCCAGGAGTACCGGTGGGTATAGCAAAAGTACCACGGAGTACCTGTGGGTGTACCGGTACTACCCCAGATTGTCGGGTAGGGGGCCAGGCCTACCGCAGAGCATCAGGTAGGGATACTGGGCATAGCCTGGAGGGTCAGGTAGGAATGTCTGGTCTACACAGCACGCCCGTAAGGTCAGCAGGTGTACCCCAGCGAACCAGTAAGTGTTCAGGTACTGCCCTGGAGTACCGGTGGGTGTACCAATACTACCGCAGAGTACCGGTGGGGGTACCGGTACTACCCCAGCATATCGGGTAGGGGTGCCAGGCCAACAACGGAGCATCAGGTAGGGATACCGGGCCTAAAACGGAAGGTCAGGTAGTAATGTCTGGTCTACACCACTTTGCCAGTAACGTCATCAGGTGTACCCCGGCGCACCAGTAAGGGTTCCGGTACAATCCAGGAGTACCGGTGGGTATAGCAAAAGTACCGCGGAGTACCTGTGGGTGTACCGGTACTACCCCAGATTTTCGGGTAGGGGGCCAGGCCTACCGCAGAGCATCAGGTAGGGATACCGGGCCTAGCCTGGAGGGTCAGGTAGGAATGTCTGGTCTATACCGCGTGCCCGTAACGTCATAATGTGTACCCCAGCGAACCAGAAAGGGTTCTCGTACTACCTCGGAGTACCGGTGGGTGTACCGATACTACGGCAGAGTAACGGTGGGGGTACCGCTAGTACCCCAGAACATCGGGTATGGGTGCCAAGCCTAATGCGGAGCATCAAGTAGGGATAGCGGGTCTAACCTGTGGGGTCCGGTAGGGAGGCCGGGTCTAGTCCAGCGCGCACCAAGGGACAGCTGGTGTTCTCTGGCGCATCACAAAGGGTTCCGTTCCAACCCCAGAGTACCGGTGGGGGAACCGGTTCTACCTTGAAACATCGGGTAGGTATACCAGGCCTACCCCGGAGGGTCAGGTAGGAAGGGTGGGCGTAAAGCGGCGCGCCCGTAGGGTCAGCAGGTGTACCCCGGCGCACCAGTAAGGGTTCCGGTACAATCCAGGAGTACCGGTGGGTATAGCAAAATTACCGCGGAGTACCTCTGGGTGTACCGGTACTACCCCAGATTGTCGGGTAGGGGGCCAGGCCTAACGCAGAGCATCAGGTAGGGATACCGGGCCTAGCCTGGAGGGTCAGGTAGGAATGTCTGGTCTACACAGCACGCCCGTAAGGTCAGCAGGGGTAACCCAGCGAACCAGTAAGGGTTCAGGTACTACCCTGGAGTACCGGTGGGTGTACCAATACTACCGCAGAGTACCGGTGGGGGTACCGGTACTACCCCAGCATATCGGGTAGGGGTGCCAAGCCAACAACGGAGCATCAGGTAGGGATACCAGGCCTAACACGGAGGGTCAGGTAGGAATGTCTGGTCTATACCGCGTGCCCGTAACGTCATCATGTGTACCCCAGCGAACCAGTAAGGGTTCTCGTACTACCCCGGAGTACCGGTGGGTGTACCGATACTACTGCAGAGTAACGGTGGGGGTACCGCTAGTACCCCAGAACATCGGGTATGGGTGCCAAGCCTAATGCGGAGCATCAGGTAGGGATACCGGGTCTAACCTGTGGGGTCCGGTAGGGAGGCCGGGTCTAGTCCTGCGCGCACGAAGGGACAGCTGGTGTTCTCTGGCACATCACAAAGGGTTCCGTTCCAACCCCAAGGTACCCGTGGGGGAACCGGTTCTACCTCGAAACATCGGGTGGGTATACCAGGCCTACCCTGGCAGGTCAGGTAGGAAGGGTGGGCGTAAAGCGGCGAGCCCGTAGGGCCAGCAGGTGTACCCCGGCACACCAGTAAGGGTTCCGGTACAATCCAGGAGTACCGGTGGGTATAGCAAAAGTACCACGGAGTACCTGTGGGTGTACCGGTACTACCCCAGATTGTCGGGTAGGGGGCCAGGCCTACCGCAGAGCATCAGGTAGGGATACCGGGCATAGCCTGGAGGGTCAGGTAGGAATGTCTGGTCTACACAGCACGCCCGTAACGTCAGCAGGTGTACCCCAGCGAACCAGTAAGTGTTCAGGTACTGCCCTGGAGTACCGGTGGGTGTACCAATACTACCGCAGAGTACCGGTGGGGGTTGCGGTACTACCCCAGCATATCGGGTAGGGGTGCCAGGCCAACAACGGAGCATCAGGTAGGGATACCGGGCCTAGCCTGGAGGGTCAGGTAGGAATGTCTGGTCTACACCACGTGCCAGTAACGTGAGCAGGTGTACCCCAGCGAACCAGAAAGGGTTCTCGTACTACCTCGGAGTACCGGTGGGTGTACCGATACTACGGCAGAGTAACGGTGGGGGTACCGCTAGTACCCCAGAACATCGGGTATGGGTGCCAAGCCTAATGCGGAGCATCAGGTAGGGATAGCGGGTCTAACCTGTGGGGTCCGGTAGGGAGGCCGGGTCTAGTCCAGCGCGCACGAAGGGACAGCTGGTGTTCTCTGGCGCATCACAAAGGGTTCCGTTCCAACCCCAGAGTACCGGTGGGGGAACCGGTTCTACCTCGAAACATCGAGTAGGTATACCAGGCCTACCCCGGAGGGTCAGGTAGGAAGGGTGGGCGTAAAGCGGCGAACCCATAGGGTCAGCAGGTGTACCCCGGCGCACCAGTAAGGGTTCCGGTACAATCCAGGAGTACCGGTGGGTATAGCAAAATTACCGCGGAGTACCTCTGGGTGTACCGGTACTACCCCAGATTGTCGGGTAGGGGGCCAGGCCTACCGCAGAGCATCAGGTAGGGATACCGGGCCTAGCCTGGAGGGTCAGGTAGGAATGTCTGGTCTACACAGCACGCCCGTAAGGTCAGCAGGTGTACCCCAGCGAACCAGTAAGTGTTCAGGTACTGCCCTGGAGTACCGGTGGGTGTACCAATACTACCGCAGAGTACCGGTGGGGGTACCGGTACTACCCCAGCATATCGGGTAGGGGTGCCAAGCCAACAACGGAGCATCAGGTAGGGATACCGGGCCTAACACGGAGGGTCAGCTAGAAATGTCTGGTCTATACCGCGTGCCCGTAACGTCATCATGTGTACCCCAGCGAACCACTAAGGGTTCTCGTACTACCCCGGAGTACCGGTGGGTGTACCGATACTACCGCAGAGTAACGGTGGGCGTACCGCTAGTACCCCAGAACATCGGGTATGGGTGCCAAGCCTAATGCGGAGCATCAGGTAGGGATAGCGGGTCTAACCTGTGGGGTCCGGTAGGGAGGCCAGGTCTAGTCCTGCGCGCACGAAGGGACAGCTGGTGTTCTCTGGCACATCACAAAGGGTTCCGTTCCAACCCCAAGGTACCGGTGGGGGAACCGGTTCTACCTCGAAACATCGGGTGGGTATACCAGGCCTACCCTGGCAGGTCAGGTAGGAAGGGTGGGCGTAAAGCGGCACGCCCGTAGGGCCAGCAGGTGTACCCCGGCGCACCAGTAAGGGTTCCGGTACAATCCAGGAGTACCGGTGGGTATAGCAAAAGTACCACGGAGTACCTGTGGGTGTACCGGTACTACCCCAGATTGTCGGGTAGGGGGCCAGGCCTACCGCAGAGCATCAGGTAGGGATACCGGGCATAGCCTGGAGGGTCAGGTAGGAATGTCTGGTCTACACAGCACGCCCGTAAGGTCAGCAGGTGTACCCCAGCGAACCAGTAAGTGTTCAGGTACTGCCCTGGAGTACCGGTGGGTGTACCAATACTACCGCAGAGTACCGGTGGGGGTACCGGTACTACCCCAGCATATCGGGTAGGGGTGCCAGGCCAACAACAGAGCATCAGGTAGGGATACCGGGACTAACACGGAGGGTCAGGTAGGAATGTCTGGTCTACACCACGTGCCAGTAACGTGAGCAGGTGTACCCCAGTGAACAAGTAAGGGTTCACGTACTACCCCGGAGTACCGGTGGGTGTACCGATACTACCGCAGAGTAACGGTGGGGGTACCGCTAGTACCCCAGAACATCGGGTATGGGTGCCAAGCCTAATGCGGAGCATCAGGTAGGGATAGCGGGTCTAACCTGTGGGGTCCGGTAGGGAGGCCGGGTCTAGTCCAGCGCGCATGAAGGGACAGCTGGTGTTCTCTGGCGCATCACAAAGGGTTCCGTTCCAACCCCAGAGTACCGGTGGGGGAACCGGTTCTACCTCGAAACATCGGGTAGGTATACCAGGCCTACCCCGGCGGGTCAGGTAGGAAGGGTGGGCGTAAAGCGGCGCGCCCGTAGTGTCAGCAGGTGTACCCCGGCGCACCAGTAAGGGTTCCGGTACAATCCAGGAGTACCGGTGGGTATAGCAAAACTACCGCGGAATACCGGTGGGTGTACCGGTACTACCCCAGATTGTCGGGTAGTGGGCCAGGCCTACCGCAGAGCATCAGGTAGGTATAGTGGGCCTAGCCTTGAGGGTCAGGTAGGAATGTCTGGTCTACACAGCGCGCCCGTAAGGTCAGCAGGGGTAACCCAGCGAACCAGTAAGGGTTCAGGTACTACCCTGGAGTACCGGTGGGTGTACCAATACTACCGCAGAGTACCGGTGGGGGTACCGGTACTACCCCAGCATATCGGGTAGGGGTGCCAGGCCAACAACAGAGCATCAGGTAGGGATACCGGGACTAACACGGAGGGTCAGGAAGAATGTCTGTTCTATACCGCGTGCCTGTAACGTCATCAGGTGTACCCCAGTGAACCAGTAAGGGTTCACGTACTACCCCGGAGTACCGGTGGGTGTACCGATACTACCGCAGTGTAACGGTGGGGGTACCGCTAGTACCCCAGAACATCGGGTATGGGTGCCAAGCCTAATGCGGAGCATCAGGTAGGGATAGCGGGTCTAACCTGTGGGGTCCGGTAGGGAGGCCGGGTCTAGTCCAGCGCGCACGACGGGACAGATGGTGTTCTCTGGCGCATCACTAAGGGTTCCGTTCCAAACCCAGAGTACCGGTGGGGGAACCGGTTCTACCTCGAAACATCGGGTAGGTATACCAGGCCTACCCCGGCGGGTCAGGTAGGAAGGGTGGGCGTAAAGCGGCGCGCCCGTAGTGTCAGCAGGTGTACCGCGGCGCACCAGTAAGGGTTCCGGTACAATCCAGGAGTACCGGTGGGTATAGCAAAAGTACCGCGGAGTACCTGTGGGTGTACCGGTACTACCCCAGATTGTTGGGTAGGGGGCCAGGCCTACCGCAGAGCATCAGGTAGGGATACCGGGCCTAGCCTGGAGGGTCAGGTAGGAATGTCTGGTCTATACCGCGTGCCCGTAACGTCATCATGTGTACCCCAGCGAACCAGAAAGGGTTCTCGTACAACCTCGGAGTACCGGTGCGTGTACCGATACTATGGCAGAGTAACGGTGGGGGTACCGCTAGTACCCCAGAACATCGGGTATGGGTGCCAAGCCTAATGCGGAGCATCAGGTAGGGATAGCGGGTCTAACCTGTGGGGTCCGGTAGGGAGGCCGGGTCTAGTCCAGCGCGCATGAAGGGACAGCTGGTGTTCTCTGGCGCATCACAAAGGGTTCCGTTCCAACCCCAGAGTACCGGTGGGGGAACCGGTTCTACCTCGAAACATCGGGTAGGTATACCAGGCCTACCCCGGCGGGTCAGGTAGGAAGGGTGGGCGTAAAGCGGCGCGCCCGTAGTGTCAGCAGGTGTACCCCGGCGCACCAGTAAGGGTTCCGGTACAATCCAGGAGTACCGGTGGGTATAGCAAAACTACCGCGGAATACCGGTGGGTGTACCGGTACTACCCCAGATTGTCGGGTAGTGGGCCAGGCCTACCGCAGAGCATCAGGTAGGTATAGTGGGCCTAGCCTTGAGGGTCAGGTAGGAATGTCTGGTCTACACAGCGCGCCCGTAAGGTCAGCAGGGGTAACCCAGCGAACCAGTAAGGGTTCAGGTACTACCCTGGAGTACCGGTGGGTGTACCAATACTACCGCAGAGTACCGGTGGGGGTACCGGTACTACCCCAGCATATCGGGTAGGGGTGCCAGGCCAACAACAGAGCATCAGGTAGGGATACCGGGACTAACACGGAGGGTCAGGAAGAATGTCTGTTCTATACCGCGTGCCTGTAACGTCATCAGGTGTACCCCAGTGAACCAGTAAGGGTTCACGTACTACCCCGGAGTACCGGTGGGTGTACCGATACTACCGCAGTGTAACGGTGGGGGTACCGCTAGTACCCCAGAACATCGGGTATGGGTGCCAAGCCTAATGCGGAGCATCAGGTAGGGATAGCGGGTCTAACCTGTGGGGTCCGGTAGGGAGGCCGGGTCTAGTCCAGCGCGCACGACGGGACAGATGGTGTTCTCTGGCGCATCACTAAGGGTTCCGTTCCAAACCCAGAGTACCGGTGGGGGAACCGGTTCTACCTCGAAACATCGGGTAGGTATACCAGGCCTACCCCGGCGGGTCAGGTAGGAAGGGTGGGCGTAAAGCGGCGCGCCCGTAGTGTCAGCAGGTGTACCGCGGCGCACCAGTAAGGGTTCCGGTACAATCCAGGAGTACCGGTGGGTATAGCAAAAGTACCGCGGAGTACCTGTGGGTGTACCGGTACTACCCCAGATTGTTGGGTAGGGGGCCAGGCCTACCGCAGAGCATCAGGTAGGGATACCGGGCCTAGCCTGGAGGGTCAGGTAGGAATGTCTGGTCTATACCGCGTGCCCGTAACGTCATCATGTGTACCCCAGCGAACCAGAAAGGGTTCTCGTACAACCTCGGAGTACCGGTGCGTGTACCGATACTATGGCAGAGTAACGGTGGGGGTACCGCTAGTACCCCAGAACATCGGGTATGGGTGCCAAGCCTAATGCGGAGCATCAGGTAGGGATAGCGGGTCTAACCAGTGGGGTCCGGTAGGGAGGCCGGGTCTAGTCCAGCGCGCATGAAGGGACAGCTGGTGTTCTCTGGCGCATCACAAAGGGTTCCGTTCCAACCCCAGAGTACCGGTGGGGGAACCGGTTCTACCTCGAAACATCGGGTAGGTATACCAGGCCTACCCCGGCGGGTCAGGTAGGAAGGGTGGGCGTAAAGCGGCGCGCCCGTAGTGTCAGCAGGTGTACCCCGGCGCACCAGTAAGGGTTCCGGTACAATCCAGGAGTACCGGTGGGTATAGCAAAACTACCGCGGAATACCGGTGGGTGTACCGGTACTACCCCAGATTGTCGGGTAGGGGGCCAGGCCTACCGCAGAGCATCAGGTAGGGATAGTGGGCCTAGCCTTGAGGGTCAGGTAGGAATGTCTGGTCTACACAGCGCGCCCGTAAGGTCAGCAGGGGTAACCCAGCGAACCAGTAAGGGTTCAGGTACTACCCTGGAGTACCGGTGGGTGTACCAATACTACCGCAGAGTACCGGTGGGGGTACCGGTACTACCCCAGAATATCGGGTAGGGGTGCCAGGCCAACAACAGAGCATCAGGTAGGGATACCGGAACTAACACGGAGGGTCAGGTAGGAATGTCTGTTCTATACCGCGTGCCTGTAACGTCATCAGGTGTACCCCAGTGAACCAGTAAGGGTTCACGTACTACCCCGGAATACCGGTGGGTGTACTGATACTACCGCAGTGTAACGGTGGGGGTACCGCTAGTACCCCAGAACATCGGGTATGGGTGCCAAGCCTAATGCGGAGCATCAGGTAGGGATAGCGGGTCTAACCTGTGGGGTCCGGTAGGGAGGCCGGGTCTAGTCCAGCGCGCACGACGGGACAGCTGGTGTTCTCTGGCGCATCACTAAGGGTTCCGTTCCAAACCCAGAGTACCGGTGGGGGAACCGGTTCTATCTCGAAACATCGGGTAGGTATACCAGGCCTACCCCGGCGGGTCAGGTAGGAAGGGTGGGCGTAAAGCGGCGCGCCCGTAGTGTCAGCAGGTGTACCCCGGCGCACCAGTAAGGGTTCCGGTACAATCCAGGAGTACCGGTGGGTATAGCAAAAGTACCGCGGAGTACCTGTGGGTGTACCGGTACTACCCCAGATTGTCGGGTAGGGGGCCAGGCCTACCGCAGAGCATCAGGTAGGGATACCGGGCCTAGCCTGGAGGGTCAGGTAGGAATGTCTGGTCTACACAGCACGCCCGTAAGGTCAGCAAGGGTAACCCAGCGAACCAGTAAGGGTTCAGGTACTACCCTGGAGTACCGGTGGGTGTACCAATACTACCGCAGAGTACCGGTGGGGGTACCGGTACTACCCGAGCATATCGGGTAGGGGTGCCAGGCCAACAACGGAGCATCAGGTAGGGATACCGGGACTAACACGGAGGGTCAGGAAGAATGTCTGTTCTATACCGCGTGCCTGTAACGTCATCAGGTGTACCCCAGTGAACCAGTAAGGGTTCACGTACTACCCCGGAGTACCGGTGGGTGTACTGATACTACCGCAGTGTAACGGTGGGGGTACCGCTAGTACCCCAGAACATCGGGTATGGGTGCCAAGCCTAATGCGGAGCATCAGGTAGGGATAGCGGGTCTAACCTGTGGGGTCCGGTAGGGAGGCCGGGTCTAGTCCAGCGCGCACGACGGGACAGCTGGTGTTCTCTGGCGCATCACTAAGGGTTCCGTTCCAAACCCAGAGTACCGGTGGGGGAACCGGTTCTACCTCGAAACATCGGGTAGGTATACCAGGCCTACCCCGGCGGGTCAGGTAGGAAGGGTGGGCGTAAAGCGGCGCGCCCGTAGTGTCAGCAGGTGGACCCCGGCGCACCAGTAAGGGTTCCGGTACAATCCAGGAGTACCGGTGGGTATAGCAAAAGTACCGCGGAATACCGGTGGGTGTACCGGTACTACCCCAGATTGTCGGGTAGGGGGCCAGGCCTACCGCAGAGCATCAGGTAGGGATACCAGGCCTAGCCTGGAGGGTCAGGTAGGAATGTCTGGTCTATACCGCGTGCCAGTAACGTGAGCAGGTGTACCCCAGTGAACCAGTAAGGGTTCACGTACTACCCCGGAGTACCGGTGGGTGTACCGATACTACCGCAGAGTAACGGTGGGGGTACCGCTAGTACCCCAGAACATCGGGTATGGGTGCCAAGCCTAATGCGGAGCATCAGGTAGGGATAGCGGGTCTAACCTGTGGGGTCCGGTAGGGAGGCCGGGTCTAGTCCAGCGCGCATGAAGGGACAGCTGGTGTTCTCTGGCGCATCACAAAGGGTTCCGTTCCAACCCCAGAGTACCGGTGGGGGAACCGGTTCTACCTCGAAACATCGGGTAGGTATACCAGGCCTACCCCGGCGGGTCAGGTAGGAAGGGTGGGCGTAAAGCGGCGCGCCCGTAGTGTCAGCAGGTGTACCCCGGCGCACCAGTAAGGGTTCCGGTACAATCCAGGAGTACCGGTGGGTATAGCAAAATTACCGCGGAGTACCTCTGGGTGTACCGGTACTACCCCAGATTGTCGGGTAGGGGGCCAGGCCTACCGCAGAGCATCAGGTAGGGATACCGGGCCTAGCCTGGAGGGTCAGGTAGAAATGTCTGGTCTACACAGCACGCCCGTAAGGTCAGCAGGGGTACCCCAGCGAACAAGTAAGGGTTCAGGTACTACCCTGGAGTACCGGTGGGTGTACCAATACTACCGCAGAGTACCGGTGGGGGTACCGGTACTACCCCAGCATATCGGGTAGGGGTGCCAAGCCAACAACGGAGCATCAGGTAGGGATACCGGGCCTAACACGGAGGGTCAGCTAGCAATGTCTGGTCTATACCGCGTGCCCGTAACGTCATCATGTGTACCCCAGCGAACCAGTAAGGGTTCTCGTACTACCCTGGAGTACCGGTGGGTGTACCGATACTACCGCAGAGTAACGGTGGGGGTACCGCTAGTACCCCAGAACATCGGGTATGGGTGCCAAGCCTAATGCGGAGCATCAGGTAGGGATAGCGGGTCTAACCTGTGGGGTCCGGTAGGGAGGCCAGGTCTAGTCCAGCGCGCACGAAGGGACAGCTGGTGTTCTCTGGCACATCACAAAGGGTTCCGTTCCAACCCCAAGGTACCGGTGGGGGAACCGGTTCTACCTCGAAACATCGGGTGGGTATACCAGGCCTACCCTGGCAGGTCAGGTAGGAAGGGTGGGCGTAAAGCGGCGCGCCCGTAGGGCCAGCAGGTGTACCCCGGCGCACCAGTAAGGGTTCCGGTACAATCCAGGAGTACCGGTGGGTATAGCAAAAGTACCACGGAGTACCTGTGGGTGTACCGGTACTACCCCAGATTGTCGGGTAGGGGGCCAGGCCTACCGCAGAGCATCAGGTAGGGATACCGGGCATAGCCTGGAGGGTCAGGTAGGAATGTCTGGTCTACACAGCACGCCCGTAAGGTCAGCAGGTGTACCCCAGCGAACCAGTAAGTGTTCAGGTACTGCCCTGGAGTACCGGTGGGTGTACCAATACTACCGCAGAGTACCGGTGGGGGTTGCGGTACTACCCCAGCATATCGGGTAGGGGTGCCAGGCCAACAACGGAGCATCAGGTAGGGATACCGGGCCTAGCCTGGAGGGTCAGGTAGGAATGTCTGGTCTACACCACGTGCCAGTAACGTGAGCAGGTGTACCCCAGCGAACCAGTAAGGGTTCTCGTACTACCTCGGAGTACCGGTGGGTGTACCGATACTACGGCAGAGTAACGGTGGGGGTACCGCTAGTACCCCAGAACATCGGGTATGGGTGCCAAGCCTAATGCGGAGCATCAGGTAGGGATAGCGGGTGTAACGTGTGGGGTCCGGTAGGGAGGCCGGGTCTAGTCCAGCGCGCATGAAGGGACAGCTGGTGTTCTCTGGCGCATCACAAAGGTTTCCGTTCCAAGCCCAGAGTACCGGTGGGGGAACCGGTTCTACCTCGAAACATCGGGTAGGTATACCAGGCCTACCCCGGCGGGTCAGGTAGGAAGGGTGGGCGTAAAGCGGCGCGCCCGTAGTGTCAGCAGGTGTACCCCGGCGCACCAGTAAGGGTTCCGGTACAATCCAGGAGTACCGGTGGGTATAGCAAAACTACCGCGGAATACCGGTGGGTGTACCGGTACTACCCCAGATTGTCGGGTAGTGGGCCAGGCCTACCGCAGAGCATCAGGTAGGTATAGTGGGCCTAGCCTTGAGGGTCAGGTAGGAATATCTGGTCTACACAGCGCGCCCGTAAGGTCATCAGGGGTAACCCAGCGAACCAGTAAGGGTTCAGGTACTACCCTGGAGTACCGGTGGGTGTACCAATACTACCGCAGAGTACCGGTGGGGGTACCGGTACTACCCCAGCATATCGGGTAGGGGTGCCAGGCCAACAACAGAGCATCAGGTAGGGATACCGGGACTAACACGGAGGGTCAGGAAGAATGTCTGTTCTATACCGCGTGCCTGTAACGTCATCAGGTGTACCCCAGTGAACCAGTAAGGGTTCACGTACTACCCCGGAGTACCGGTGGGTGTACCGATACTACCGCAGTGTAACGGTGGGGGTACCGCTAGTACCCCAGAACATCGGGTATGGGTGCCAAGCCTAATGCGGAGCATCAGGTAGGGATAGCGGGTCTAACCTGTGGGGTCCGGTAGGGAGGCCGGGTCTAGTCGATCGCGCACGACGGGACAGATGGTGTTCTCTGGCGCATCACTAAGGGTTCCGTTCCAAACCCAGAGTACCGGTGGGGGAACCGGTTCTACCTCGAAACATCGGGTAGTTATACCAGGCCTACCCCGGCGGGTCAGGTAGGAAGGGTGGGCGTAAAGCGGCGCGCCCGTAGTGTCAGCAGGTGTACCCCGGCGCACCAGTAAGGGTTCCGGTACAATCCAGGAGTACCGGTGGGTATAGCAAAAGTACCGCGGAGTACCTGTGGGTGTACCGGTACTACCCCAGATTGTTGGGTAGGGGGCCAGGCCTACAGCAGAGCATCAGGTAGGGATACCGGGCCTAGCCTGGAGGGTCAGGTAGGAATGTCTGGTCTATACCGCGTGCCCGTAACGTCATCATGTGTACCCCAGCGAACCAGAAAGGGTTCTCGTACTACCTCGGAGTACCGGTGCGTGTACCGATACTACGGCAGAGTAACGGTGGGGGTACCGCTAGTACCCCAGAACATCGGGTATGGGTGCCAAGCCTAATGCGGAGCATCAGGTAGGGATAGCGGGTCTAACCTGTGGGGTCCGGTAGGGAGGCCGGGTCTAGTCCAGCGCGCATGAAGGGACAGCTGGTGTTCTCTGGCGCATCACAAAGGGTTCCGTTCCAACCCCAGAGTACCGGTGGGGGAACCGGTTCTACCTCGAAACATCGGGTAGGTATACCAGGCCTACCCCGGCGGGTCAGGTAGGAAGGGTGGGCGTAAAGCGGCGCGCCCGTAGTGTCAGCAGGTGTACCCCGGCGCACCAGTAAGGGTTCCGGTACAATCCAGGAGTACCGGTGGGTATAGCAAAACTACCGCGGAATACCGGTGGGTGTACCGGTACTACCCCAGATTGTCGGGTAGGGGGCCAGGCCTACCGCAGAGCATCAGGTAGGGATACCGGGCCTAGCCTTGAGGGTCAGGTAGGAATGTCTGGTCTACACAGCGCGCCCGTAAGGTCAGCAGGGGTAACCCAGCGAACCAGTAAGGGTTCAGGTACTACCCTGGAGTACCGGTGGGTGTACCAATACTACCGCAGAGTACCGGTGGGGGTACCGGTACTACCCCAGCATATCGGGTAGGGGTGCCAAGCCAACAACGGAGCATCAGGTAGGGATACCGGGCCTAACACGGAGGGTCAGCTAGCAATGTCTGGTCTATACCGCGTGCCCGTAACGTCATCAGGTGTACCCCAGCGAACCAGTAAGGGTTCTCGTACTACCCCGGAGTACCGGTGGGTGTACCGATACTACCGCAGAGTAACGGTGGGGGTACCGCTAGTACCCCAGAACATCGGGTATGGGTGCCAAGCCTAATGCGGAGCATCAGGTAGGGATAGCGGGTCTAACCTGTGGGGTCCGGTAGGGAGGCCAGGTCTAGTCCTGCGCGCACGAAGGCACAGCTGGTGTTCTCTGGCACATCACAAAGGGTTCCATTCCAACCCCAAGGTACCGGTGGGGGAACCAGTTCTACCTCGAAACATCGGGTGGGTATACCAGGCCTACCCTGGCAGGTCAGGTAGGAAGGGTGGGCGTAAAGCGGCGCGCCCGTAGTGTCAGCAGGTGTACCCCGGCGCACCAGTAAGGGTTCCGGTACAATCCAGGAGTACCGGTGGGTATAGCAAAACTACCGCGGAATACCGGTGGGTGTACCGGTACTACCCCAGATTGTCGGGTAGTGGGCCAGGCCTACCGCAGAGCATCAGGTAGGTATAGTGGGCCTAGCCTTGAGGGTCAGGTAGGAATGTCTGGTCTACACAGCGCGCCCGTAAGGTCATCAGGGGTAACCCAGCGAACCAGAAAGGGTTCAGGTACTACCCTGGAGTACCGGTGGGTGTACCAATACTACCGCAGAGTACCGGTGGGGGTACCGGTACTACCCCAGCATATCGGGTAGGGGTGCCAGGCCAACAACAGAGCATCAGGTAGGGATACCGGGACTAACACGGAGGGTCAGGAAGAATGTCTGTTCTATACCGCGTGCCTGTAACGTCATCAGGTGTACCCCAGTGAACCAGTAAGGGTTCACGTACTACCCCGGAGTACCGGTGGGTGTACCGATACTACCGCAGTGTAACGGTGGGGGTACCGCTAGTACCCCAGAACATCGGGTATGGGTGCCAAGCCTAATGCGGAGCATCAGGTAGGGATAGCGGGTCTAACCTGTGGGGTCCGGTAGGGAGGCCGGGTCTAGTCCAGCGCGCACGACGGGACAGCTGGTGTTCTCTGGCGCATCACAAAGGTTTCCGTTCCAAGCCCAGAGTACCGGTGGGGGAACCGGTTCTACCTCGAAACATCGGGTAGGTATACCAGGCCTACCCCGGCGGGTCAGGTAGGAAGGGTGGGCGTAAAGCGGCGCGCCCGTAGTGTCAGCAGGTGTACCGCGGCGCACCAGTAAGGGTTCCGGTACAATCCAGGAGTACCGGTGGGTATAGCAAAAGTACCGCGGAGTACCTGTGGGTGTACCGGTACTACTCCACATTGTCGGGTAGGGGGCCAGGCCTACCGCAGAGCATCAGGTAGGGATACCGGGCATAGCCTGGAGGGTCAGGTAGGAATGTCTGGTCTATACCGCGTGCCCGTAACGTCATCATGTGTACCCCAGCGAACCAGAAAGTGTTCTCGTACACCTCGGAGTACCGTTGGGTGTACCGATAGTACGGCAGAGTAACGGTGGGGGTACCGTTAGTACCCCAGAACATCGGGTATGGGTGCCAAGCCTAATGCGGAGCATCAGGTAGGGATAGCGGGTCTAACCTGTGGGGTCCGGTAGGGAGGCCGGGTCTAGTCCAGCGCGCATGAAGGGACAGCTGGTGTTCTCTGGCGCATCACAAAGGGTTCCGTTCCAACCCCAGAGTACCGGTGGGGGAACCGGTTCTACCTCGAAACATCGGGTAGGTATACCAGGCCTACCCCGGCGGGTCAGGTAGGAAGGGTGGGCGTAAAGCGGCGCGCCCGTAGTGTCAGCAGGTGTACCTCGGCGCACCAGTAAGGGTTCCGGTACAATCCAGGAGTACCGGTGGGTATAGCAAAACTACCGCGGAATACCGGTGGGTGTACCGGTACTACCCCAGATTGTCGGGTAGTGGGCCAGGCCTACCGCAGAGCATCAGGTAGGGATAGTGGGCCTAGCCTTGAGGGTCAGGTAGGAATGTCTGGTCTACACAGCGCGCCCGTAAGGTCAGCAGGGGTAACCCAGCGAACCAGTAAGGGTTCAGGTACTACCCTGGAGTACCGGTGGGTGTACCAATACTACCACAGAGTACCGGTGGGGGTACCGGTACTACCCCAGCATATCGGGTAGGGGTGCCAGGCCAACAACAGAGCATCAGGTAGGGATACCGGGACTAACACGGAGGGTCAGGTAGGAATGTCTGTTCTATACCGCGTGCCTGTAACGTCATCAGGTGTACCCCAGTGAACCAGTAAGGGTTCACGTACTACCCCGGAATACCGGTGGGTGTACTGATACTACCGCAGTGTAACGGTGGGGGTACCGCTAGTACCCCAGAACATCGGGTATGGGTGCCAAGCCTAATGCGGAGCATCAGGTAGGGATAGCGGGTCTAACCTGTGGGGTCCGGTAGGGAGGCCGGGTCTAGTCCAGCGCGCACGACGGGACAGCTGGTGTTCTCTGGCGCATCACTAAGGGTTCCGTTCCAAACCCAGAGTACCGGTGGGGGAACCGGTTCTATCTCGAAACATCGGGTAGGTATACCAGGCCTACCCCGGCGGGTCAGGTAGGAAGGGTGGGCGTAAAGCGGCGCGCCCGTAGTGTCAGCAGGTGTACCCCGGCGCACCAGTAAGGGTTCCGGTACAATCCAGGAGTACCGGTGGGTATAGCAAAAGTACCGCGGAGTACCTGTGGGTGTACCGGTACTACCCCAGATTGTCGGGTAGGGGGCCAGGCCTACCGCAGAGCATCAGGTAGGGATACCGGGCCTAGCCTGGAGGGTCAGGTAGGAATGTCTGGTCTACACAGCACGCCCGTAAGGTCAGCAGGGGTACCCCAGCGAACCAGTAAAGGTTCAGGTACTACCCTGGAGTACCGGTGGGTGTACCAATACTACCGCAGAGTACCGGTGGGGGTACCGGTACTACCCGAGCATATCGGGTAGGGGTGCCAGGCCAACAACGGAGCATCAGGTAGGGATACCGGGACTAACACGGAGGGTCAGGAAGAATGTCTGTTCTATACCGCGTGCCTGTAACGTCATCAGGTGTACCCCAGTGAACCAGTAAGGGTTCACGTACTACCCCGGAGTACCGGTGGGTGTACTGATACTACCGCAGTGTAACGGTGGGGGTACCGCTAGTACCCCAGAACATCGGGTATGGGTGCCAAGCCTAATGCGGAGCATCAGGTAGGGATAGCGGGTCTAACCTGTGGGGTCCGGTAGGGAGGCCGGGTCTAGTCCAGCGCGCACGACGGGACAGCTGGTGTTCTCTGGCGCATCACTAAGGGTTCCGTTCCAAACCCAGAGTACCGGTGGGGGAACCGGTTCTACCTCGAAACATCGGGTAGGTATACTAGGCCTACCCCGGCGGGTCAGGTAGGAAGGGTGGGCGTAAAGCGGCGCGCCCGTAGTGTCAGCAGGTGGACCCCGGCGCACCAGTAAGGGTTCCGGTACAATCCAGGAGTACCGGTGGGTATAGCAAAAGTACCGCGGAATACCGGTGGGTGTACCGGTACTACCCCAGATTGTCGGGTAGGGGGCCAGGCCTACCGCAGAGCATAAGGTAGGGATACCAGGCCTAGCCTGGAGGGTCAGGTAGGAATGTCTGGTCTATACCGCGTGCCAGTAACGTGAGCAGGTGTACCCCAGTGAACCAGTAAGGGTTCACGTACTACCCCGGAGTACCGGTGGGTGTACCGATACTACGGCAGAGTAACGGTGGGGGTACCGCTAGTACCCCAGAACATCGGGTATGGGTGCCAAGCCTAATGCGGAGCATCAGGTAGGGATAGCGGGTCTAACCTGTGGGGTCCGGTAGGGAGGCCGGGTCTAGTCCAGCGCGCATGAAGGGACAGCTGGTGTTCTCTGGCGCATCACAAAGGGTTCCGTTCCAACCCCAGAGTACCGGTGGGGGAACCGGTTCTACCTCGAAACATCGGGTAGGTATACCAGGCCTACCCCGGCGGGTCAGGTAGGAAGGGTGGGCATAAAGCGGCGAGCCCATAGGGCCAGCAGGTGTACCCCGGCGCACCAGTAAGGGTTCCGGTACAATCCAGGAGTACCGGTGGGTATAGCAAAAGTACCACGGAGTACCTCTGGGTGTACCGGTACTACCCCAGATTGTCGGGTAGGGGGCCAGGCCTACCGCAGAGCATCAGGTAGGGATAGTGGGCCTAGCCTTGAGGGTCAGGTAGGAATGTCTGGTCTACACAGCGCGCCCGTAAGGTCAGCAGGGGTAACCCAGCGAACCAGTAAGGGTTCAGGTACTACCCTGGAGTACCGGTGGGTGTACCAATACTACCGCAGAGTACCGGTGGGGGTACCGGTACTACCCCAGCATATCGGGTAGGGGTGCCAAGCCAACAACGGAGCATCAGGTAGGGATACCGGGCCTAACACGGAGGGTCAGCTAGCAATGTCTGGTCTATACCGCGTGCCCGTAACGTCATCAGGTGTACCCCAGCGAACCAGTAAGGGTTCTCGTACTACCCCGGAGTACCGGTGGGTGTACCGATACTACCGCAGAGTAATGGTGGGGGTACCGCTAGTACCCCAGAACATCGGGTATGGGTGCCAAGCCTAATGCGGAGGATCAGGTAGGGATAGCGGGTCTAACCTGTGGGGTCCGGTAGGGAGGCCAGGTCTAGTCCTGCGCGCACGAAGGGACAGCTGGTGTTCTCTGGCACATCACAAAGGGTTCCATTCCAACCCCAAGGTACCGGTGGGGGAACCGGTTCTACCTCGAAACATCGGGTGGGTATACCAGGCCTACCCTGGCAGGTCAGGTAGGAAGGGTGGGCGTAAAGCGGCGCGCCCGTAGTGTCAGCAGGTGTACCCCGGCGCACCAGTAAGGGTTCCGGTACAATCCAGGAGTACCGGTGGGTATAGCAAAACTACCGCGGAATACCGGTGGGTGTACCGGTACTACCCCAGATTGTCGGGTAGTGGGCCAGGCCTACCGCAGAGCATCAGGTAGGTATAGTGGGCCTAGCCTTGAGGGTCAGGTAGGAATGTCTGGTCTACACAGCGCGCCCGTAAGGTCATCAGGGGTAACCCAGCGAACCAGTAAGGGTTCAGGTACTACCCTGGAGTTCCGGTGGGTGTACCAATACTACCGCAGAGTACCGGTGGGGGTACCGGTACTACCCCAGCATATCGGGTAGGGGTGCCAGGCCAACAACAGAGCATCAGGTAGGGATACCGGGACTAACACGGAGGGTCAGGAAGAATGTCTGTTCTATACCGCGTGCCTGTAACGTCATCAGGTGTACCCCAGTGAACCAGTAAGGGTTCACGTACTACCCCGGAGTACCGGTGGGTGTACCGATACTACCGCAGTGTAACGGTGGGGGTACCGCTAGTACCCCAGAACATCGGGTATGGGTGCCAAGCCTAATGCGGAGCATCAGGTAGGGATAGCGGGTCTAACCTTTGGGGTCCGGTAGGGAGGCCGGGTCTAGTCCAGCGCGCACGACGGGACAGCTGGTGTTCTCTGGCGCATCACAAAGGTTTCCGTTCCAAGCCCAGAGTACCGGTGGGGGAACCGGTTCTACCTCGAAACATCGGGTAGGTATACCAGGCCTACCCCGGCGGGTCAGGTAGGAAGGGTGGGCGTAAAGCGGCGCGCCCGTAGTGTCAGCAGGTGTACCCCGGCGCACCAGTAAGGGTTCCGGTACAATCCAGGAGTACCGGTGGGTATAGCAAAACTACCGCGGAATACCGGTGGGTGTACCGGTACTACCCCAGATTGTCGGGTAGTGGGCCAGGCCTACCGCAGAGCATCAGGTAGGTATAGTGGGCCTAGCCTTGAGGGTCAGGTAGGAATGTCTGGTCTACACAGCGCGCCCGTAAGGTCATCAGGGGTAACCCAGCGAACCAGTAAGGGTTCAGGTACTACCCTCGAGTTCCGGTGGGTGTACCAATACTACCGCAGAGTACCGGTGGGGGTACCGGTACTACCCCAGCATATCGGGTAGGGGTGCCAGGCCAACAACAGAGCATCAGGTAGGGATACCGGGACTAACACGGAGGGTCAGGAAGAATGTCTGTTCTATACCGCGTGCCTGTAACGTCATCAGGTGTACCCCAGTGAACCAGTAAGGGTTCACGTACTACCCCGGAGTACCGGTGGGTGTACCGATACTACCGCAGTGTAACGGTGGGGGTACCGCTAGTACCCCAGAACATCGGGTATGGGTGCCAAGCCTAATGCGGAGCATCAGGTAGGGATAGCGGGTCTAACCTGTGGGGTCCGGTAGGGAGGCCGGGTCTAGTCCAGCGCGCACGAAGGGACAGCTGGTGTTCTCTGGCGCATCACAAAGGTTTCCGTTCCAAGCCCAGAGTACCGGTGGGGGAACCGGTTCTACCTCGAAACATCGGGTAGGTATACCAGGCCTACCCCGGCGGGTCAGGTAGGAAGGGTGGGCGTAAAGCGGCGCGCCCGTAGGGTCAGCAGGTGTACCCCGGCGCACCAGTAAGGGTTCCGGTACAATCCAGGAGTACCGGTGGGTATAGCAAAACTACCGCGGAATACCGGTGGGTGTACCGGTACTACCCCAGATTGTCGGGTAGTGGGCCAGGCCTACCGCAGAGCATCAGGTAGGTATAGTGGGCCTAGCCTTGAGGGTCAGGTAGGAATGTCTGGTCTACACAGCGCGCCCGTAAGGTCATCAGGGGTAACCCAGCGAACCAGTAAGGGTTCAGGTACTACCCTGGAGTACCGGTGGGTGTACCAATACTACCGCAGAGTACCGGTGGGGGTACCGGTACTACCCCAGCATATCGGGTAGGGGTGCCAGGCCAACAACAGAGCATCAGGTAGGGATACCGGGACTAACACGGAGGGTCAGGAAGAATGTCTGTTCTATACCGCGTGCCTGTAACGTCATCAGGTGTACCCCAGTGAACCAGTAAGGGTTCACGTACTACCCCGGAGTACCGGTGGGTGTACCGATACTACCGCAGTGTAACGGTGGGGGTACCGCTAGTACCCCAGAACATCGGGTATGGGTGCCAAGCCTAATGCGGAGCATCAGGTAGGGATAGCGGGTCTAACCTGTGGGGTCCGGTAGGGAGGCCGGGTCTAGTCCAGCGCGCACGACGGGACAGCTGGTGTTCTCTGGCGCATCACAAAGGTTTCCGTTCCAAGCCCAGAGTACCGGTGGGGGAACCGGTTCTACCTCGAAACATCGGGTAGGTATACCAGGCCTACCCCGGCGGGTCAGGTAGGAAGGGTGGGCGTAAAGCGGCGCGCCCGTAGTGTCAGCAGGTGTACCGCGGCGCACCAGTAAGGGTTGCGGTACAATCCAGGAGTACCGGTGGGTATAGCAAAAGTACCGCGGAGTACCTGTGGGTGTACCGGTACTACTCCAGATTGTCGGGTAGGGGGCCAGGCCTACCGCAGAGCATCAGGTAGGGATAGTGGGCCTAGCCTGGAGGGTCAGGTAGGAATGTCTGGTCTATACCGCGTGCCCGTAACGTCATCATGTGTACCCCAGCGAACCAGAAAGGGTTCTCGTACTACCTCGGAGTACCGGTGCGTGTACCGATACTACGGCAGAGTAACGGTGGGGGTACCGCTAGTACCCCAGAACATCGGGTATGGGTGCCAAGCCTAATGCGGAGCATCAGGTAGGGATAGCGGGTCTAACCTGTGGGGTCCGGTAGGGAGGCCGGGTCTAGTCCAGCGCGCATGAAGGGACAGCTGGTGTTCTCTGGCGCATCACAAAGGGTTCCGTTCCAACCCCAGAGTACCGGTGGGGGAACCGGTTCTACCTCGAAACATCGGGTAGGTATACCAGGCCTACCCCGGCGGGTCAGGTAGGAAGGGTGGGCGTAAAGCGGCGCGCCCGTAGTGTCAGCAGGTGTACCCCGGCGCACCAGTAAGGGTTCCGGTACAATCCAGGAGTACCGGTGGGTATAGCAAAACTACCGCGGAATACCGGTGGGTGTACCGGTACTACCCCAGATTGTCGGGTAGTGGGCCAGGCCTACCGCAGAGCATCAGGTAGGGATAGTGGGCCTAGCCTTGAGGGTCAGGTAGGAATGTCTGGTCTACACAGCGCGCCCGTAAGGTCATCAGGGGTAACCCAGCGAACCAGTAAGGGTTCAGGTACTACCCTGGAGTACCGGTGGGTGTACCAATACTACCGCAGAGTACCGGTGGGGGTACCGGTACTACCCCAGCATATCGGGTAGGGGTGCCAGGCCAACAACAGAGCATCAGGTACGATACCGGGACTAACACGGAGGGTCAGGTAGGAATGTCTGTTCTATACCGCGTGCCTGTAACGTCATCAGGTGTACCCCAGTGAACCAGTAAGGGTTCTCGTACTACCCCGGAATACCGGTGGGTGTACTGATACTACCGCAGTGTAACGGTGGGGGTACCGCTGGTACCCCAGAACATCGGGTATGGGTGCCAAGCCTATTGCGGAGCATCAGGTAGGGATAGCGGGTCTAACCTGTGGGGTCCGGTAGGGAGGCCGGGTCTAGTCCAGCGCGCACGACGGGACAGCTGGTGTTCTCTGGCGCATCACTAAGGGTTCCGTTCCAAACCCAGAGTACCGGTGGGGGAACCGGTTCTATCTCGAAACATCGGGTAGGTATACCAGGCCTACCCCGGCGGGTCAGGTAGGAAGGGTGGGCGTAAAGCGGCGCGCCCGTAGTGTCAGCAGGTGTACCCCGGCGCACCAGTAAGGGTTCCGGTACAATCCAGGAGTACCGGTGGGTATAGCAAAAGTACCGCGGAGTACCTGTGGGTGTACCGGTACTACCCCAGATTGTCGGGTAGGGGGCCAGGCCTACCGCAGAGCATCAGGTAGGGATACCGGGCCTAGCCTGGAGGGTCAGGTAGGAATGTCTGGTCTATACCGCGTGCCCGTAACGTCATCATGTGTACCCCAGCGAACCAGAAAGGGTTCTCGTACTACCTCGGAGTACCGGTGGGTGTACCGATACTACGGCAGAGTAACGGTGGGGGTACCGCTAGTACCCCAGAACATCGGGTATGGGTGCCAAGCCTAATGCGGAGCATCAGGTAGGGATAGCGGGTCTAACCTGTGGGGTCCGGTAGGGAGGCCGGGTCTAGTCCAGCGCGCACGAGGGGACAGCTGGTGTTCTCTGGCGCATCACAAAGGGTTCCATTCCAACCCCAGAGTACCGGTGGGGGAACCGGTTCTACCTCGAAACATCGGGTAGGTATACCAGGCCTACCCCGGCAGGTCAGGTAGGAAGGGTGGGCGTAAAGCGGCGCGCCCGTAGGGTCAGCAGGTGTATCCCGGCGCACCAGTAAGGGTTCCGGTACAATCCAGGAGTACCAGTGGGTATAGCAAAATTACCGCGGAGTACCTCTGGGTGTACCGGTACTACCCCAGATTGTCGGGTAGGGGGCCAGGCCTACCGCAGAGCATCAGGTAGGGATACCGGGCCTAGCCTGGAGGGTCAGGTAGGAATGTCTGGTCTACACAGCACGCCCGTAAGGTCAGCAGGGGTAACCCAGCGAACCAGTAAGGGTTCAGGTACTACCCTGGAGTACCGGTGGGTGTACCAATACCACCGCAGAGTACCGGTGGGGGTACCGGTACTACCCCAGCATATCGGGTAGGGGTGCCAAGCCAAAAACGGAGCATCAGGTAGGGATACCGGGCCTAGCCTGGAGGGTCAGGTAGGAATGTCTGGTCTATACCGCGTGCCCGTAACGTCATCATGTGTACCCCAGCGAACCAGAAAGGGTTCTCGTACTACCTCGGAGTACCGGTGGGTGTACCGATACTACGGCAGAGTAACGGTGGGGGTACCGCTAGTACCCCAGAACATCGGGTATGGGTGCCAAGCCTAATGCGGAGCATCAGGTAGGGATAGCGGGTCTAACCTGTGGGGTCCGGTAGGGAGGCCGGGTCTAGTCCAGCGCGCACGAAGGGACAGCTGGTGTTCTCTGGCGCATCACAAAGGGTTCCGTTCCAACCCCAGAGTACCGGTGGGGGAACCGGTTCTACCTCGAAACATCGGGTAGGTATACCAGGCCTACCCCGGCAGGTCAGGTAGGAAGGGTGGGCGTAAAGCGGCGCGCCCTTAGGGTCAGCAGGTGTACCCCGGCGCACCAGTAAGGGTTCCGGTACAATCCAGGAGTACCGGTGGGTATAGCAAAATTACCACGGAATACCTCTGGGTGTACCGGTACTACCCCAGATTGTCGGGTAGGGGGCCAGGCCTACCGCAGAGCATCAGGTAGGGATACCGGGCCTAGCCTGGAGGGTCAGGTAGGAATGTCTGGTCTACACAGCACGCCCGTAAGGTCAGCAGGGGTAACCCAGCGAACCAGTAAGGGTTCAGGTACTACCCTGGAGTACCGGTGGGTGTACCAATACTACCGCAGAGTACCGGTGGGGGTACCGGTACTACCCCAGCATATCGGGTACGGGTGCCAAGCCAAAAACGGAGCATCAGGTAGGGATACCGGGCCTAACACGGAGGGTCAGGTAGGAATGTCTGGTCTATACCGCGTGCCCGTAACGTCATCATGTGTACCCCAGCGAACCAGAAAGGGTTCTCGTACTACCTCGGAGTACCGGTGCGTGTACCGATACTACGGCAGAGTAACGGTGGGGGTACCGCTAGTACCCCAGAACATCGGGTATGGGTGCCAAGCCTAATGCGGAGCATCAGGTAGGGATAGCGGGTCTAACCTGTGGGGTCCGGTAGGGAGGCCGGGTCTAGTCCAGCGCGCACGAAGGGACAGCTGGTGTTCTCTGGCGCATCACAAAGGGTTCCGTTCCAACCCCAAGGTACCGGTGGGGGAACCGGTTCTACCTCGAAACATCGGGTGGGTATACCAGGCCTACCCTGGCAGGTCAGGTAGGAAGGGTGGGGGTAAAGCGGCGCGCCCGTAGTGTAAGCAGGTGTACCCCGGTGCACCAGTAAGGGTTCCGGTACAATCCAGGAGTACCGGTGGGTATAGCAAAACTACCGCGGAATACCGGTGGGTGTACCGGTACTACCCCAGATTGTCGGGTAGTGGGCCAGGCCTACCGCAGAGCATCAGGTAGGGATAGTGGGCCTAGCCTTGAGGGTCAGGTAGGAATGTCTGGTCTACACAGCGCGCCCGTAAGGTCAGCAGGGGTAACCCAGCGAACCAGTAAGGGTTCAGGTACTACCCTGGAGTACCGGTGGGTGTACCAATACTACCGCAGAGTACCGGTGGGGGTACCGGTACTACCCCAGCATATCGGGTAGGGGTGCCAAGCCAACAACGGAGCATCAGGTAGGGATACCGGGCCTAACACGGAGGGTCAGGTAGGAATGTCTGGTCTATACCGCGTGCCCGTAACGTCATCATGTGTACCCCAGCGAACCAGTAAGGGTTCTCGTACTACCCCGGAGTACCGGTGGGTGTACCGATACTACCGCAGAGTAACGGTGGGGGTACCGCTAGTACCCCAAAACATCGGGTATGGGTGCCAAGCCTAATGCGGAGCATCAGGTAGGGATAGCGGGTCTAACCTGTGGGGTCCGGTAGGGAGGCCAGGTCTAGTCCTGCGCGCACGAAGGGACAGCTGGTGTTCTCTGGCACATCACAAAGGGTTCCGTTCCAACCCCAAGGTACCGGTGGGGGAACCGGTTCTACCTCGAAACATCGGGTGGGTATACCAGGCCTACCCCGGCGGGTCAGGTAGGAAGGGTGGGCGTAAAGCGGCGCGCCCGTAGTGTCAGCAGGTGTACCCCGGCGCACCAGTAATGGTTCCGGTACAATCCAGGAGTACCGGTGGGTATAGCAAAAGTACCGCGGAGTACCTGTGGGTGTACCGGTACTACCCCAGATTGTCGGGTAGGGGGCCAGGCCTACCGCAGAGCATCAGGTAGGGATACCGGGCCTAGCCTGGAGGGTCAGGTAGGAATGTCTGGTCTATACCGCGTGCCCGTAACGTCATCATGTGTACCCCAGCGAACCAGAAAGGGTTCTCGTACTACCTCGGAGTACCGGTGGGTGTACCGATACTACGGCAGAGTAACGGTGGGGGTACCGCTAGTACCCCAGAACATCGGGTATGGGTGCCAAGCCTAATGCGGAGCATCAGGTAGGGATAGCGGGTCTAACCTGTGGGGTCCGGTAGGGAGGCCGGGTCTAGTCCAGCGCGCACGAAGGGACAGCTGGTGTTCTCTGGCGCATCACAAAGGGTTCCGTTCCAACCCCAGAGTACCGGTGGGGGAACCGGTTCTACCTCGAAACATCGGGTAGGTATACCAGGCCTACCCCGGCAGGTCAGGTAGGAAGGGTGGGCGTAAAGCGGCGCGCCCTTAGGGTCAGCAGGTGTACCCCGGCGCACCAGTAAGGGTTCCGGTACAATCCAGGAGTACCGGTGGGTATAGCAAAACTACCGCGGAATACCTCTGGGTGTACCGGTACTACCCCAGATTGTCGGGTAGGGGGCCAGGCCTACCGCAGAGCATCAGGTAGGGATACCGGGCCTAGCCTGGAGGGTCAGGTAGGAATGTCTGGTCTACACAGCACGCCCGTAAGGTCAGCAGGGGTAACCCAGCGAACCAGTAAGGGTTCAGGTACTACCCTGGAGTACCGGTGGGTGTACCAATACTACCGCAGAGTACCGGTGGGGGTACCGGTACTACCCCAGCATATCGGGTACGGGTGCCAAGCCAAAAACGGAGCATCAGGTAGGGATACCGGGCCTAACACGGAGGGTCAGGTAGGAATGTCTGGTCTATACCGCGTGCCCGTAACGTCATCATGTGTACCCCAGCGAACCAGAAAGGGTTCTCGTACTACCTCGGAGTACCGGTGCGTGTACCGATACTACGGCAGAGTAACGGTGGGGGTACCGCTAGTACCCCAGAACATCGGGTATGGGTGCCAAGCCTAATGCGGAGCATCAGGTAGGGATAGCGGGTCTAACCTGTGGGGTCCGGTAGGGAGTCCGGGTCTAGTCCAGCGCGCACGAAGGGACAGCTGGTGTTCTCTGGCGCATCACAAAGGGTTCCGTTCCAACCCCAGAGTACCGGTGGGGGAACCGGTTCTAACTCAAAACATCAGGTGGGTATACCAGGCCTACCCTAGCAGGTCAGGTAGGAAGGGTGGGCGTAAAGCGGCGCGCCCGTAGGGCCAGCAGGTGTACCCCGGCGCACCAGTAAGGGTTCCGGTACAATCCAGGAGTACCGGTGGGTATAGCAAAAGTACCACGGAGTACCTGTGGGTGTACCGGTACTACCCCAGATTGTCGGGTAGGGGGCCAGGCCTACCGCAGAGCATCAGGTAGGGATACCGGGCCTAGCCTGGAGGGTCAGGTAGGAATGTCTGGTCTACACAGCACGCCCGTAAGGTCAGCAGGTGTACCCCAGCGAACCAGTAAGTGTTCAGGTACTGCCCTGGAGTACCGGTGGGTGTACCAATACTACCGCAGAGTACCGGTGGGGGTTGCGGTACTACCCCAGCATATCGGGTAGGGGTGCCAGGCCAACAACAGAGCATGAGGTAGGGATACCGGGCCTAAAACGGAGGGTCAGGTAGGAATGTCTGGTCTACACCACGTGCCAGTAACGTGAGCAGGTGTACCCCAGTGAACCAGTAAGGGTTCACGTACTACCCCGGAGTACCGGTGGGTGTACCGATACTACCGCAGTGTAACGGTGGGGGTACCGCTAGTACCCCAGAACATCGGGTATGGGTGCCAAGCCTAATGCGGAGCATCAGGTAGGGATAGCGGGTCTAACCTGTGGGGTCCGGTAGGGAGGCCAGGTCTAGTCCTGCGCGCACGAAGGGACAGCTGGTGTTCTCTGGCACATCACAAAGGGTTCCGTTCCAACCCCAAGGTACCGGTGGGGGAACCGGTTCTACCTCGAAACATCGGGTGGGTATACCAGGCCTACCCTGGCAGGTCAGGTAGGAAGGGTGGGGGTAAAGCGGCGCGCCCGTAGTGTAAGCAGGTGTACCCCGGCGCACCAGTAAGGGTTCCGGTACAATCCAGGAGTACCGGTGGGTATAGCAAAACTACCGCGGAATACCGGTGGGTGTACCGGTACTACCCCAGATTGTCGGGTAGTGGGCCAGGCCTACCGCAGAGCATCAGGTAGGGATAGTGGGCCTAGCCTTGAGGGTCAGGTAGGAATGTCTGGTCTACACAGCGCGCCCGTAAGGTCAGCAGGGGTAACCCAGCGAACCAGTAAGGGTTCAGGTACTACCCTGGAGTACCGGTGGGTGTACCAATACTACCGCAGAGTACCGGTGGGGGTACCGGTACTACCCCAGCATATCGGGTAGGGGTGCCAAGCCAACAACGGAGCATCAGGTAGGGATACCGGGCCTAACACGGAGGGTCAGGTAGGAATGTCTGGTCTATACCGCGTGCCCGTAACGTCATCATGTGTACCCCAGCGAACCAGTAAGGGTTCTCGTACTACCCCGGAGTACCGGTGGGTGTACCGATACTACCGCAGAGTAACGGTGGGGGTACCGCTAGTACCCCAGAACATCGGGTATGGGTGCCAAGCCTAATGCGGAGCATCAGGTAGGGATAGCGGGTCTAACCTGTGGGGTCCGGTAGGGAGGCCAGGTCTAGTCCTGCGCGCACGAAGGGACAGCTGGTGTTCTCTGGCACATCACAAAGGGTTCCGTTCCAACCCCAAGGTACCGGTGGGGGAACCGGTTCTACCTCGAAACATCGGGTGGGTATACCAGGCCTACCCCGGCGGGTCAGGTAGGAAGGGTGGGCGTAAAGCGGCGCGCCCGTAGGGCCAGCAGGTGTACCCCGGCGCACCAGTAAGGGTTCCGGTACAATCCAGGAGTACCGGTGGGTATAGCAAAAGTACCGCGGAGTACCTGTGGGTGTACCGGTACTACCCCAGATTGTCGGGTAGGGGGCCAGGCCTACCGCAGAGCATCAGGTAGGGATACCGGGCCTAGCCTGGAGGGTCAGGTAGGAATGTCTGGTCTATACCGCGTGCCCGTAACGTCATCATGTGTACCCCAGCGAACCAGAAAGGGTTCTCGTACTACCTCGGAGTACCGGTGGGTGTACCGATACTACGGCAGAGTAACGGTGGGGGTACCGCTAGTACCCCAGAACATCGGGTATGGGTGCCAAGCCTAATGCGGAGCATCAGGTAGGGATAGCGGGTCTAACCTGTGGGGTCCGGTAGGGAGGCCGGGTCTAGTCCAGCGCGCACGAAGGGACAGCTGGTGTTCTCTGGCGCATCACAAAGGGTTCCGTTCCAACCCCAGAGTACCGGTGGGGGAACCGGTTCTACCTCGAAATATCGGGTAGGTATACCAGGCCTACCCCGGCAGGTCAGGTAGGAAGGGTGGGCGTAAAGCGGCGCGCCCGTAGGGCCAGCAGGTGTACCCCGGCGCACCAGTAAGGGTTCCGGTACAATCCAGGAGTACCGGTGGGTATAGCAAAATTACCACGGAATACCTCTGGGTGTACCGGTACTACCCCAGATTGTCGGGTAGGGGGCCAGGCCTACCGCAGAGCATCAGGTAGGGATACCGGGCCTAGCCTGGAGGGTCAGGTAGGAATGTCTGGTCTACACAGCACGCCCGTAAGGTCAGCAGGGGTAACCCAGCGAACCAGTAAGTGTTCAGGTACTACCCTGGAGTACCGGTGGGTGTACCAATACTACCGCAGAGTACCGGTGGGGGTACCGGTACTACCCCAGCATATCGGGTACGGGTGCCAAGCCAAAAACGGAGCATCAGGTAGGGATACCGGGCCTAACACGGAGGGTCAGGTAGGAATGTCTGGTCTATACCGCGTGCCCGTAACGTCATCATGTGTACCCCAGCGAACCAGAAAGGGTTCTCGTACTACCTCGGAGTACCGGTGCGTGTACCGATACTACGGCAGAGTAACGGTGGGGGTACCGCTAGTACCCCAGAACATCGGGTATGGGTGCCAAGCCTAATGCGGAGCATCAGGTAGGGATAGCGGGTCTAACCTGTGGGGTCCGGTAGGGAGGCCGGGTCTAGTCCAGCGCGCACGAAGGGACAGCTGGTGTTCTCTGGCGCATCACAAAGGGTTCCGTTCCAACCCCAGAGTACCGGTGGGGGAACCGGTTCTAACTCAAAACATCAGGTGGGTATACCAGGCCTACCCTGGCAGGTCAGGTAGGAAGGGTGGGCGTAAAGCGGCGCGCCCGTAGGGCCAGCAGGTGTACCCCGGCGCACCAGTAAGGGTTCCGGTACAATCCAGGAGTACCGGTGGGTATAGCAAAAGTACCACGGAGTACCTCTGGGTGTACCGGTACTACCCCAGATTGTCGGGTAGGGGGCCAGGCCTACCGCAGAGCATCAGGTAGGGATACCGGGCCTAGCCTGGAGGGTCAGGTAGGAATGTCTGGTCTACACAGCACGCCCGTAAGGTCAGCAGGTGTACCCCAGCGAACCAGTAAGTGTTCAGGTACTGCCCTGGAGTACCGGTGGGTGTACCAATACTACCGCAGAGTACCGGTGGGGGTTGCGGTACTACCCCAGCATATCGGGTAGGGGTGCCAGGCCAACAACAGAGCATGAGGTAGGGATACCGGGCCTAAAACGGAGGGTCAGGTAGGAATGTCTGGTCTACACCACGTGCCAGTAACGTGAGCAGGTGTACCCCAGTGAACCAGTAAGGGTTCACGTACTACCCCGGAGTACCGGTGGGTGTACCGATACTACCGCAGTGTAACGGTGGGGGTACCGCTAGTACCCCAGAACATCGGGTATGGGTGCCAAGCCTAATGCGGAGCATCAGGTAGGGATAGCGGGTCTAACCTGTGGGGTCCGGTAGGGAGGCCAGGTCTAGTCCTGCGCGCACGAAGGGACAGCTGGTGTTCTCTGGCACATCACAAAGGGTTCCGTTCCAACCCCAAGGTACCGGTGGGGGAACCGGTTCTACCTCGAAACATCGGGTAGGTATACCAGGCCTACCCCGGCGGGTCAGGTAGGAAGGGTGGGCGTAAAGCGGCGCGCCCGTAGTGTAAGCAGGTGTACCCCGGCGCACCAGTAAGGGTTCCGGTACAATCCAGGAGTACCGGTGGGTATAGCAAAACTACCGCGGAATACCGGTGGGTGTACCGGTACTACCCCAGATTGTCGGGTAGTGGGCCAGGCCTACCGCAGAGCATCAGGTAGGGATAGTGGGCCTAGCCTTGAGGGTCAGGTAGGAATGTCTGGTCTACACAGCGCGCCCGTAAGGTCAGCAGGGGTAACCCAGCGAACCAGTAAGGGTTCAGGTACTACCCTGGAGTACCGGTGGGTGTACCAATACTACCGCAGAGTACCGGTGGGGGTACCGGTACTACCCCAGCATATCGGGTAGGGGTGCCAGGCCAACAACAGAGCATCAGGTAGGGATACCGGGACTAACACGGAGGGTCAGGAAGAATATCTGTTCTATACCGCGTGCCTGTAACGTCATCAGGTGTACCCCAGTGAACCAGTAAGGGTTCACGTACTACCCCGGAGTACCGGTGGGTGTACTGATACTACCGCAGTGTAACGGTGGGGGTACCGCTAGTTCCCCAGAACATCGGGTATGGGTGCCAAGCCTAATGCGGAGCATCAGGTAGGGATAGCGGGTCTAACCTGTGGGGTCCGGTAGGGAGGCCGGGTCTAGTCCAGCGCGCACGACGGGACAGCTGGTGTTCTCTGGCGCATCACTAAGGGTTCCGTTCCAAACCCAGAGTACCAGTGGGGGAGCCGGTTCTATCTCGAAACATCGGGTAGGTATACCAGGCCTACCCCGGCGGGTCAGGTAGGAAGGGTGGGCGTAAAGCGGCGCGCCCGTAGTGTCAGCAGGTGTACCCCGGCGCACCAGTAAGGGTTCCGGTACAATCCAGGAGTACCGGTGGGTATAGCAAAATTACCGCGGAGTACCTCTGGGTGTACCGGTACTACCCCAGATTGTCGGGTAGGGGGCCTACCGCAGAGCATCAGGTAGGGATACCGGGCCTAGCCTGGAGGGTCAGGTAGGAATGTCTGGTCTACACAGCACGCCCGTAAGGTCAGCAGGTGTACCCCAGCGAACCAGTAAGTGTTCAGGTACTGCCCTGGAGTACCGGTGGGTGTACCAATACTACCGCAGAGTACCGGTGGGGGTACCGGTACTACCCCAGCATATCGGGTAGGGGTGCCAGGCCAACAACAGAGCATCAGGTAGGGATACCGGGACTAACACGGAGGGTCAGGAAGAATGTCTGGTCTATACCGCGTGCCCGTAACGGCATCATGTGTACCCCAGCGAACCAGAAAGGGTTCTCGTACTACCTCGGAGTACTGGTGCGTGTACCGATACTACGGCAGAGTAACGGTGGGGGTACCGCTAGTACCCCAGAACATCGGGTATGGGTGCCAAGCCTAATGCGGAGCATCAGGTAGGGATAGCGGGTCTAACCTGTGGGGTCCGGTAGGGAGGCCGGGTCTAGTCCAGCGCGCACGAAGGGACAGCTGGTGTTCTCTGGCGCATCACAAAGGGTTCCGTTCCAACCCCAGAGTACGGGTGGGGGAACCGGTTCTACCTCGAAACATCGGGTGGGTATACCAGGCCTACCCTGGCAGGTCAGGTAGGAAGGGTGGGCGTAAAGCGGCGCGCCCGTAGGGCCAGCAGGTGTACCCCGGCGCACCAGTAAGGGTTCCGGTACAATCCAGGAGTACCGGTGGGTATAGCAAAAGTACCACGGAGTACCTCTGGGTGTACCGGTACTACCCCAGATTGTCGGGTACGGGGCCAGGCCTACCGCAGAGCATCAGGTAGGGATACCAGGCCTAGCCTGGAGGGTCAGGTAGGAATGTCTGGTCTACAGAGCACGCCCGTAAGGTCAGCAGGTGTACCCCAGCGAACCAGTAAGTGGTCAGGTACTGCCCTGGAGTACCGGTGGGTGTACCAATACTACCGCAGAGTACCGGTGGGGGTACCGGTACTACCCCAGCATATCGGGTAGGGGTGCCAGGCCAACAACGGAGCATCAGGTAGGGATACCAGGCCTAAAACGGAGGGTCAGGTAGGAATGTCTGGTCTACACCGCGCGCCAGTAACGTCAGCAGGTGTACCCCTGTGAACTAGTAAGGGTTCACGTACTACCCCGGAGTACCGGTGGGTGTACCGCTACTACCGCAGAGTAACGGTGGGGGTACCGCTACTACCCCAGAACATCGGGTATGGGTGCCAAGCCTAATGCGGAGCATCAGGTAGGGATAGCGGGTCTAACCTGTGGGGTCAGGTAGGGAGGCCGGGTCCAGTCCAGCGCGCACGAAGGGACAGCTGGTGTTCTCTGGCGCATCACAAAGGGTTCCGTTCCAACCCTAGAGTACCGGTGGGGAAACGGTTCTACTTCGAAACATCGGGTAGGTATACCAGGCCTACCCCGGAGGGTCAGGTAGGAAGGGTGCTCGTAAATCGGCGCGCCCGTAGGGTCAGCAGGTGTAACCTGGCGCACCAGTAAGGGTTCCGGTACAATCCAGGAGTACCGGTGGGAATAGCAAAAGTACCGCGGAGTACCTCTGGGTGTACCGGTACTACCCCAGATTGTCGGGTAGGGGGCCAGGCCTACCGCAGAGCATCAGGTAGAGATACCGGGCCTAGCCTGGAGGGTCAGGTAGGAATGTCTGGTCTACAGAGCACGCCCGTAAGGTCAGCAGGTGTACCCCAGCGAACCAGTAAGGGTTCAGGTACTACCCTGGAGTACCGGTGGGTGTACCAATACTACCGCAGAGTACCGGTGGGGGTACCGGTACTACCCCAGCATATCGGGTAGGGGTGCCAGGACAACAACGGAGCATCAGGTAGGGATACCGGGACTAACACGGAGGGTCAGGTAGGAATGTCTGGTCTATACCGTGTGCCCGTAACGTCATCAGGTGTACCCCAGTGAACCAGTAAGGGTTCACGTACTACTCCGGAGTACCGGTGGGTGTACCGATACTACCGCAGAGTAACGGTGGGGGTACCGCTACTACCCCAGAACATCGGGTATGGGTGCCAAGCCTAATGCGGAGCATCAGGTAGGGATAGCGGGTCTAACCTGTGGGGTCCGGTAGGGAGGCCGGGTCTAGTCCAGCGCGCACGAAGGGACAGCTGGTGTTCTCTGGCGCATCACAAAGGGTTCCGTTCCAACCCCAGAGTACCTGTGGGGGAACCGGTTCCAACTCGAAACATCGGGTAGGTATACCAGACCTACCCCGGCGGGTCAGGTAGGAAGGGTGGGTCCAAAGCAGTGTGCCCGTAGGGTCAGCAGGTGTACCCCGGTGCACCAGTAAGGGTTCCGGTAAAATCCAGGAGTACCGGTGGGTATAGCAAAAGTACCGCGGAGTACCTGTGGGTGTACCGGTACTACCCCAGATTGTCGGGTACGGGGCCAGGCCTACCGCAGAGCATCAGGTAGGGATACCAGGCCTAGCCTGGAGGGTCAGGTAGGAATGTCTGGTCTACAGAGCACGCCCGTAAGGTCAGCAGGTGTACCCCAGCGAACCAGTAAGTGGTCAGGTACTGCCCTGGAGTACCGGTGGGTGTACCAATACTACCGCAGAGTACCGGTGGGGGTACCGGTACTACCCCAGCATATCGGGTAGGGGTGCCAGGCCAACAACGGAGCATCAGGTAGGGATATCGGGCCTAAAAAGGAGAGTCAGGTAGGAATGTCTGGTCTACACCGCGCGCCAGTAACGTCAGCAGGTGTACCCCAGTGAACCAGTAAGGGTTCACATACTACCCCGGAGTACCGGTGGGTGTACCGATACTACCGCAGAGTAACGGTGGGGGTACCGCTACTACCCCAGAACATCGGGTATGGGTGCCAAGCCTAATGCGGACCATCAGGTAGGGATAGCGGGTCTAAACCTGTGGGGTCAGGTAGGGAGGCCGGGTCCAGTCCAGCGCGCACGAAGGGACAGCTGGTGTTCTCTGTCGCATCACAAAGGGTTCCGTTCCAACCCCAGAGTACCGGTGGGGAAACGGTTCTACCTCGAAACATCGGGTAGGTATACCAGGCCTACCCCGGAGGGTCAGGTAGGAAGGGTGGGCGTAAAGCGGCGCGCCCGTAGGGTCAGCAGTTGTAACCCGGCGCACCAGTAAGGGTTCCGGTACAATCCAGGAGTACCGGTGGGAATAGCAAAAGTACCGCGGAGTACCTCTGGGTGTACCGGTACTACCCCAGATTGTCGGGTAGGGGGCCAGGCCTACCGCAGAGCATCAGGTAGAGATACCGGGCCTAGCCTGGAGGGTCAGGTAGGAATGTCTGGTCTACAGAGCACGCACGTAAGGTCAGCAGGTGTACCCCAGCGAACCAGTAAGGGTTCAGGTACTACCCTGGAGTACCGGTGGGTGTACCAATACTACCGCAGAGTACCGGTGGGGGTACTGGTACTACCCCAGCATATCGGGTAGGGGTGCCAGGACAACAACGGAGCATCAGGTAGGGATACCGGGACTAACACGGAGGGTCAGGTAGGAATGTCTGGTCTATACCGTGTGCCCGTAACGTCATCAGGTGTACCCCAGTGAACCAGTAAGTGTTCACGTACTACTCCGGAGTACCGGTGGGTGTACCGATACTACCGCAGAGTAACGGTGGGGGTACCGCTACTACCCCACAACATCGGGTATGGGTGCCAAGCCTAATGCGGAGCATCAGGTAGGGATAGCGGGTCTAACCTGTGGGGTCCGGTAGGGAGGCCGGGTCTAGTCCAGCGCGCACGAAGGGACAGCTGGTGTTCTCTGGCGCATCACAAAGGGTTCCGTTCCAACCCCAGAGTACCTGTGGGGGAACCGGTTCTATCTCGAAACATCGGGTAGGTATACCAGACCTACCCCGGCGGGTCAGGTAGGAAGGGTGGGTCCAAAGCAGTGTGCCCGTAGGGTCAGCAGGTGTACCCCGGCGCACCAGTAAGGGTTCCGGTACAATCCAGGAGTACCGGTGGGTATAGCAAAAGTACCGCGGAGTACCTGTGGGTGTACCGGTACTACCCCAGATTGTCGGGTAGGGGGCCAGGCCTACCGCAGAGCATCAGGTAGAGATACCGGGCCTAGCCTGGAGGGTCAGGTAGGAATGTCTGGTCTACAGAGCACGCCCGTAAGGTCAGCAGGTGTACCCCAGCGAACCAGTAAGTGTTCAGGTACTGCCCTGGAGTACCGGTGGGTGTACCAATACTACCGCAGAGTACCGGTGGGGGTACCGGTACTACCCCAGCATATCGGGTAGGGGTGCCAGGCTAACAACGGAGCATCAGGTAGGGATACCGGGCCTAAAACGGATGGTCAGGTAGGAATGTCTGGTCTACACCGCGCGCCAGTAACGTCAGCAGGTGTACCCCAGTGAACCAGTAAGGGTTCACGTACTACCCCGGAGTACCGGTGGGTGTACCGATACTACCGCAGAGTAACGGTGGGGGTACCGCTACTACCCCAGAACATCGGGTATGGGTGCCAAGCCTAATGCGGAGCATCAGGTAGGGATACCGGGTGTAACATGTGGGGTCCGGTAGGGAGGCCGGGTCTAGTCCAGCGCGCACGAAGGGACAGCTGGTGTTCTCTGGCGCATCACAAAGGGTTCCGTTCCAAACCCAGAGTACCGGTGGGGGAACCGGTTTTACCTCGAAACATCAGGTAGGTATACCAGGCCTACCCCGGCGGGTCAGGTAGGAAGGGTGGGTGTAAAGCGGCACGCCCGTAGGGTCAGCAGGTGTACCCCGGTGCACCAGTAAGGGTTCCGGTACAATCCAGGAGTACCGGTGGGTATAGCAAAACTACCGCGGAGTACCTGTGGGTGTACCGGTACTACCCCAGATTGTCGGGTATGGGGCCAGGCCTACCGCAGAGCATCAGGTAGAGATACCGGGCCTAGCCTGGAGGGTCAGGTAGGAATGTCTGGTCTACACAGCACGCCCGTAAGGTCAGCAGGTGTACCCCAGCGAACCAGTAAGGGTTCAGGTACTACCCTGGAGTACCGGTGGGTGTACCAATACTACCGCAGAGTACCGGTGGGGGTACCGGTACTACCCCAGCATATCGGGTAGGGGTGCCAGGACAACAACGGAGCATCAGGTAGGGATACCGGGACTAACACGGAGGGTCAGGTAGGAATGTCTGGTCTATACCGTGTGCCCGTAACGTCATCAGGTGTACCCCAGTGAACCAGTAAGGGTTCACGTACTACTCCGGAGTACCGGTGGGTGTACCGATACTACCGCAGAGTAACGGTGGGGGTACCGCTACTACCCCAGAACATCGGGTATGGGTGCCAAGCCTAATGCGGAGCATCAGGTAGGGATAGCGGGTCTAACCTGTGGGGTCCGGTAGGGAGGCCGGGTCTAGTCCAGCGCGCACGAAGGGACAGCTGGTGTTCTCTGGCGCATCACAAAGGGTTCCGTTCCAACCCCAGAGTACCTGTGGGGGAACCGGTTCCAACTCGAAACATCGGGTAGGTATACCAGACCTACCCCGGCGGGTCAGGTAGGAAGGGTGGGTCCAAAGCAGTGTGCCCGTAGGGGCAGCAGGTGTACCCCGGCGCACCAGTAAGGGTTCCGGTACAATCCAGGAGTACCGGTGGGTATAGCAAAATTACCGCGGAGTAACTCTGGGTGTACCGGTACTACCCCAGATTGTCGGGTAGGGGGCCAGGCCTACCGCAGAGCATCAGGTAGGGATACCGGGCCTAGCCTGGAGGGTCAGGTAGGAATGTCTGGTCTACACAGCACGCCCGTAAGGTCAGCAGGTGTACCCCAGCGAACCAGTAAGGGTTCAGGTACTACCCTGGAGTACCGGTGGGTGTACCAATACTACCGCAGAGTACCGGTGGGGGTACCGGTACTACCCCAGCATATCGGGTAGGGGTGCCAGGACAACAACGGAGCATCAGGTAGGGATACCGGGACTAACACGGAGGGTCAGGTAGGAATGTCTGGTCTATACCGTGTGCCCGTAACGTCATCAGGTGTACCCCAGTGAACCAGTAAGGGTTCACGTACTACTCCGGAGTACCGGTGGGTGTACCGATACTACCGCAGAGTAACGGTGGGGGTACCGCTACTACCCCAGAACATCGGGTATGGGTGCCAAGCCTAATGCGGAGCATCAGGTAGGGATACCGGGTCTAACCTGTGGGGTCCGGTAGGGAGGCCGGGTCTAGTCCAGCGCGCACGAAGGGACAGCTGGTGTTCTCTGGCGCATCACAAAGGGTTCCGTTCCAACCCCAGAGTACCTGTGGGGGAACCGGTTCCAACTCGAAACATCGGGTAGGTATACCAGACCTACCCCGGCGGGTCAGGTAGGAAGGGTGGGTCCAAAGCAGTGTGCCCGTAGGGGCAGCACGTGTACCCCGGCGCACCAGTAAGGGTTCCGGTAAAATCCAGGAGTACCGGTGGGTATAGCAAAAGTACCGCGGAGTACCTGTGGGTGTACCGGTACTACCCCAGATTGTCGGGTAGGGGGCCAGGCATACCGCAGAGCATCAGGTAGGGATACCGGGCATAGCCTGGAGGGTCAGGTAGGAATGTCTGGTCTACACAGCACGCCCGTAAGGTCAGCAGGTGTACCCCAGCGAACCAGTAAGTGGTCAGGTACTGCCCTGGAGTACCGGTGGGTGTACCAATACTACCGCAGAGTACCGGTGGGGGTACCGGTACTACCCCAGCATATCGGGTAGGGGTGCCAGGCCAACAATGGAGCATCAGGTAGGGATGCCGGGCCTAAAACGGAGGGTCAGGTAGGAATGTCTGGTCTACACCGCGCGCCAGTAACGTCAGCAGGTGTACCCCAGTGAACCAGTAAGGGTTCACGTACTACCCCGGAGTACCGGTGGGTGTACCGATACTACCGCAGAGTAACGGTGGGGGTACCGCTAGTACCCCAGAACATCGGGTATGGGTGCCAAGCCTAATGCGGAGCATCAGGTAGGGATACCGGAAGTAACATGTGGGGTCTGGTAGAGAGGCAGGGTCTAGTCCAGCGCGCACGAAGGGACAGCTGGTGTTCTGTGGCGCATCACAAAGGGTTCCGTTCCAACCCCAGAGTACCGGTGGGGGAACCGGTTCTACCTCGAAACATCGGGTAGGTATACCAGGCCTACCCCGGTGGGTCAGGTAGGAAGGGTGGGCGTAAAGCGGCGCGCCCGTAGGGTCAGCAGGTGTACCCCGGCGCACCAGTAAGGGTTCCGGTACAATCCAGGAGTACCGGTGGGTAGAGCAAAACAACCGCGGAGTACCTGTGGGTGTACCGGTACTACCCCAGATTGTCGGGTACGGGGCCAGGCCTACCGCAGAGCATCAGGTAGGGATACCAGGCCTAGCCTGGAGGGTCAGGTAGGAATGTCTGGTCTACAGAGCACGCCCGTAAGGTCAGCAGGTGTACCCCAGCGAACCAGTAAGTGGTCAGGTACTGCCCTGGAGTACCGGTGGGTGTACCAATACTACCGCAGAGTACCGGTGGGGGTACCGGTACTACCCCAGCATATCGGGTAGGGGTGCCAGGCCAACAACGGAGCATCAGGTAGGGATACCAGGCCTAAAACGGAGGGTCAGGTAGGAATGTCTGGTCTACACCGCGCGCCAGTAACGTCAGCAGGTGTACCCCAGTGAACCAGTAAGGGTTCAGGTACTACCCCGGAGTACCGGTGGGTGTACTGATACTACCGCAGAGTAACGGTGGGGGTACCGCTACTACCCCAGAACATCGGGTATGGGTGCCAAGCCTAATGCGGAGCATCAGGTAGGGATAGCGGGTCTAACCTGTGGGGTCAGGTAGGGAGGCCGGGTCCAGTCCAGCGCGCACGAAGGGACAGCTGGTGTTCTCTGGCGCATCACAAAGGGTTCCGTTCCAACCCCAGAGTACCGGTGGGGAAACGGTTCTACCTCGAAACATCGGGTAGGTATACCAGGCCTACCCCGGAGGGTCAGGTAGGAAGGGTGGGCGTAAAGCGGCGAGCCCATAGGGTCAGCAGGTGTAACCCGGCGCACCAGTAAGGGTTCCGGTACAATCCAGGAGTACCGGTGGGAATAGCAAAAGTACCGCGGAGTACCTCTGGGTGTACCGGTACTACCCCAGATTGTCGGGTAGGGGGCCAGGCCTACCGCAGAGCATCAGGTAGAGGAACCGGGCCTAGCCTGGAGGGTCAGGTAGGAATGTCTGGTATACAGAGCACGCCCGTAAGGTCAGCAGGTGTACCCCAGCGAACCAGTAAGGGTTCAGGTACTACCCTGGAGTACCGGTGGGTGTACCAATACTACCGCAGAGTACCGGTGGGGGTACCGGTACTACCCCAGCATATCGGGTAGGGGTGCCAGGACAACAACGGAGCATCAGGTAGGGATACCGGGACTAACACGGAGGTTCAGGTAGGAATGTCTGGTCTATACCGTGTGCCCGTAACGTCATCAGGTGTACCCCAGTGAACCAGTAAGGGTTCACGTACTACTCCGGAGTACCGGTGGGTGTACCGATACTACCGCAGAGTAACGGTGGGGGTACCGCTACTACCCCAGAACATCGGGTATGGGTGCCAAGCCTAATGCGGAGCATCAGGTAGGGATACCGGGTCTAACCTGTGGGGTCCGGTAGGGAGGCCGGGTCTAGTCCAGCGCGCACGAAGGGACAGCTGGTGTTCTCTGGCGCATCACAAAGGGTTCCGTTCCAACCCCAGAGTACCTGTGGGGGAACCGGTTCTAACTCGAAACATCGGGTAGGTATACCAGACCTACCCCGGCGGGTCAGGTAGGAAGGGTGGGTCCAAAGCAGTGTGCCCGTAGGGTCAGCAGGTGTACCCCGGCGCAACAGTAAGGGTTCCGGTAAAATCCAGGAGTACCGGTGGGTATAGCAAAAGTACCACGGAGTACCTGTGGGTGTACCGGTACTACCCCAGATTGTCGGGTAGGGGGCCAGGCCTACCGCAGAGCATCAGGTAGGGATACCGGGCCTAGCCTGGAGGGTCAGGTAGGAATGTCTGGTCTACACAGCAGGCCCGTAAGGTCAGCAGGTGTACCCCAGCGAACCAGTAAGGGTTCAGGTACTGCCCTGGAGTACCGGTGGGTGTACCAATACTACCGCAGAGTACCGGTGGGGGTACCGGTACTACCCCAGCATATCGGGTAGGGGTGCCAGGCCAACAATGGAGCATCAGGTAGGGATGCCGGGCCTAAAACGGAGGGTCAGGTAGGAATGTCTGGTCTACACCGCGCGCCAGTAACGTCAGCAGGTGTACCCCAGTGAACCAGTAAGGGTTCACGTACTACCCCGGAATACCGGTGGGTGTACCGATACTACCGCAGAGTAACAGTGGGGGTACCGCCTCTACCCCAGAACATCGGGTATGGGTGCCAAGCCTAATGCGGAGCATCAGGTAGGGATAGCGGGCCTAGCCTGGAGGGTCAGGTAGGAATGTCTGATCTACACAGCACGCCCGTAAGGTCAGCAGGTGTACCCCAGCGAACCAGTAAGGGTTCAGGTACTACACTGGAGTACCGGTGGGTGTACCAATACTACCGCAGAGTACCGGTGGGGGTACCGGTACTACCCCAGCATATCGGGTAGGGGTGCCAGGCCAACAACGGAGCATCAGGTAGGGATACCGGGCCTAAAACGGAGGGTCAGGTAAGAATGTCTGGTCTACACCGCGCGCCAGTAACGTCAGCAGGTGTACCCCAGTGAACCACTAAGGGTTCACGTACTACCCCGGAGTACCGGTGGGTGTACCGATACTATGGCAGAGTAACGGTGGGGGTACCGCTACTACCCCAGAACATCGGGTATGGGTGCCAAGCCTAATGCGGAGCATCAGGTAGGGATAGCGGGTCTAACCTGTGGGTTCCGGTAGGGAGGCCAGGTCTAGTCAAGCGCGCACGAAGGGACAGCTGGTGTTCTCTGGCGCATCACAAAGGTTTCCGTTCCAAGCCCAGAGTACCGGTGTGGGAACCGGTTCTAACTCAAAACTTCTGGTAGTTATACCAGGCCTACCCCGGCGGGTAAGGTAAGAAGGGTGGGCGTAAAGCGGCGCGCCCGTAGGGTCAGCAGGTGTACCCCGGCGCACCAGTAAGGGTTCCGGTACAATCCAGGAGTACCGGTGGGTATAGCAAAAGTACCGCGGAGTACTTGTGGGTGTACCGGTACTACCCCAGATTGTCGGGTAGGGGGCCAGGCCTACAGCAGAGCATCAGGTAGGGATACCGGGACTAGCCTGGAGGGTCAGGTAGGAATGTCTGGTCTACAGAGCACGCCCGTAAGGTCATCAGGTGTACCCCAGCGAACCAGTAAGGGTTCACGTACTACCCCGGAACACCGGTGAGTGTACCGATACTACCGCAGAGTAACGGTGGGGGTAACACTACTACCCCAGAACATCGGGTATGGGTGCCAAGCCTAATGCGGAGCATCAGGTAGGGATACCGGCTGTAATATGTGGGGTCCGGTAGGGAGGCCGGGTCTAGTCCAGCGCGCACGAAGGGACAGCTGGTGTTCTCTGGCGCATCACAAAGGGTTCTGTTCCAAACCCAGAGTACTTGTGGGGGAACCGGTTCTACCTCGAAACATCGGGTAGGTATACCAGGCCTACCCCGGCGGGTCAGGTAGGAAGGGTGGGTCCAAAGCAGTGTGCCCGTAGGGTCAGCAGGTGTACCCCAGCGCACCAGTAAGGGTTCCGGTACAATCCAGGAGTACCGGTGGGTATAGCAAAAGTACCGCGGAGTACCGGTGGGTGTACCGGTACTACCCCAGATTGTCGGGTAGGGGGCCAGGCCTACCGCAGAGCATCAGGTAGGGATACCGGGACTAACACGGAGGGTCAGGAAGAATGTCTGGTCTATACCGCGCGCCCGAAACATCATCAGGTGTACCCCAGTGAACCAGTAAGGGTTCACATACCACCCCGCAGTACCGGTGGGTGTACTGATACTACCGCAGAGTAACGGTGGGGGTACCGCTACTACCCCAGAACATCGGGTATGGGTGCCAAGCCTAATGCGGAGCATCAGGTAGGGATAGCGGGTCTAACCTGTGGGGTCCGGTAGGGAGGCCGGGTCTAGTCCAGCGCGCACGAAGGGACAGCTGGTGTTCTCTGGCGCATCACAAAGGTTTCCATTCCAAGCCCAGAGTACCGGTGGGGGAACCGGTTCTACCTCAAAACATCGGGTAGGTATACCAGGCATACCCCGGCGGGTCAGGTAGGAAGGGTGCTCGTAAATCGGCGCGCCCGTAGGGTCAGCAGGTGTACCCCGGCGCACCAGTAAGGGTTCCGGTACAATCCAAGAGTACCGGTGGGTATAGCAAAAGTACCGCGGAGTACTTGTGGGTGTACCGGTACTACCCCAGATTGTCGGGTAGGGGGCCAGGCCTACCGCAGAGCATCAGGTAGGGATACCGGGCCTAGCGTGGAGGGTCATGTAGGAATGTCTGGTCTACAGAGCACGCCCGTAAGGTCAGCAGGTGTACCCCAGCGAACCAGTAAGGGTTCAGGTACTACCCTGGAGTACCGGTGGGTGTACCAATACTACCGCAGAGTACCGGTGGGGGTACCGGTACTACCCCAGCATATCGGGTAGGGGTGCCAGGGCAACAACGGAGCATCAGGTAGGGATACCGGGACTAACACGGAGGGTCAGGAAGAATGTCTGGTCTATACCGCGTGCCTGTAACGTCATCAGGTGTACCCCAGTGAACCAGTAACTGTTCACGTACTACGGCGGAGTACCGGTGGGTGTACTGATACTACCTCAGAGTAACGGTGGGGGTACCGCTACTACCCCAGAACATCGGGTATGGGTGCCAAGCCTAATGCGGAGCATCAGGTAGGGATAGCGGGTCTAACCTGTGGGGTCCGGTAGGGAGGCCGGGTCTAGTCCAGCGCGCACGAAGGGACAGCTGGTGTTCTCTGGCGCATCACAAAGGTTTCCGTTCCAAGCCCAGAGTACCGGTGGGGGAACCGGTTCTACCTTGAAACATCGGGTAGGTATACCAGGCCTACCCCGGCGGGTCAGGTAGGAAGGGTGGGTCCAAAGCAGTGTGCCCGTAGGGTGAGCAGGTGTACCCAAGCGCACCAGTAAGGGTTCCGGTACAATCCAGGGCTACCGGTGGGTATAGCAAAAGTACCGCGGAGTACCGGTGGGTGTACCGGTACTACCCCAGATTGTCGGGTAGGGGGCCAGGCCTACCGCAGAGCATCAGGTAGGGATACCGGGCCTAGCCTGGAGGGTCAGGTAGGAATGTCTGGTCTACACAGCACGCCCGTAAGGTCAGCAGGTGTACCCCAGCGAACCAGTAAGGGTTCACGTACTACCCCGGAGTACCGGTGGGTGTACCGATACTACCGCAGAGTAACAGTGGGGGTACCGCTACTACCCCAGAACATCGGGTATGGGTGCCAAGCCTAATGCGGAGCATCAGGTAGGGATAGCGGGCCTAGCCTGGAGGGTCAGGTAGGAATGTCTGATCTACACAGCACGCCCGTAAGGTCAGCAGGTGTACCCCAGCGAACCAGTAAGGGTTCAGGTACTACCCTGGAGTACCGGTGGGTGTACCAATACTACCGCAGAGTACCGGTGGGGGTACCGGTACTACCCCAGCATATCGGGTAGGGGTGCCAGGCCAACAACGGAGCATCAGGTAGGGATACCGGGCCTAAAACGGAGGGTCAGGTAAGAATGTCTGGTCTACACCGCGCGCCAGTAACGTCAGCAGGTGTACCCCAGTGAACCAGTAAGGGTTCACGTACTACCCCGGAGTACCGGTGGGTGTACCGATACTATGGCAGAGTAACGGTGGGGGTACCGCTACTACCCCAGAACATCGGGTATGGGTGCCAAGCCTAATGCGGAGCATCAGGTAGGGATAGCGGGTCTAACCTGTGGGTTCCGGTAGGGAGGCCAGGTCTAGTCCAGCGCGCACGAAGGGACAGCTGGTGTTCTCTGGCGCATCACAAAGGTTTCCGTTCCAAGCCCAGAGTACAGGTGTGGGAACCGGTTCTAACTCAAAACTTCTGGTAGTTATACCAGGCCTACCCCGGCGGGTAAGGTAAGAAGGGTGGGCGTAAAGCGGCGCGCCCGTAGGGTCAGCAGGTGTACCCCGGCGCACCAGTAAGGGTTCCGGTACAATCCAGGAGTACCGGTGGGTATAGCAAAAGTACCGCGGAGTACCGGTGGGTGTACCGGTACTACCCCAGATTGTCGGGTAGGGGGCCAGGCCTACCGCAGAGCATCAGGTAGGGATACCGTGCCTAGCCTGGAGGGTCAGGTAGGAATGTCTGGTCTACACAGCACGCCCGTAAGGTCAGCAGGTGTACCCCAGCGAACCAGTAAGGGTTCAGGTACTACCCTGGAGTACCGGTGGGTGTACCAATACTACCGCAGAGTACCAGTGGGGGTACCGGTACTACCCCAGCATATCGAGTAGGGGTGCCAGGCCAACAACGGAGCATCAGGTAGGGATACCGGGACTAACACGGAGGTTCAGGAAGAATGTCTGGTCTATACCGCGTGCCTGTAACGTCATCAGGTATACCCCAGTGAACCAGTAAGGGTTCACGTACTACCCCGGAGTACCGGTGGGTGTACCGATACTACCGCAGAGTAACGGTGGGGGTAACACTACTACCCCAGAACATCGGGTATGGGTGCCAAGCCTAATGCGGAGCATCAGGTAGGGATACCGGCTGTAACATGTGGGGTCCGGTAGGGAGGCCGGGTCTAGTCCAGCGCGCACGAAGGGACAGCTGGTGTTCTCTGGCGCATCACAAAGGGTTCTGTTCCAAACCCAGAGTACTTGTGGGGGAACCGGTTCTACCTCGAAACATCGGGTAGGTATACCAGGCCTACCCCGGCGGGTCAGGTAGGAAGGGTGGGTCCAAAGCAGTGTGCCCGTAGGGTCAGCAGGTGTACCCCAGCGCACCAGTAAGGGTTCCGGTACAATCCAGGAGTACCGGTGGGTATAGCAAAAGTACCGCGGAGTACCGGTGGGTGTACCGGTACTACTCCAGATTGTCGGGTAGGGGGCCAGGCCTACCGCAGAGCATCAGGTAGGGATACCGGGACTAACACGGAGGGTCAGGAAGAATGTCTGGTCTATACCGCGCGCCCGAAACATCATCAGGTGTACCCCAGTGAACCAGTAAGGGTTCACATACTACCCCGGAGTACCGGTGGGTGTACTGATACTACCGCAGAGTAACGGTGGGGGTACCGCTACTACCCCAGAACATCGGGTATGGGTGCCAAGCCTAATGCGGAGCATCAGGTAGGGATAGCGGGTCTAACCTGTGGGGTCCGGTAGGGAGGCCGGGTCTAGTCCAGCGCGCACGAAGGGACAGCTGGTGTTCTCTGGCGCATCACAAAGGTTTCCATTCCAAGCCCAGAGTACCGGTGGGGGAACCGGTTCTACCTCAAAACATCGGGTAGGTATACCAGGCATACCCCGGCGGGTCAGGTAGGAAGGGTGCTCGTAAATCGGCGCGCCCGTAGGGTCAGCAGGTGTACCCCGGCGCACCAGTAAGGGTTCCGGTACAATCCAAGAGTACCGGTGGGTATACCAAATGTACCGCGGAGTACTTGTGGGTGTACCGGTACTACCCCAGATTTTCGGGTAGGGGGCCAGGCCTACCGCAGAGCATCAGGTAGGGATACCGGGCCTAGCGTGGAGGGTCAGGTAGGAATGTCTGCTCTACACAGCACGCCCGTAAGGTCAGCAGGTGTACCCCAGCGAACCAGTAAGGGTTCAGGTACTACCCTGGAGTACCGGTGGGTGTACCAATACTACCGCAGAGTACCGGTGGGGGTACCGGTACTACCCCAGCATATCGGGTAGGGGTGCCAGGGCAACAACGGAGCATCAGGTAGGGATACCGGGACTAACACGGAGGGTCAGGAAGAATGTCTGGTCTATACCGCGTGCCTGTAACGTCATCAGGTGTACCCCAGTGAACCAGTAACTGTTCACGTACTACGGCGGAGTACCGGTGGGTGTACTGATACTACCTCAGAGTAACGGTGGGGGTACCGCTACTACCCCAGAACATCGGGTATGGGTGCCAAGCCTAATGCGGAGCATCAGGTAGGGATACCGGGTCTAACCTGTGGGGTCCGGTAGGGAGGCCGGGTCTAGTCCAGCGCGCACGAAGGGACAGCTGGTGTTCTCTGGCGCATCACAAAGGTTTCCGTTCCAAGCCCAGAGTACCGGTGGGGGAACCGGTTCTACCTTGAAACATCGGGTAGGTATACCAGGCCTACCCCGGCGGGTCAGGTAGGAAGGGTGGGTCCAAAGCAGTGTGCCCGTAGGGTGAGCAGGTGTACCCAAGCGCACCAGTAAGGGTTCCGGTACAATCCAGGAGTACCGGTGGGTATAGCAAAAGTACCGCGGAGTACCGGTGGGTGTACCGGTACTACCCCAGATTGTCGGGTAGGGGGCCAGGCCTACCGCAGAGCATCAGGTAGGGATACCGGGACTAACACGGAGGGTCAGGAATAATGTCTGGTCTACAGAGCACGCCCGTAAGGTCAGCAGGTGTACCGCAGCAAACCAGTAAGGGTTCACGTACTACCCCGGAGTACAGGTGGGTGTACCGATACTACCGCAGAGTAACGGTGGGGGTACCGCTACTAACCCAGCATATCGGGTAGGGGTGCCAGGCCAACAACGGAGCATCAGGTAGGGATAGCGGGCCTAGCCTGGAGGTTCAGGTAGGAATGTCTGATCTACACAGCACGCCTGTAAGGTCAGCAGGTGTACTCCAGCGAACCAGTAAGGGTTCAGGTACTACCCTGGAGTACCGGTGGGTGTACCAATACTACCGCAGAGTACCGGTGGGGGTACCGGTACTACCCCAGCATATCGGGTAGGGGTGCCAGGCCAACAACGGAGCATCAGGTAGGGATACCGGGCCTAAAACGAAGGGTCAGGTAAGAATGTCTGGTCTACACCGCGCGCCAGTAACGTCAGCAGGTGTACCCCAGTTAACCACTAAGGGTTCACGTACTACCCCGGAGTACCGGTGGGTGTACCGATACTATGGCAGAGTAACGGTGGGGCTACCGCTAGTACCCCAGAACATCGGGTATGGGTGCCAAGCCTAATGCGGAGCATCAGGTAGGGATACCGGGTCTAACCTGTGGGGTCCGGTAGGGAGGCCAGGTCTAGTCCAGCGCGCACGAAGGAACAGCTGGTGTTCTCTGGCGCATCACAAAGATTTCCATTCCAAGCCCAGAGTACCGGTGGGGGAACCGGTTCTAACTCAAAACATCTGGTAGTTATACCAGGCCTACCCTGGAAGGTAAGGTAAGAAGGGTGGGCGTAAAGCGACGCGCCCGTAGGGTCAGCAGGTGTACCCCGGCGCACCAGTAAGGGTTCCGGTACAATCCAGGAGTACCGGTGGGTATAGCAAAAGTACCGCGGAATACCTCTGGGTGTACCGGTACTACCCCAGACTGTCGGGTAGGGGGCCAGGCCTGCCGCAGACCGTCAGGTAGGGATACCGGGCCTAACACGGAGGGTCAGGTAGGAATGTCTGGTCTATACCGCGTGCCCGTAACGTCATCATGTGTACCCCAGCGAACCAGTAAGGGTTCTCGTACTACCCCGGAGTACCGGTGGGTGTACCGATACTAGCGCAGAGTAACGGTGGGGGTACCGCTAGTACCCCAGAACATCGGGTATGCGTGCCAAGCCTAATGCGGAGCATCAGGTAGGGATAGCGGGTCTAACCTGTGGGGTCCGGTAGGGAGGCCGGGTCTAGTCCAGCGCGCACGACGGGACAGCTGGTGTTCTCTGGCGCATCACTAAGGGTTCCGTTCCAAACCCAGAGTACCGGTGGGGGAACCGGTTCTACCTCGAAACATCGGGTAGGTATACCAGGCCTACCCCGGCGGGTCAGGTAGGAAGGGTGGGCGTAAAGCGGCGCGCCCGTAGTGTCAGCAGGTGTACCGCGGCGCACCAGTAAGGGTTCCGGTACAATCCAGGAGTACCGGTGGGTATAGCAAAAGTACCGCGGAGTACCTGTGGGTGTACCGGTACTACCCCAGATTGTCGGGTAGGGGGCCAGGCCTACCGCAGAGCATCAGGTAGGGATACCGGGCCTAGCCAGGAGGGTCAGGTAGGAATGTCTAGTCTATACCGCGTGCCCGTAACGTCATCATGTGTACCCCAGCGAACCAGAAAGGGTTCTCGTACTACCTCGGAGTACCGGTGGGTGTACCGATACTACGGCAGAGTAACGGTGGGGGTACCGCTAGTACCCCAGAACATCGGGTATGGGTGCCAAGCCTAATGCGGAGCATCAGGTAGGGATACCGTGTCTAACCTGTGGGGTCCGGTAGGGAGGCCGGGTCTAGTCCAGCGCGCACGAAGGGACAGCTGGTGTTCTCTGGCGCATCACAAAGGGTTCCGTTCCAACCCCAGAGTATCGGTGGGGGAACCGGTTCTACCTCGAAACATCGGGTAGGTATACCAGGCCTACACCGGCGGGTCAGGTAGGAAGGGTGGGCGTAAAGCGGCGCGCCCGTAGTGTCAGCAGGTGTACCCCGGCGCACCAGTAAGGGTTCCGGTACAATCCAGGAGTACCGGTGGGTATAGCAAAAGTACCACGGAATACCGGTGGGTGTACCGGTACTACCCCAGATTGTCGGGTAGTGGGCCAGGCCTACCGCAGAGCATCAGGTAGGGATAGTGGGCCTAGCCTTGACGGTCAGGTAGGAATGTGTGGTCTACAGAGCACGCCCGTAAGGTCAGCAGGTGTACCCCAGCGAACCAGTAAGGGTTCAGGTACTACCCTGGAGTACCGGTGGGTGTACCAATACTACCGCAGAGTACCGGTGGGGGTACCGGTACTACCCCAGCATATCGGGTAGGGGTGCCAGGCCAACAACAGAGCATCAGGTAGGGATACCGGGACTAACACGGAGGCTCAGGTAGGAATGTCTGGTCTACACCGCGCGCCAGTAACGTCATCAGGTGTACCCCAGTGAACCAGTAAGGGTTCACGTACTACCCCGGAGTACCGGTGGGTGTACTGATACTACTGCAGTGTAACGGTGGGGGTACCGCTAGTACCCCAGAACATCGGGTATGGGTGCCAAGCCTAATGCGGAGCATCAGGTAGGGATAGCGGGTCTAACCTGTGGGGTCCGGTAGGGAGGCCGGGTCTAGTCCAGCGCGCACGACGGGACAGCTGGTGTTCTCTGGCGCATCACTAAGGGTTCCGTTCCAAACCCAGAGTACCGGTGGGGGAACCGGTTCTACCTCGAAACATCGGGTAGGTATACCAGGCCTACCCCGGCGGGTCAGGTAGGAAGGGTGGGCGTAAAGCGGCGCGCCCGTAGTGTCAGCAGGTGTACCGCGGCGCACCAGTAAGGGTTCCGGTACAATCCAGGAGTACCGGTGGGTATAGCAAAAGTACCGCGGAGTACCTCTGGGTGTACCGGTACTACCCCAGATTGTCGGGTAGGGGGCCAGGCCTACCGCAGAGCATCAGGTAGGGATACCGGGCCTAGCCTGGAGGGTCAGGTAGGAATGTCTGGTCTACACAGCACGCCCGTAAGGTCAGCAGGGGTAACCCAGCGAACCAGTAAGTGTTCAGGTACTGCCCTGGAGTACCGGTGGGTGTACCAATACTACCGCAGAGTACCGGTGGGGGTTGCGGTACTACCCCAGCATATCGGGTAGGGGTGCCAGGCCAACAACGGAGCATCAGGTAGGGATACCGGGCCTAAAACGGAGGGTCAGGTAGGAATGTCTGGTCTACACCACGTGCCAGTAACGTGAGCAGGTGTACCCCAGTGAACCAGTAAGGGTTCACGTACTACCCCGGAGTACCGGTGGGTGTACCGATACTACCGCAGAGTAACGGTGGGGGTACCGCTACTACCCCAGAACATCGGGTATGGGTGCCAAGCCTAATGCGGAGCATCAGGTAGGGATAGCGGGTCTAACCTGTGGGGTCCGGTAGGGAGGCCGGGTCTAGTCCAGCGCGCACGAAGGGACAGCTGGTGTTCTCTGGCGCATCACTAAGGGTTCCGTTCCAAGCCCAGAGTACCGGTGGGGGAAGCGGTTCTACCTCGAAACATCGGGTAGCTATACCAGGCCTACCCCGGCGGGTCAGGTAGGAAGGGTGGGCGTAAAGCGGCGCGCCCGTAGTGTCAGCAGGTGTACCGCGGCGCACCAGTAAGGGTTCCGGTACAATCCAGGAGTACCGGTGGGTATAGCAAAAGTACCACGGAGTACCTGTGGGTGTACCGGTACTACCCCAGATTGTCGGGTAGGGGGCCAGGCCTACCGCAGAGCATCAGGTAGGGATACCGGGCCTAGCCTGGAGGGTCAGGTAGGAATGTCTGGTCTACACAGCACGCCCGTAAGGTCAGCAGGTGTACCCCAGCGAACCAGTAAGGGTTCAGGTACTACCCTGGAGTACCGGTGGGTGTACCAATACTACCGCAGAGTACCGGTGGGGGTTGCGGTACTACCCCAGCATATCGTGTAGGGGTGCCAGGCCAACAACGGAGCATCAGGTAGGGATACCGGGTCTAACACGGAGGGTCAGGTAGGAATGTCTGCTCTATACCGCGTGCCCGTAACGTCATCATGTGTACCCCAGCGAACCAGTAAGGTTTCTCGTACTACCCCGGAGTACCGGTGGGTGTACCGATACTACCGCAGAGTAACGGTGGGGGTACCGCTAGTACCCCAGAACATCGGGTATGGGTGCCAAGCCTAATGCGGAGCATCACGTAGGGATAGCGGGTCTAACCTGTGGGGTCCGGTAGGGAGGCCAGGTCTAGTCCAGCGCGCACGAAGGGACAGCTGGTGTTCTCTGGCACATCACAATGGGTTCCGTTCCAACCCCAAGGTACCGGTGGGGGAACCGGTTCTACCTCGAAACATCGGGTGGGTATACCAGGCCTACCCCGGCGGGTCAGGTAGGAAGGGTGGGCGTAAAGCGGCGCGCCCCTAGGGCCAGCAGGTGTACCCCGGCGCACCAGTAAGGGTTCCGGTACAATCCAGGAGTACCGGTGGGTATAGCAAAAGTACCGCGGAGTACCTCTGGGTGTACCGGTACTACCCCACATTGTCGGGTAGGGGGCCAGGCCTACCGCAGAGCATCAGGTAGGGATACCGGGCCTAGCCTGGAGGGTCAGGTAGGAATGTCTAGTCTATACCGCGTGCCCGTAACGTCATCATGTGTACCCCAGCGAACCAGAAAGAGTTCTCGTACTACCTCGGAGTACCGGTGGGTGTACCGATACTACGGCAGAGTAACGGTGGGGGTACCGCTAGTACCCCAGAACATCGGGTATGGGTGCCAAGCCTAATGCGGAGCATCAGGTAGGGATACCGTGTCTAACCTGTGGGGTCCGGTAGGGAGGCCGGGTCTAGTCCAGCGCGCACGAAGGGACAGCTGGTGTTCTCTGGCGCATCACAAAGGGTTCCGTTCCAACCCCAGAGTACCGGTGGGGGAACCGGTTCTACCTCGAAACATCGGGTAGGTATACCAGGCCTACCCCGGAGGGTCAGGTAGGAAGGGTGGGCGTAAAGCGGCGAGCCCATAGGGTCAGCAGGTGTACCCCGGCGCACCAGTAAGGGTTCCGGTACAATCCAGGAGTACCGGTGGGTATAGCAAAATTACCGCGGAGTACCTCTGGGTGTACCGGTACTACCCCAGATTGTCGGGTAGGGGGCCAGGCCTACCGCAGAGCATCAGGTAGGGATACCGGGCCTAGCCTGGAGGGTCAGGTAGGAATGTCTGGTCTACACAGCACGCCCGTAAGGTCAGCAGGGGTAACCCAGCGAACCAGTAAGTGTTCAGGTACTGCCCTGGAGTACCGGTGGGTGTACCAATACTACCGCAGAGTACCGGTGGGGGTTGCGGTACTACCCCAGCATATCGGGTAGGGGTGCCAGGCCAACAACGGAGCATCAGGTAGGGATACCGGGCCTAAAACGGAGGGTCAGGTAGGAATGTCTGGTCTACACCACGTGCCAGTAATGTGAGCAGGTGTACCCCAGTGAACCAGTAAGGGTTCACGTACTACCCCGGAGTACCGGTGGGTGTACCGATACTACCGCAGAGTAACGGTGGGGGTACCGCTACTACCCCACAACATCGGGTATGGGTGCCAAGCCTAATGCGGAGCATCAGGTAGGGATAGCGGGTCTAACCTGTGGGGTCCGGTAGGGAGGCCGGGTCTAGTCCAGCGCGCACGAAGGGACAGCTGGTGTTCTCTGGCGCATCACAAAGGTTTCCGTTCCAAGCCCAGAGTACCGGTGGGGGAACCGGTTCTACCTCGAAACATCGGGTAGCTATACCAGGCCTACCCCGGCGGGTCAGGTAGGAAGGGTGGGCGTAAAGCGGCGCGCCCGTAGTGCCAGCAGGTGTACCGCGGCGCACCAGTAAGGGTTCCGGTACAATCCAGGAGTACCGGTGGGTATAGCAAAAGTACCACGGAGTACCTGTGGGTGTACCGGTACTACCCCAGATTGTCGGGTAGGGGGCCAGGCCTACCGCAGAGCATCAGGTAGGGATACCGGGCCTAGCCTGGAGGGTCAGGTAGGAATGTCTGGTCTACAGAGCACGCCCGTAAGGTCAGCAGGTGTACCCCAGCGAACCAGTAAGGGTTCAGGTACTACCCTGGAGTACCGGTGGGTGTACCAATACTACCGCAGAGTACCGGTGGGGGTTGCGGTACTACCCCAGCATATCGGGTAGGGGTGCCAGGCCAACAACGGAGCATCAGGTAGGGATACCGGGCCTAACACGGAGGGTCAGGTAGGAATGTCTGCTCTATACCGCGTGCCCGTAACGTCATCATGTGTACCCCAGCGAACCAGTAAGGGTTCTCGTACTACCCCGGAGTACCGGTGGGTGTACCGATACTACCGCAGAGTAACGGTGGGGGTACCGCTAGTACCGCAGAACATCGGGTATGGGTGCCAAGCCTAATGCGGAGCATCACGTAGGGATAGCGGGTCTAACCTGTGGGGTCCGGTAGGGAGGCCAGGTCTAGTCCTGCGCGCACGAAGGGACAGCTGGTGTTCTCTGGCACATCACAATGGGTTCCGTTCCAACCCCAAGGTACCGGTGGGGGAACCGGTTCTACCTCGAAACATCGGGTGGGTATACCAGGCCTACCCCGGCGGGTCAGGTAGGAAGGGTGGGCGTAAAGCGGCGAGCCCATAGGGTCAGCAGGTGTACCCCGGCGCACCAGTAAGGGCTCCGGTACAATCCAGGAGTATCGGTGGGTATAGCAAAAGTACCGCGGAGTACCTGTGGGTGTACCGGTACTACCCCAGATTGTCGGGTAGGGGGCCAGGCCTACCGCAGAGCATCAGGTAGGGATACCGGGCCTAGCCTGGAGGGTCAGGTAGGAATGTCTGGTCTACACAGCACGCCCGTAAGGTCAGCAGGGGTAACCCAGCGAACCAGTAAGGGTTGAGGTACTACCCTGGAGTACCGGTGGGTGTACCAATACTACCGCAGAGTACCGGTGGGGGTACCGGTACTACCCCAGCATATCGGGTAGGGGTGCCAGGCCAACAACAGAGCATCAGGTAGGGATACCGGGACTAACACGGAGGGTCAGGTAGGAATGTCTGGTCTACACCGCGCGCCAGTAACGTCATCAGGTGTACCCCAGTGAACCAGTAAGGGTTCACGTACTACCCCGGAGTACCGGTGGGTGTACTGATACTACTGCAGTGTAACGGTGGGGGTACCGCTAGTACCCCAGAACATCGGGTATGGGTGCCAAGCCTAATGCGGAGCATCAGGTAGGGATAGCGGGTCTAACCTGTGGGGTCCGGTAGGGAGGCCGGGCCTAGTCCAGCGCGCACGACGGGACAGCTGGTGTTCTCTGGCGCATCACTAAGGGTTCCGTTCCAAACCCAGAGTACCGGTGGGGGAACCGGTTCTACCTCGAAACATCGGGTAGGTATACCAGGCCTACCCCGGCGGGTCAGTTAGGAAGGGTGGGCGTAAAGCGGCGCGCCCGTAGTGTCAGCAGGTGTACCGCGGCGCACTAGTAAGGGTTCCGGTACAATCCAGGAGTACCGGTGGGTATAGCAAAAGTACCGCGGAGTACCAGTGGGTGTACCGGTACTACCCCAGATTGTCGGGTAGGGGGCCAGGCCTACCGCAGAGCATCAGGTAGGGATACCGGGCCTAGCCTGGAGGGTCAGGTAGGAATGTCTGGTCTACAGAGCACGCCCGTAAGGTCAGCAGGTGTACCCCAGCGAACCAGTAAGGGTTCAGGTACTGCCCTGGAGTACCGGTGGGTGTACCAATACTACCGCAGAGTACCGGTGGGGGTTGCGGTACTACCCCAGCATATCGGGTAGGGGTGCCAGGCCAACAACGGAGCATCAGGTAGGGATACCGGGCCTAAAACGGAGGGTCAGGTAGGAATGTCTGGTCTACACCACGTGCCAGTAACGTGAGCAGGTGTACCCCAGTGAACCAGTAAGGGTTCACGTACTACCCCGGAGTACCGGTGGGTGTACCGATACTACCGCAGAGTAACGGTGGGGGTACCGCTACTACCCCAGAACATCGGGTATGGGTGCCAAGCCTAATGCGGAGCATCAGGTAGGGATAGCGGGTCTAACCTGTGGGGTCCGGTAGGGAGGCCGGGTCTAGTCCAGCGCGCACGAAGGGACAGCTGGTGTTCTCTGGCGCATCACAAAGGGTTCCGTTCCAAGCCCAGAGTACCGGTGGGGGAAGCGGTTCTACCTCGAAACATCGGGTAGCTATACCAGGCCTACCCCGGCGGGTCAGGTAGGAAGGGTGGGCGTAAAGCGGCGCGCCCGTAGTGTCAGCAGGTGTACCCCGGCGCACCAGTAAGGGTACCGGTACAATCCAGGAGTACCGGTGGGTATAGCAAAAGTACCACGGAGTACCTATGGGTGTACCGGTACTACCCCAGATTGTCGGGTAGGGGGCCAGGCCTACCGCAGAGCATCAGGTAGGGATACCGGGCCTAGCCTGGAGGGTCAGGTAGGAATGTCTGGTCTATACCGCGTGCCCGTAATGTCATCATGTGTACCCCAGCGAACCAGAAAGGGTTCTCGTACTACCTCGGAGTACCGGTGGGTGTACCGATACTACGGCAGAGTAACGGTGGGGGTACCGCTAGTACCCCAGAACATCGGGTATGGGTGCCAAGCCTAATGCGGAGCATCAGGTAGGGATAGCGGGTCTAACCTGTGGGGTCCGGTAGGGAGGCCGGGTCTAGTCCAGCGCGCACGAAGGGACAGTTGGTGTTCTCTGGCGCATCACAAAGGGTTCTGTTCCAACCCCAGAGTACCGGTGGGGGAACCGGTTCTACCTCGAAACATCGGGTAGGTATACCAGGCCTACCCCTGCGGGTCAGGTAGGAAGGGTGGGCGTAAAGCGGCGCGCCCGTAGTGTCAGCAGGTGTACCGCGGCGCACCAGTAAGGGTTCCGGTACAATCCAGGAGTACCGGTGGGTATAGCAAAAGTACCGCGGAGTACCTGTGGGTGTACCGGTACTACCCCAGATTGTCGGGTAGGGGGCCAGGCCTACCGCAGAGCATCAGGTAGGGATACCGGGCCTAGCCTGGAGGGTCAGGTAGGAATGTCTGGTCTACACAGCACGCCCGTAAGGTCAGCAGGGGTAACCCAGCGAACCAGTAAGGGTTCAGGTACTACCCTGGAGTACCGGTGGGTGTACCAATACTACCGCAGAGTACCGGTGGGGGTACCGGTACTACCCCAGCATATCGGGTAGGGGTGCCAAGCCAACAACGGAGCATCAGGTAGGGATACCGGGCCTAACACGGAGGGTCAGGTAGGAATGTCTGGTCTATACCGCGTGCCCGTAACGTCATCATGTGTACCCCAGCGAACCAGTAAGGGTTCTCGTACTACCCCGGAGTACCGGTGGGTGTACCGATACTACGGCAGAGTAACGGTGGGGGTACCGCTAGTACCCCAGAACATCGGGTATGGGTGCCAAGCCTAATGCGGAGCATCAGGTAGGGATAGCGGGTCTAACCTGTGGGGTCCGGTAGGGAGGCCGGGTCTAGTCCAGCGCGCACGAAGGGACAGCTGGTGTTCTGTGGCGCATCACAAAGGTTTCCGTTCCAACCCCAAGGTACCGGTGGGGGAACCGGTTCTACCTCGAAACATCGGGTAGGTATACCAGGCCTACCCCGGCGGGTCAGGTAGGAAGGGTGGGCGTAAAGCGGCGAGCCCATAGGGTCAGCAGGTGTACCCCGGCGCACCAGTAAGGGCTCCGGTACAATCCAGGAGTATCGGTGGGTATAGCAAAAGTACCGCGGAGTACCTGTGGGTGTACCGGTACTACCCCAGATTGTCGGGTAGGGGGCCAGGCCTACCGCAGAGCATCAGGTAGGGATACCGGGCCTAGCCTGGAGGGTCAGGTAGGAATGTCTGGTCTACACAGCACGCCCGTAAGGTCAGCAGGGGTAACCCAGCGAACCAGTAAGGGTTGAGGTACTACCCTGGAGTACCGGTGGGTGTACCAATACTACCGCAGAGTACCGGTGGGGGTACCCGTACTACCCCAGCATATCGGGTAGGGGTGCCAAGCCAACAACGGAGCATCAGGTAGGGATACCGGGCCTAACACGGAGGGTCAGGTAGGAATGTCTGGTCTATACCGCGTGCCCGTAACGTCATCATGTGTACCCCAGTGAACTAGTAAGGGTTCACGTACTACCCCGGAGTACCGGTGGGTTTGCCGATACTACCGCAGAGTAACGGTGGGGGTACCGCTAGTACCCCAGAACATCGGGTATGGGTGCCAAGCCTAATGCGGAGCATCAGGTAGGGATAGCGGGTCTAACCTGTGGGGTCCGGTAGGGAGGCCAGGTCTAGTCCTGCGCGCACGAAGGGACAGCTGGTGTTCTCTGGCACATCAAAAAGGGTTCCGTTCCAACCCCAAGGTACCGGTGGGGGAACCGGTTCTACCTCGAAACATCGGGTGGGTATACCAGGCCTACCCTGGCAGGTCAGGTAGGAAGGGTGGGCGTAATGCGGCGCGCCCGTAGGGCCAGCAGGTGTACCCCGGCGAACAAGTAAGGGTTCAGGTACTACCCTGGAGTACCGGTGGGTGTACCAATACTACCGCAGAGTACCGGTGGGGGAACCGGTTCTACCTCGAAACATCGGGTAGGTATACCAGGCCTACCCCGGCGGGTCAGGTAGGAAGGGTGGGCGTAAAGCGGCGCGCCCGTAGTGTCAGCAGGTGTACCCCGGCGCACCAGTAAGGGTTCCGGTACAATCCAGGAGTACCGGTGGGTATAGAAAAAGTACCGCGGAGTACCTGTGGGTGTACCGGTACTACCCCAGATTGTCGGGTAGGGGGCCAGGCCTACCGCAGAGCATCAGGTAGGGATACCGGGCCTAGCCTGGAGGGTCAGGTAGGAATGTCTAGTCTATACCGCGTGCCCGTAACGTCATCATGTGTACCCCAGCGAACCAGAAAGGGTTCACGTACTACCTCGGAGTACCGGTGGGTGTACCGATACTACGGCAGAGTAACGGTGGGGGTACCGCTAGTACCCCAGAACATCGGGTATGGGTGCCAAGCCTAATGCGGAGCATCAGGTAGGGATACCGTGTCTAACCTGTGGGGTCCGGTAGGGAGGCCGGGTCTAGTCCAGCGCGCACGAAGGGACAGCTGGTGTTCTCTGGCGCATCACAAATGGTTCCGTTCCAACCCCAGAGTACCGGTGGGGGAACCGGTTCTACCTCGAAACATCGGGTAGGTATACCAGGCCTACCCCGGAGGGTCAGGTAGGAAGGGTGGGCGTAAAGCTTCGCGCCCATAGGGTCAGCAGGTGTACCCCGGCGCACCAGTAAGGGTTCCGGTACAATCCAGGAGTACCGGTGGGTATAGCAAAAGTACCGCGGAGTACCTGTGGGTGTACCGGTACTACCCCAGATTGTCGGGTAGGGGGCCAGGCCTACCGCAGAGCATCAGGTAGGGATACCGGGCCTAGCCTGGAGGGTCAGGTAGGAATGTCTGGTCTACACAGCACGCCCGTAAGGTCAGCAGGGGTAACCCAGCGAACCAGTAAGGGTTCAGGTACTACCCTGGAGTACCGGTGGGTGTACCAATACTACCGCAGAGTACCGGTGGGGGTACCGGTACTACCCCAGCATATCGGGTAGGGGTGCCAAGCCAACAACGGAGCATCAGGTAGGGATACCGGGCCTAACACGGAGGGTCAGGTAGGAATGTCTGGTCTATACCGCGTGCCCGTAACGTCATCATGTGTACCCCAGCGAACCAGTAAGGGTTCTCGTACTACCCCGGAGTACCGGTGGGTGTACCGATACTACGGCAGAGTAACGGTGGGGGTACCGCTAGTACCCCAGAACATCGGGTATGGGTGCCAAGCCTAATGCGGAGCATCAGGTAGGGATAGCGGGTCTAACCTGTGGGGTCCGGTAGGGAGGCCGGGTCTAGTCCAGCGCGCACGAAGGGACAGCTGGTGTTCTGTGGCGCATCACAAAGGGTTCCGTTCCAACCCCAAGGTACCGGTGGGGGAACCGGTTCTACCTCGAAACATCGGGTGGGTATACCAGGCCTACCCCGGCTGGTCAGGTAGGAAGGGTGACGTAAAGCGGCGCGCCCGTAGGGTCAGCAGGTGTACCCCGGCGCACCAGTAAGGGTTCCGGTACAATGCAGGAGTACCGGTGGGTATAGCAAAAGTACCACGGAGTACCTCTGGGTGTACCGGTACTACCACAGATTGTCGGGTAGGGGGCCAGGCCTACCGCAGAGCATCAGGTAGGGATACCGGGCATAGCCTTGAGGGTCAGGTAGGAATGTCTGGTCTACACAGCACGCCCGTAAGGTCAGCAGGTGTACCCCAGCGAACCAGTAAGGGTTCAGGTACTACCCTGGAGTACCGGTGGGTGTACCAATACTACCGCAGAGTACCGGTGGGGGTACCGGTACTACCCCAGCATATCGGGTAGGGGTGCCAAGCCAACAACGGAGCATCAGGTAGGGATACCGGGCCTAACACGGAGGGTCAGGTAGGAAAGTCTGGTCTATACCGCGTGCCCGTAACGTCATCATGTGTACCCCAGCGAACCAGTAAGGGTTCTCGTACTACCCCGGAGTACCGCTGGGTGTACCGATACTACCGCAGAGTAACGGTGGGGGTACCGCTAGTACCCCAGAACATCGGGTATGGGTGCCAAGCCTAATGCGGAGCATCAGGTAGGGATAGCGGGTCTAACCTGTGGGGTCCGGTAGGGAGGCCAGGTCTAGTCCAGCGCGCACGAAGGGACAGCTGGTGTTCTCTGGCGCATCACAAAGGTTTCCGTTCCAAGCCCAGAGTACCGGTGGGGGAACCGGTTCTACCTCGAAACATCGGGTAGGTATACCAGGCCTACCCCGGCGGGTCAGGTAGGAAGGGTGGGCGTAAAGCGGCGCGCCCGTAGTGTCAGCAGGTGTACCCCGGCGCACCAGTAAGGGTTCCGGTACAATCCAGGAGTACCGGTGGGTATAGCAAAAGTACCGCGGAGTACCTGTGGGTGTACCGGTACTACCCCAGATTGTCGGGTAGGGGGCCAGGCCTACCGCAGAGCATCAGGTAGGGATACCGGGCCTAGCCTGGAGGGTCAGGTAGGAATGTCTAGTCTATACCGCGTGCCCGTAACGTCATCATGTGTACCCCAGCGAACCAGAAAGGGTTCACGTACTACCTCGGAGTACCGGTGGGTGTACCGATACTACGGCAGAGTAACGGTGGGGGTACCGCTAGTACCCCAGAACATCGGGTATGGGTGCCAAGCCTAATGCGGAGCATCAGGTAGGGATACCGTGTCTAACCTGTGGGGTCCGGTAGGGAGGCCGGGTCTAGTCCAGCGCGCACGAAGGGACAGCTGGTGTTCTCTGGCGCATCACAAATGGTTCCGTTCCAACCCCAGAGTACCGGTGGGGGAACCGGTTCTACCTCGAAACATCGGGTAGGTATACCAGGCCTACCCCGGAGGGTCAGGTAGGAAGGGTGGGCGTAAAGCTTCGCGCCCATAGGGTCAGCAGGTGTACCCCGGCGCACCAGTAAGGGTTCCGGTACAATCCAGGAGTACCGGTGGGTATAGCAAAAGTACCGCGGAGTACCTGTGGGTGTACCGGTACTACCCCAGATTGTCGGGTAGGGGGCCAGGCCTACCGCAGAGCATCAGGTAGGGATACCGGGCCTAGCCTGGAGGGTCAGGTAGGAATGTCTGGTCTACACAGCACGCCCGTAAGGTCAGCAGGGGTAACCCAGCGAACCAGTAAGGGTTCAGGTACTACCCTGGAGTACCGGTGGGTGTACCAATACTACCGCAGAGTACCGGTGGGGGTACCGGTACTACCCCAGCATATCGGGTAGGGGTGCCAAGCCAACAACGGAGCATCAGGTAGGGATACCGGGCCTAACACGGAGGGTCAGGTAGGAATGTCTGGTCTATACCGCGTGCCCGTAACGTCATCATGTGTACCCCAGCGAACCAGTAAGGGTTCTCGTACTACCCCGGAGTACCGGTGGGTGTACCGATACTACGGCAGAGTAACGGTGGGGGTACCGCTAGTACCCCAGAACATCGGGTATGGGTGCCAAGCCTAATGCGGAGCATCACGTAGGGATAGCGGGTCTAACCTGTGGGGTCCGGTAGGGAGGCCGGGTCTAGTCCAGCGCGCACGAAGGGACAGCTGGTGTTCTGTGGCGCATCACAAAGGGTTCCGTTCCAACCCCAAGGTACCGGTGGGGGAACCGGTTCTACCTCGAAACATCGGGTGGGTATACCAGGCCTACCCCGGCTGGTCAGGTAGGAAGGGTGACGTAAAGCGGCGCGCCCGTAGGGTCAGCAGGTGTACCCCGGCGCACCAGTAAGGGTTCCGGTACAATGCAGGAGTACCGGTGGGTATAGCAAAAGTACCACGGAGTACCTCTGGGTGTACCGGTACTACCCCAGATTGTCGGGTAGGGGGCCAGGCCTACCGCAGAGCATCAGGTAGGGATACCGGGCATAGCCTTGAGGGTCAGGTAGGAATGTCTGGTCTACACAGCACGCCCGTAAGGTCAGCAGGTGTACCCCAGCGAACCAGTAAGGGTTCAGGTACTACCCTGGAGTACCGGTGGGTGTACCAATACTACCGCAGAGTACCGGTGGGGGTACCGGTACTACCCCAGCATATCGGGTAGGGGTGCCAAGCCAACAACGGAGCATCAGGTAGGGATACCGGGCCTAACACGGAGGGTCAGGTAGGAAAGTCTGGTCTATACCGCGTGCCCGTAACGTCATCATGTGTACCCCAGCGAACCAGTAAGGGTTCTCGTACTACCCCGGAGTACCGCTGGGTGTACCGATACTACCGCAGAGTAACGGTGGGGGTACCGCTAGTACCCCAGAACATCGGGTATGGGTGCCAAGCCTAATGCGGAGCATCAGGTAGGGATAGCGGGTCTAACCTGTGGGGTCCGGTAGGGAGGCCAGGTCTAGTCCAGCGCGCACGAAGGGACAGCTGGTGTTCTCTGGCGCATCACAAAGGTTTCCGTTCCAAGCCCAGAGTACCGGTGGGGGAACCGGTTCTACCTCGAAACATCGGGTAGGTATACCAGGCCTACCCCGGCGGGTCAGGTAGGAAGGGTGGGCGTAAAGCGGCGAGCCCATAGGGTCAGCAGGTGTACCCCGGCGCACCAGTAAGGGCTCCGGTACAATCCAGGAGTATCGGTGGGTATAGCAAAAGTAACGCGGAGTACCTGTGGGTGTACCGGTACTACCCCAGATTGTCGGGTAGGGGGCCAGGCCTACCGCAGAGCATCAGGTAGGGATACCGGGCCTAGCCTGGAGGGTCAGGTAGGAATGTCTGGTCTACACAGCACGCCCGTAAGGTCAGCAGGGGTAACCCAGCGAACCAGTAAGGGTTCAGGTACTACCCTGGAGTACCGGTGGGTGTACCAATACTACCGCAGAGTACCGGTGGGGGTACCCGTACTACCCCAGCATATCGGGTAGGGGTGCCAAGCCAACAACGGAGCATCAGGTAGGGATACCGGGCCTAACACGGAGGGTCAGGTAGGAATGTCTGGTCTATACCGCGTGCACGTAACGTCATCATGTGTACCCCAGCGAACCAGTAAGGGTTCTCGTACTACCCCGGAGTACCGGTGGGTGTACCGATACTACCGCAGAGTAACGGTGGGGGTACCGCTAGTACCCCAGAACATCGGGTATGGGTGCCAAGCCTAATGCGGAGCATGAGGTAGGGATAGCGGGTCTAACCTGTGGGGTCCGGTAGGGAGGCCAGGTCTAGTCCTGCGCGCACGAAGGGACAGCTGGTGTTCTCTGGCACATCACAATGGGTTCCGTTCCAACCCCAAGGTACCGGTGGGGGAACCGGTTCTACCTCGAAACATCGGGTGGGTATACCAGGCCTACCCTGGCAGGTCAGGTAGGAAGGGTGACGTAAAGCGGCGCGCCCGTAGGGCCAGCAGGTGTACCCCGGCGCACCAGTAAGGGTTCCGGTACAATCCAGGAGTACCGGTGGGTATAGCAAAAGTACCACGGAGTACCTCTGGGTGTACCGGTACTACCCCAGATTGTCGGGTAGGGGGCCAGGCCTACGGCAGAGCATCAGGTAGGGATACCGGGCCTAGCCTGGAGGGTCAGGTAGGAATGTCTGGTCTACACAGCACGCCCGTAAGGTCAGCAGGTGTACCCCAGCGAACCAGTAAGTGTTCAGGTACTGCCCTGGAGTACCGGTGGGTGTACCAATACTACCGCAGAGTACCGGTGGGGGTTGCGGTACTACCCCAGCATATCGGGTAGGGGTGCCAAGCCAACAACGGAGCATCAGGTAGGGATACCGGGCCTAACACGGAGGGTCAGGTAGGAATGTCTGGTCTATACGGCGTGCCCGTAACGTCATCATGTGTACCCCAGCGAACCAGTAAGGGATCTCGTCCTACCCCGGAGTACCGGTGGGTGTACCGATACTACGGCAGAGTAACGGTGGGGGTACCGCTAGTACCCCAGAACATCGGGTATGGGTGCCAAGCCTAATGCGGAACATCAGGTAGGGATAGCGGGTCTAACCTGTGGGGTCCGGTAGGGAGGCCAGGTCTAGTCCTGCGCGCATGAAGGGACAGCTGGTATTCTCTGGCACATCACAAAAGGTTCCGTTCCAACCCCAAGGTACCAGTGGGGGAACCGGTTCTACCTCAAAACATCGGGTAGGTATACCAGGCCTACCCCGGAGGGTCAGGTAGGAAGGGTGGGCGTAAAGCGGCGCGCCCGTAGGGTCAGCAGGTGTACCCCGGCGCACCAGTAAGGGTTCCGGTACAATCCAGGAGTACCGGTGGGTATAGCAAAATTACCGCGGAGTACCTCTGGGTGTACCGGTACTACCCCAGATTGTCGGGTAGGGGGCCAGGCCTACCGCAGAGCATCAGGTAGGGATACCGGGCCTAGCCTGGAGGGTCAGGTAGGAATGTCTGGTCTACACAGCACGCCCGTAAGGTCAGCAGGGGTAACCCAGCGAACCAGTAAGGGTTCAGGTACTACCCTGGAGTAACGGTGGGTGTACCAATACTACCGCAGAGTACCGGTGGGGGTACCGGTACTACCCCAGCATATCGGGTAGGGGTGCCAGGCCAACAACAGAGCATCAGGTAGGGATACCGGGCCTAACACGGAGGGTCAGGAAGAATGTCTGTTCTATACCGCGTGCCTGTAACGTCATCAGGTGTACCCCAGTGAACTAGTAAGGGTTCACGTACTACCCCGGAGTACCGGTGGGTGTACTGATACTACCGCAGTGTAACGGTGGGGGTACCGCTAGTACCCCAGAACATCGGGTATGGGTGCCAAGCCTAATGCGGAGCATCAGGTAGGGATAGCGGGTCTAACCTGTGGGGTCCGGTAGGGAGGCCAGGTCTAGTCCTGCGCGCATGAAGGGACAGCTGGTGTTCTCTGGCACATCACAAAGGGTTCCGTTCCAACCCCAAGGTACCGGTGGGGGAACCGGTTCTACCTCGAAACATCGGGTGGGTATACCAGGCCTACCCTGGCAGGTCAGGTAGGAAGGGTGGGCGTAAAGCGTCGCGCCCGTAGGGCCAGCAGGTGTACCCCGGCGCACCAGTAAGGGTTCCGGTACAATCCAGGAGTACCGGTGGGTATAGCAAAAGTACCACGGAGTACCTCTGGGTGTACCGGTACTACCCCAGATTGTCGGGTAGTGGGCCAGGCCTACCGCAGAGCATCAGGTAGGGATAGTGGGCCTAGCCTGGAGGGTCAGGTAGGAATGTCTGGTCTACACAGCACACCCGTAAGATCAGCAGGGGTAACCCAGCGAACCAGTAAGGGTTCAGGTACTACCCTGGAGTACCGGTGGGTGTACCAATACTACCGCAGAGTACCGGTGGGGGTACCGGTACTACCCCAGCATATCGGGTAGGGGTGCCAGGCCAACAACAGAGCATCAGGTAGGGATACCGGGACTAACACGGAGGGTCAGGAAGAATGTCTGTTCTATACCGCGTGCCTGTAACGTCATCAGGTGTACCCCAGTGAACCAGTAAGGGTTCACGTACTACCCCGGAGTACCGGTGGGTGTACTGATACTACCGCAGTGTAACGGTGGGGGTACCGCTAGTACCCCAGAACATCGGGTATGGGTGCCAAGCCTAATGCGGAGCATCAGGTAGGGATAGCGGGTCTAACCTGTGGGGTCCGGTAGGGAGGCCGGGTCTAGTCCAGCGCGCACGACGGGACAGCTGGTGTTCTCTGGCGCATCACTAAGGGTTCCGTTCCAAACCCAGAGTACCGGTGGAGGAACCGGTTCTACCTCGAAACATCGGGTAGGTATACCAGGCCTACCCCGGCGGGTCAGGTAGGAAGGGTGGGCGTAAAGCGGCGCGCCCGTAGTGTCAGCAGGTGTACCCCGGCGCACCAGTAAGGGTTCCGGTACAATCCAGGAGTACCGGTGGGTATAGCAAAAGTACCACGGAGTACCTCTGGGTGTACCGGTACTACCCCAGATTGTCGGGTAGGGGGCCAGGCCTACCGCAGAGCATCAGGTAGGGATACCGGGCCTAGCCTGGAGGGTCAGGTAGGAATGTCTGGTGTACAGAGCACGCCCGTAAGGTCAGCAGGTGTACCCCAGCGAACCAGTAAGGGTTCAGGTACTACCCTGGAGTACCGGTGGGTGTACCAATACTACCGCAGAGTACCGGTGGGGGTTGCGGTACTACCCCAGCATATCGGGTAGGGGTGCCAAGCCAACAACGGAGCATCAGGTAGGGATACCGGGCCTAACACGGAGGGTCAGGTAGGAATGTCTGGTCTATACCGCGTGCACGTAACGTCATCATGTGTACCCCAGCGAACCAGTAAGGGTTCTCGTACTACCCCGGAGTACCGGTGGGTGTACCGATACTACCGCAGAGTAACGGTGGGGGTACCGCTAGTACCCCAGAACATCGGGTATGGGTGCCAAGCCTAATGCGGAGCATGAGGTAGGGATAGCGGGTCTAACCTGTGGGGTCCGGTAGGGAGGCCAGGTCTAGTCCTGCGCGCACGAAGGGACAGCTGGTGTTCTCTGGCACATCACAATGGGTTCCGTTCCAACCCCAAGGTACCGGTGGGGGAACCGGTTCTACCTCGAAACATCGGGTGGGTATACCAGGCCTACCCTGGCAGGTCAGGTAGGAAGGGTGACGTAAAGCGGCGCGCCCGTAGGGCCAGCAGGTGTACCCCGGCGCACCAGTAAGGGTTCCGGTACAATCCAGGAGTACCGGTGGGTATAGCAAAAGTACCACGGAGTACCTCTGGGTGTACCGGTACTACCCCAGATTGTCGGGTAGGGGGCCAGGCCTACCGCAGAGCATCAGGTAGGGATACCGGGCCTAGCCTGGAGGGTCAGGTAGGAATGTCTGGTCTACACAGCACGCCCATAAGGTCAGCAGGTGTACCCCAGCGAACCAGTAAGTGTTCAGGTACTGCCCTGTAGTACCGGTGGGTGTACCAATACTACCGCGGAGTACCGGTGGGGGTTGCGGTACTACCCCAGCATATCGGGTAGGGGTGCCAAGCCAACAACGGAGCATCAGGTAGGGATACCGGGCCTAAAACGGAGGGTCAGGTAGGAATGTCTGGTCTACACCACGCGCCAGTAACGTGAGCAGGTGTACCCCAGTGAACCAGTAAGGGTTCACGTACTACCCCGGAGTACCGCTGGGTGTACCGATACTACCGCAGAGTAACGGTGGGGGTACCGCTAGTACCCCAGAAAATCGGGTATGGGTGCCAAGCCTAATTCGGAGCATCAGGTAGGGATAGCGGGTCTAACCTGTGGGGTCCGGTAGGGAGGCCGGGTCTAGTCCAGCGCGCACGACGGGACAGCTGGTGTTCTCTGGCGCATCACAAAGGGTTCCGTTCCAACCCCAGAGTACCGGTGGGGGAACCGGTTCTACCTCGAAACATCGGGTAGGTATACCAGGCCTACCCCGGCGGGTCAGGTAGGAAGGGTGGGCGTAAAGCGGCGCGCCCGTAGTGTCAGCAGGTGTACCCCGGCACACCAGTAAGGGTTCCGGTACAATCCAGGAGTACCGGTGGGTATAGCAAAAGTACCGCGGAGTACCTGTGGGTGTACCGGTACAACCCCAGATTGTCGGGTAGGGGGCCAGGCCTACCGCAGAGCATCAGGTAGGGATACCGGGCCTAGCCTGGAGGGTCAGGTAGGAATGTCTAGTCTATACCGCGTGCCCGTAACGTCATCATGTGTACCCCAGCGAACCAGAAAGGGTTCTCGTACTACCTCGGAGTACCGGTGGGTGTACCGATACTACGGCAGAGTAACGGTGGGGGTACCGCTAGTACCCCAGAACATCGGGTATGGGTGCCAAGCCTAATGCGGAGCATCAGGTAGGGATATCGTGTCTAACCTGTGGGGTCCGGTAGGGAGGCCGGGTCTAGTCCAGCGCGCACGAAGGGACAGCTGGTGTTCTCTGGCGCATCACAAAGGGTTCCGTTCCAACCCCAGAGTACCGGTGGGGGAACCGGTTCTACCTCGAAACATCGGGTAGGTATACCAGGCCTACCCCGGAGGGTCAGGTAGGAAGGGTGGGCGTAAAGCGGCGCGCCCATAGGGTCAGCAGGTGTACCCCGGCGCACCAGTAAGGGTTCCGGTACAATCCAGGAGTACCGGTGGGTATAGCAAAAGTACCGCGGAGTACCTGTGGGTGTACCGGTACTACCCCAGATTGTCGGGTAGGGGGCCAGGCCTACCGCAGAGCATCAGGTAGGGATACCGGGCCTAGCCTGGAGGGTCAGGTAGGAATGTCTGGTCTACACAGCACGCCCGTAAGGTCAGCAGATGTACCCCAGCGAACCAGTAAGTGTTCAGGTACTACCCTGGAGTACCGGTGGGTGTACCAATACTACCGCAGAGTACCGGTGGGGGTACCGGTACTACCCCAGCATATCGGGTAGGGGTGCCAAGCCAACAACGGAGCATCAGGTAGGGATACCGGGCCTAACACGGAGGGTCAGGTAGGAATGTCTGGTCTATACCGCGTGCCCGTAACGTCATCATGTGTACCCCAGCGAACCAGTAAGGGTTCTCGTACTACCCCGGAGTACCGGTGGGTGTACCGATACTACCGCAGAGTAACGGTGGGGGTACCGCTAGTACCCCAGAAAATCGGGTATGGGTGCCAAGCCTAATGCGGAGCATCAGGTAGGGATAGCGGGTCTAACCTGTGGGGTCCGGTAGGGAGGCCGGGTCTAGTCCAGCACGCACGACGGGACAGCTGGTGTTCTCTGGCGCATCACTAAGGGTTCCGTTCCAAACCCAGAGTACCGGTGGGGGAACCGGTTCTACCTCGAAACATCGGGTAGGTATACCAGGCCTACCCCGGCGGGTCAGGTAGGAAGGGTGGGCGTAAAGCGGCGCGCCCGTAGTGTCAGCAGGTGTACCCCGGCGCACCAGTAAGGGTTCCGGTACAATCCAGGAGTACCGGTGGGTATAGCAAAAGTACCGCGGAGTACCTGTGGGTGTACCGGTACTACCCCAGATTGTCGGGTAGGGGGCCAGGCCTACCGCAGAGCATCAGGTAGGGATACCGGGCCTAGCCTGGAGGGTCAGGTAGGAATGTCTGGTCTACACAGCACGCCCGTAAGGTCAGCAGGTGTACCCCAGCGAACCAGTAAGTGTTCAGGTACTACCCTTGAGTACCGGTGGGTGTACCAATACTACCGCAGAGTACCGGTGGGGGTACCGGTACTACCCCAGCATATCGGGTAGGGGTGCCAAGCCAACAACGGAGCATCAGGTAGGGATACCGGGCCTAACACGGAGGGTCAGGTAGGAATGTCTGGTCTATACCGCGTGCACGTAACGTCATCATGTGTACCCCAGCGAACCAGTAAGGGTTCTCGTACTACCCCGGTGTACCGGTGGGTGTACCGATACTACCGCAGAGTAACGGTGGGGGTACCGCTAGTACCCCAGAACATCGGGTATGGGTGCCAAGCCTAATGCGGAGCATCACGTAGGGATAGCGGGTCTAACCTGTGGGGTCCGGTAGGGAGGCCAGGTCTAGTCCTGCGCGCACGAAGGGACAGCTGGTGTTCTCTGGCACATCACAATGGGTTCCGTTCCAACCCCAAGGTACCGGTGGGGGAACCGGTTCTACCTCGAAACATCGGGTGGGTATACCAGGCCTACCCTGGCAGGTCAGGTAGGAAGGGTGACGTAAAGCGGCGCGCCCGTAAGGCCAGCAGGTGTACCCCGGCGCACCAGTAAGGGTTCCGGTACAATCCAGGAGTACCGGCGGGTATAGCTATATTACCGCGGAGTACCTCTGGGTGTACCGGTACTACCCCAGATTGTCGGGTAGGGGGCCAGGCCTACGGCAGAGCATCAGGTAGGGATACCGGGCCTAGCCTGGACGGTCAGGTAGGAATGTCTGGTCTACACAGCACGCCCATAAGGTCAGCAGGTGTACCCCAGCGAACCAGTAAGTGTTCAGGTACTGCCCTGGAGTACCGGTGGGTGTACCAATACTACCGCAGAGTACCGGTGGGGGTTGCGGTACTACCCCAGCATATCGGGTAGGGGTGCCAGGCCAACAACGGAGCATCAGGTAGGGATACCGGGCCTAAAACGGAGGGTCAGGTAGGAATGTCTGGTCTACACCACGCGCCAGTAACGTGAGCAGGTGTACCCCAGTGAACCAGTAAGGGTTCACGTACTACCCCGGAGTACCGCTGGGTGTACCGATACTACCGCAGAGTAACGGTGGGGGTACCGCTACTATCCCAGAACATCGGGTATGGGTGCCAAGCCTAATGCGGAGCATCAGGTAGGGATAGCGGGTCTAACCTGTGGGGTCCGGTAGGGAGGCCGGGTCTAATCCAGCGCGCACGACGGGACAGCTGGTGTTCTCTGGCGCATCACTAAGGGTTCCGTTCCAAACCCAGAGTACCGGTGGGGGAACCGGTTCTACCTCGAAACATCGGGTAGGTATACCAGGCCTACCCCGGCGGGTCAGGTAGGAAGGGTGGGCGTAAAGCGGCGCGCCCGTAGTGTCAGCAGGTGTACCCCGGCGCACCAGTAAGGGTTCCGGTACAATCCAGGAGTACCGGTGGGTATAGCAAAAGTACCGCGGAGTACCTGTGGGTGTACCGGTACAACCCCAGATTGTCGGGTAGGGGGCCAGGCCTACCGCAGAGCATCAGGTAGGGATACCGGGCCTAGCCTGGAGGGTCAGGTAGGAATGTCTGGTCTATACCGCGTGCCCGTAACGTCATCATGTGTACCCCAGCGAACCAGAAAGGGTTCTCGTACTACCTCGGAGTACCGGTGGGTGTACCGATACTACGGCAGAGTAACGGTGGGGGTACCGCTAGTACCCCAGAACATCGGGTATGGGTGCCAAGCCTAATGCGGAGCATCAGGTAGGGATAGCGGGTCTAATCTGTGGGGTCCGGTAGGGAGGCCGGGTCTAGTCCAGCGCGCACGAAGGGACAGCTGGTGTTCTCTGGCGCATCACAAAGGGTTCCGTTCCAACCCCAGAGTACCGGTGGGGGAACCGGTTCTACCTCGAAACATCGGGTAGGTATACCAGGCCTACCCCGGAGGGTCAGGTAGGAAGGGTGGGCGTAAAGCGGCGCGCCCGTAGGGTCAGCAGGTGTACCCCGGCGCACCAGTAAGGGTTCCGGTACAATCCAGGAGTACCGGTGGGTATAGCAAAATTACCGCGGAGTACCTCTGGGTGTACCGGTACTACCCCAGATTGTCGGGTAGGGGGCCAGGCCTACCGCAGAGCATCAGGTAGGGATACCGGGCCTAGCCTGGAGGGTCAGGTAGGAATGTCTAGTCTATACCGCGTGCCCGTAACGTCATCATGTGTACCCCAGCGAACCAGAAAGGGTTCTCGTACTACCTCGGAGTACCGGTGGGTGTACCAATACTACCGCAGAGTAACGGTGGGGGTACCGCTAGTACCCCAGAACATCGGGTATGGGTGCCAAGCCTAATGCGGAGCATCAGGTAGGGATACCGTGTCTAACCTGTGGTTTCCGGTAGGGAGGCCGGGTCTAGTCCAGCGCGCACGAAGGGACAGCTGGTGTTCTCTGGCGCATCACAAAGGGTTCCGTTCCAACCCCAGAGTACCGGTGGGGGAACCGGTTCTACCTCGAAACATCGGGTAGGTATACCAGGCCTACCCCGGAGGGTCAGGTAGGAAGGGTGGGCGTAAAGCGGCGAGCCCATAGGGTCAGCAGGTGTACCCCGGCGCACCAGTAAGGGTTCCGGTACAATCCAGGAGTACCGGTGGGTATAGCAAAATTACCGCGGAGTACCTGTGGGTGTACCGGTACTACCCCAGATTTTCGGGTAGGGGGCCAGGCCTACCGCAGAGCATCAGGTAGGGATACCGGGCCTAGCCTGGCGGGTCAGGTAGGAATGTCTGGTCTACACAGCACGCCCGTAAGGTCAGCAGGTGTACCCCAGCGTACCAGTAAGGGTTCAGGTACTACCCTGGAGTACCGGTGGGTGTACCAATACTACCGCAGAGTACCGGTGGGGGTACCGGTACTACCCCAGCATATCGGGTAGGGGTGCCAAGCCAACAACGGAGCATCAGGTAGGGATACCGGGCCTAACACGGAGGGTCAGGTAGGAATGTCTGGTCTATACCGCGTGCACGTAACGTCATCATGTGTACCCCAGCGAACCAGTAAGGGTTCTCGTACTACCCCGGAGTACCGGTGGGTGTACCGATACTACCGCAGAGTAACGGTGGGGGTACCGCTAGTACCCCAGAACATCGGGTATGGGTGCCAAGCCTAATGCGGAGCATCACGTAGGGATAGCGGGTCTAACCTGTGGGGTCCGGTAGGGAGGCCAGGTCTAGTCCTGCGCGCACGAAGGGACAGCTGGTGTTCTCTGGCACATCACAATGGGTTCCGTTCCAACCCCAAGGTACCGGTGGGGGAACCGGTTCTACCTCGAAACATCGGGTGGGTATACCAGGCCTACCCTGGCAGGTCAGGTAGGAAGGGTGACGTAAAGCGGCGCGCCCGTAGGGCCAGCAGGTGTACCCCGGCGCACCAGTAAGGGTTCCGGTACAATCCAGGAGTACCGGTGGGTATAGCAAAATTACCGCGGAGTACCTCTGGGTGTACCGGTACTACCCCAGATTGTCGGGTAGGGGGCCAGGCCTACGGCAGAGCATCAGGTAGGGATACCGGGCCTAGCCTGGACGGTCAGGTAGGAATGTCTGGTCTACACAGCACGCCCATAAGGTCAGCAGGTGTACCCCAGCGAACCAGTAAGTGTTCAGGTACTGCCCTGGAGTACCGGTGGGTGTACCAATACTACCGCAGAGTACCGGTGGGGGTACCGGTACTACCCCAGCATATCGGGTAGGGGTGCCAGGCCAACAACGGAGCATCAGGTAGGGATACCGGGCCTAAAACGGAGGGTCAGGTAGGAATGTCTGGTCTACACCACGCGCCAGTAACGTGAGCAGGTGTACCCCAGTGAACCAGTAAGGGTTCACGTACTACCCCGGAGTACCGCTGGGTGTACCGATACTACCGCAGAGTAACGGTGGGGGTACCGCTACTATCCCAGAACATCGGGTATGGGTGCCAAGCCTAATGCGGAGCATCAGGTAGGGATAGCGGGTCTAACCTGTGGGGTCCGGTAGGGAGGCCGGGTCTAATCCAGCGCGCACGACGGGACAGCTGGTGTTCTCTGGCGCATCACTAAGGGTTCCGTTCCAAACCCAGAGTACCGGTGGGGGAACCGGTTCTACCTCGAAACATCGGGTAGGTATACCAGGCCTACCCCGGCGGGTCAGGTAGGAAGGGTGGGCGTAAAGCGGCGCGCCCGTAGTGTCAGCAGGTGTACCCCGGCGCACCAGTAAGGGTTCCGGTACAATCCAGGAGTACCGGTGGGTATAGCAAAAGTACCGCGGAGTACCTGTGGGTGTACCGGTACAACCCCAGATTGTCGGGTAGGGGGCCAGGCCTACCGCAGAGCATCAGGTAGGGATACCGGGCCTAGCCTGGAGGGTCAGGTAGGAATGTCTGGTCTACACAGCACGCCCGTAAGGTCAGCAGGGGTAACCCAGCGAACCAGTAAGGGTTCAGGTACTACCCTGGAGTACCGGTGGGTGTACCAATACTACCGCAGAGTACCGGTGGGGGTACCGGTACTACCCCAGCATATCGGGTAGGGGTGCCAAGCCAAAAACGGAGCATCAGGTAGGGATACCGGGCCTAACACGGAGGGTCAGGTAGGAATGTCTGGTCTATACCGCGTGCCCGTAACGTCATCATGTGTACCCCAGCGAACCAGTAAGGGTTCTCGTACTACACCGGAGTACCGGTGGGTGTACCGATACTACCGCAGAGTAACGGTGGGGGTACCGCTAGTACCCCAGAACATCGGGTATGGGTGCCAAGCCTAATGCGGAGCATCAGGTAGGGATAGCGGGTCTAACCTGTGGGGTCCGGTAGGGAGGCCGGGTCTAGTCCTGCGTGCACGAAGGGACAGCTGGTGTTCTCTGGCACATCACAAAGGGTTCCGTTCCAACCCCAAGGTACCGGTGGGGGAACCGGTTCTACCTCGAAACATCGGGTGGGTATACCAGGCCTACCCTGGCAGGTCAGGTACGAAGGGTGGGCGTAAAGCGGCGCGCCCGTAGGGCCAGCAGGTGTACCCCGGCGCACCAGTAAGGGTTCTGGTACAATCCAGGAGTACCGGTGGGTATAGCAAAAGTACCACGGAGTACCTCTGGGTGTACCGGTACTACCCCAGATTGTCGGGTAGTGGGCCAGGCCTACCGCAGAGCATCAGGTAGGGATAGTGGGCCTAGCCTGGAGGGTCAGGTAGGAATGTCTGGTCTACACAGCACGCCCGTAAGGTCAGCAGGTGTACCCCAGCGAACCAGTAAGTGTTCAGGTACTGCCCTGGAGTACCGGTGGGTGTACCAATACTACCGCAGAGTACCGGTGGGGGTTGCGGTACTACCCCAGCATATCGGGTAGGGGTGCCAGGCCAACAACGGAGCATCAGGTAGGGATACCGGGCCTAAAACGGAGGGTCAGGTAGGAATGTCTGGTCTACACCACGCGCCAGTAACGTGAGCAGGTGTACCCCAGTGAACCAGTAAGGGTTCACGTACTACCCCGGAGTACCGCTGGGTGTACCGATACTACCGCAGAGTAACGGTGGGGGTACCGCTACTATCCCAGAACATCGGGTATGGGTGCCAAGCCTAATGCGGAGCATCAGGTAGGGATAGCGGGTCTAACCTGTGGGGTCCGGTAGGGAGGCCGGGTCTAATCCAGCGCGCACGACGGGACAGCTGGTGTTCTCTGGCGCATCACTAAGGGTTCCGTTCCAAACCCAGAGTACCGGTGGGGGAACCGGTTCTACCTCGAAACATCGGGTAGGTATACCAGGCCTACCCCGGCGGGTCAGGTAGGAAGGGTGGGCGTAAAGCGGCGCGCCCGTAGTGTCAGCAGGTGTACCCCGGCACACCAGTAAGGGTTCCGGTACAATCCAGGAGTACCGGTGGGTATAGCAAAAGTACCGCGGAGTACCTGTGGGTGTACCGGTACAACCCCAGATTGTCGGGTAGGGGGCCAGGCCTACCGCAGAGCATCAGGTAGGGATACCGGGCCTAGCCTGGAGGGTCAGGTAAGAATGTCTGGTCTATACCGCGTGCCCGTAACGTCATCATGTGTACCCCAGCGAACCAGAAAGGGTTCTCGTACTACCTCGGAGTACCGGTGGGTGTACCGATACCACGGCAGAGTAACGGTGGGGGTACCGCTAGTACCCCAGAACATCGGGTATGGGTGCCAAGCCTAATGCGGAGCATCAGGTAGGGATAGCGGGTCTAACCTGTGGGGTCCGGTAGGGAGGCCGGGTCTAGTCCAGCGCGCACGAAGGGACAGCTGGTGTTCTCTGGCGCATCACAAAGGGTTCCGTTCCAACCCCAGAGTACCGGTGGGGGAACCGGTTCTACCTCGAAACATCGGGTAGGTATACCAGGCCTACCCCGGAGGGTCAGGTAGGAAGGGTGGGCGTAAAGCGGCGCGCCCGTAGGGTCAGCAGGTGTACCCCGGCGCACCAGTAAGGGTTCCGGTACAATCCAGGAGTACCGGTGGGTATAGCAAAATTACCGCGGAGTACCTCTGGGTGTACCGGTACTACCCCAGATTGTCGGGTAGGGGGCCAGGCCTACCGCAGAGCATCAGGTAGGGATACCGGGCCTAGCCTGGAGGGTCAGGTAGGAATGTCTGGTCTACACAGCACGCCCGTAAGGTCAGCAGGGGTAACCCAGCGAACCAGTAAGGGTTCAGGTACTACCCTGGAGTACCGGTGGGTGTACCAATACTACCGCAGAGTACCGGTGGGGGTACCGGTACTACCCCAGCATATCGGGTAGGGGTGCCAAGCCAAAAACGGAGCATCAGGTAGGGATACCGGGCCTAACACGGAGGGTCAGGTAGGAATGTCTGGTCTATACCGCGTGCCCGTAACGTCATCATGTGTACCCCAGCGAACCAGTAAGGGTTCTCGTACTACCCCGGAGTACCGGTGGGTGTACCGATACTACCGCAGAGTAACGGTGGGGGTACCGCTAGTACCCCAGAACATCGGGTATGGGTGCCAAGCCTAATGCGGAGCATCAGGTAGGGATAGAGGGTCTAACCTGTGGGGTCCGGTAGGGAGGCCAGGTCTAGTCCTGCGTGCACGAAGGGACAGCTGGTGTTCTCTGGCACATCACAAAGGGTTCCGTTCCAACCCCAAGGTACCGGTGGGGGAACCGGTTCTACCTCGAAACATCGGGTGGGTATACCAGGCCTACCCTGGCAGGTCAGGTACGAAGGGTGGGCGTAAAGCGGCGCGCCCGTAGGGCCAGCAGGTGTACCCCGGCGCACCAGTAAGGGTTCTGGTACAATCCAGGAGTACCGGTGGGTATAGCAAAAGTACCACGGAGTACCTCTGGGTGTACCGGTACTACCCCAGATTGTCGGGTAGTGGGCCAGGCCTACCGCAGAGCATCAGGTAGGGATAGTGGGCCTAGCCTGGAGGGTCAGGTAGGAATGTCTGGTCTACACAGCACGCCCGTAAGGTCAGCAGGGGTAACCCAGCGAACCAGTAAGGGTTCAGGTACTACCCTGGAGTACCGGTGGGTGTACCAATACTACCGCAGAGTACCGGTGGGGGTACCGGTACTACCCCAGCATATCGGGTAGGGGTGCCAGGCCAACAACGGAGCATCAGGTAGGGATACCGGGCCTAACACGGAGGGTCAGGAAGAATGTCTGTTCTATACCGCGTGCCTGTAACGTCATCAGGTGTACCCCAGTGAACCAGTAAGGGTTCACGTACTACCCCGGAGTACCGCTGGGTGTACCGATACTACCGCAGAGTAACGGTGGGGGTACCGCTACTATCCCAGAACATCGGGTATGGGTGCCAAGCCTAATGCGGAGCATCAGGTAGGGATAGCGGGTCTAACCTGTGGGGTCCGGTAGGGAGGCCGGGTCTAATCCAGCGCGCACGACGGGACAGCTGGTGTTCTCTGGCGCATCACTAAGGGTTCCGTTCCAAACCCAGAGTACCGGTGGGGGAACCGGTTCTACCTCGAAACATCGGGTAGGTATACCAGGCCTACCCCGGCGGGTCAGGTAGGAAGGGTGGGCGTAAAGCGGCGCGCCCGTAGTGTCAGCAGGTGTACCCCGGCGCACCAGTAAGGGTTCCGGTACAATCCAGGAGTACCGGTGGGTATAGCAAAAGTACCGCGGAGTACCTGTGGGTGTACCGGTACAACCCCAGATTGTCGGGTAGGGGGCCAGGCCTACCGCAGAGCATCAGGTAGGGATACCGGGCCTAGCCTGGAGGGTCAGGTAGGAATGTCTGGTCTATACCGCGTGCCCGTAACGTCATCATGTGTACCCCAGCGAACCAGAAAGGGTTCTCGTACTACCTCGGAGTACCGGTGGGTGTACCGATACCACGGCAGAGTAACGGTGGGGGTACCGCTAGTACCCCAGAACATCGGGTATGGGTGCCAAGCCTAATGCGGAGCATCAGGTAGGGATAGCGGGTCTAACCTGTGGGGTCCGGTAGGGAGGCCGGGTCTAGTCCAGCGCGCACGAAGGGACAGCTGGTGTTCTCTGGCGCATCACAAAGGGTTCCGTTCCAACCCCAGAGTACCGGTGGGGGAACCGGTTCTACCTCGAAACATCGGGTAGGTATACCAGGCCTACCCCGGAGGGTCAGGTAGGAAGGGTGGGCGTAAAGCGGCGCGCCCGTAGGGTCAGCAGGTGTACCCCGGCGCACCAGTAAGGGTTCCGGTACAATCCAGGAGTACCGGTGGGTATAGCAAAATTACCGCGGAGTACCTCTGGGTGTACCGGTACTACCCCAGATTGTCGGGTAGGGGGCCAGGCCTACCGCAGAGCATCAGGTAGGGATACCGGGCCTAGCCTGGAGGGTCAGGTAGGAATGTCTGGTCTACACAGCACGCCCGTAAGGTCAGCAGGGGTAACCCAGCGAACCAGTAAGGGTTCAGGTACTACCCTGGAGTACCGGTGGGTGTACCAATACTACCGCAGAGTACCGGTGGGGGTACCGGTACTACCCCAGCATATCGGGTAGGGGTGCCAAGCCAAAAACGGAGCATCAGGTAGGGATACCGGGCCTAACACGGAGGGTCAGGTAGGAATGTCTGTTCTATACCGCGTGCCCGTAACGTCATCATGTGTACCCCAGCGAACCAGTAAGGGTTCTCGTACTACCCCGGAGTACCGGTGGGTGTACCGATACTACCGCAGAGTAACGGTGGGGGTACCGCTAGTACCCCAGAACATCGGGTATGGGTGCCAAGCCTAATGCGGAGCATCAGGTAGGGATAGCGGGTCTAACCTGTGGGGTCCGGTAGGGAGGCCAGGTCTAGTCCTGCGTGCACGAAGGGACAGCTGGTGTTCTCTGGCACATCACAAAGGGTTCCGTTCCAACCCCAAGGTACCGGTGGGGGAACCGGTTCTACCTCGAAACATCGGGTGGGTATACCAGGCCTACCCTGGCAGGTCAGGTACGAAGGGTGGGCGTAAAGCGGCGCGCCCGTAGGGCCAGCAGGTGTACCCCGGCGCACCAGTAAGGGTTCTGGTACAATCCAGGAGTACCGGTGGGTATAGCAAAAGTACCACGGAGTACCTCTGGGTGTACCGGTACTACCCCAGATTGTCGGGTAGTGGGCCAGGCCTACCGCAGAGCATCAGGTAGGGATAGTGGGCCTAGCCTGGAGGGTCAGGTAGGAATGTCTGGTCTACACAGCACGCCCGTAAGGTCAGCAGGTGTACCCCAGCGAACCAGTAAGTGTTCAGGTACTGCCCTGGAGTACCGGTGGGTGTACCAATACTACCGCAGAGTACCGGTGGGGGTTGCGGTACTACCCCAGCATATCGGGTAGGGGTGCCAGGCCAACAACGGAGCATCAGGTAGGGATACCGGGCCTAAAACGGAGGGTCAGGTAGGAATGTCTGGTCTACACCGCGCACCAGTAACGTGAGCAGGTGTACCCCAGTGAACCAGTAAGGGTTCACGTACTACCCCGGAGTACCGCTGGGTGTACCGATACTACGGCAGAGTAACGGTGGGGGTACCGCTACTATCCCAGAACATCGGGTATGGGTGCCAAGCCTAATGCGGAGCATCAGGTAGGGATAGCGGGTCTAACCTGTGGGGTCCGGTAGGGAGGCCGGGTCTAATCCAGCGCGCACGACGGGACAGCTGGTGTTCTCTGGCGCATCACTAAGGGTTCCGTTCCAAACCCAGAGTACCGGTGGGGGAACCGGTTCTACCTCGAAACATCGGGTAGGTATACCAGGCCTACCCCGGCGGGTCAGGTAGGAAGGGTGGGCGTAAAGCGGCGCGCCCGTAGTGTCAGCAGGTGTACCCCGGCGCACCAGTAAGGGTTCCGGTACAATCCAGGAGTACCGGTGGGTATAGCAAAAGTACCGCGGAGTACCTGTGGGTGTACCGGTACAACCCCAGATTGTCGGGTAGGGGGCCAGGCCTACCGCAGAGCATCAGGTAGGGATACCGGGCCTAGCCTGGAGGGTCAGGTAGGAATGTCTGGTCTATACCGCGTGCCCGTAACGTCATCATGTGTACCCCAGCGAACCAGAAAGGGTTCTCGTACTACCTCGGAGTACCGGTGGGTGTACCGATACCACGGCAGAGTAACGGTGGGGGTACCGCTAGTACCCCAGAACATCGGGTATGGGTGCCAAGCCTAATGCGGAGCATCAGGTAGGGATAGCGGGTCTAACCTGTGGGGTCCGGTAGGGAGGCCGGGTCTAGTCCAGCGCGCACGAAGGGACAGCTGGTGTTCTCTGGCGCATCACAAAGGGTTCCGTTCCAACCCCAGAGTACCGGTGGGGGAACCGGTTCTACCTCGAAACATCGGGTAGGTATACCAGGCCTACCCCGGAGGGTCAGGTAGGAAGGGTGGGCGTAAAGCGGCGCGCCCGTAGGGTCAGCAGGTGTACCCCGGCGCACCAGTAAGGGTTCCGGTACAATCCAGGAGTACCGGTGGGTATAGCAAAATTACCGCGGAGTACCTCTGGGTGTACCGGTCCTACCCCAGATTGTCGGGTAGGGGGCCAGGCCTACCGCAGAGCATCAGGTAGGGATACCGGGCCTAGCCTGGAGGGTCAGGTAGGAATGTCTGGTCTACACAGCACGCCCGTAAGGTCAGCAGGGGTAACCCAGCGAACCAGTAAGGGTTCAGGTACTACCCTGGAGTACCGGTGGGTGTACCAATACTACCGCAGAGTACCGGTGGGGGTACCGGTACTACCCCAGCATATCGGGTAGGGGTGCCAAGCCAAAAACGGAGCATCAGGTAGGGATACCGGGCCTAACACGGAGGGTCAGGTAGGAATGTCTGGTCTATACCGCGTGCCCGTAACGTCATCATGTGTACCCCAGCGAACCAGTAAGGGTTCTCGTACTACCCCGGAGTACCGGTGGGTGTACCGATACTACCGCAGAGTAACGGTGGGGGTACCGCTAGTACCCCAGAACATCGGGTATGGGTGCCAAGCCTAATGCGGAGCATCAGGTAGGGATAGAGGGTCTAACCTGTGGGGTCCGGTAGGGAGGCCAGGTCTAGTCCTGCGTGCACGAAGGGACAGCTGGTGTTCTCTGGCACATCACAAAGGGTTCCGTTCCAACCCCAAGGTACCGGTGGGGGAACCGGTTCTACCTCGAAACATCGGGTGGGTATACCAGGCCTACCCTGGCAGGTCAGGTACGAAGGGTGGGCGTAAAGCGGCGCGCCCGTAGGGCCAGCAGGTGTACCCCGGCGCATCAGTAAGGGTTCTGGTACAATCCAGGAGTACCGGTGGGTATAGCAAAAGTACCACGGAGTACCTCTGGGTGTACCGGTACTACCCCAGATTGTCGGGTAGTGGGCCAGGCCTACCGCAGAGCATCAGGTAGGGATAGTGGGCCTAGCCTGGAGGGTCAGGTAGGAATGTCTGGTCTACACAGCACGCCCGTAAGGTCAGCAGGGGTAACCCAGCGAACCAGTAAGGGTTCAGGTACTACCCTGGAGTACCGGTGGGTGTACCAATACTACCGCAGAGTACCGGTGGGGGTACCGGTACTACCCCAGCATATCGGGTAGGGGTGCCAAGCCAACAACGGAGCATCAGGTAGGGATACCGGGCCTAACACGGAGGGTCAGGTAGGAATGTCTGGTCTATACCGCGTGCACGTAACGTCATCATGTGTACCCCAGCGAACCAGTAAGGGTTCTCGTACTACCCCGGAGTACCGGTGGGTGTACCGATACTACCGCAGAGTAACGGTGGGGGTACCGCTAGTACCCCAGAACATCGGGTATGGGTGCCAAGCCTAATGCGGAGCATCACGTAGGGATAGCGGGTCTAACCTGTGGGGTCCGGTAGGGAGGCCAGGTCTAGTCCTGCGCGCACGAAGGGACAGCTGGTGTTCTCTGGCACATCACAAAGGGTTCCGTTCCAACCCCAAGGTACCGGTGGGGGAACCGGTTCTACCTCGAAACATCGGGTGGGTATACCAGGCCTACCCTGGCAGGTCAGGTAGGAAGGGTGGGCGTAAAGCGGCGCGCCCGTAGTGCCAGCAGGTGTACCCCGGCGCACCAGTAAGGGTTCCGGTACAATCCAGGAGTACCGGTGGGTATAGCAAAAGTACCACGGAGTACCTCTGGGTGTACCGGTACTACCCCAGATTGTCGGGTAGTGGGCCAGGCCTACCGCAGAGCATCAGGTAGGGATAGTGGGCCTAGCCTGGAGGGTCAGGTAGGAATGTCTGGTCTACACAGCACGCCCGTAAGGTCATCAGGGGTAACCCAGCGAACCAGTAAGGGTTCAGGTACTACCCTGGAGTACCGGTGGGTGTACCAATACTACCGCAGAGTACCGGTGGGGGTACCGGTACTACCCCAGCATATCGGGTAGGGGTGCCAGGCCAACAACGGAGCATCAGGTAGGGATACCGGGACTAACACGGAGGGTCAGGAAGAATGTCTGTTCTATACCGCGTGCCTGTAAAGTCATCAGGTGTACCCCAGTGAACCAGTAAGGGTTCACGTACTACCCCGGAGTACCGGTGGGTGTACTGATACTACCGCAGTGTAACGGTGGGGGTACCGCTAGTACCCCAGAACATCGGGTATGGGTGCCAAGCCTAATGCGGAGCATCAGGTAGGGATAGCGGGTCTAACCTGTGGGGTCCGGTAGGGAGGCCGGGTCTAGTCCAGCACGCACGACGGGACAGCTGGTGTTCTCTGGCGCATCACTAAGGGTTCCGTTCCAAACCCAGAGTACCGGTGGGGGAACCGGTTCTACCTCGAAACATCGGGTAGGTATACCAGGCCTACCCCGGAGGGTCAGGTAGGAAGGGTGGGCGTAAAGCGGCGCGCCCATAGGGTCAGCAGGTGTACCCCGGCGCACCAGTAAGGGTTCCGGTACAATCCAGGAGTACCGGTGGGTATAGCAAAATTACCGCGGAGTACCTCTGGGTGTACCGGTACTACCCCAGATTGTCGGGTAGGGGGCCAGGCCTACGGCAGAGCATCAGGTAGGGATACCGGGCCTAGCCTGGACGGTCAGGTAGGAATGTCTGGTCTACACAGCACGCCCATAAGGTCAGCAGGTGTACCCCAGCGAACCAGTAAGTGTTCAGGTACTGCCCTGGAGTACCGGTGGGTGTACCAATACTACCGCAGAGTACCGGTGGGGGTTGCGGTACTACCCCAGCATATCGGGTAGGGGTGCCAGGCCAACAACGGAGCATCAGGTAGGGATACCGGGCCTAAAACGGAGGGTCAGGTAGGAATGTCTGGTCTACACCACGCGCCAGTAACGTGAGCAGGTGTACCCCAGTGAACCAGTAAGGGTTCACGTACTACCCCGGAGTACCGCTGGGTGTACCGATACTACCGCAGAGTAACGGTGGGGGTACCGCTACTATCCCAGAACATCGGGTATGGGTGCCAAGCCTAATGCGGAGCATCAGGTAGGGATAGCGGGTCTAACCTGTGGGGTCCGGTAGGGAGGCCGGGTCTAATCCAGCGCGCACGACGGGACAGCTGGTGTTCTCTGGCGCATCACTAAGGGTTCCGTTCCAAACCCAGAGTACCGGTGGGGGAACCGGTTCTACCTCGAAACATCGGGTAGGTATACCAGGCCTACCCCGGCGGGTCAGGTAGGAAGGGTGGGCGTAAAGCGGCGCGCCCGTAGTGTCAGCAGGTGTACCCCGGCACACCAGTAAGGGTTCCGGTACAATCCAGGAGTACCGGTGGGTATAGCAAAAGTACCGCGGAGTACCTGTGGGTGTACCGGTACAACCCCAGATTGTCGGGTAGGGGGCCAGGCCTACCGCAGAGCATCAGGTAGGGATACCGGGCCTAGCCTGGAGGGTCAGGTAGGAATGTCTGGTCTATACCGCGTGCCCGTAACGTCATCATGTGTACCCCAGCGAACCAGAAAGGGTTCTCGTACTACCTCGGAGTACCGGTGGGTGTACCGATACTACGGCAGAGTAACGGTGGGGGTACCGCTAGTACCCCAGAACATCGGGTATGGGTGCCAAGCCTAATGCGGAGCATCAGGTAGGGATAGCGGGTCTAATCTGTGGGGTCCGGTAGGGAGGCCGGGTCTAGTCCAGCGCGCACGAAGGGACAGCTGGTGTTCTCTGGCGCATCACAAAGGGTTCCGTTCCAACCCCAGAGTACCGGTGGGGGAACCGGTTCTACCTCGAAACATCGGGTAGGTATACCAGGCCTACCCCGGAGGGTCAGGTAGGAAGGGTGGGCGTAAAGCGGCGTGCCCGTAGGGTCAGCAGGTGTACCCCGGCGCACCAGTAAGGGTTCCGGTACAATCCAGGAGTACCGGTGGGTATAGCAAAATTACCGCGGAGTACCTCTGGGTGTACCGGTACTACCCCAGATTGTCGGGTAGGGGGCCAGGCCTACCGCAGAGCATCAGGTAGGGATACCGGGCCTAGCCTGGAGGGTCAGGTAGGAATGTCTGGTCTACACAGCACGCCCGTAAGGTCAGCAGGGGTAACCCAGCGAACCAGTAAGGGTTCAGGTACTACCCTGGAGTACCGGTGGGTGTACCAATACTACCGCAGAGTACCGGTGGGGGTACCGGTACTACCCCAGCATATCGGGTAGGGGTGCCAGGCCAACAACGGAGCATCAGGTAGGGATACCGGGACTAACACGGAGGGTCAGGAAGAATGTCTGTTCTATACCGCGTGCCTGTAAAGTCATCAGGTGTACCCCAGTGAACCAGTAAGGGTTCACGTACTACCCCGGAGTACCGGTGGGTGTACTGATACTACCGCAGTGTAACGGTGGGGGTACCGCTAGTACCCCAGAACATCGGGTATGGGTGCCAAGCCTAATGCGGAGCATCAGGTAGGGATAGCGGGTCTAACCTGTGGGGTCCGGTAGGGAGGCCGGGTCTAATCCAGCGCGCACGACGGGACAGCTGGTGTTCTCTGGCGCATCACTAAGGGTTCCGTTCCAAACCCAGAGTACCGGTGGGGGAACCGGTTCTACCTCGAAACATCGGGTAGGTATACCAGGCCTACCCCGGCGGGTCAGGTAGGAAGGGTGGGCGTAAAGCGGCGCGCCCGTAGTGTCAGCAGGTGTACCCCGGCACACCAGTAAGGGTTCCGGTACAATCCAGGAGTACCGGTGGGTATAGCAAAAGTACCGCGGAGTACCTGTGGGTGTACCGGTACAACCCCAGATTGTCGGGTAGGGGGCCAGGCCTACCGCAGAGCATCAGGTAGGGATACCGGGCCTAGCCTGGAGGGTCAGGTAGGAATGTCTGGTCTATACCGCGTGCCCGTAACGTCATCATGTGTACCCCAGCGAACCAGAAAGGGTTCTCGTACTACCTCGGAGTACCGGTGGGTGTACCGATACAACGGCAGAGTAACGGTGGGGGTACCGCTAGTACCCCAGAACATCGGGTATGGGTGCCAAGCCTAATGCGGAGCATCAGGTAGGGATAGCGGGTCTAATCTGTGGGGTCCGGTAGGGAGGCCGGGTCTAGTCCAGCGCGCACGAAGGGACAGCTGGTGTTCTCTGGCGCATCACAAAGGGTTCCGTTCCAACCCCAGAGTACCGGTGGGGGAACCGGTTCTACCTCGAAACATCGGGTAGGTATACCAGGCCTACCCCGGAGGGTCAGGTAGGAAGGGTGGGCGTAAAGCGGCGTGCCCGTAGGGTCAGCAGGTGTACCCCGGCGCACCAGTAAGGGTTCCGGTACAATCCAGGAGTACCGGTGGGTATAGCAAAATTACCGCGGAGTACCTCTGGGTGTACCGGTACTACCCCAGATTGTCGGGTAGGGGGCCAGGCCTACCGCAGAGCATCAGGTAGGGATACCGGGCCTAGCCTGGAGGGTCAGGTAGGAATGTCTGGTCTACACAGCACGCCCGTAAGGTCAGCAGGGGTAACCCAGCGAACCAGTAAGGGTTCAGGTACTACCCTGGAGTACCGGTGGGTGTACCAATACTACCGCAGAGTACCGGTGGGGGTACCGGTACTACCCCAGCATATCGGGTAGGGGTGCCAGGCCAACAACGGAGCATCAGGTAGGGATACCGGGCCTAACACGGAGGGTCAGGAAGAATGTCTGTTCTATACCGCGTGCCTGTAACGTCATCAGGTGTACCCCAGTGAACCAGTAAGGGTTCACGTACTACCCCGGAGTACCGGTGGGTGTACTGATAATACCGCAGTGTAACGGTGGGGGTACCGCTACTACCCCAGAACATCGGGTATGGGTGCCAAGCCTAATGCGGAGCATCAGGTAGGGATAGCGGGTCTAACCTGTGGGGTCCGGTAGGGAGGCCGGGTCTAGTCCAGCGCGCACGACGGGACAGCTGGTGTTCTCTGGCGCATCACTAAGTGTTCCGTTCCAAACCCAGAGTACCGGTGGGGGAACCGGTTCTACCTCGAAACATCGGGTAGTTATACCAGGCCTACCCCGGCGGGTCAGGTAGGAAGGGTGGGCGTAAAGCGGCGCGCCCGTAGTGTCAGCAGGTGTACCCCGGCGCACCAGTAAGGGTTCCGGTACAATCCAGGAGTACCGGTGGGTATAGCAAAAGTACCGCGGAGTACCTGTGGGTGTACCGGTACTACCCCAGATTGTCGGGTAGGGGGCCAGGCCTACCGCAGAGCATCAGGTAGGGATACCGGGCCTAGCATGGAGGGTCAGGTAGGAATGTCTGGTCTATACCGCGTGCCCGTAACGTCATCATGTGTACCCCAGCGAACCAGAAAGGGTTCTCGTACTACCTCGGAGTACCGGTGGGTGTACCGATACTACGGCAGAGTAACGGTGGGGGTACCGCTAGTACCCCAGAACATCGGGTATGGGTGCCAAGCCTAATGCGGAGCATCAGGTAGGGATAGCGGGTCTAACCTGTGGGGTCCGGTAGGGAGGCCGGGTCTAGTCCAGCGCGCACGAAGGGACAGCTGGTGTTCTCTGGCGCATCACAAAGGGTTCCGTTCCAACCCCAGAGTACCGGTGGGGGAACCGGTTCTACCTCGAAACATCGGGTAGGTATACCAGGCCTACCCCGGAGGGTCAGGTAGGAAGGGTGGGCGTAAAGCGGCGCGCCCGTAGGGTCAGCAGGTGTACCCCGGCGCACCAGTAAGGGTTCCGCTACAATCCAGGAGTACCGGTGGGTATAGCAAAATTACCGCGGTGTACCTCTGGGTGTACCGGTACTACCCCAGATTGTCGGGTAGGGGGCCAGGCCTACCGCAGAGCATCAGGTAGGGATACCGGGCCTAGCCTGGAGGGTCAGGTAGGAATGTCTGGTCTACACAGCACGCCCGTAAGGTCAGCAGGGGTAACCCAGCGAACCAGTAAGGGTTCAGGTACTACCCTGGAGTACCGGTGGGTGTACCAATACTACCGCAGAGTACCGGTGGGGGTACCGGTACTACCCCAGCATATCGGGTAGGGGTTCCAAGCCAACAACGGAGCATCAGGTAGGGATACCGGGCCTAACACGGAGGGTCAGGTAGGAATGTCTTGTCTATACCGCGTGCCCGTAACGTCATCATGTGTACCCCAGCGAACCTGTAAGTGTTCTCGTACTACCCCGGAGTACCGGTGGGTGTACCGATACTACCGCAGAGTAACGGTGGGGGTACCGCTAGTACCCCAGAACATCGGGTATGGGTGCCAAGCCTAATGCGGAGCATCAGGTAGGGATAGCGGGTCTAACCTGTGGGGTCCGGTAGGGAGGCCAGGTCTAGTCCTGCGCGCACGAAGGGACAGCTGGTGTTCTCTGGCACATCACAAAGGGTTCCGTTCCAACCCCAAGGTACCGGTGGGGGAACCGGTTCTACCTCGAAACATCGGGTGGGTATACCAGGCCTACCCTGGCAGGTCAGGTAGGAAGGGTGGGCGTAAAGCGGCGCGCCCTTAGGGCCAGCAGGTGTACCCCGGCGCACCAGTAAGGGTTCCGGTACAATCCAGGAGTACCGGTGGGTATAGCAAAAGTACCACGGAGTACCTCTGGGTGTACCGGTACTACCCCAGATTGTCGGGTAGTGGGCCAGGCCTACCGCAGAGCATCAGGTAGGGATACCGGGCCTAGCCTGGAGGGTCAGGTAGGAATGTCTGGTCTACACAGCACGCCCGTAAGGTCAGCAGGGGTAACCCAGCGAACCAGTAAGGGTTCAGGTACTACCCTGGAGTACCGGTGGGTGTACCAATACTACCGCAGAGTACCGGTGGGGGTACCGGTACTACCCCAGCATATCGGGTAGGGGTGCCAGGCCAACAACGGAGCATCAGGTAGGGATACCGGGACTAACACGGAGGGTCAGGAAGAATGTCTGTTCTATACCGCGTGCCTGTAACGTCATCAGGTGTACCCCAGTGAACCAGTAAGGGTTCACGTACTACCCCGGAGTACCGGTGGGTGTACTGATACTACCGCAGTGTAACGGTGGGGGTACCGCTAGTACCCCAGAACATCGGGTATGGGTGCCAAGCCTAATGCGGAGCATCAGGTAGGGATAGCGGGTCTAACCTGTGGGGTCCGGTAGGGAGGCCGGGTCTAGTCCAGCACGCACGACGGGACAGCTGGTGTTCTCTGGCGCATCACTAAGGGTTCCGTTCCAAACCCAGAGTACCGGTGGGGGAACCGGTTCTACCTCGAAACATCGGGTAGGTATACCAGGCCTACCCCGGCGGGTCAGGTAGGAAGGGTGGGCGTAAAGCGGCGCGCCCGTAGTGTCAGCAGGTGTACCCCGGCGCACCAGTAAGGGTTCCGGTACAATCCAGGAGTACCGGTGGGTATAGCAAAAGTACCGCGGAGTACCTCTGGGTGTACCGGTACTACCCCAGATTGTCGGGTAGGGGGCCAGGCCTACCGCAGAGCATCAGGTAGGGATACCGGGCCTAGCCTGGAGGGTCAGGTAGGAATGTCTGGTCTATACCGCGTGCCCGTAACGTCATCATGTGTACCCCAGCGAACCAGTAAGGGTTCTCGTACTACCCCAGAGTACCGGTGGGTGTACCGATACTACCGCAGAGTAACGGTGGGGGTACCGCTAGTACCCCAGAACATCGGGTATGGGTGCCAAGCCTAATGCGGAGCATCAGGTAGGGATAGCGGGTCTAACCTGTGGGGTCCGGTAGGGAGGCCAGGTCTAGTCCTGCGTGCACGAAGGGACAGCTGGTGTTCTCTGGCACATCACAAAGGGTTCCGTTCCAACCCCAAGGTACCGGTGGGGGAACCGGTTCTACCTCGAAACATCGGGTAGGTATACCAGGCCTACCCTGGCAGGTCAGGTAGGAAGGGTGGGCGTAAAGCGGCGCGCCCGTAGGGCCAGCAGGTGTACCCCGGCGCACCAGTAAGGGTTCCGGTACAATCCAGGAGTACCGGTGGGTATAGCAAAAGTACCACGGAGTACCTCTGGGTGTACCGTTACTACCCCAGATTGTCGGGTAGTGGGCCAGGCCTACCGCAGAGCATCAGGTAGGGATAGTGGGCCTAGCCTGGAGGGTCAGGTAGGAATGTCTGGTCTACACAGCACGCCCGTAAGGTCAGCAGGGGTAACCCAGCGAACCAGTAAGGGTTCAGGTACTACCCTGGAGTACCGGTGGGTGTACCAATACTACCGCAGAGTACCGGTGGGGGTACCGGTACTACCCCAGCATATCGGGTAGGGGTGCCAGGCCAACAACGGAGCATCAGGTAGGGATACCGGGCCTAACACGGAGGGTCAGGAAGAATGTCTGTTCTATACCGCGTGCCTGTAACGTCATCAGGTGTACCCCAGTGAACCAGTAAGGGTTCACGTACTACCCCGGAGTACCGGTGGGTGTACTGATACTACCGCAGTGTAACGGTGGGGGTACCGCTAGTACCCCAGAACATCGGGTATGGGTGCCAAGCCTAATGCGGAGCATCAGGTAGGGATAGCGGGTCTAACCTGTGGGGTCCGGTAGGGAGGCCGGGTCTAGTCCAGCGCGCACGAAGGGACAGCTGGTGTTCTCTGGCGCATCACAAATGGTTCCGTTCCAACCCCAGAGTACCGGTGGGGGAACCGGTTCTACCTCGAAACATCGGGTAGGTATACCAGGCCTACCCCGGAGGGTCAGGTAGGAAGGGTGGGCGTAAAGCGGCGCGCCCGTAGGGTCAGCAGGTGTACCCCGGCGCACCAGTAAGGGTTCCGCTACAATCCAGGAGTACCGGTGGGTATAGCAAAATTACCGCGGAGTACCTCTGGGTGTACCGGTACTACCCCAGATTGTCGGGTAGGGGGCCAGGCCTACCACAGAGCATCAGGTAGTGATACCGGGCCTAGCCTGGAGGGTCAGGTAGGAATGTCTGGTCTATACCGCGTGCCCGTAACGTCATCATGTGTACCCCAGCGAACCAGAAAGGGTTCTCGTACTACCTCGGAGTACCGGTGGGTGTACCGTTACTACGCCAGAGTAACGGTGGGGGTACCGCTAGTACCCCAGAACATCGGGTATGGGTGCCAAGGCTAATGCGGAGCATCAGGTAGGGATAGCGGGTCTAACCTGTGGGGTCCGGTAGGGAGGCCGGGTCTAGTCCAGCGCGCACGAAGGGACAGCTGGTGTTCTCTGGCGCATCACAAAGGGTTCCGTTCCAACCCCAGAGTACCGGTGGGGGAACCTTTTCTACCTCGAAACATCGGGTAGGTATACCAGGCCTACCCCGGAGGGTCAGGTAGGAAGGGTGGGCGTAAAGCGGCGCGCCCGTAGGGTCAGCAGGTGTACCCCGGCGCACCAGTAAGGGTTCCGGTACAATCCAGGAGTACCGGTGGGTATAGCAAAAGTACCGCGGAGTACCTGTGGGTGTACCGGTACTACCCCAGATTGTCGGGAAGGGGGCCAGGCCTACCGCAGAGCATCAGGTAGGGATACCGGGCCTAGCCTGGAGGGTCAGGTAGGAATGTCTGGTCTACACAGCACGCCCGTAAGGTCAGCAGGGGTAACCCAGCGAACCAGTAAGGGTTCAGGTACTACCCTGGAGTACCGGTGGGTGTACCAATACTACCGCAGAGTACCGGTGGGGGTACCGGTACTACCCCAGCATATCGGGTAGGGGTGCCAGGCCAACAACAGAGCATCAGGTAGGGATACCGGGCCTAACACGGAGGGTCAGGAAGAATGTCTGTTCTATACCGCGTGCCTGTAACGTCATCAGGTGTACCCCAGTGAACCAGTAAGGGTTCACGTACTACCCCGGAGTACTGGTGGGTGTACTGATACTACCGCAGTGTAACGGTGGGGGTACCGCTAGTACCCCAGAACATCGGGTATGGGTGCCAAGCCTAATGCGGAGCATCAGGTAGGGATAGCGGGTCTAACCTGTGGGGTCCGGTAGGGAGGCCGGGTCTAGTCCAGCGCGCACGACGGGACAGCTGGTGTTCTCTGGCGCATCACTAAGGGTTCCGTTCCAAACCCAGAGTACCGGTGGGGGAACCGGTTCTAACTCGAAACATCGGGTAGTTATACCAGGCCTACCCCGGCGGGTCAGGTAGGAAGGGTGGGCGTAAAGCGGCGCGCCCGTAGTGTCAGCAGGTGTACCCCGGCGCACCAGTAAGGGTTCCGGTACAATCCAGGAGTACCGGTGGGTATAGCAAAAGTACCGCGGAGTACCTGTGGGTGTACCGGTACTACCCCAGATTGTCGGGTAGGGGGCCAGGCCTACCGCAGAGCATCAGGTAGGGATACCGGGCCTAGCCTGGAGGGTCAGGTAGGAATGTCTGGTCTACACAGCACGCCCGTAAGGTCAGCAGGGGTAACCCAGAGAACCAGTAAGGGTTCAGGTACTACCCTGGAGTACCGGTGGGTGTACCAATACTACCGCAGAGTACCGGTGGGGGTACCGGTACTACCCCAGCATATCGGGTAGGGGTGCCAAGCCAAAAACGGAGCATCAGGTAGGGATACCGGGCCTAACACGGAGGGTCAGGTAGGAATGTCTGGTCTATACCGCGTGCCCATAACGTCATCATATGTACCCAAGCGAACCAGTAAGGGTTCTCGTACTACCCCGGAGTACCGGTGGGTGTACCGATACTACCGCAGAGTAACGGTGGGGGTACCGCTAGTACCCCAGAACATCGGGTATGGGTGCCAAGCCTAATGCGGAGCATCAGGTAGGGATAGCGGGTCTAACCTGTGGGGTCCGGTAGGGAGGCCGGGTCTAGTCCTGCGCGCACGTAGGGACAGCTGGTGTTCTCTGGCACATCACAAAGGGTTCCGTTCCAACCCCAAGGTACCGGTGGGGGAACCGGTTCTACCTCGAAACATCGGGTGGATATACCAGGCCTACCCTGGCAGGTCAGGTAGGAAGGGTGGGCGTAAAGCGGCGCGCCCGTAGGGCCAGCAGGTGTACCCCGGCGCACCAGTAAGGGTTCCGGTACAATCCAGGAGTACCGGTGGGTATAGCAAAAGTACCACGGAGTACCTCTGGGTGTACCGTTACTACCCCAGATTGTCGGGTAGTGGGCCAGGCCTACCGCAGAGCATCAGGTAGGGATAGTGGGCCTAGACTTGAGGGTCAGGTAGGAATGTCTGGTCTACACAGCACGCCCGTAAGGTCAGCAGGGGTAACCCAGCGAACCAGTAAGGGTTCAGGTACTACCCTGGAGTACCGGTGGGTGTACCAATACTACCGCAGAGTACCGGTGGGGGTACCGGTACTACCCCAGCATATCGGGTAGGGGTGCCAGGCCAACAACAGAGCATCAGGTAGGGATACCGGGCCTAACACGGAGGGTCAGGAAGAATGTCTGTTCTATACCGCGTGCCTGTAACGTCATCAGGTGTACCCCAGTGAACCAGTAAGGGTTCACGTACTACCCCGGAGTACCGGTGGGTGTACTGATACTACCGCAGTGTAACGGTGGGGGTACCGCTAGTACCCCAGAACATCGGGTATGGGTGCCAAGCCTAATGCGGAGCATCAGGTAGGGATAGCGGGTCTAACCTGTGGGGTCCGGTAGGGAGGCCGGGTCTAGTCCAGCGCGCACGACGGGACAGCTGCTGTTCTCTGGCGCATCACTAAGGGTTCCGTTCCAAACCCAGAGTACCGGTGGGGGAACCGGTTCTACCTCGAAACATCGGGTAGGTATACCAGGCCTACCCCGGCGGGTCAGGTAGGAAGGGTGGGCGTAAAGCGGCGCGCCCGTAGTGTCAGCAGGTGTACCCCGGCGCACCAGTAAGGGTTCCGGTACAATCCCGGAGTACCGGTGGGTATAGAAAAAGTACCGCGGAGTACCTGTGGGTGTACCGGTACTACCCCAGATTGTCGGGTAGGGGGCTAGGCCTACCGCAGAGCATCAGGTAGGGATACCGGGCCTAGCCTGGAGGGTCAGGTAGGAATGTCTGGTCTATACCGCGTGCCCGTAACGTCATCATGTGTACCCCAGCGAACCAGAAAGGGTTCTCGTACTACCTCGGAGTACCGGTGGGTGTACCGATACTACGGCAGAGTAACGGTGGGGGTACCGCTAGCACCCCAGAACATCGGGTATGGGTGCCAAGCCTAATGCGGAGCATCAGGTAGGGATAGCGGGTCTAACCTGTGGGGTCCGGTAGGGAGGCCGGGTCTAGTCCAGCGCGCACGAAGGGACAGCTGGTGTTCTCTGGCGCATCACAAAGGGTTCCGTTCCAACCCCAGAGTACCGGTGGGGGAACCGGTTCTACCTCGAAACATCGGGTAGGTATACCAGGCCTACCCCGGAGGGTCAGGTAGGAAGGGTGGGCGTAAAGCGGCGCGCCCGTAGGGTCAGCAGGTGTACCCCGGCGCACCAGTAAGGGCTCCGGTACAATCCAGGAGTACCGGTGGGTATAGCAAAATTACCGCGGAGTACCTCTGGGTGTACCGGTACTACCCCAGATTGTCGGGTAGGGGGCCAGGCCTACCGCAGAGCATCAGGTAGGGATACCGGGCCTAGCCTGGAGGGTCAGGTAGGAATGTCTGGTCTACACAGCACGCCCGTAAGGTAAGCAGGGGTAACCCAGCGAACCAGTAAGGGTTCAGGTACTACCCTGGAGTACCGGTGGGTGTACCAATACTACCGCAGAGTACCGGTGGGGGTACCGGTACTACCCCAGCATATCGGGTAGGGGTGCCAAGCCAACAACGGAGCATCAGGTAGGGATACCGGGCCTAACACGGAGGGTCAGGTAGGAATGTCAGGTCTACACAGAACGCCCGTAAGGTCAGCAGGTGTACCCCAGCGAACCAGAAAGGGTTTTCGTACTACCTCGGAGTACCGGTGGGTGTACCGATACTACGGCAGAGTAACGGTGGGGGTACCGCTAGTACCCCAGAACATCGGGTATGGGTGCCAAGCCTAATGCGGAGCATCAGGTAGGGATAGCGGGTCTATCCTGTGGGGTCCGGTAGGGAGGCCGGGTCTAGTCCAGCGCGCACGAAGGGACAGCTGGTGTTCTCTGGCGCATCACAAAGGGTTCCGTTCCAACCCCAGAGTACCGGTGGGGGAACCGGTTCTACCTCGAAACATCGGGTAGGTATACCAGGCCTACCCTGGCAGGTCAGGTAGGAAGGGTGGGCGTAAAGCGGCGAGCCCGTAGTGTCAGCAGGTGTACCGCGGCGCACCAGTAAGGGTTCCGGTACAATCCAGGAGTACCGGTGGGTATAGCAAAAGTACCGCGGAGTACCTGTGGGTGTACCGGTACTACCCCAGATTGTCGGGTAGGGGGCCAGGCCTACCGCAGAGCATCAGGTAGGGATACCGGGCCTAGCCTGGAGGGTCAGGTAGGAATGTCTGGTCTACACAGAACGCCCGTAAGGTCAGCAGGGGTAACCCAGCGAACCAGTAAGGGTTCAGGTACTACCCTGGAGTACCGGTGGGTGTACCAATACTACCGCAGAGTACCGGTGGGGGTACCGGTACTACCCCAGCATATCGGGTAGGGGTGCCAGGCCAACAACGGAGCATCAGGTAGGGATACCGGGCCTAACACGGAGGGTCAGGAAGAATGTCTGTTCTATACCGCGTGCCTGTAACGTCATCAGGTGTACCCCAGTGAACCAGTAAGGGTTCACGTACTACCCCGGAGTACCGGTGGGTGTACTGATACTACCGCAGTGTAACGGTGGGGGTACCGTTAGTACCCCAGAACATCGGGTATGGGTGCCAAGCCTAATGCGGAGCATCAGGTAGGGATAGCGGGTCTAACCTGTGGGGTCCGGTAGGGAGGCCGGGTCTAGTCCAGCGCGCACGACGGGACAGCTGGTGTTCTCTGGCGCATCACTAAGGGTTCCGTTCCAAACCCAGAGTACCGGTGGGGGAACCGGTTCTAACTCGAAACATCGGGTAGTTATACCAGGCCTACCCCGGCGGGTCAGGTAGGAAGGGTGGGCGTAAAGCGGCGCGCCCGTAGGGTCAGCAGGTGTACCCCGGCGCACCAGTGAGGGTTCCAGTACAATCCAGGAGTACAGGTGGGTATAGCAAAACTACCGCGGAGTACCTGTGGGTGTACCGGTACTACCCCAGATTGTCGGGTAGGGGGCCAGGCCTACCGCAGAGCATCAGGTAGGGATACCGGGCCTAGCCTGGAGGGTCAGGTAGGAATGTCTGTTCTACACAGCACGCCCGTAAGGTCAGCAGGTGTACCCCAGCGAACCAGTAAGGGTTCAGGTACTGCCCTGGAGTACCGGTGGGTGTACCAATACTACCGCAGAGTACCGGTGGGGGTACCGGTACTACCCCAGCATATCGGGTAGGGTTGCCAGGCCAACAACGGAGCATCAGGTAGGGATACCGGGACTAAAACGGAGGGTCAGGTAGGAATGTCTGGTCTACACCGCGCACCAGTAACGTCATCAGGTGTACCCCAGTGAACCAGTAAGGGTTCACGTACTACCCCGGAGTACCGGTGGGTGTACCGATACTACCGCAGAGTAACGGTGGGGGTACCGCTACTACCCCAGAACATCGGGTATGGGTGCCAAGCCTATATGCGGAGCATCAGGTAGGGATACCGGGTGTAACATGTGGGGTCTGGTAGGGAGGCCGGGTCTAGTCCAGCGCGCACAAAGGGACAGCTGGTGTTCTCTGACGCATCACAAAGGGTTCCGTTCCAACCCCAGAGTACCGGTGGGGGAACCGGTTCTAACTCAAAACATCTGGTAGGTATACCAGGCCTACCCCGGCGGGTAAGGTAGAAAGGGTGGGCGTAAAGCGGCGCGCCCATAGGGTCAGCAGGTGTACCCCAGCGCACCAGTGAGGGTTCCAGTACAATCCAGGAGTACAGGTGGGTATAGCAAAACTACCGCGGAGTACCTGTGGGTGTACAGGTACTACCCCAGATTGTCGGGTAGGGGGCCAGGCCTACCGCAGAGCATCAGGTAGGGATACCGGGCCTAGCCTGGAGGGTCAGGTAGGAATGTCTGTTCTACACAGCACGACCGTAAGGTCAGCAGGTGTACCCCAGCGAACCAGTAAGGGTTCAGGTACTGCCCTGGAGTACCGGTGGGTGTACCAATACTACCGCAGAGTACCGGTGGGGGTAGCGGTACTACCCCAGCATATCGGGTAGGGTTGCCAGGCCAACAACGGAGCATCAGGTAGGGATACCAGGCCTAAAACGGAGGGTCAGGTAGGTATGTCTGGTCTACACCGCGCGCCAGTAACGTCATCAGGTGTACCCCAGTGAACCAGTAAGGGTTCACGTACTACCCCGGAGTACCGGTGGGTATACCGATACTACCGCAGAGTAACGGTGGGGGTACCGCTACTACCCCAGAACATCGGGTATGGGTGCCAAGCCTAATGCGGAGCATCAGGTAGGGATACCGGGTCTAACCTCTGGGGTCCGGTAGGGAGGCCGGGTCTAGTCCAGCGCGCACAAAGGGACAGCTGGTGTTCTCTGGCGCATCAGAAAGGGTTCCGTTCCAACCCCAGAGTACCGGTGGGGGAACCGGTTCTACCTCGAAACATCTGGTAGGTATACCAGGCCTACCCCGGCGGGTAAGGTAGAAAGGGTGGGCGTAAAGCGGCGCGCCCATAGGGTCAGCAGGTGTACCCCGGCGCACCAGTGAGCGTTCCAGTACAATCCAGGAGTACAGGTGGGTATAGCAAAACTACCGCGGAGTACCTGTGGGTGTACCGGTACTACCCCAGATTGTCGGGTAGGGGGCCAGGCCTACCGCAGAGCATCAGGTAGGGATACCGGGACTAACACGGAGGGTCAGGTAGGAATGTCTGGTCTACAGAGCACGCCCGTAAGGACAGCAGGTGTACCCCAGCGAACCAGTAAGGGTTCAGGTACTACCCTGGAGTACCGGTGGGTGTACCAATACTACCGCAGAGTACCGGTGGGGGTACCGGTACTACCCCAGCATATCGGGTAGGGGTGCCAGGCCAACAACGGAGCATCAGGTAGGGATACCGAGACTAACACAGAGGGTCAGGTAGGAATGTCTGGTCTATACCGCGTGCCCGTAACGTCAGCAGGTGTACCCCAGTGAACCAGTAAGGGTTCACGTACTACCCCGGAGTACCGGTGGGTCTACCGATACTACCACAGAGTAACGGTGGGGGTACCGCTACTACCCCAGAACATCGGGTATGGGTGCCAAGCCTAATGCGAAGCATCAGGTAGGGATACCGGGTGTAACCTGTGGGGTCCGGTAGGGAGGCCGGGTCTAGTCCAGCGCGCACGAAGGGACAGCTGGTGTTCTCTGGCGCATCACAAAGGGTTGCGTTCCAACCCCAGAGTACCGGTGGTGGATCCGATTCTACCTCGAAACATCGGGTAGGTATACCAGGCCTACCCCGGAGGGTCAGGTAGGAAGGGTGGGCGTAAAGCGGCGAGCCCATAGGGTCAGCAGTTGTACCCCAGCGCACCAGTAAGGGTTCCGGTACAATCCAGGAGTACCGGTGGGTATAGCAATATTACCACGGAGTACCTCTGTGTGTACCGATACTACCCCAGATTGTCGGGTAGGGGGCCAGGCCTACCGCAGAGCATCAGGTAGGGATACCGGGACTAACACGGAGGGTCAGGTAGGAATGTCTGGTCTACAGAGCACGCCCGTAAGGTCAGCAGGTGTACCCCAGCGAACCAGTAAGGGTTCAGGTACTGCCCTGGAGTACCGGTGGGTGTACCAATACTACCGCAGAGTACCGGTGGGGGTACCGGTACTACCCCAGCATATCGGGTAGGGGTGCCAGGCCAACAACGGAGCATCAGGTAGGGATACCGGGCCTAAAACGGAGGGTCAGGTAGGAATGTGTGGTGTACACCGCGCACCAGTAACGTCATCAGGTGTACCCCAGTGAACCAGTAAGGGTTCACGTACTACCCCGGAGTACCGGTGGGTGTACCGATACTACCGCAGAGTAACGGTGGGTGTACCGCTACTACCCCAGAACATCGGGTATGGGTGCCAAGCCTAATGCGGAGCATCAGGTAGGGATAGCGGGTCTAACCTGTGGGGTCCGGTAGGGAGGCCGGGTCTAGTCCAGCGCGCACGAAGGGACAGCTGGTGTTCTCTGGCGCAACACAAAGGGTTCCGTTCCAAACTCAGAGTACCGGTGGGGGAACTGGTTCTACCTCGAAACATCGGGTAGGTATACCAGGCCTACCCCGGAGGGTCAGGTAGGAAGGGTGGGCGTAAAGCGGCGCGCCCGTAGGGTCAGCAGGTGTACCCCGGCGCACCATTAAGGGTTCCGGTACAATCCAGGAGTACCGGTGGGTATAGCAAAACAACCGCGGAGTACCGCTGGGTGTACCGGTACTACCCCAGATTGTCGGGTAGGGGGCCAGGCCTACCGCAGAGCATCAGGTAGTGATACCGGGCCTAGCCTGGAGGGTCAGGTAGGAATGTGTGGTCTACACAGCACGCCCGTAAGGTCAGCAGGTGTACCCCAGCGAACCAGTAAGGGTTCAGGTACTACCCTGCAGTACCGGTGGGTGTACCAATACTACCGCAGAGTACCGGTGGGGGTACCGGTACTACCCCAGCATATCGGGTAGGGGTGCCAGGCCACAACGGAGCATCAGGTAGGGATACCGGGCCTAAAACGGAGGGACAGGTAGGAATGTCTGGTCTACACCGCGCACCAGTAACGTCATCAGGTGTACCCCAGTGAACCAGTAAGGGTTCACGTACTACCCCGGAGTACCGGTGGGTGTACCGATACTACCGCAGAGTAACGGTGGGGGTACCGCTACTACCCCAGAACATCGGGTATGGGTGCCAAGCCTAATGCGGAGCATCAGGTAGGGATACCGGGTGTAACCTGTGGGGTCCGGTAGGGAGGCCGGGTCTAGTCCAGCGCGCACGAAGGGACAGCTGGTGTTCTCTGGCGCATCACAAAGGGTTCCGTTCCAACCCCAGAGTACCGGTGGGGGAACCGGTTCTACCTCGAAACATCGGGTAGGTATACCAGGCCTACCCCGGCGGGTCAGGTAGGAAGGGTGGGTCCAAAGCAGTGTGCCCGTAGGGTCAGCAGGTGTACCCCGGCGCACCAGTAAGGGTTCCGGTACAATCCAGGAGTACCGGTGGGTATAGCAAAATTACCGCGGAGTAACTCTGGGTGTACCGGTACTACCCCAGATTGTCGGGTAGGGGGCCAGGCCTACCGCAGAGCATCAGGTAGGGATACCGGGCCTAGCCTGGAGGGTCAGGTAGGAATGTCTGGTATACAGAGCACGCCCGTAACGTCAGCAGGTGTACCCCAGCGAACCAGTAAGTGTTCAGGTACTACCCTGGAGTACCGGTGGGTGTACCAATACTACCGCAGAGTACCGGTGGGGGTACCGGTACTACCCCAGCATATCGGGTAGGGGTGCCAGGCCAACAACGGAGCATCAGGTAGGGATACCGGGACTAAAACAGAGGGTCAGGTAGGAATGTCTTGTCCACACCGCGCGGCAGTAACGTCAGCAGGTGTACCCCAGTGAACCAGTAAGGGTTCACGTACTACCCCGGAGTACCGGTGGGTGTAGCGATACTACCGCAGAGTAACGGTGGGGGTACCGCTACTACCCCAGAACATCGGGTATGGGTGCCAAGCCTAATGCGGTGCATCAGGTAGGGATACCGGGTGTAACATGTGGGGTCCGGTAGGGAGGCCAGGTCTAGTCCAGCGCGCACGAAGGGACAGCTGGTGTTCTCTGGCGCATCACTAAGGGTTCCGTTCCAAACCCAGAGTACCGGTGGGGGAACCGGTTCTACCTCGAAACATCGGGTAGGTATACCAGGCCTACCCCGGCGGGTCAGGTAGGAAGGGTGGGCGTAAAGCGGCGCGCCCGTAGGGTCAGCAGGTGTACCCCGGCGCACCAGTAAGGGTTCCGGTACAATCCAGGAGTACCGGTGGGTATAGCAAAATTACCGCGGAGTACCTCTGGGTGTACCGGTACTACCCCAGATTGTCGGGTAGGGGGCCAGGCCTACCGCAGAGCATCAGGTAGGGATACCGGGCCTAGCCTGGAGGGTCAGGTAGGAATGTCTGGTCTACAAGGCACGCCCGTAAGGTCAGCAGGTGTACCCCAGCGAACCAGTAAGGGTTCAGGTACTGCCCTGGAGTACCGGTGGGTGTACCAATACTACCGCAGAGTACCGGTGGGGGTACTGGTACTACCCCAGCATATCGGGTAGGGGTGCCAGGCCAAAAACGGAGCATCAGGTAGGGATACCGGGCCTAAAACGGAGGGTCAGGTAGGAATATCTGGTCTACACCGCGCGACAGTAACGTCAGCAGGTGTACCCCAGTGAACCAGTAAGGGTTCACGTACTACCCCGGAGTACCGGAGGGTGTACCGATACAACCGCAGATTAACGGTGGGGGTACCGCTACTACCCCAGAACATCGGGTATGGGTGCCAAAACTAATGCGGAGCATCAGGTAGGGATACCGGGTCTAACCTGTGGGTTCCATTAGGGAGGCCGGGTGTAGTCCAGCGCGCACGAAGGGACAGCTCGTGTTCTCTGGCGCATCACAAAGGGTTCCGTTCCAACCCCAGAGTACCGGTGGGGGAACCGGTTCTACCTCGAAACATCAGGTAGGTATACCAGGCCTACCCCGGAGGGTCAGGTAGGAAGGGTGGGCGTAAAGCGGCGAGCCCATAGGGTCAGCAGGTGTACCCCAGCGCACCAGTAAGGGTTCCGGTACAATCCAGGAGTACCGGTGGGTATAGCAATATTACCACGGAGTACCTCTGTGTGTACCGATACTACCCCAGATTGTCGGGTAGGGGGCCAGGCCTACCGCAGAGCATCAGGTAGGGATACCGGGACTAACACGGAGGGTCAGCTAGGAATGTCTGGTCTACAGAGCACGCCCGTAAGGTCAGCAGGTGTACCCCAGCGAACCAGTAAGGGTTCAGGTACTGCCCTGGAGTACCGGTGGGTGTACCAATACTACCGCAGAGTACCGGTGGGGGTACCAGTACTACCCCAGCATATCGGGTAGGGGTGCCAGGCCAACAACGGAGCATCAGGTAGGGATACCAGGCCTAAAACAGAGGGTCAGGTAGGAATGTCTTGTCTACACCGCGCGCCAGTAACGTCATCAGGTGTACCCCAGCGAACCAGTAAGGGTTCAGGTACTGCCCTGGAGTACCGGTGGGTGTACCGATACTACCGCAGAGTAACGGTGGGGGTACCGCTACTACCCCAGAACATCGGGTATGGGTGCCAAGCCTAATGCGGTGCATCAGGTAGGGATACCGGGTGTAACATGTGGGGTCAGGTAGGGAGGCCAGGTCTAGTCCAGCGCGCACGAAGGGACAGCTGGTGTTCTCTGGCGCATCACAAAGGGTTCCGTTCCAAACCCAGAGTACCGGTGGGGGAACCGGTTCTACCTCGAAACATCGGGTAGGTATACCAGGCCTACCCCGGCGGGTCAGGTAGGAAGGGTGGGCGTAAAGCGGCGCGCCCGTAGGGTCAGCAGGTGTACCCCGGCGCACCAGTAAGGTTTCCGGTACAATCCAGGAGTACCGGTGGATATAGCAAAAAACCGCGGAGTACCTGTAGCTGTACCGATACTACCCCAGATTGTCAGGTAGGGGGCCAGGCCTACCGCAGAGCATCAGGTAGGGATACCGGGCCTAGCCTGGAGGGTCAGGTAGGAATGTCTGGTCTACACCGCGCGCCAGTACGGTTAGCAGGTGTACCCCAGCGAACCAGTAAGTGTTCAGGTACTGCCCTGGAGTACCGCTGGGTGTACCGATACTACCGCAGAGTAACGGTGGGGGTACCGCTACTACCCCAGAACATCGGGTATGGGTGCCAAGCCTAGTGCGGAGCATCAGGTAGGGATAGCGGGTCTAACCTGTGGGGTCCGGTAGGGAGGCCGGGTCTAGTCCAGCGCGCACGAAGGGACAGCTGGTGTTCTCTGGCGCATCACAAAGGGTTCCGTTCCAACCCCAGAGTAGCGGTGGGGGAACTGGTTCTACCTCGAAACATCGGGTAGGTATACCAGGCCTACCCCGGCGGGTCAGGTAGGAAGGGTGGGCGTAAAGCGGCGAGCCCATAGGGTCAGCAGGTGTAACCCGGCGCAACAGTAAGGGTTCCGGTACAATCCAGGAGTAGCGGTGGGTATAGCAAAATTACCGTGGAGTACCTCTGGGTGTACCGGTACTACCCCAGATTGTCGGGTAGGGGGCCAGGCCTACCGCAGAGCATCAGGTAGGGATACCGGGCCTAGCCTGGAGGGTCAGGTAGGAATGTCTGGTCTACACAGCACGCCCGTAAGGTCAGCAGGTGTACCCCAGCGAACCAGTAGGGGTTCAGGTACTATCCTGGAGTACCGGTGGCTGTACCAATACTACAGCAGAGTACCGGTGGGGGTACCGGTACTACCCCAGCATATCGGGTAGGGGTGCCAGGCCAACAACGGAGCATCAGGTAGAGAAACCGGGCCAAAAACGGAGGGTCAGGAAGAATGTCTGTTCTATACCGCGTGCCTGTAACGTCATCAGGTGTACCCCAGTGAACCAGTAAGGGTTCACGTACTACCCCGGAGTACCGGTGGGTGTACCGATACTACCGCAGAGTAACGGTGGGTGTACCGCTACTACCCCAGAACATCGGGTATGGGTGCCAAGCCTAGTGCGGATCATCATGTAGGGATAGCGGGTCTAACCTGTGGGGTCCGGTAGGGAGGCCGGGTCTAGTCCAGCGCGCACGAAGGGACAGCTGGTGTTCTCTGGCGCATCACAAAGGGTTCCGTTCCAACCCCAGAGTAGCGGTGGGGGAACCGGTTCTACATCGAAACATCGGGTAGGTATACCAGGCCTACCCCGGCGGGTCAGGTAGGAAGGGTGGGCGTAAAGCGGCGAGCCCATAGGGTCAGCAGGTGTAACCCGGCGCACCAGTGAGCGTTCCGGTACAATCCAGGAGTACCGGTGGGTATAGCAAAATTACCGCGGAGTACCTCTGGGTGTACCGGTACTACCCCAGATTGTCGGGTAGGGGGCCAGGCCTACCGCAGAGCATCAGGTAGGGATACCGGGCCTAGCCTGGAGGGTCAGGTAGGAATGTCTGGTCTACAGAGCACGCCCGTAAGGTCAGCAGGTGTACCCCAGCGAATCAGTAAGGGTTCAGGTACTACCCTGGAGTACCGGTGGCTGTACCAATACTACCGCAGAGTACCGGTGGGGGTACTGGTACTACCCCAGCATATCGGGTAGGGGTGCCAGGCCAACAACGGAGCATCAGGTAGGGAAACCGGGCCAAAAACGGAGGGTCAGGAAGAATGTCTGTTCTATACCGCGTGCCTGTAACGTCATCAGGTGTACCCCAGTGAACCAGTAAGGGTTCACGTACTACCCCGGAGTACCGGTGGGTGTACCGATACTACCGCAGAGTAACGGTGGGTGTACCGCTACTACCCCAGAACATCGGGTATGGGTGCCAAGCCTATTGCGGAGCATCAGGTAGGGATAGCGGGTCTAACCTGTGGGGTCCGGTAGGGAGGCCGGGTCTAGTCCAGCGCGCACGAAGGGACAGCTGGTGTTCTCTGGCGCATCACAAAGGGATCCGCTCCAACCCCAGAGTACCGGTAGGGGAACCGGTTCTAACTCAAAACATCGGGTAGGTATACCAGGCCTACCCCGCAGGGTCAGGTAGGAAGGGTGGGTTTAAAGCGGCGCGCCCATAGGGTCAGCAGGTGTACCCCGGCGCACCAGTAAGGGTTCCGGTACAATCCAGGAGTACCGGTGGGTATAGCAAAATTACCGCGGAGTACCTGTGGGTGTACCGGTACTACCCCAGATTGTCGGGTAGGGGGCCAGGCCTACCGCAGAGCATCAGGTAGGGATACCGGGCCTAGCCTGGAGGGTCAGGTAGGAATGTCTGGTCTACAGAGCACGCCCGTAAGGTCAGCAGGTGTACCCCACCGAACCAGTAAGGGTTCAGGTACTGCCCTGGAGTACCGGTGGGTGTACCAATACTACCGCAGAGTACCGGTGGGGGTACCGGTACTACCCCAGCATATCGGGTAGGGGTGCCAGGCCAACAACGGAGCATCAGGTAGGGAAACCGGGCCAAAAACGGAGGGTCAGGAAGAATGTCTGTTCTATACCGCGTGCGTGTAACGTCATCAGGTGTACCCCAGTGAACCAGTAAGGGTTCACGTACTACCCCGGAGTACAGGAGGGTGTACCGATACTACCGCAAAGTACCGGTGGGGGTACCGCTACTACCCCAGAACATCGGGTATGGGTGCCAAGCCTAATGCGGAGCATCAGGTAGGGATAGCGGGTCTAACCTGTGGGGTCCGGTAGGGAGGCCGGGTCTAGTCCAGCGCGCACGAAGGGACAGCTGGTGTTCTCTGGCGCATCACAAAGGGTTCCATTCCAAACCCAGAGTACCGGTGGGGAAACGATTCTACCTCGAAACATCGGGTAGGTATACCAGGCCTACCCCGGAGGGTCAGGTAGGAAGGGTGGGCGTAAAGCGGCAAGCCCATAGGGTCAGCAGGTGTAACCCGGCGCACCAGTAAGGGTTCCGGTACAATCCAGGAGTACCGGTGGGTATAGCAAAAGTACCGCGGAGTACCTGTGGGTGTACCGGTACTACCCCAGATTGTCGGGTAGGGGGCCAGGCCTACCGCAGAGCATCAGGTAGAGATACCGGGCCTAGCCTGGAGGGTCAGGTAGGAATGTCTGGTCTACAGAGCACGCCCGTAAGGTCAGCACGTGTACCCCAGCGAACCTGTAAGGGTTCAGGTACTACCCTGGAGTACCGGTGGGTGTACCAATACTACCGCAGAGTACCGGTGGGGGTAGCGGTACTACCCCAGCATATCGGGTAGGGGTGCCAGGCCAACAACGGAGCATCAGGTAGGGATACCGGGACTAAAACAGAGGGTCAGGTAGGAATGTCTGGTCTACACCGCGCGCCAGTAACGTCAGCAGGTGTACCCCAGTGAACCAGTAAGGGTTCACGTACTACCCCGGAGTACCGGTGGTTGTACTGATACTACCGCAAAGTAACGGTGGGGGTACCGCTACTACCCCAGAACATCGGGTATGGGTGCCAAGCCTAATGCGGAGCATCAGGTAGGGATAGCGGGTCTAACCTGTGGGGTCCGGTAGGGAGGCCAGGTCTAGTCCAGCGCGCACGAAGGGACAGCTGGTGTTCTCTGGCGCATCACAAAGGGTTCCGTTCCAAACCCAGAGTACCGGTGGGGGAACCGGTTCTACCTCGAAACATCTGGTAGGTATACCAGGCCTACCCCGGTGGGTCAGGTAGAAAGGGTGCGTCCAAAGCAGTGTGCCCGTAGGGTCAGCAGGTGTACCCCTGCGCACCAGTAAGGGTTCCGGTACAATACAGGAGTACCGGTGGGTATAGCAAAAAAACCGCGGAGTACCTGTGGGTGTACCGATACTAACCCAGATTGTCGGGTAGGGGGCCAGGCCTACCGCAGAGCATCAGGTAGGGATACCGGGACTAACACGGAGGGTCAGGTAGGAATGTCTGGTCTACAGAGCACGCCCGTACGGTCAGCAGGTGTACCCCAAAGAACCAGTAAGTGTTCAGGTACTGCCCTGGAGTACCGCTGGGTGTACCAATACTACCGCAGAGTAACGGTGGGGGTACCGTTACTACCCCAGAACATCGGGTATGGGTACCAAGCCTAATGCGGAGCATCAGGTAGGGATAGCGGGTCTCACCTGTGGGGTCCGGTAGGGAGGCCGGGTCTAGTCCAGCGCGCACGAAGGGACAGCTGGTGTTCTCTGGCGCATCACAAAGGGTTCCGTTCCAACCCCAGAGTACCGGTGGGGGAACCGGTTCTACCTCGAAACATCGGGTAGGTATACCAGGCCTACCACGGAGGGTCAGGTAGGAAGGGTGGGCGTAAAGCGGCGAGCCCATAGGGTCAGCAGGTGTAACCCGGCGCACCAGTAAGGGTTCCGGTACAATCCATGAGTACCGGTGGGTATAGCAAAACAACCGCGGAGTACCTGTGTGTTTACCAGTACTACCCCAGATTGTCGGGTAGGGGGCCAGGCCTACCGCAGAGCATCAGGTAGGGATACCGGGCCTAGCCTGGAGGGTCAGGTAGGAATGTCTGGTCTACAAAGCACTCCCGTAAGGTCAGCAGGTGTACCCCAGCGAACCAGTAAGTGTTCAGGTACTGCCCTGGAGTACCGGTGGGTGTACCAATACTACCGCAGAGTACCGGTGGGGGTAGCGGTACTACCCCAGCATATCGGGTAGGGGTGCCAGGCCACCAACGGAGCATCAGGTAGGGATACCGGTCCAAAAACGGAGGGTCAGGTACGAATGTCTGGTCTACACTGCGCGCCAGTAACGTCAGCAGGTGTTACCCAGTGAACCACTAAGGGTTCACGTACTACCCCGGAGTACCGGTGGGTGTACCGATATTACCGCAGAGTAACGGTGGGGGTACCGCTACTACCCCAGAACATCGGGTATGGGTGCCAAGCCTAATGCGGAGCATCAGGTAGGGTTAGCGGGTCTAACCTGTGGGGTCCGGTAGGGAGGCCGGGTCTAGTCCAGCGCGCACGAAGGGACAGCTGGTGTTCTCTGGCGCATCACAAAGGGTTCCGTTCCAAACCCAGAGTACCGGTGGGGGAACCGGTTCTACCTCGAAACATCGGGTAGGTATACCAGCCTACCCCGGCGGGTCAGGTAGGAAGGGTGGGCGTAAAGCGGCGAGCCCATAGGGTCAGCAGGTGTACCCCGGCGCACCAGTAAGGGTTCCGGTACAATCGAGGAGTACCGGTGGGTATAGCAAAACAACCGCGGAGTACCTCTGTGTGTACCGGTACTACCCCAGATTATATGGAAGGGGGCCAGGCCTACCGCAGAGCATCAGGTAGGTATACCGGGCCTAGCCTGGAGGGTCAGGTAGGAATGTCTGGTCTACAGAGCACGCCCGTAAGGTCAGCAGGTGTACCCCAGCGAACCAGTAAGTGTTCAGGTACTGCCCTGGAGAACCGGTGGGTGTACCAATACTACCGCAGAGTACCGGTGGGGGTACCGGTACTACCCCAGCATATCGGGTAGGGGTGCCAGGACAACAACGGAGCATCAGGTAGGGATACCGGGACTAAAACGGAGGGTCAGGTAGGAATGTCTGGTCTACACCGCGCGCCAGTAACATCAGCAGGTGTACCCCAGTGAACCAGTAAGGGTTCACGTACTACCCCGGAGTACCGGAGGGTGTACCGATACTACCGCAGAGTAACGGTGGGGGTACCGCTACTACCCCAGAACATCGGGTATGGGTGCCAAGCCTAATGCGGAGCATCAGGTAGGGATAGCGGGTCTAACCTGTGGGTTCCATTAGGGAGGCCGGGTCTAGTCCAGCGCGCACGAAGGGACAGCTGGTGTTCTCTGGCGCATCACAAAGGGTTCCGTTCCAAACCCAGAGTACCGGTGGGGGAACCGGTTCTACCTCGAAACATTGGGTAGGTATACCAGGCCTACCCCGGAGGGTCAGGTAGGAAGGGTGGGCGTAAAGCTGCGAGCCCATAGGGTCAGCAGGTGTACCCCGGCGCACCAGTAAGGGTTCCGGTACAATCCAGGAGTACCCGTGGGTATAGCAAAAGTACCGCGGAGTACCTGTGGGTGTACCGGTACTACCCCAGATTGTCGGGTAGGGGGCCAGGCCTACCGCAGAGCATCAGGTAGGGATACCGGGCCTAGCCTGGAGGGTCAGGTAGGAATGTCTGGTCTACAGAGCACGCCCGTAAGGTCAGCAGGTGTACCCCAGCGAACCAGTAAGTGTTCAGGTACTGCCCTGGAGTACCGGTGGGTGTACCAATACTACCGCAGAGTACCGGTGGGGGTAGCGGTACTACCCCAGCATATCGGGTAGGGGTGCCAGGCCACCAACGGAGCATCAGGTAGGGATACCGGGCCTAAAAAGGAGGGTCAGGTAGGAATGTCTGGTCTACACCGCGCGCCACTAACGTCAGCAGGTGTACCCCAGTGAACCACTAAGGGTTCACGTACTACCCCGGAGTACCGGTGGGTGTACCGATACTACTGCAGAGTAACGGTGGGGGTACCGCTACTACCCCAGAACATCGGGTATGGGTGCCAAGCCTAATGCGGAGCATCAGGTAGGGATAGCGGGTCTAACCTGTGGGGTCCGGTAGGGAGGCCGGGTCTAGTCCAGCGCGCACGAAGGGACAGCTGGTGTTCCCTGGCGCATCACAAAGGGTTCCGTTCCAAACCCAGAGTACCGGTGGGGGAACCGGTTCTACCTCGAAACATCGGATAGGTATACCAGGCCTACGCCGGCGGGTCAGGTAGGAAGGGTGGGTCCAAAGCAGTGTGCCCGTAGGGTCAGCAGGTGTACCCCGGCGCACCAGTAAGGGTTCCGGTACAATCCAGGAGTACCGGTGGGTATAGCAAAAAAACCGCGGAGTACCTGTGGGTGTACCGATACTACCCCAGATTGTCGGGTAGGGGGACAGGCCTACCGCAGAGCATCAGGTAGGGATACCGGGCCTAAAACGGAGGGTCAGGTAGGAATGTCTGGTCTACACCGCGCGCCAGTAACGTCATCAGGTGTACCCCAGTGAACCAGTAAGGGTTCACGTACTACCCCGGAGTACCGGTGGGTGTACCGATACTACCGCAGAGTAACGGTGGGGGTACCGCTACTACCCCAGAACATCGGGTATGGGTGCCAAGCCTAATGCGGAGCATCAGGTAGGGATAGCGGGTCTAACCTGTGGGGTCCGGTAGGGAGGCCGGGTCTAGTCCAGCGCGCACGAAGGGACAGCTGGTGTTCTCTGGCGCATCACAAAGGGTTCCGTTCCAAACCCAGAGTACCGGTGGGGGAACCGGTTCTACCTTGAAACATTGGGTAGGTATACCAGGCCTACCCCGGAGGGTCAGGTAGGAAGGGTGGGCGTAAAGCTGCGAGCCCATAGGGTCAGCAGGTGTACCCCGGCGCACCAGTAAGGGTTCCGGTACAATCCAGGAGTACCCGTGGGTATAGCAAAAGTACCGCGGAATACCTGTGGGTGTACCGGTACTACCCCAGATTGTCGGGTAGGGGGCCAGGCCTACCGCAGAGCATCAGGTAGGGATACCGGGCCTAGCCTGGAGGGTCAGGTAGGAATGTCTGGTCTACAGAGCACGCCCGTAAGGTCAGCAGGTGTACCCCAGCGAACCAGTAAGTGTTCAGGTACTGCCCTGGAGTACCGGTGGGTGTACCAATACTACCGCAGAGTACCGGTGGGGGTACCGGTACTACCCCAGCATATCGGGTAGGGGTGCCAGGCCACCAACGGAGCATCAGGTAGGGATACCGGGCCTAAAAAGGAGGGTCAGGTAGGAATGTCTGGTCTACACCGCGCGCCAGTAACGTCAGCAGGTGTACCCCAGTGGACCAGGAAGTGTTCAAGTACTACCCCGGAGTACCGGTGGTTGTACTGATACTACCGCAAAGTAACGGTGGGGGTACCGGTACTACCCCAGCATATCGGGTAGGGGTGCCAGGCCACCAACGGAGCATCAGGTAGGGATACCGGGCCAAAAACGGAGGGTCAGCTAGGAATGTCTGGTCTACACCGCGCGCCAGTAACGTCATCAGGTGTACCCCAGTGAACCAGTAAGGGTTCACGTACTACCCCGGAGTACCGGTGGGTGTACCGATACTACTGCAGAGTAACGGTGGGGGTACCGCTACTACCCCAGAACATCGGGTATGGGTGCCAAGCCTAATGCGGAGCATCAGGTAGGGATAGCGGGTCTAACCTGTGGGGTCCGGTAGGGAGGCCGGGTCTAGTCCAGCGCGCACGAAGGGACAGCTGGTGTTCCCTGGCGCATCACAAAGGGTTCCGTTCCAAACCCAGAGTACCGGTGGGGGAACCGGTTCTACCTCGAAACATCGGGTAGGTATACCAGGCCTACCCCGCAGGGTCAGGTAGGAAGGGTGGGTCCAAAGCAGTGTGCCCGTAGTGTCAGCAGGTGTACCCCGGCGCACCAGTAAGGTTTCCGGTACAATCCAGGAGTACCGGTGGATATAGCAAAAAACCGCGGAGTACCTGTAGGTGTACCGATACTACCCCAGATTGTCGGGTAGGGGGCCAGGCCTACCGCAGAGCATCAGGTAGGGATACCGGGACTAACACGGAGGGTCAGGTAGGAATGTCTGGTCTACACCGCGCGCCAGTACGGTTAGCAGGAGTACCCCAGCGAACCAGTAAGTGTTCAGGTACTGCCCTGGAGTACCGCTGGGTGTACCGATACTACCGCAGAGTAACGGTGGGGGTACCGCTACTACCCCAGAAGATCGGGTATGGGTGCCAAGCCTAATGCGGAGCATCAGGTAGGGATAGCGGGTCTAACCTGTGGGGTCCGGTAGGGAGGCCGGGTCTAGTCTAGCGCGCACGAAGGGACAGCTGGTGTTCTCTGGCGCATCACAAAGGGTTCCGTTCCAACCCCAGAGTAACAGTGGGGGAACCGGTTCTACCTCGAAACATCGGGTAGGTATACCAGGCCTACCCCGGCGGGTCAGGTAGAAAGGGTGGGTCCAAAGCAGTGTGCCCGTAGGGTCAGCAGGTGTACCCCGGCGCACCAGTAAGGGTTCCGGTACAATCCAGGAGTACCGGTGGGTATAGCAAAAGTACCGCTGAGTACCTGTGGGTGTACCGATACTACCCCAGATTGTCAGGTAGGGGGCCAGGCCTACCGCAGAGCATCAGGTAGGGATACCGGGCCTAGCCTGGAGGGTCAGGTAGGAATGTCTGGTCTACAGAGCACGCCCGTAAGGTCAGCAGGTGTACCCCAGCAAACCAGTAAGGGTTCAGGTACTGCCCTGGAGTACCGGTGGGTGTACCAATACTACCGCAGAGTACCGGTGGGGGTACCGGTACTACCCCAGCATATCGGGTAGGGGTGCCAGGCCACCAAAGGAGCATCAGGTAGGGATACCGGGCCTAAAACGGAGGGTCAGGTAGGAATGTCTGGTCTACACCGCGCGCCAGTACGGTCAGCAGGTGTACCCCAGCGAACCAGTAAGGGTTCACGTACTACCCCGGAGTACCGGTGGGTGTACCGATACTACCGCAGAGTAACGGTGGGGGTACCGCTACTACCCCAGAACATCGGGTATGGGTGCCAAGCCTAATGCGGAGCATCAGGTAGGGATACCGGGTCTAACCTGTGGGTTCCATTAGGGAGGCCAGGTCTAGTCCAGCGCGCACGAAGGGACAGCTGGTGTTCTCTGGCGCATCACAAAGGGTTACGTTCCAAACCCAGAGTACCGGTGGGGGAACCGGTTCTACCTCGAAACATCGGGTAGGTATACCAGCCTACCCCTTCGGGTCAGGTAGGAAGGGTGGGCGTAAAGCGGCGAGCCCATAGGGTCAGCAGGTGTACCCCGGCGCACCAGTAAGGGTTCCGGTACAATCCAGGAGTACCGGTGGGTATAGCAAAACAAACGCGGAGTACCTCTGTGTGTACCGGTACTACCCCAGATTATCGGGAAGGGGGCCAGGCCTACCGCAGAGCATCAGGTAGGGATACCGGGCCTAGCCTGGAGGGTCAGGTAGGAATGTCTGGTCTACAGAGCACGCCCGTAAGGTCAGCAGGTGTACCCCAGCGAACCAGTAAGTGTTCAGGTATTGCCCTGGAGTACCGGTGGGTGTACCAATACTACCGCAGAGTACCGGTGGGGGTAGCGGTACTACCCCAGCATATCGGGTAGGGGTGCCAGGCCACCAACGGAGCATCAGGTAGGGATACCGGGCCAAAAACGGAGGGTCAGCTAGGAATGTCTGGTCTACACCGCGCGCCAGTAACGTCATCAGGTGTACCCCAGTGAACCAGTAAGGGTTCACGTACTACTCCGGAGTACCGGTGGGTGTACCGATACTACTGCAGAGTAACGGTGGGGGTACCGCTACTACCCCAGAACATCGGGTATGGGTGCCAAGCCTAATGCGGAGCATCAGGTAGGGATAGCGGGTCTAACCTGTGGGGTCCGGTAGGGAGGCCGGGTCTAGTCCAGCGCGCACGAAGGGACAGCTGGTGTTCCCTGGCGCATCACAAAGGGTTCCGTTCCAAACCCAGAGTACCGGTGGGGGAACACGTTCTACCTCGAAACATCGGATAGGTATACCAGGCCTACCCCGGCGGGTCAGGTAGGAAGGGTGGGTCATAAAGCAGTGTGCCCGTAGGGTCAGCAGGTGTACCCCGGCGCACCAGTAAGGGTTCCGGTACAATCCAGGAGTACCGGTGGGTATAGCAAAAAAAACGCGGAGTACCTGTGTGTGTACCGATACTACCCCAGATTGTCGGGTAGGGGGCCAGGCCTACCGCAGAGCATCAGGTAGGGATACCGGGACTAACACAGAGGGTCAGCTAGGAATGTCTGGTCTACACCGCGCGCCAGTACGGTCAGCAGGTGTACCCTAGCGAACCAGTAAGGGTTCACGTACTACCCCGGAGTACCTGTGGGTGTACCGATACTACCGCAGAGTAACGGTGGGGGTACCGCTACTACCCCAGAACATCGGGTATGGGTGCCAAGCCTAATGCGGAGCATCAGGTAGGGATAGCGGGTCTAACCTGTGGGTTCCATTAGGGAGGCCGTGTCTAGTCCAGCGCGCACGAAGGGACAGCTGGTGTTCTCTGGCGCATCACAAAGGGTTCCGTTCCAAACCCAGAGTACCGGTGGGGGAACCGGTTCTACCTCGAAACATCGGGTAGGTATACCAGGCCTACCCCGGTGGGTCAGGTAGGAAGGGTGGGTGTAAAGCGGCGCGCCCGTAGGGTCAGCAGGTGTACCCCGGCGCACCAGTAAGGGTTCCGGTACAATCCAGGAGTACCGGTGGGTATAGCAAAACAACCGCGGAGTACCTGTGTGTTTACCAGTACTACCCCAGATTGTCGGGTAGGGGGCCAGGCCTACCGCAGAGCATCAGGTAGGGATACCGGGCCTAGCCTGGAGGGTCAGGTAGGAATGTCTGGTCTACAAAGCACTCCCGTAAGGTCAGCAGGTGTACCCCAGCGAACCAGTAAGTGTTCAGGTACTGCCCTGGAGTACCGGTGGGTGTACCAATACTACCGCAGAGTACCGGTGGGGGTAGCGGTACTACCCCAGCATATCGGGTAGGGGTGCCAGGCCACCAACGGAGCATCAGGTAGGGATACCGGTCCAAAAACGGAGGGACAGGTAGGAATGTCTGGTCTACACTGCGCGCCAGTAACGTCAGCAGGTGTTACCCAGTGAACCACTAAGGGTTCACGTACTACCCCGGAGTACCGGTGGGTGTACCGATACTACCGCAGAGTAACGGTGGGGGTACCGCTACTACCCCAGAACATCGGGTATGGGTGCCAAGCCTAATGCGGAGCATCAGGTAGGGTTAGCGGGTCTAACCTGTGGGGTCCGGTAGGGAGGCCGGGTCTAGTCCAGCGCGCACGAAGGGACAGCTGGTGTTCTCTGGCGCATCACAAAGGGTTCCGTTCCAAACCCAGAGTACCGGTGGGGGAACCGGTTCTACCTCGAAACATCGGGTAGGTATACCAGCCTACCCCGGCGGGTCAGGTAGGAAGGGTGGGCGTAAAGCGGCGAGCCCATAGGGTCAGCAGGTGTACCCCGGCGCACCAGTAAGGGTTCCGGTACAATCGAGGAGTACCGGTGGGTATAGCAAAACAACCGCGGAGTACCTCTGTGTGTACCGGTACTACCCCAGATTATATGGAAGGGGGCCAGGCCTACCGCAGAGCATCAGGTAGGTATACCGGGCCTAGCCTGGAGGGTCAGGTAGGAATGTCTGGTCTACAGAGCACGCCCGTAAGGTCAGCAGGTGTACCCCAGCGAACCAGTAAGTGTTCAGGTACTGCCCTGGAGAACCGGTGGGTGTACCAATACTACCGCAGAGTACCGGTGGGGGTACCGGTACTACCCCAGCATATCGGGTAGGGGTGCCAGGACAACAACGGAGCATCAGGTAGGGATACCGGGACTAAAACGGAGGGTCAGGTAGGAATGTCTGGTCTACACCGCGCGCCAGTAACATCAGCAGGTGTACCCCAGTGAACCAGTAAGGGTTCACGTACTACCCCGGAGTACCGGAGGGTGTACCGATACTACCGCAGAGTAACGGTGGGGGTACCGCTACTACCCCAGAACATCGGGTATGGGTGCCAAGCCTAATGCGGAGCATCAGGTAGGGATAGCGGGTCTAACCTGTGGGTTCCATTAGGGAGGCCGGGTCTAGTCCAGCGCGCACGAAGGGACAGCTGGTGTTCTCTGGCGCATCACAAAGGGTTCCGTTCCAAACCCAGAGTACCGGTGGGGGAACCGGTTCTACCTCGAAACATTGGGTAGGTATACCAGGCCTACCCCGGAGGGTCAGGTAGGAAGGGTGGGCGTAAAGCTGCGAGCCCATAGGGTCAGCAGGTGTACCCCGGCGCACCAGTAAGGGTTCCGGTACAATCCAGGAGTACCGGTGGGTATAGCAAAAGTACCGCGGAGTACCTGTGGGTGTACCGGTACTACCCCAGATTGTCGGGTAGGGGGCCAGGCCTACCGCAGAGCATCAGGTAGGGATACCGGGCCTAGCCTGGAGGGTCAGGTAGGAATGTCTGGTCTACAGAGCACGCCCGTAAGGTCAGCAGGTGTACCCCAGCGAACCAGTAAGTGTTCAGGTACTGCCCTGGAGTACCGGTGGGTGTACCAATACTACCGCAGAGTACCGGTGGGGGTACCGGTACTACCCCAGCATATCGGGTAGGGGTGCCAGGCCACCAACGGAGCATCAGGTAGGGATACCGGGCCTAAAAAGGAGGGTCAGGTAGGAATGTCTGGTCTACACCGCGCGCCACTAACGTCAGCAGGTGTACCCCAGTGAACCACTAAGGGTTCACGTACTACCCCGGAGTACCGGTGGGTGTACCGATACTACTGCAGAGTAACGGTGGGGGTACCGCTACTACCCCAGAACATCGGGTATGGGTGCCAAGCCTAATGCGGAGCATCAGGTAGGGATAGCGGGTCTAACCTGTGGGGTCCGGTAGGGAGGCCGGGTCTAGTCCAGCGCGCACGAAGGGACAGCTGGTGTTCCCTGGCGCATCACAAAGGGTTCCGTTCCAAACCCAGAGTACCGGTGGGGGAACCGGTTCTACCTCGAAACATCGGATAGGTATACCAGGCCTACGCCGGCGGGTCAGGTAGGAAGGGTGGGTCCAAAGCAGTGTGCCCGTAGGGTCAGCAGGTGTACCCCGGCGCACCAGTAAGGGTTCCGGTACAATCCAGGAGTACCGGTGGGTATAGCAAAAAAACCGCGGAGTACCTGTGGGTGTACCGATACTACCCCAGATTGTCGGGTAGGGGGCCAGGCCTACCGCAGAGCATCAGGTAGGGATACCGGGCCTAAAACGGAGGGTCAGGTAGGAATGTCTGGTCTACACCGCGCGCCAGTAACGTCATCAGGTGTACCCCAGTGAACCAGTAAGGGTTCACGTACTACCCCGGAGTACCGGTGGGTGTACCGATACTACCGCAGAGTAACGGTGGGGGTACCGCTACTACCCCAGAACATCGGGTATGGGTGCCAAGCCTAATGCGGAGCATCAGGTAGGGATAGCGGGTCTAACCTGTGGGGTCCGGTAGGGAGGCCGGGTCTAGTCCAGCGCGCACGAAGGGACAGCTGGTGTTCTCTGGCGCATCACAAAGGGTTCCGTTCCAAACCCAGAGTACCGGTGGGGGAACCGGTTCTACCTCGAAACATTGGGTAGGTATACCAGGCCTACCCCGGAGGGTCAGGTAGGAAGGGTGGGCGTAAAGCTGCGAGCCCATAGGGTCAGCAGGTGTACCCCGGCGCACCAGTAAGGGTTCCGGTACAATCCAGGAGTACCCGTGGGTATAGCAAAAGTACCGCGGAGTACCTGTGGGTGTACCGGTACTACCCCAGATTGTCGGGTAGGGGGCCAGGCCTACCGCAGAGCATCAGGTAGGGATACCGGGCCTAGCCTGGAGGGTCAGGTAGGAATGTCTGGTCTACAGAGCACGCCCGTAAGGTCAGCAGGTGTACCCCAGCGAACCAGTAAGTGTTCAGGTACTGCCCTGGAGTACCGGTGGGTGTACCAATACTACCGCAGAGTACCGGTGGGGGTACCGGTACTACCCCAGCATATCCGGTAGGGGTGCCAGGCCACCAACGGAGCATCAGGTAGGGATACCGGGCCTAAAAAGGAGGGTCAGGTAGGAATGTCTGGTCTACACCGCGCGCCAGTAACGTCAGCAGGTGTACCCCAGTGGACCAGGAAGTGTTCAAGTACTACCCCGGAGTACCGGTGGTTGTACTGATACTACCGCAAAGTAACGGTGGGGGTACCGCTACTACCCCAGAACATCGGGTATGGGTGCCAAGCCTAATGCGGAGCATCAGGTAGGGATAGCGTGTCTAACCTGTGGGGTCCGGTAGGGAGGCCGGGTCTAGTCCAGCGCGCACGAAGGGACAGCTGGTGTTCTCTGGCGCATCACAAAGGGTTCCGTTCCAAACCCAGAGTACCGGTTGGGGAACCGGTTCTACCTCGAAACATCGGGTAGGTATACCAGGCCTACCCCGGTGGGTCAGGTAGGAAGGGTGGGTCCAAAGCAGTGTGCCCGTAGTGTCAGCAGGTGTACCCCGGCGCACCAGTAAGGGTTCCGGTACAATCCAGGAGTACCGGTGGGTATAGCAAAAAAACCGCGGAGTACCTGTGGGTGTACCGATACTACCCCAGATTGTCGGGTAGGGGGCCAGGCCTACCGCAGAGCATCAGGTAGGGGTACCGGGACTAACACGGAGGGTCACGTAGGAATGTCTGGTCTACAGAGCACGCCCGTAAGGTCAGCAGGTGTACCCCACCGAACCAGTAAGGGTTCAGGTACTGCCCTGGAGTACCGGTGGGTGTACCAATACTACCGCAGAGTACCGGTGGGGGTACCGGTACTACCCCAGCATATCGGGTAGGGGTGCCAGGCCACCAGCGGAGCATCAGGTAGGGATACCGGGCCTAGCCTGGAGGGTCAGGTAGGAATGTCTGGTCTACACCGCGCGCCAGTAACGTCAGCAGGTGTACCCCAGCGAACCAGTAAGGGTTCACGTACTACCCCGGAGTACCGGTGGGTGTACCGATACTACCGCAGAGTAACGGTGGGGGTACCGCTACTACCCCAGAACATCGGGTATGGGTGCCAAGCCTAATGCGGAGCATCAGGTAGGGATAGCGGGTCTAACCTGTGGGGTCCGGTAGGGAGGCCGGGTCTAGTCCAGCGCGCACGAAGGGACAGATGGTGTTCTCTGGCGCATCACAAAGGGTTCCGTTCCAACCCCAGAGTACCGGTGGGGGAACGGGTTCTACCTCGAAACATCGGGTAGGTATACCAGGCCTACCCCGGTGGGTCAGGTAGGAAGGGTGGGTGTAAAGCAGTGTGCCCGTAGGGTCAGCAGGTGTTCCCCGGCGCACCAGTAAGGGTTCCGGTACAATCCAGGAGTACCGGTGGGTATAGCAAAACAACCGCGGAGTACCTCTGTGTGTACCGGTACTACCCCAGATTGTCGGGTAGGGGGCCAGGCCTACCGCAGAGCATCAGGTAGGGATACCGGGCCTAGCCTGGAGTGTCAGGTAGGAATGTCTGGTCTACAGAGCACGCCCGTAAGGTCAGCAGGTGTACCCCAGCGAACCTGTAAGTGTTCAGGTACTGCCCTGGAGTACCGGTGGGTGTACCAATACTACCGCAGAGTACCGGTGGGGGTAGCGGTACTACCCCAGCATATCGGGTAGGGGTGCCAGGCCAACAACGGAGCATCAGGTAGGGATACCGGTCCAAAAACGGAGGGTCAGGTAGGAATGTCTGGTCTACACCGCGCGCCAGTAACGTCAGCAGGTGTACCCCAGTGAACCAGGAAGGGTTCACGTACTACCCCGGAGTACCGGTGGTTGTACTGATACTACCGCAAAGTAACGGTGGGGGTACCACTACTACCCCAGAACATCGGGTATGGGTGCCAAGCCTAATGCGGAGCATCAGGTAGGGATAGCGGGTCTAACCTGTGGGTTCCATTAGGGAAGCCGGGTCTAGTCCAGCGCGCACGAAGGGACAGCTGGTGTTCTCTGGCGCATCACAAAGGGTTCCGTTCCAAACCCAGAGTACCGGTGGGGGAACCGGTTCTACCTCGAAACATCGGGTAGGTATACCAGCCTACCCCGGCAGGTCAGGTAGGAAGGGTGGGCGTAAAGCGGCGAGCCCATAGGGTCAGCAGGTGTACCCCGGCGCACCAGTAAGGGTTCCGGTACAATCCAGGAGTACCGGTGGGTATAGCAAAACAACCGCGGAGTACCTCTGTGTGTACCGGTACTACCCCAGATTGTCGGGTAGGGGGCCAGGCCTACCGCAGAGCATCAGGTAGGGATACCGGGCCTAGCCTGGAGGGTCAGGTAGGAATGTCTGGTCTACAGAGCACGCCCGTAAGGTCAGCAGGTGTACCCCAGCGAACCAGTAAGTGTTCAGGTACTGCCCTGGAGTACCGGTGGGTGTACCAATACTACCGCAGAGTACCGGTGGGGGTACCGGTACTACCCCAGCATATCGGGTAGGGGTGCCAGACCACCAACGGAGCATCAGGTAGGGATACCGGGCCTAAACAGGAGGGTCAGGTAGGAATGTCTGGTCTACACCGCGCGCCACTAACGTCAGCAGGTGTACCCCAGTGAACCACTAAGGGTTCACATACTACCCCGGAGTACCGGTGGGTGTACCGATACTACTGCAGAGTAACGGTGGGGGTACCGCTACTACCCCAGAACATCGGGTATGGGTGCCAAGCCTAATGCGGAGCATCAGGTAGGGATAGCGGGTCTAACCTGTGGGGTCCGGTAGGGAGGCCGGGTCTAGTCCAGCGCGCACGAAGGGACAGCTGGTGTTCCCTGGCGCATCACAAAGGGTTCCGTTCCAAACCCAGAGTACCGGTGGGGGAACCGGTTCTACCTCGAAACATCGGATAGGTATACCAGGCCTACGCCGGCGGGTCAGGTAGGAAGGGTGGGTCCAAAGCAGTGTGCCCGTAGGGTCAGCAGGTGTACCCCGGCGCACCAGTAAGGGTTCCGGTACAATCCAGGAGTACCGGTGGGTATAGCAAAAAAACCGCGGAGTACCTGTGGGTGTACCGATACTACCCCAGATTGTCGGGTAGGGGGCCAGGCCTACCGCAGAGCATCAGGTAGGGATACCGGGCCTAAAACGGAGGGTCAGGTAGGAATGTCTGGTCTACACCGCGCGCCAGTAACGTCATCAGGTGTACCCCAGTGAACCAGTAAGGGTTCACGTACTACCCCGGAGTACCGGTGGGTGTACCGATACTACCGCAGAGTAACGGTGGGGGTACCGCTACTACCCCAGAACATCGGGTATGGGTGCCAAGCCTAATGCGGAGCATCAGGTAGGGATAGCGGGTCTAACCTGTGGGGTCCGGTAGGGAGGCCGGGTCTAGTCCAGCGCGCACGAAGGGACAGCTGGTGTTCTCTGGCGCATCACAAAGGGTTCCGTTCCAAACCCAGAGTACCGGTGGGGGAACCGGTTCTACCTCGAAACATTGGGTAGGTATACCAGGCCTACCCCGGAGGGTCAGGTAGGAAGGGTGGGCGTAAAGCTGCGAGCCCATAGGGTCAGCAGGTGTACCCCGGCGCACCAGTAAGGGTTCCGGTACAATCCAGGAGTACCCGTGGGTATAGCAAAAGTACCGCGGAGTACCTGTGGGTGTACCGGTACTACCCCAGATTGTCGGGTAGGGGGCCAGGCCTACCGCAGAGCATCAGGTAGGGATACCGGGCCTAGCCTGGAGGGTCAGGTAGGAATGTCTGGTCTACAGAGCACGCCCGTAAGGTCAGCAGGTGTACCCCAGCGAACCAGTAAGTGTTCAGGTACTGCCCTGGAGTACCGGTGGGTGTACCAATACTACCGCAGAGTACCGGTGGGGGTACCGGTACTACCCCAGCATATCGGGTAGGGGTGCCAGGCCACCAACGGAGCATCAGGTAGGGATACCGGGCCTAAAAAGGAGGGTCAGGTAGGAATGTCTGGTCTACACCGCGCGCCAGTAACGTCAGCAGGTGTACCCCAGTGGACCAGGAAGTGTTCAAGTACTACCCCGGAGTACCGGTGGTTGTACTGATACTACCGCAAAGTAACGGTGGGGGTACCGCTACTACCCCAGAACATCGGGTATGGGTGCCAAGCCTAATGCGGAGCATCAGGTAGGGATAGCGTGTCTAACCTGTGGGGTCCGGTAGGGAGGCCGGGTCTAGTCCAGCGCGCACGAAGGGACAGCTGGTGTTCTCTGGCGCATCACAAAGGGTTCCGTTCCAAACCCAGAGTACCGGTTGGGGAACCGGTTCTACCTCGAAACATCGGGTAGGTATACCAGGCCTACCCCGGTGGGTCAGGTAGGAAGGGTGGGTCCAAAGCAGTGTGCCCGTAGTGTCAGCAGGTGTACCCCGGCGCACCAGTAAGGGTTCCGGTACAATCCAGGAGTACCGGTGGGTATAGCAAAAAAACCGCGGAGTACCTGTGGGTGTACCGATACTACCCCAGATTGTCGGGTAGGGGGCCAGGCCTACCGCAGAGCATCAGGTAGGGATACCGGGACTAACACGGAGGGTCACGTAGGAATGTCTGGTCTACAGAGCACGCCCGTAAGGTCAGCAGGTGTACCCCACCGAACCAGTAAGGGTTCAGGTACTGCCCTGGAGTACCGGTGGGTGTACCAATACTACCGCAGAGTACCGGTGGGGGTACCGGCACTACCCCAGCATATCGGGTAGGGGTGCCAGGCCACCAGCGGAGCATCAGGTAGGGATACCGGGCCTAGCCTGGAGGGTCAGGTAGGAATGTCTGGTCTACACCGCGCGCCAGTAACGTCAGCAGGTGTACCCCAGCGAACCAGTAAGGGTTCACGTACTACCCCGGAGTACCGGTGGGTGTACCGATACTACCGCAGAGTAACGGTGGGGGTACCGCTACTACCCCAGAACATCGGGTATGGGTGCCAAGCCTAATGCGGAGCATCAGGTAGGGATAGCGGGTCTAACCTGTGGGGTCCGGTAGGGAGGCCGGGTCTAGTCCAGCGCGCACGAAGGGACAGATGGTGTTCTCTGGCGCATCACAAAGAGTTCCGTTCCAACCCCAGAGTACCGGTGGGGGAACGGGTTCTACCTCGAAACATCGGGTAGGTATACCAGGCCTACCCCGGTGGGTCAGGTAGGAAGGGTGGGTGTAAAGCAGTGTGCCCGTAGGGTCAGCAGGTGTACCCCGGCGCACCAGTAAGGGTTCCGGTACAATCCAGGAGTACCGGTGGGTATAGCAAAACAACCGCGGAGTACCTCTGTGTGTACCGGTACTACCCCAGATTGTCGGGTAGGGGGCCAGGCCTACCGCAGAGCATCAGGTAGGGATACCGGGCCTAGCCTGGAGTGTCAGGTAGGAATGTCTGGTCTACAGAGCACGCCCGTAAGGTCAGCAGGTGTACCCCAGCGAACCTGTAAGTGTTCAGGTACTGCCCTGGAGTACCGGTGGGTGTACCAATACTACCGCAGAGTACCGGTGGGGGTAGCGGTACTACCCCAGCATATCGGGTAGGGGTGCCAGGCCAACAACGGAGCATCAGGTAGGGATACCGGGCCAAAAACGGAGGGTCAGGTAGGAATGTCTGGTCTACACCGCGCGCCAGTAACGTCAGCAGGTGTACCCCAGTGAACCAGGAAGGGTTCACGTACTACCCCGGAGTACCGGTGGTTGTACTGATACTACCGCAAAGTAACGGTGGGGGTACCACTACTACCCCAGAACATCGGGTATGGGTGCCAAGCCTAATGCGGAGCATCAGGTAGGGATAGCGGGTCTAACCTGTGGGTTCCATTAGGGAAGCCGGGTCTAGTCCAGCGCGCACGAAGGGACAGCTGGTGTTCTCTGGCGCATCACAAAGGGTTCCGTTCCAAACCCAGAGTACCGGTGGGGGAACCGGTTCTACCTCGAAACATCGGGTAGGTATACCAGCCTACCCCGGCGGGTCAGGTAGGAAGGGTGGGCGTAAAGCGGCGAGCCCATAGGGTCAGCAGGTGTACCCCGGCGCACCAGTAAGGGTTCCGGTACAATCCAGGAGTACCGGTGGGTATAGCAAAACAACCGCGGAGTACCTCTGTGTGTACCGGTACTACCCCAGATTATCGGGAAGGGGGCCAGGCCTACCGCAGAGCATCAGGTAGGGATACCGGGCCTAGCCTGGAGGGTCAGGTAGGAATGTCTGGTCTACAGAGCACGCCCGTAAGGTCAGCAGGTGTACCCCAGCGAACCAGTAAGTGTTCAGGTACTGCCCTGGAGTACCGGTGGGTGTACCAATACTACCGCAGAGTACCGGTGGGGGTAGCGGTACTACCCCAGCATATCGGGTAGGGGTGCCAGGCCACCAACGGAGCATCAGGTAGGGATACCGGGCCAAAAACGGAGGGTCAGGTAGGAATGTCTGGTCTACACCGCGTGCCAGTAACGTCAGCAGGTGTACCCCAGTGAACCAGTAAGGGTTCACGTACTACCCCGGAGTACCGGTGGGTGTACCGATACTACTGCAGAGTAACGGTGGGGGTACCGCTACTACCCCAGAACATCGGGTATGGGTGCCAAGCCTAATGCGGAGCATCAGGTAGGGATAGCGGGTCTAACCTGTGGGGTCCGGTAGGGAGGCCGGGTCTAGTCCAGCGCGCACGAAGGGACAGCTGGTGTTCCCTGGTGCATCACAAAGGGTTCCGTTCCAAACCCAGAGTACCGGTGGGGGAACACATTCTACCTCGAAACATCGGATAGGTATACCAGGCCTACCCCGGCGGGTCAGGTAGGAAGGGTGGGTCCAAAGCAGTGTGCCCGTAGGGTCAGCAGGTGTACCCCGGCGCACCAGTAAGGGTTCCGGTACAATCCAGGAGTACCGGTGGGTATAGCAAAAAAACCGCGGAGTACCTGTGGGTGTACCGATACTACCCCAGATTGTCGGGTAGGGGGCCAGGCCTACCGCAGAGCATCAGGTAGGGATACCGGGACTAACACGGAGGGTCAGGTAGGAATGTCTGGTCTAGACCGCGCGCCAGTACGGTCAGCAGGTGTACCCCAGCGAACCAGTAAGAGTTCAGGTACTGCCCTGGAGTACCACTGGGTGTACCGATACTACCGCAGAATAACGGTGGGGGTACCGCTACTACCCCAGAACATCGGGTATGGGTGCCAAGCCTAATGCGGAGCATCAGGTAGGGATAGCGGGTCTAACCTGTGGGGTCCGGTAGGGAGGCCGGGTCTAGTCCAGCGCGCACAAAGGGACAGGTGGTGTTCTCTGGCGCATCACAAAGGTTTCCGTTCCAAGCCCAAAGTACCGGTGGGGAAACCGTTCTACCTCGAAACATCGGGTAGGTATACCAGGCCTACCCCGGAGGGTCAGGTAGGAAGGGTGGGCGTAAAGCTGCGAGCCCATAGGGTCAGCAGGTGTACCCCGGCGCACCAGTAAGGGTTCCGGTACAATCCAGGAGTACCCGTGGGTATAGCAAAAGTACCGCGGAGTACCTGTGGCTGTACCGGTACTACCCCAGATTGTCGGGTAGGGGGCCAGGCCTACCGCAGAGCATCAGGTAGGGATACCGGGCCTAGCCTGGAGGGTCAGGTAGGAATGTCTGGTCTACAGAGCACGCCCGTAAGGTCAGCAGGTGTACCCCAGCGAACCAGTAAGTGTTCAGGTACTGCCCTGGAGTACCGGTGGGTGTACCAATACTACCGCAGAGTACCGGTGGGGGTACCGGTACTACCCCAGCATATCGGGTAGGGGTGCCAGGCCACCAACGGAGCATCAGGTAGGGATACCGGGCCTAAAAAGGAGGGTCAGGTAGGAATGTCTGGTCTACACCGCGCGCCAGTAACGTCAGCAGGTGTACCCCAGTGGACCAGGAAGGGTTCAAGTACTACCCCGGAGTACCGGTGGTTGTACTGATACTACCGCAAAGTAACGGTGGGGGTACCGCTACTACCCCAGAACATCGGGTATGGGTGCCAAGCCTAATGCGGAGCATCAGGTAGGGATAGCGTGTCTAACCTGTGGGGTCCGGTAGGGAGGCCGGGTCTAGTCCAGCGCGCACGAAGGGACAGCTGGTGTTCTCTGGCGCATCACAAAGGGTTCCGTTCCAAACCCAGAGTACCGGTGGGGGAACCGGTTCTACCTCGAAACATCGGGTAGGTATACCAGGCCTACCCCGGTGGGTCAGGTAGGAAGGGTGGGTCCAAAGCAGTGTGCCCGTAGTGTCAGCAGGTGTACCCCGGCGCACCAGTAAGGGTTCCGGTACAATCCAGGAGTACCGGTGGGTATAGCAAAAAAACCGCGGAGTACCTGTGGGTGTACCGATACTACCCCAGATTGTCGGGTAGGGGGCCAGGCCTACCGCAGAGCATCAGGTAGGGATACCGGGACTAACACGGAGGGTCAGGTAGGAATGTCTGGTCTACAGAGCACGCCCGTAAGGTCAGCAGGTGTACCCCACCGAACCAGTAAGGGTTCAGGTACTGCCCTGGAGTACCGGTGGGTGTACCAATACTACCGCAGAGTACCGGTGGGGGTACCGGCACTACCCCAGCATATCGGGTAGGGGTGCCAGGCCACCAGCGGAGCATCAGGTAGGGATACCGGGCCTAGCCTGGAGGGTCAGGTAGGAATGTCTGGTCTACACCGCGCGCCAGTAACGTCAGCAGGTGTACCCCAGCGAACCAGTAAGGGTTCACGTACTACCCCGGAGTACCGGTGGGTGTACCGATACTACCGCAGAGTAACGGTGGGGGTACCGCTACTACCCCAGAACATCGGGTATGGGTGCCAAGCCTAATGCGGAGCATCAGGTAGGGATAGCGGGTCTAACCTGTGGGGTCCGGTAGGGAGGCCGGGTCTAGTCCAGCGCGCACGAAGGGACAGATGGTGTTCTCTGGCGCATCACAAAGGGTTCCGTTCCAACCCCAGAGTACCGGTGGGGGAACGGGTTCTACCTCGAAACATCGGGTAGGTATACCAGGCCTACCCCGGTGGGTCAGGTAGGAAGGGTGGGTGTAAAGCAGTGTGCCCGTAGGGTCAGCAGGTGTTCCCCAGCGCACCAGTAAGGGTTCCGGTACAATCCAGGAGTACCGGTGGGTATAGCAAAACAACCGCGGAGTACCTCTGTGTGTACCGGTACTACCCCAGATTGTCGGGTAGGGGGCCAGGCCTACCGCAGAGCATCAGGTAGGGATACCGGGCCTAGCCTGGAGTGTCAGGTAGGAATGTCTGGTCTACAGAGCACGCCCGTAAGGTCAGCAGGTGTACCCCAGCGAACCAGTAAGTGTTCAGGTACTGCCCTGGAGTACCGGTGCGTGTACCAATACTACCGCAGAGTACCGGTGGGGGTAGCGGTACTACCCCAGCATATCGGGTAGGGGTGCCAGGCCAACAACGGAGCATCAGGTAGGGATACCGGGCCAAAAACGGAGGGTCAGGTAGGAATGTCTGGTCTACACCGCGCGCCAGTAACGTCAGCAGGTGTACCCCAGTGAACCAGGAAGGGTTCACGTACTACCCCGGAGTACCGGTGGTTGTACTGATACTACCGCAAAGTAACGGTGGGGGTACCACTACTACCCCAGAACATCGGGTATGGGTGCCAAGCCTAATGCGGAGCATCAGGTAGGGATAGCGGGTCTAACCTGTGGGTTCCATTAGGGAAGCCGGGTCTAGTCCAGCGCGCACGAAGGGACAGCTGGTGTTCTCTGGCGCATCACAAAGGGTTCCGTTCCAAACCCAGAGTACCGGTGGGGGAACCGGTTCTACCTCGAAACATCGGGTAGGTATACCAGCCTACCCCGGCAGGTCAGGTAGGAAGGGTGGGCGTAAAGCGGCGAGCCCATAGGGTCAGCAGGTGTACCCCGGCGCACCAGTAAGGGTTCCGGTACAATCCAGGAGTACCGGTGGGTATAGCAAAACAACCGCGGAGTACCTCTGTGTGTACCGGTACTACCCCAGATTATCGGGAAGGGGGCCAGGCCTACCGCAGAGCATCAGGTAGGGATACCGGGCCTAGCCTGGAGGGTCAGGTAGGAATGTCTGGTCTACACAGCACGCCCGTAAGGTCAGCAGGTGTACCCCAGCGAACCAGTAAGTGTTCAGGTACTGCCCTGGAGTACCGGTGGGTGTACCAATACTACCGCAGAGTACCGGTGGGGGTAGCGGTACTACCCCAGCATATCGGGTAGGGGTGCCAGGCCACCAACGGAGCATCAGGTAGGGATACCGGGCCAAAAACGGAGGGTCAGGTAGGAATGTCTGGTCTACACCGCGTGCCAGTAACGTCAGCAGGTGTACCCCAGTGAACCAGTAAGGGTTCACGTACTACCCCGGAGTACCGGTGGGTGTACCGATACTACTGCAGAGTAACGGTGGGGGTACCGCTACTACCCCAGAACATCGGGTATGGGTGCCAAGCCTAATGCGGAGCATCAGGTAGGGATAGCGGGTCTAACCTGTGGGGTCCGGTAGGGAGGCCGGGTCTAGTCCAGCGCGCACGAAGGGACAGCTGGTGTTCCCTGGTGCATCACAAAGGGTTCCGTTCCAAACCCAGAGTACCGGTGGGGGAACACATTCTACCTCGAAACATCGGATAGGTATACCAGGCCTACCCCGGCGGGTCAGGTAGGAAGGGTGGGTCCAAAGCAGTGTGCCCGTAGGGTCAGCAGGTGTACCCCGGCGCACCAGTAAGGGTTCCGGTACAATCCAGGAGTACCGGTGGGTATAGCAAAAGTACCGCGGAGTACCTCTGGGTGTACCGATACTACCCCAGATTGTCGGGTAGGGGGCCAGGCCTACCGCAGAGCATCAGGTAGGGATACCGGGACTAACACGGAGGGTCAGGTAGGAATGTCTGGTCTACACCGCGCGCCAGTACGGTCAGCAGGTGTACCCCAGCGAACCAGTAAGTGTACAGGTACTGCCCTGGAGTACCACTGGGTGTACCGATACTACCGCAGAGTAACGGTGGGGGTACCGCTACTACCCCAGAACATCGGGTATGGGTGCCAAGCCTAATGCGGAGCATCAGGTAGGGATAGCGGGTCTAACCTGTGGGGTCCGGTAGGGAGGCCGGGTCTAGTCCAGCGCGCACAAAGGGACAGGTGGTGTTCTCTGGCGCATCACAAAGGTTTCCGTTCCAAGCCCAAAGTACCGGTGGGGAAACCGTTCTACCTCGAAACATCGGGTAGGTATACCAGGCCTACCCCGGAGGGTCAGGTAGGAAGGGTGGGCGTAAAGCTGCGAGCCCATAGGGTCAGCAGGTGTACCCCGGCGCACCAGTAAGGGTTCCGGTACAATCCAGGAGTACCCGTGGGTATAGCAAAAGTACCGCGGAGTACCTGTGGGTGTACCGGTACTACCCCAGATTGTCGGGTAGGGGGCCAGGCCTACCGCAGAGCATCAGGTAGGGATACCGGGCCTAGCCTGGAGGGTCAGGTAGGAATGTCTGGTCTACAGAGCACGCCCGTAAGGTCAGCAGGTGTACCCCAGCGAACCAGTAAGTGTTCAGGTACTGCCCTGGAGTACCGGTGGGTGTACCAATACTACCGCAGAGTACCGGTGGGGGTACCGGTACTACCCCAGCATATCGGGTAGGGGTGCCAGGCCACCAACGGAGCATCAGGTAGGGATACCGGGCCTAAAAAGGAGGGTCAGGTAGGAATGTCTGGTCTACACCGCGCGCCAGTAACGTCAGCAGGTGTACCCCAGTGAAACAGGAAGGGTTCAAGTACTACCCCGGAGTACCGGTGGTTGTACTGATACTACCGCAAAGTAACGGTGGGGGTACCGCTACTACCCCAGAACATCGGGTATGGGTGCCAAGCCTAATGCGGAGCATCAGGTAGGGATAGCGTGTCTAACCTGTGGGGTCCGGTAGGGAGGCCGGGTCTAGTCCAGCGCGCACGAAGGGACAGCTGGTGTTCTCTGGCGCATCACAAAGGGTTCCGTTCCAAACCCAGAGTACCGGTGGGGGAACCGGTTCTACCTCGAAACATCGGATAGGTATACCAGGCCTACCCCGGCGGGTCAGGTAGGAAGGGTGGGTCCAAAGCAGTGTGCCCGTAGGGTCAGCAGGTGTACCCCGGCGCACCAGTAAGGGTTCCGGTACAATCCAGGAGTACCGGTGGGTATAGCAAAAAAACCGCGGAGTACCTGTGGGTGTACCGATACTACCCCAGATTGTCGGGTAGGGGGCCAGGCCTACCGCAGAGCATCAGGTAGGGATACCGGGACTAACACGGAGGGTCAGGTAGGAATGTCTGGTCTACACCACGCGCCAGTACGGTCAGCAGGTGTACCCCAGCGAACCAGTAAGTGTTCAGGTACTGCCCTGGAGTACCACTGGGTGTACCGATACTACCGCAGAATAACGGTGGGGGTACCGCTACTACCCCAGAACATCGGGTATGGGTGCCAAGCCTAATGCGGAGCATCAGTTAGGGATACCTTGTCTAACCTGTGGGGTCCGGTAGGGAGGCCGGGTCTAGTCCAGCGCGCACGAAGGGACAGGTGGTGTTCTCTGGCGCATCACAAAGGTTTCCGTTCCAAGCCCAAAGTACCGGTGGGGAAACCGTTCTACCTCGAAACATCGGGTAGGTATACCAGGCCTACCCCGGAGGGTCAGGTAGGAAGGGTGGGTCCAAAGCAGTGTTCCGGTAGGGTCAGCAGGTGTACCCCGGCGCACCAGTAAGGGTTCCGGTACAATCGAGGAGTACCTGTGGGTATAGCAAAAGTACAGCGGAGTACCTGTGGGTGTACCGGTACTACCCCAGATTGTCGGGTAGGGGGCCAGGCCTACCGCAGAGCATCAGGTAGGGATACCGGGCCTAGCCTGGAGGGTCAGGTAGGAACGTCTGGTCTACAGAGCACGCCCGTAAGGTCAGCAGGTGTACCCCAGCGAACCAGTAAGTGTTCAGGTACTGCCCTGGAGTACCGGTGGGTGTACCAATACTACCGCAGAGTACCGGTGGGGGTACCGGTACTACCCCAGCATATCGGGTAGGGGTGCCAGGCCACCAACGGAGCATCAGGTAGGGATACCGGGCCTAAAAAGGAGGGTCAGGTAGGAATGTCTGGTCTACACCGCGCGCCAGTAACGTCAGCAGGTGTACCCCAGTGAACCAGGAAGGGTTCACGTACTACCCCGGAGTACCGGTGGTTGTACTGATACTACCGCAAAGTAACGGTGGGGGTACCGCTACTACCCCAGAACATCGGGTATGGGTGCCAAGCCTAATGCGGAGCATCAGGTAGGGATAGCGTGTCTAACCTGTGGGGTCCGGTAGGGAGGCCGGGTCTAGTCCAGCGCGCACGAAGGGACAGCTGGTGTTCTCTGGCGCATCACAAAGGGTTCCGTTCCAAACCCAGAGTACCGGTGGGGGAACCGGTTCTACCTCGAAACATCGGGTAGGTATACCAGGCCTACCCCGGTGGGTCAGGTAGGAAGGGTGGGTCCAAAGCAGTGTGCCCGTAGGGTCAGCAGGTGTACCCCGGCGCACCAGTAAGGGTTCCGGTACAATCCAGGAGTACCGGTGGGTATAGCAAAAAAACCGCGGAGTACCTGTGGGTGTACCGATACTACCCCAGATTGTCGGGTAGGGGGCCAGGCCTACCGCAGAGCATCAGGTAGGGATACCGGGACTAACACGGAGGGTCACGTAGGAATGTCTGGTCTACAGAGCACGCCCGTAAGGTCAGCAGGTGTACCCCAGCGAACCAGTAAGGGTTCAGGTACTGCCCTGGAGTACCGGTGGGTGTACCAATACTACCGCAGAGTACCGGTGGGGGTACCGGCACTACCCCAGCATATCGGGTAGGGGTGCCAGGCCACCAGCGGAGCATCAGGTAGGGATACCGGGCCTAGCCTGGAGGGTCAGGTAGGAATTTCTGGTCTACAGAGCACGCCCGTAAGGTCAGCAGGTGTACCCCAGCGAACCAGTAAGGGTTCACGTACTACCCCGGAGTACCGGTGGGTGTACCGATACTACCGCAGAGTAACGGTGGGGGTACCGCTACTACCCCAGAACATCGGGTATGGGTGCCAAGCCTAATGCGGAGCATCAGGTAGGGATAGCGGGTCTAACCTGTGGGTTCCATTAGGGAGGCCGGGTCTAGTCCAGCGCGCACGAACGGACAGCTGGTGTTCTCTGGCGCATCACAAAGGGTTCCGTTCCAAACCCAGAGTACCGGTGGGGGAACCGGTTCTACCTCGAAACATCGGGTAGGTATACCAGCCTACCCCGGCGGGTCAGGTAGGAAGGGTGGGCGTAAAGCAGCGAGCCCATAGGGTCAGCAGGTGTACCCCGGCGCACCAGTAAGGGTTCCGGTACAATCCAGGAGTACCGGTGGGTATAGCAAAACAACCGCGGAGTACCTCTGTGTGTACCGGTACTACCCCAGATTATCGGGAAGGGGGCCAGGCCTACCGCAGAGCATCAGGTAGGGATACCGGGCCTAGCCTGGAGGGTCAGGTAGGAATGCCTGGTCTACACAGCACGCCCGTAAGGTCAGCAGGTGTACCCCAGCGAACCAGTAAGGGTTCAGGTACTGCCCTGGAGTACCGGTGGGTGTACCAATACTACCGCAGAGTACCGGTGGGGGTAGCGGTACTACCCCAGCATATCGGGTAGGGGTGCCAGGCCACCAACGGAGCATCAGGTAGGGATACCGGGCCAAAAACGGAGGGTCAGGTAGGAATGTCTGGTCTACACCGCGCGCCAGTAACGTCATCAGGTGTACCCCAGTGAAACAGGAAGGGTTCACGTACTACCCCGGAGTACCGGTGGTTGTACTGATACTACCGCAAAGTAACGGTGGGGGTACCGCTACTACCCCAGAACATAGGGTATGGGTGCCAAGCCTAATGCGGAGCATCAGGTAGGGATAGCGTGTCTAACCTGTGGGGTCCGGTAGGGAGGCCGGGTCTAGTCCAGCGCGCACGAAGGGAGAGCTGGTGTTCTCTGCCGCATCACAAAGGGTTCCGTTCCAACCCCAGAGTACCGGTGGGGGAACCGGTTCTACCTCGAAACATCGGGTAGGTATACCAGGACTAACCCGGAGGGTCAGGTAGGAAGGGTGGGTCCAAAGCAGTGTGCCCGTAGTGTCAGCAGGTGTACCCCGGCGCACCAGTAAGGGTTCCGGTACAATCCAGGAGTACCGGTGGGTATAGCAAAAAAAACCGCGGAGTACCTGTGGGTGTACCGATACTACCCCAGATTGTCGGGTAGGGGGCCAGGCCTACCGCAGAGCATCAGGTAGGGAAACCGGGCCTAGCCTGGAGGGTCAGGTAGGAATGTCTGGTCTACAGAGCACGCCCGTAAGGTCAGCAGGTGTACCCCACCGAACCAGTAAGGGTTCAGGTACTACCCTGGAGTACCGGTGGGTGTACCAATACTACCGCAGAGTACCGGTGGGGGTACCGGTACTACCCCAGCATATCGGGTAAGGGTGCCAGGCCAACAACGAAGCATCAGGTAGGGATACCGGGCCTAAAACAGAGGGTCAGGTAGGAATGTCTGGTCTACACCGCACGCCAGTAACGTCAGCAGGTGTACCCCAGTGAACCAGTAAGGGTTCACGTACTACCCCGGAGTACCGGTGGGTGTACCGATATTACCGCAGAGTAACGGTGGGGGTACCGCTACTACCCCAGAACATCGTGTATGGGTGCCAAGCCTAATGCGGAGCATCAGGTAGGGATACCGGGTCTAACCTGTGGGGTCCGGTAGGGAGGCCGGGTCTAGTCCAGCGCGCACGAAGGGACAGCTGGTGTTCCCTGGTGCATCACAAAGGGTTCCGTTCCAAACCCAGAGTACCGGTGGGGGAACACATTCTACCTCGAAACATCGGATAGGTATACCAGGCCTACCCCGGCGGGTCAGGTAGGAAGGGTGGGTCCAAAGCAGTGTGCCCGTAGGGTCAGCAGGTGTACCCCGGCGCACCAGTAAGGGTTCCGGTACAATCCAGGAGTACCGGTGGGTATAGCAAAAAAACCGCGGAGTACCTGTGGGTGTACCGATACTACCCCAGATTGTCGGGTAGGGGGCCAGGCCTACAGCAGAGCATCAGGTAGGGATACCGGGACTAACACAGAGGGTCAGGTAGGAATGTCTGGTCTACACCGCGCGCCAGTACGGTCAGCAGGTGTACCCCAGCGAACCAGTAAGGGTTCACGTACTACCCCGGAGTACCGGTGGGTGTACCGATACTACCGCAGAGTAACGGTGGGGGTACCGCTACTACCCCAGAACATCGGGTATGGGTGCCAAGCCTAATGCGGAGCATCAGGTAGGGATACCGGGTCTAACCTGTGGGGTCCGGTAGGGAGGCCAGGTCTAGTCCAGCGCGCACGAAGGGACAGCTGGTGTTCTCTGGCGCATCACAAAGGTTTCCGTTCCAAGCCCAAAGTACCGGTGGGGAAACCGTTCTACCTCGAAACATCGGGTAGGTATACCAGGCCTACCCCGGAGCGTCAGGTAGGAAGGGTGGGCGTAAAGCTGCGAGCCCATAGGGTCAGCAGGTGTACCCCGGCGCACCAGTAAGGGTTCCGGTACAATCCAGGAGTACCGGTGGGTATAGCAAAACTACCGCGGAGTACCGGTGGGTGTACCGGTACTACCCCAGATTGTCGGGTAGGGGGCCAGGCCTACCGCAGAGCATCAGGTAGGGATACCGGGCCTAGCCTGGAGGGTCAGGTAGGAATGTCTGGTCTACAGAGCACGCCCGTAAGGTCAGCAGGTGTACCCCAGCGAAGCAGTAAGTGTTCAGGTACTGCCCTGGAGTACCGGTGGGTGTACCAATACTACCGCAGAGTACCGGTGGGGGTACCGGTACTACCCCAGCATATCCGGTAGGGGTGCCAGGCCACCAACGGAGCATCAGGTAGGGATACCGGGCCTAAAAAGGAGGGTCAGGTAGGAATGTCTGGTCTACACCGCGCGCCAGTAACGTCAGCAGGTGTACCCCAGTGAAACAGGAAGGGTTCACGTACTACCCCGGAGTACCGGTGGTTGTACTGATACTACCGCAAAGTAACGGTGGGGGTACCGCTACTACCCCAGAACATCGGGTATGGGTGCCAAGCCTAATGCGGAGCATCAGGTAGGGATAGCGTGTCTAACCTGTGGGGTCCGGTAGGGAGGCCGGGTCTAGTCCAGCGCGCACGAAGGGAGAGCTGGTGTTCTCTGCCGCATCACAAAGGGTTCCGTTCCAACCCCAGAGTACCGGTGGGGGAACCGGTTCTACCTCGAAACATCGGGTAGGTATACCAGGACTAACCCGGAGGGTCAGGTAGGAAGGGTGGGTCCAAAGCAGTGTGCCCGTAGTGTCAGCAGGTGTACCCCGGCGCACCAGTAAGGGTTCCGGTACAATCCAGGAGTACCGGTGGGTATAGCAAAAAAACCGCGGAGTACCTGTGGGTGTACCGATACTACCCCAGATTGTCGGGTAGGGGGCCAGGCCTACCGCAGAGCATCAGGTAGGGAAACCGGGACTAACACGGAGGGTCAGGTAGGAATGTCTGGTCTACAGAGCACGCCCGTAAGGTCAGCAGGTGTACCCCACCGAACCAGTAAGGGTTCAGGTACTACCCTGGAGTACCGGTGGGTGTACCAATACTACCGCAGAGTACCGGTGGAGGTACCGGTACTACCCCAGCATATCGGGTAAGGGTGCCAGGCCAACAACGAAGCATCAGGTAGGGATACCGGGCCTAAAACAGAGGGTCAGGTAGGAATGTCTGGTCTACACCACGCGCCAGTAACGTCAGCAGGTGTACCCCAGTGAACCAGTAAGGGTTCACGTACTACCCCGGAGTACCGGTGGGTGTACCGATATTACCGCAGAGTAACGGTGGGGGTACCGCTACTACCCCAGAACATCGGGTATGGGTGCCAAGCCTAATGCGGAGCATCAGGTAGGGATACCGGGTCTAACCTGTGGGGTCCGGTAGGGAGGCCAGGTCTAGTCCAGCGCGCACGAAGGGACAGCTGGTGTTCTCTGGCGCATCAGAAAGGTTTCCGTTCCAAGCCCAAAGTACCGGTGGGGAAACCGTTCTACCTCGAAACATCGGGTAGGTATACCAGGCCTACCCCGGAGCGTCAGGTAGGAAGGGTGGGCGTAAAGCTGCGAGCCCATAGGGTCAGCAGGTGTACCCCGGCGCACCAGTAAGGGTTCCGGTACAATCCAGGAGTACCGGTGGGTATAGCAAAACTACCACGGAGTACCGGTGGGTGTACCGGTACTACCCCAGATTGTCGGGTAGGGGGCCAGGCCTACCGCAGAGCATCAGTTAGGGATACCGGGCCTAGCCTGGAGGGTCAGGTAGGAATGTCTGGTCTACAGAGCACGCCCGTAAGGTCAGCAGGTGTACCCCAGCGAACCAGTAAGTGTTCAGGTACTGCCCTGGAGTACCGGTGGGTGTACCAATACTACCGCAGAGTACCGGTGGGGGTACCGGTACTACCCCAGCATATCCAGTAGGGGTGCCAGGCCACCAACGGAGCATCAGGTAGGGATACCGGGCCTAAAAAGGAGGGTCAGGTAGGAATGTCTGGTCTACACCGCGCGCCAGTAACGTCAGCAGGTGTACCCCAGTGAAACAGGAAGGGTTCACGTACTACCCCGGAGTACCGGTGGGTGTACCGATACTACCGCAGAGTAACGGTGGGGGTACCGCTACTACCCCAGAACATCGGGTATGGGTGCCAAGCCTAATGCGGAGCATCAGGTAGGGATAGCGTGTCTAACCTGTGGGGTCCGGTAGGGAGGCCGGGTCTAGTCCAGCGCGCACGAAGGGAGAGCTGGTGTTCTCTGCCGCATCACAAAGGGTTCCGTTCCAACCCCAGAGTACCGGTGGGGGAACCGGTTCTACCTCGAAACATCGGGTAGGTATACCAGGACTAACCCGGAGGGTCAGGTAGGAAGGGTGGGTCCAAAGCAGTGTGCCCGTAGTGTCAGCAGGTGTACCCCGGCGCACCAGTAAGGGTTCCGGTACAATCCAGGAGTACCGGTGGGTATAGCAAAAAAACCGCGGAGTACCTGTGGGTGTACCGATACTACCCCAGATTGTCGGGTAGGGGGCCAGGCCTACCGCAGAGCATCAGGTAGGGATACCGGGACTAACACGGAGGGTCAGGTAGGAATGTCTGGTCTACAGAGCACGCCCGTAAGGTCAGCAGGTGTACCCCAGCGAATCAGTAAGGGTTCAGGTACTACCCTGGAGTACCGGTGGGTGTACCAATACTACCGCAGAGTACCGGTGGGGGTACCGGTACTACCCCAGCATATCGGGTAGGGGTGCCAGGCCAACAACGAAGCATCAGGTAGGGATACCGGGCCTAAAACAGAGGGTCAGGTAGGAATGTCTGGTCTACACCGCGCGCCAGTAACGTCAGCAGGTGTACCCCAGTGAACCAGTAAGGGTTCACGTACTACCCCGGAGTACCGGTGGGTGTACCGATATTACCGCAGAGTAACGGTGGGGGTACCGCTAGTACCCCAGAACATCGGGTATGGGTGCCAAGCCTAATGCGGAGCATCAGGTAGGGATAGCGGGTCTAACCTGTGGGGTCCGGTAGGGAGGCCGGGTCTAGTCCAGCGTGTACGAAGGGACAGCTGGTGTTCTCTGGCGCATCACAAAGGTTTCCGTTCCAAGCCCAGAGTACCGGTGGGGAAACGGTTCTACCTCGAAACATCGGGTAGGTATACCAGGCCTACCCCGGAGGGTCAGGTAGGAAGGGTGGGCGTAAAGCGGCGAGCCCATAGGGTCAGCAGGTGTAACCCGGCGCACCAGTAAGGGTTCCGGTACAATCCAGGAGTACCGGTGGGTATAGCAAAACAACCGCGGAGTACCTGTGGGTGTACCAGTACTACCCCAGATTGTCGGGTAGGGGGCCAGGCCTACCGCAGAGCATCAGGTAGGGATACCGGGCCTAGCCTGGAGTGTCAGGTAGGAATGTCTGGTCTACACAGCACGCCCGTAAGGTCAGCAGGTGTACCCCAGCGAACCTGTAAGTGTTCAGGTACTGCCCTGGAGAACCGGTGGGTGTACCAATACTACCGCAGAGTACCGGTGGGGGTACCGGTACTACCCCAGCATATCGGGTAGGGGTGCCAGGACAACAACGGAGCATCAGGTAGGGATACCGGGACTAAAACGGAGGGTCAGGTAGGAATGTCTGGTCTACACCGCGCGCCAGTAACATCAGCAGGTGTACCCCAGTGAACCAGTAAGGGTTCACGTACTACCCCGGAGTACCGGTGGGTGTACCGATACTACCGCAGAGTAACGGTGGGGGTACCGCTACTACCCCAGAACATCGGGTATGGGTGCCAAGCCTAATGCGGAGCATCAGGTAGGGATAGCGGGTCTAACCTGTGGGTTCCATTAGGGAGGCCGGGTCTAGTCCAGCGCGCACGAACGGACAGCTGGTGTTCTCTGGCGCATCACAAAGGGTTCCGTTCCAAACCCAGAGTACCGGTGGGGGAACCGGTTCTACCTCGAAACATCGGGTAGGTATACCAGCCTACCCCGGCGGGTCAGGTAGGAAGGGTGGGCGTAAAGCGGCGAGCCTGTAGGGTCAGCAGGTGTACCCCGGCGCACCAGTAAGGGTTCCGGTACAATCCAGGAGTACTGGTGGGTATAGCAAAACAACCGCGGAGTACCTCTGTGTGTACCGGTACTACCCCAGATTATCGGGAAGGGGGCCAGACCTACCGCAGAGCATCAGGTAGGGATACCGGGCCTAGCCTGAAGGGTCAGGTAGGAATGTCTGGTCTACACAGCACGCCCGTAAGGTCAGCAGGTGTACCCCAGCGAACCAGTAAGTGTTCAGGTACTGCCCTGGAGTACTGGTGGGTGTACCAATACTACCGCAGAGTACCGGTGGGGGTAGCGGTACTACCCCAGCATATCGGGTAGGGGTGCCAGGCCACCAACGGAGCATCAGGTAGGGATACCGGGCCAAAAACGGAGGGTCAGGTAGGAATGTCTGGTCTACACCGCGCGCCAGTAACGTCAGCAGGTGTACCCCAGTGAACCAGGAAGGGTTCACGTACTACCCCGGAGTACCGGTGGTTGTACCGATACTTCCGCAAAGTAACGGTGGGGGTACCGCTACTACCCCAGAACATCGGGTATGGGTGCCAAGCCTAATGCGGAGCATCAGGTAAGGATAGAGGGTCTAACATGTGGGGTCCGGTAGGGAGGCCGGGTCTAGTCCAGCGCGCATGAAGGGACAGCTGGTGTTCTCTGGCGCATCACAAAGGGTTCCGTTCCAACCCCAGAGTAACGGTGGGGAAACGTTTCTACCTCGAAACATCGGGTAGGTATACCAGGCCTACCCCGGCGGGTCAGGTAGGAAGGGTGGGTGTAAAGCAGCGCGCCCGTAGGGTCAGCAGGTGTAACCCGGCACACCAGTAAGGGTTCCGGTACAATCCAGGAGTACCGGTGGGTATAGCAAAAGTACCGCAGAGTACCAGTAGGTGTACCGGTACTACCCCAGATTGTCGGGTAGGGGGCCAGGCCTACCGCAGAGCATCAGGTAGGGATACCGGGCCTAGCCTGGAGGGTCAGGTAGGAATGTCTGGTCTACACCGCACGCCCGTAAGGTCAGCAGGTGTACCCCAGCGAACCAGTAAGTGTTCAGGTACTGCCCTGGAGTACCGGTGGGTGTACCAATACTACCGCAGAGTACCGGTGGGGGTAGCGGTACTACCCCAGCATATCGGGTAGGGGTGCCAGGCCACCAACGGAGCATCAGGTAGGGATACCGGTCCAAAAACGGAGGGTCAGGTACGAATGTCTGGTCTACACCGCGCGCCAGTAACGTCAGCAGGTGTACCCCAGTGAACCAGTAAGGGTTCACGTACTACCCCGGAGTACCGGTGGGTGTACCGATACTACCGCAGAGTAACGGTGGGGGTACCGCTACTACCCCAGAACATCGGGTATGGGTGCCAAGCCTAATGCGGAGCATCAGGTAGGGATACCGGGTGTAACATGTGGGGTCCGGTAGGGAGGCCGGGTCTAGTCCAGCGCGCACGAAGGGACAGCTGGTGTTCTCTGGCGCATCACAAAGGGTTCCGTTCCAACCCCAGAGTACCGGTGGGGGAACCGGTTCTACCTCGAAACATCGGGTAGGTATACCAGGCCTACCCCGGCGGGTCAGGTAGGAAGGGTGGGTCCAAAGCAGTGTGCCCGTAGGGTCAGCAGGTGTACCCCGGCGCACCAGTAAGGGTTCCGGTACAATCCAGGAGTACCGGTGGGTATAGCAAAAGTACCGCGGAGTACCTGTGGGTGTACCGATACTACCCCAGATTGTCGGGTAGGGGGCCAGGCCTACCGCAGAGCATCAGGTAGGGATACCGGGCCTAGCCTGGAGGGTCAGGTAGGAATGTCTGGTCTACAGAGCACGCCCATAAGGTCAGCAGGTGTACCCCAGCGAACCAGTAAGTGTTCAGGTACTGCCCTGGAGTTCCGGTGGGTGTACCAATACTACCGCAGAGTACCGGTGGGGGTACCGGTACTACCCCAGCATATCGGGTAGGGGTGCCAGGCCAACAACGGAGCATCAGGTAGGGATACCGGGACTAACACGGAGGGTCAGGTAGGAATGTCTGGTCTACACCGCGCGCCAGTAACATCAGCAGGTGTACCCCAGTGAACCAGTAAGTGTTCAGGTACTGCCCTGGAGTACCGGTGGGTGTACAGATACTACCGCAGAGTAACGGTGGGGGTACCGCTACTACCCCAGAACATCGGGTATGGGTGCCAAGCCTAATGCGGAGCATCAGGTAGGGATACCGGGTCTAACCTGTGGGGTCCGGTAGGGTGGCCGGGTCTAGTCTAGCGCGCACGAAGGGACAGATGGTGTTCTCTGGCGCATCACAAAGGGTTCGGTTCCAAACCCAGAGTACCGGTGGGGGAACCTGTTCTACCTCGAAACATCAGGTAGGTATACCAGGCCTACCCCAGCGGGTCAGGTAGGAAGGGTGGGCGTAAAGCGGCGAGCCCATAGTGTCAGCAGGTGTACCCCGGCGCACCAGTAAGGGTTCCGGTACAATCCAGGAGTACCGGTGGGTATAGCAAAAGTACCGCGGAGTACCTGTGGGTGTAGCGATACTACCCCAGATTGTCGGGTAGGGGGCCAGGCCTACCGCAGAGCATCAGGTAGAGGAACCGGGCCTAGCCTGGAGGGTCAGGTAGGAATGTCTGGTATACAGAGCACGCCCGTAAGGTCAGCAGGTGTACCCCAGCGAACCAGTAAGGGTTCAGGTACTACCCTGGAGTACCGGTGGGTGTACCAATACTACCGCAGAGTACCGGTGGGGGTACCGGTACTACCCCAGCATATCGGGTAGGGGTGCCAGGCCAACAACGGAGCATCAGGTAGGGATACTGGGACTAACACGGAGGGTCAGGTAGGAATGTCTGGTCTATACCGCGTGCCCATAACGTCATCAGGTGTACCCCAGTGAACCAGTAAGGGTTCACGTACTACCCCGGAGTACCGGTGGGTGTACTGATACTACCGCAGAGTAACGGTGGGGGTACCGCTACTACCCCAGAACATCGGGTATGGGTGCCAAGCCTAATGCGGAGCATCAGGTAGGGATAGCGGGTCTAACCTGTGGGTTCCATTAGGGAGGCCGGGTCTAGTCCAGCGCGCACGAAGGGACAGCTGGTGTTCTCTGGCGCATCACAAAGGGTTCCGTTCCAAACCCAGAGTACCGGTGGGGGAACCGGTTCTACCTCGAAACATCGGGTAGGTATACCAGGCCTACCCCGGCGGGTCAGGTAGGAACGCTGGGCGTAAAGCGGCGCGCCCGTAGGGTCAGCAGGTGTACCCCGGCGCACCAGTAAGGGTTCCGGTACAATCCAGGAGTACCGGTGGGTATAGCAAAAGTACCGCGGAGTACCTGTGGGTGTACCGATACTAACCCAGATTGTCGGGTAGGGGGCCAAGCCTACCGCAGAGCATCAGGTAGGGATACCGGGCCTAGCCTGGAGGGTCAGGTAGGAATGTCTGGTCTACAGAGCACGCCCGTAAGGTCAGCAGGTGTACCCCAGCGAACCAGTAAGGGTTCAGGTACTGCCCTGGAGTACCGGTGGGTGTACCAATACTACCGCAGAGTACCGGTGGGGGTAGCGGTACTACCCCAGCATATCGGGTAGGGGTGCCAGGCCACCAACGGAGCATCAGGTAGGGATACCGGTCGAAAAAAGGAGGGTCAGGTAGGAATGTCTGGTCTACACCGCACGCCAGTAACATCAGCAGGTGTACCCCAGTGAACCAGTAAGGGTTCACGTACTACCCCGGAGTACCGGTGGGTGTACCGATACTACCGCAGAGTAACGGTGGGGGTACCGCTACTACCCCAGAAGATCGGGTATGGGTGCCAAGCCTAATGCGGAGCATCAGGTAGGGATAGCGGGTCTAACCTGTGGGGTCCGGTAGGGAGGCCGGGTCTAGTCCAGCGCGCACGAAGGGACAGCTGGTGTTCTCTGGCGCATCACAAAGGGTTCCGTTCCAACCCCAGAGTACCGGTGGGGGAACCGGTTCTACCTCGAAACATCGGGTAGGTATACCAGCCTACTCCGGCGGGTAAGGTAGGAAGGGTGGGCGTAAAGCGGTGAGCCCATAGGGTCAGCAGGTGTACCCCGGCGCAACAGTAAGGGTTCCGGTACAATCCAGGAGTACCGGTGGGTATAGCAAAAGTACCGCGGAGTACCTCTTTGTGTACCGGTACTACCCCAGATTATCGGGAAGGGGGCCAGGCCTACCGCAGAGCATCAGGTAGGGATACCGGGCCTAGCCTGGAGGGTCAGGTAGGAATGTCTGGTCTACAGAGCACGCCCGTAAGGTCAGCAGGTGTACCCCAGCGAACCAGTAAGGGTTCAGGTACTGCCCTGGAGTACCGGTGGGTGTACCAATACTACCGCAGAGTACCGGTGGGGGTACCGGTACTACCCCAGCATATCGGGTAGGGGTGCCAGGCCAACAACGGAGCATCAGGTAGGGATACCGGGCCTAAAACGGAAGGTCAGGTAGGAATGTCTGGTCTACACCGCGCGCCAGTAACATCTGCAGGTGTCCCCAGTGAACCAGTAGGGGTTCACGTACTACCCCGGAGTACCGGTGGGTGTACCGATACTACCGCAGAGTAACGGTGGGGGTACCGCTACTACCCCAGAACATCGGGTATGGGTGCCAAGCCTAATGCGGAGCATCAGGTAGGGATAGCGGGTCTAACATGTGGGTTCCATTAGGGAGGCCGGGTCTAGTCCAGCGCGCACGAAGGGACAGCTGGTGTTCTCTGGCGCATCACAAAGGGTTCCGTTCCAAACCCAGAGTACCGGTGGGGGAACCGGTTCTACCTCGAAACATCGGGTAGGTATACCAGCCTACCCCGGCGGGTCAGGTAGGAAGGGTGGGCGTAAAGCGGCGAGCCCATAGGGTCAGCAGGTGTACCCCGGCGCACCAGTAAGGGTTCCGGTACAATCCAGGAGTACCGGTGGGTATAGCAAAAGTACCGTGGAGTACCTCTGTGTGTACCGGTACTACCCCAGATTATCGGGAAGGAGGCCAGGCCTACCGCAGAGCATCAGGTAGGGATACCGGGCCTAGCCTGGAGGGTCAGGTAGGAATGTCTGGTATACAGAGTACGCCCGTAAGGTCAGCAGGTGTACCCCAGCGAACCAGTAAGGGTTCAGGTACTACCCTGGAGTACCGGTGGGTGTACCAATACTACCGCAGAGTACCGGTGGGGGTACCGGTACTATGCCAGCATATCGGGTAGGGGTGCCAGGCCAACAACGGAGCATCAGGTAGGGATACCGGGCCTAAAACGGAGGGTCAGGTAGGAATGTCTGGTCTACACCGCGCGCCAGTAACGTCATCAGGTGTACCCCAGTGAACCAGTAAGGGTTCACGTACTACCCCGGAGTACCGGAGGGTGTACCGATACTACCGCAGAGTAACGGTGGGGGTACCGCTACTACCCCAGAACATCGGGTATGGGTGCCAAGCCTAATGCAGAGCATCAGGTAGGGATACCGGGTGTAACCTGTGGGGTCCGGTAGGGAGGCCGGGTCTAGTCCAGCGCGCACGAAGGGACAGCTGGTGTTCTCTGGCGCATCACAGAGGGTTCCGTTCCAACCCCAGATTACCGGTGGGGGAACCGGTTCTACCTCGAAACATCGGGTAGGTATACCAGGCCTACCCCGGAGGGTCAGGTAGGAAGGGTGGGCGTAAAGCGGCGAGCCCATAGGGTCAGCAGGTGTAACCCGGCGCACCAGTAAGGGTTCCGGTACAATCCAGGAGTACCGGTGGGTATAGCAAAATTACCGCGGAGTACCTGTGGGTGTACCGGTACTACCCCAGATTGTCGGGAAGGGGGCCAGGCCTACCGCAGAGCATCAGGTAGTGATACCGGGCCTAGCCTGGAGGGTCAGGTAGGAATGTCTGGTCTACAGAGCACGCCCGTAAGGTCAGCAGGTGTACCCCAGCAAACCAGTAAGTGTTCAGGTACTGCCCTGGAGTACCGGTGGGTGTACCAATACTACCGCAGAGTACCGGTGGGGGTACCGGTACTACCCCAGCATATCGGGTAGGGGTGCCAGGCCAACAACGGAGCATCAGGTAGGGATACCGGGCCTAAAACGGAGGGTCAGGTAGGAATGTCTGGTCTACACCGCGCGCCAGTAACGTCAGCAGGTGTACTCCAGTGAACCAGTAAGGGTTCACGTACTACCCCGGAGTACCGGTGGGTGTACCGATACTACCGCAGAGTACCGTTGGGGGTACCGGTACTACCCCAGCATATCGGGTATGGGTGCCAGGCCAACAACGGAGCATCAGGTAGGGATACCGGAGGGTCAGGTAGGAATGTCTGGTCTACACCGCGCGCCAGTAACGTCAGCAGGTGTACTCCAGTGAACCAGTAAGGGTTCACGTACTACCCCGGAGTACCGGTGGGTGTAACCATACTACCGCAGAGTAACGGTGGGGGTACCGCTACTACCCCAGAACATCGGGTATGGGTGCCAAGCCTAATGCGGAGCATTCAGGTAGGGATAGCGGGTCTAACCTGTGGGGTCCGGTAGGGAGGCCGGGTCTAGTCCAGCGCGCACGAAGGGACAGCTGGTGTTCTCTGGCGCATCACAAAGGGTTCCGTTCCAAACCCAGAGTACCGGTGGGGGAACCGGTTCTACCTCGAAACATCGGTTAGGTATACCAGGCCTACCCCGGAGGGTCAGGTAGGAAGGGTGGGTCCAAAGCAGTGTGCCCGTAGGGTCAGCAGGTGTACACCGGCGCACCACTAAGGGTTCCGGAACAATCCAGGAGTACCGGTGGGTATAGCAAAACAACCGCGGAGTACCTGTGGGTGTACCGATACTACCCCAGATTGTCGGGTAGGGGGCCAGGCCTACCGCAGAGAATCAGGTATGGATACCGGGCCTAGCCTGGAGGGTCAGGTAGGAATGTCTGGTCTACAGAGCACGCCCGTAAGGTCAGCAGGTGTACCCCAGCGAACCAGTAAGGGTTCAGGTACTGCCCTGGAGTACCGGTGGGTGTACCAATACTACCGCAGAGTACCGGTGGGGGTAGCGGTACTACCCCAGCATATCGGGTAGGGGTGCCAGGCCACCAACGGAGCATCAGGTAGGGATACCGGTCGAAAAAAGGAGGGTCAGGTAGGAATGTGTGGTCTACACCGCGCGCCAGTAACATCAGCAGGTGTACCCCAGTGAACCAGTAAGGGTTCTCGTACTACCCCGGAGTACCGGTGGGTGTACCGATACTACCGCAGAGTAACGGTGGGGGTACCGCTACTACCCCAGAACATCGGGTATGGGTGCCAAGCCTAATGCGGAGCATCAGGTAGGGATAGCGGGTCTAACCTGTGGGGTCCGTTAGGGAGGCCAGGTCTAGTCCAGCGCGCACGAAGGGACAGCTGGTGTTCTCTGGCGCATCACAAAGGTTTCCGTTCCAAGCCCAGAGTACCGGTGGGGCAACCGGTTCTACCTCGAAACATTTGGTAGGTATACCAGGCCTACCCCGGAGGGTCAGGTAGGAAGGGTGGGTCCAAAGCAGTGTGCCCGTAGGGTCAGCAGGTGTACCCCGGCGCACCAGTAAGGGTTCCGGAACAATCCAGGAGTACCGGTGGGTATAGCAAAATTACCGCGGAGTACCGGTGGGTGTACCGGTACTACCCCAGATTGTCGGATAGGGGGCCAGGCCTACCGTAGAGCATCAGGTAGGGATACCGGGCCTAGCCTGGAGGGTCAGGTAGGAATGTCTGGTCTACACAGCACGCCCATAAGGTCAGCAGGTGTACCCCAGCGAACCAGTAAGTGTTCAGTTACTACCCTGGAGTACCGGTGGGTGTACCAATACTACCGCAGAGTACCGGTGGGGGTACCGGTACTACCCCAGCATATCGGGTATGGGTGCCAGGCCAACAACGGAGCATCAGGTAGGGATACCGGGCCTAAAACGGAGGGTCAGGTAGGAATGTCAGGTCTACACCGCGTGTCCGAAACATTTTCAGGTGTAGCCCAGTGAACCAGTAAGGGTTCACGTACTACCCCGGAGTACCGGTGGGTGTACCGATACTACCGCAGAGTAACGGTGGGGGTACCGCTACTACACCAGAACATCGGGTATGGGTGCCAAGCCTAATGCGGAGCATCAGGTAGGGATAGCGGGTCTAACCTGTGGGGTCCGGTAGGGAGGCCAGGTCTAGTCCAGCGCGCACGATGGGACAGCTGGTGTTCTCTGGCGCATCACAAAGGGTTCCGTTCCAACCCCAGAGTACCGGTGGGGGAACCGGTTCTACCTCGAAACATCGTGTAGGTATACCAGGCCTACCCCGGAGAGTCAGGTAGGAAGGGTGGGCGTAAATCGGCGCGCCCGTACTGTCAGCAGGTGTACCCCAGCGCACCAGTAAGGGTTCCGGTACAATCCAGGAGTACCGGTGGGTATAGCAAAACAACCGCGGAGTACCGGTGGGTGTACCGGTACTACCCCAGATTGTCCGGTAGGGGGCCAGGCCTACCGCAGAGCATCAGGTAGGGATACCGGGCCTAGCCTGGAGGGTCAGGTAGGAATGTCTGGTCTACACAGCACGCCCGTAAGGTCATCAGGTGTACCCCAGCGAACCAGTAAGTGTTCAGGTACTACCCTGGAGTACCGGTGGGTGTACCAATACTACCGCAGAGTACCGGTGGGGGTACCGGTACTACCCCAGCATATCGGGTAGGGGTGCCAGGCCAACAACGGAGCATCAGGTAGGGATACCGGTCCAAAAACGGAGGGTCAGGTAGGAATGTCTGCTCTACACCGCGTGCCCGAAACATTATCAGGTGTAGCCCAGTGAACCAGTAAGGGTTCACGTACTACCCCGGAGTACCGGTGGGTGTACCGATACTACCGCAGAGTAACGGTGGGGGTACCGCTACTACACCAGAACATCGGGTATGGGTGCCAAGCCTAATGCGGAGCATCAGGTAGGGATAGCGGGTCTAACCTGTGGGGTCCGGTAGGGAGGCCAGGTCTAGTCCAGCGCGCACGATGGGACAGCTGGTGTTCTCTGGCGCATCACAAAGGGTTCCGTTCCAACCCCAGAGTACCGGTGGGGCAACCGGTTCTACCTTGAAACATCGGGTAGATATACCAGGCCTACCCCGGCGGGTCAGGTAGGAAGGGTGGGCGTAAATCGGCGCGCCCGTAGGGTCATCAGGTGTACCCCGGCGCACCAGTAAGGGTTCCGGTACAATCCAGGAGTACCGGTGGGTATAGCAAAAGTACCGCGGAGTACCGGTGGGTGTACCGGTACTACCCCAGATTGTCGGGTAGGGGGCCATGCCTACCGCAGAGCATCAGGTAGGGATACCGTGCCTAGCCTGGAGGGTCAGGTAGGAATGTCTGGTCTACACAGCACGCCTGTAAGGTCAGCAGGTGTACCCCAGCGAACCTGTAAGGGTTCAGGTACTACCCTGGAGTACCGGTGGGTGTACCAATACTACCGCAGAGTACCGGTGGGGGTACCGGTACTACCCCAGCATATCGGGTAGGGGTGCCAGGCCAACAACGGAGCATCAGGTAGGGATACCGGGCCTAAAACGGAGTTTCAGGTAGGAATGTCTGGTCTACACCGCGCGCCAGTAACGTCAGCAGGTGTACCCCAGTGAACCAGTAAGGGTTCACGTACTACCCCGGAGTACCGGTGGTTGTACCGATACTACCGCAGAGTACCGGTGGGGGTACCGCTACTACCCCAGAACATCGGGTATGGGTGCCAAGCCTAATGCGGAGCATCAGGTAGGGATAGCGGGTCTAACCTGTGGGGTCCGGTAGGGAGGCCAGGTCTAGTCCAGCGCGCACGAAGGGACAGCTGGTGTTCTCTGGCGCATCACAAAGGTTTCCGTTCCAAGCCCAGAGTACCGGTGGGGCAACCGGTTCTACCTCGAAACATCGGGTAGGTATACCAGGCCTACCCCGGCGGGTCAGGTAGGAAGGGTGGGCGTAAATCGGCGCGCCCGTAGGGTCAGCAGGTGTACCCCGGCGCACCAGTAAGGGTTCCGGTACAATCCAGGAGTACCGGTGGGTATAGCAAAATTACCGCGGAGTACCGGTGGGTGTACCGGTACTACCCCAGATTGTCGGATAGGGGGCCAGGCCTACCGTAGAGCATCAGGTAGGGATACCGGGCCTAGCCTGGAGGGTCAGGTAGGAATGTCTGGTCTACACAGCACGCCCATAAGGTCAGCAGGTGTACCCCAGCGAACCAGTAAGTGTTCAGTTACTACCCTGGAGTACCGGTGGGTGTACCAATACTACCGCAGAGTACCGGTGGGGGTACCGGTACTACCCCAGCATATCGGGTAGGGGTGCCAGGCCAACAACGGAGCATCAGGTAGGGATACCGGGCCTAAAACGGAGGGTCAGGTAGGAATGTCTGGTCTACACCGCGTGCCCGAAACATTATCAGGTGTAGCCCAGTGAACCAGTAAGGGTTCACGTACTACCCCGGAGTACCGGTGGGTGTACCGATACTACCGCAGAGTAAGGGTGGGGGTACCGCTACTACACCAGAACATCGGGTATGGGTGCCAAGCCTAATGCGGAGCATCAGGTAGGGATAGCGGGTCTAACCTGTGGGGTCCGGTAGGGAGGCCAGGTCTAGTCCAGCGCGCACGATGGGACAGCTGGTGTTCTCTGGCGCATCACAAAGGGTTCCGTTCCAACCCCAGAGTACCGGTGGGGCAACCGGTTCTACATTGAAACATCGTGTAGGTATACCAGGCCTACCCCGGAGGGTCAGGTAGGAAGGGTGGGCGTAAAGCGGCGCGCCCGTAGGGTCAGCAGGTGTACCCCGGCGCACCAGTAAGGGTTCCGGTACAATCCAGGAGTACCGGTGGGTATAGCAAAAGTACCGCGGAGTACCGGTGGGTGTACCGGTACTACCCCAGATTGTCGGGTAGGGGGCCAGGCCTACCGCAGAGCATCAGGTAGGGATACCGGGCCTAGCCTGGAGGGTCAGGTAGGAATGTCTGGTCTACACAGCACGCCCGTAAGGTCATCAGGTGTACCCCAGCGAACCAGTAAGGGTTCAGGTACTACCCTGGAGTACCGGTGGGTGTACCAATACTACCGCAGAGTACCGGTGGGGGTACCGGTACTACCCCAGCATATCGGGTAGGGGTGCCAGGCCAACAACGGAGCATCAGGTAGGGATACCGGGCCTAAAACGGAGGGTCAGGTAGGAATGTCTGGTCTACACCGCGCGCCAGTAACGTCAGCAGGTGTACCCCAGTGAACCAGTAAGGGTTCACGTACTACCCCGGAGTACCGGTGGTTGTACCGATGCTACCGCAGAGTAACGGTGGGGGTACCGCTACTACCCCAGAACATCGGGTATGGGTGCCAAGCCTAATGCGGAGCATCAGGTAGGGATAGCGGGTCTAACCTGTGGGGTCCGTTAGGGAGGCCAGGTCTATTCCAGCGCGCACGAAGGGACAGCTGGTGTTCTCTGGCGCATCACAAAGGTTTCCGTTCCAAGCCCAGAGTACCGGTGGGGCAACCGGTTCTACCTCGAAACATCGGGTAGGTATACCAGGCCTACCCCGGCGGGTCAGGTAGGAAGGGTGGGCGTAAAGCGGCGAGCCCGTAGGGTCAGCAGGTGTACCCCGGCGCACCAGTAAGGGTTCCGGTACAATCCAGGAGTACCGGTGGGTATAGCAAAAGTACCGCGGAGTACCGGTGGGTGTACCGGTACTACCCCAGATTGTCGGATAGGGGGCCAGGCCTACCGTAGAGCATCAGGTAGGGATACCGGGCCTAGCCTGGAGGGTCAGGTAGGAATGTCTGGTCTACACAGCACGCCCATAAGGTCAGCAGGTGTACCCTAGCGAACCAGTAAGGGTTCAGGTACTGCCCTGGAGTACCGGTGGGTGTACCAATACTACCGCAGAGTACCGGTGGGGGTACCACTACTACACCAGAACATCGGGTATGGGTGCCAAGCCTAATGCGGAGCATCAGGTAGGGATAGCGGGTCTAACCTGTGGGGTCCGGTAGGGAGGCCGGGTCTAGTCCAGCGCGCACGAAGGGACAGCTGGTGTTCTCTGGCGCATCACAAAGGGTTCCGTTCCAAGCCCAGAGTACCGGTGGGGCAACCGGTTCTACCTCGAAACATCGGGTAGGTATACCAGGCCTACCCCGGCGGGTCAGGTAGGAAGGGTGGGTCCAAAGCAGTGTGCCCGTAGGGTCAGCAGGTGTACCCCGGCGCACCAGTAAGGGTTCCGGTACAATCCAGGAGTACCGGTGGGTATAGCAAAACTACCGCGGAGTACCTCTGGGTGTACCGGTACTACCCCAGATTGTCGGGTAGGGGGCCAGGCCTACCGCAGAGCATCAGGTAGGGATACCGGGCCTAGCCTGGAGGGTCAGGTAGGAATGTCTGGTCTACACAGCACGCCCGTAAGGTCAGCAGGTGTACCCCAGCGAACCTGTAAGGGTTCAGGTACTACCCTGGAGTACCGGTGGGTGTACCAATACTACCGCAGAGTACCGGTGGGGGTACCGGTACTACCCCAGCATATTGGGTAGGGGTACCAGGCCAACAACGGAGCATCAGGTAGGGATACCGGGCCTAAAACAGAGGGTCAGGTAGGAATGTCTGGTCTACACCGCGTGCCAGTAACGTCAGCAGGTGTACCCCAGTGAACCAGTAAGGGTTCACGTACTACCCCGGAGTACCGGTGGTTGTACCGATACTACCGCAGAGTACCGGTGGGGGTACCGCTACTACCCCAGAACATCGGGTATGGGTGCCAAGCCTAATGCGGAGCATCAGGTAGGGATAGCGGGTCTAACCTGTGGGGTCCGTTAGGGAGGCCAGGTCTATTCCAGCGCGCACGAAGGGACAGCTGGTGTTCTCTGGCGCATCACAAAGGTTTCCGTTCCAAGCCCAGAGTACCGGTGGGGCAACCGGTTCTACCTCGAAACATCGGGTAGGTATACCAGGCCTACCCCGGCGGGTCAGGTAGGAAGGGTGGGCGTAAATCGGCGAGCCCGTACTGTCAGCAGGTGTACCCCGGCGCACCAGTAAGGGTTCCGGTACAATCCAGGAGTACCGGTGGGTATAGCAAAAGTACCGCGGAGTACCGGTGGGTGTACCGGTACTACCCCAGATTGTCGGATAGGGGGCCAGGCCTACCGTAGAGCATCAGGTAGGGATACCGGGCCTAGCCTGGAGGGTCAGGTAGGAATGTCTGGTCTACACAGCACGCCCATAAGGTCAGCAGGTGTACCCTAGCGAACCAGTAAGGGTTCAGGTACTGCCCTGGAGTACCGGTGGGTGTACCAATACTACCGCAGAGTACCGGTGGGGGTACCACTACTACACCAGAACATCGGGTATGGGTGCCAAGCCTAATGCGGAGCATCAGGTAGGGATAGCGGGTCTAACCTGTGGGGTCCGGTAGGGAGGCCGGGTCTAGTCCAGCGCGCACGAAGGGACAGCTGGTGTTCTCTGGCGCATCACAAAGGGTTCCGTTCCAAGCCCAGAGTACCGGTGGGGCAACCGGTTCTACCTCGAAACATCGGGTAGGTATACCAGGCCTACCCCGGCGGGTCAGGTAGGAAGGGTGGGTCCAAAGCAGTGTGCCCGTAGGGTCAGCAGGTGTACCCCGGCGCACCAGTAAGGGTTCCGGTACAATCCAGGAGTACCGGTGGGTATAGCAAAAGTACCGCGGAGTACCGGTGGGTGTACCGGTACTACCCCAGATTGTCGGGTAGGGGGCCAGGCCTACCGCAGAGCATCAGGTAGGGATACCGGGCCTAGCCTGGAGGGTCAGGTAGGAATGTCTGGTCTACACAGCACGCCCGTAAGGTCAGCAGGTGTACCCCAGCGAACCTGTAAGGGTTCAGGTACTACCCTGGAGTACCGGTGGGTGTACCAATACTACCGCAGAGTACCGGTGGGGGTACCGGTACTACCCCAGCATATCGGGTAGGGGTGCCAGGCCAACAACGGAGCATCAGATAGGGATACCGGGCCTAAAACGGAGGGTCAGGTAGGAATGTCTGGTCTACACCGCGCGCCAGTAACGTCAGCAGGTGTACCCCAGTGAACCAGTAAGGGTTCACGTACTACCCCGGAGTACCGGTGGTTGTACCGATACTACCGCAGAGTACCGGTGGGGGTACCGCTACTACCCCAGAACATCGGGTATGGGTGCCAAGCCTAATGCGGAGCATCAGGTAAGGATAGCGGGTCTAACCTGTGGGGTCCGTTAGGGAGGCCAGGTCTAGTCCAGCGCGCACGAAGGGACAGCTGGTGTTCTCTGGCGCATCACAAAGGGTTCCGTTCCAACCCCAGAGTACCGGTGGGGGAACCGGTTCTACCTTGAAACATCGGGTAGATATACCAGACCTACCCCGGCGTGTCAGGTAGGAAGGGTGGGCGTAAATCGGCGCGCCCGTAGGGTCAGCAGGTGTACCCCGGCGCACCAGTAAGGGTTCCGGTACAATCCAGGAGTACCGGTGGGTATAGCAAAATTACCGCGGAGTACCGGTGGGTGTACCGGTACTACCCCAGATTGTCGGATAGGGGGCCAGGCCTACCACAGAGCATCAGGTAGGGATACCGGGCCTAGCCTGGAGGGTCAGGTAGGAATGTCTGGTCTACACAGCACGCCCGTAAGGTCAGCAGGTGTACCCCAGCGAACCTGTAAGGGTTCAGGTACTACCCTGGAGTACCGGTGGGTGTACCAATACTACCGCAGAGTACCGGTGGGGGTACCGGTACTACCCCAGCATATCGGGTAGGGGTGCCAGGCCAACAACGGAGCATCAGGTAGGGATACCGGGCCTAAAACGGAGGGTCAGGTAGGAATGTCTGGTCTACACCGCGTGCCCGAAACATTATCAGGTGTAGCCCAGTGAACCAGTAAGGGTTCACGTACTACCCCGGAGTACTGGTGGGTGTACCGATACTATGGCAGAGTAACGGTGGGGGTACCGCTACTACACCAGAACATCGGGTATGGGTGCCAAGCCTAATGCGGAGCATCAGGTAGGGATAGCGGGTCTAACCTGTGGGGTCCGGTAGGGAGGCCAGGTCTAGTCCAGCGCGCACGATGGGACAGCTGGTGTTCTCTGGCGCATCACAAAGGGTTCCGTTCCAACCCCAGAGTACCGGTGGGGCAACCGGTTCTACATTGAAACATCGTGTAGGTATACCAGGCCTACCCCGGAGGGTCAGGTAGGAAGGGTGGGCGTAAATCGGCGCGCCCGTACTGTCAGCAGGTGTAACCCGGCGCACCAGTAAGGGTTCCGGTACAATCCAGGAGTACCGGTGGGTATAGCAAAAGTACCGCGGAGTACCGGTGGGTGTACCGGTACTACCCCAGATTGTCCGGTAGGGGGCCAGGCCTACCGCAGAGCATCAGGTAGGGATACCGGGCCTAGCCTGGAGGGTCAGGTAGGAATGTCTGGTCTACACAGCACGCCCGTAAGGTCAGCAGGTGTACCCCAGCGAACCAGTAAGTGTTCAGGTACTACCCTGGAGTACCGGTGGGTGTACCAATACTACCGCAGAGTACCGGTGGGGGTACCGGTACTACCCCAGCATATCGGGTAGGGGTGCCAGGCCAACAACGGAGCATCAGATAGGGATACCGGGCCTAAAACGGAGGGTCAGGTAGGAATGTCTGGTCTACACCGCGTGCCCGAAACATTATCAGGTGTAGCCCAGTGAACCAGTAAGGGTTCACGTACTACCCCGGAGTACCGGTGGGTGTACCGATACTACCGCAGAGTAACGGTGGGGGTACCGCTACTACCCCAGAACATCGGGTATGGGTGCCAAGCCTAATGCGGAGCATCAGGTAGGGATAGCGGGTCTAACGTGTGGGGTCCGGTAGGGAGGCCAGGTCTAGTCCAGCGCGCACGATGGGACAGCTGGTGTTCTCTGGCGCATCACAAAGGGTTCCGATCCAACCCCAGAGTACCGGTGGGGCAACCGGTTCTACATTGAAACATCGTGTAGGTATACCAGGCCTACCCCGGAGGGTCAGGTAGGAAGGGTGGGCGTAAATCGGCGCGCCCGTACTGTCAGCAGGTGTACCCCGGCGCACCAGTAAGGGTTCCGGTACAATCCAGGAGTACCGGTGGGTATAGCAAAAGTACCGCGGAGTACCTGTGAGTGTACCGGTACTACCCCAGATTGTCCGGTAGGGGGCCAGGCCTACCGCAGAGCATCAGGTAGGGATATCGGGCCTAGCCTGGAGGGTCAGGTAGGAATGTCTGGTCTACACAGCACGCCCGTAAGGTCAGCAGGTGTACCCCAGCGAACCAGTAAGTGTTCAGGTACTACCCTGGAGTACCGGTGGGTGTACCAATACTACCGCAGAGTACCGGTGGGGGTACCGGTACTACCCCAGCATATCGGGTAGGGGTGCCAGGCCAACAACGGAGCATCAGGTAGGGATACCGGGCCTAAAACGGAGGGTCAGGTAGGAATGTCTGGTCTACACCGCGCGCCAGTAACGTCAGCAGGTGTACCCCAGTGAACCAGTAAGGGTTCACGTACTACCCCGGAGTACCGGTGGGTGTACCGATACTACCGCAGAGTAACGGTGGGGGTACCGCTACTACCCCAGAACATCGGGTATGGGTGCCAAGCCTAATGCGGAGCATCAGGTAAGGATAGCGGGTCTAACCTGTGGGGTCCGGTAGGGAGGCCAGGTCTAGTCCAGCGCGCACGAAGGGACAGCTGGTGTTCTCTGGCGCATCACAAAGGGTTCCGTTCCAACCCCAGAGTACCGGTGGGGCAATCGGTTCTACCTCGAAACATCGGGTAGGTATACCAGGCCTACCCCGGCGGGTCAGGTAGGAAGGGTGGGCGTAAATCGGCGCGCCCGTACTGTCAGCAGGTGTACCCCGGCGCACCAGTAAGGGTTCCGGTACAATCCAGGAGTACCGGTGGGTATAGCAAAATTACCGTGGAGTACCGGTGGGTGTACCGGTACTACCCCAGATTGTCGGATAGGGGGCCAGGCCTACCGTAGAGCATCAGGTAGGGATACCGGGCCTAGCCTGGAGGGTCAGGTAGGAATGTCTGGTCTACACAGCACGCCCATAAGGTCAGCAGGTGTACCCCAGCGAACCAGTAAGGGTTCAGTTACTACCCTGGAGTACCGGTGGGTGTACCAATACTACCGCAGAGTACCGGTGGGGGTACTGGTACTACCCCAGCATATCGGGTAGGGGTGCCAGGCCAACAACGGAGCATCAGGTTGGGATACCAGGCCTAACACGGAGGGTCAGGTAGGAATGTCTGGTGTACACCGCGTGCCCGAAACATCATCAGGTGTAGCCCAGTGAACCAGTAAGGGTTCACGTACTACCCCGGAGTACCGGTGGGTGTACCGATACTACCGCAGAGTAACGGTGGGGGTACCACTACTACCCCAGAACATCGGGTATGGGTGCCAAGCCTAATGCGGAGCATCAGGTAGGGATAGCGGGTCTAACCTGTGGGGTCCGGTAGGGAGGCCAGGTCTAGTCCAGCGCGCACGAAGGGACAGCTGGTGTTCTCTGGCGCATCACAAAGGGTTCCGTTCCAACCCCAGAGTACCGGTGGGGCAACCGGTTCTACCTCGAAACATCGGGTAGGTATACCAGGCCTACCCCGGCGGGTCAGGTAGGAAGGGTGGGCGTAAATCGGCGCGCCCGTACTGTCAGCAGGTGTACCCCGGCGCACCAGTAAGGGTTCCGGTACAATCCAGGAGTACCGGTGGGTATAGCAAAAGTACCGTGGAGTACCGGTGGGTGTACCGGTACTACCCCAGATTGTCGGGTAGGGGGCCAGGCCTACCGTAGAGCATCAGGTAGGGATACCGGGCCTAGGCTGGAGGGTCAGGTAGGAATGTCTGGTCTACACAGCACGCCCATAAGGTCAGCAGGTGTACCCCGGCGCACCAGTAAGGGTTCCGGTACAATCCAGGAGTACCGGTGGGTATAGCAAAAGTACCGTGGAGTACCGGTGGGTGTACCGGTACTACCCCAGATTGTCGGATAGGGGGCCAGGCCTACCGTAGAGCATCAGGTAGGGATACCGGGCCTAGCCTGGAGGGTCAGGTAGGAATGTCTGGTCTACACAGCACGCCCATAAGGTCAGCAGGTGTACCCCAGCGAACCAGTAAGTGTTCAGTTACTACCCTGGAGTACCGGTGTGTGTACCAATACTACCGCAGAGTACCGGTGGGGGTAGCCGTACTAACCCAGCATATCGGGTAGGGGTGCCAGGCCAACAACGGAGCATCAGGTAGGGATACCGGGACTAACACGGAGGGTCAGGAAGAATGTCTGGTCTATACCGCGTGCCCGAAACGTCATCAGGTGTACCCCAGTGAACCAGTAAGGGTTCACGTACTACCCCGGAGTACCGGTGGGTGTACCGATACTACCGCAGAGTAACAGTGGGGGTACCGCTAGTACCCCCGAACATCGGGTATGGGTGCCAAGCCTAATGCGGAGCATCAGGTAGGGATAGCGGGTCTAACCTGTGGGGTCCGGTAGGGAGGCCGGGTCTAGTCCAGCGCGCACGAAGGGACAGCTGGTGTTTTCTGACGCATCACAAAGGGTTCTGTTCCAACCCCAGAGTACCGGTGGGGCAACCGGTTCTACCTTGAAACATCGGGTAGATATACCAGGCCTACCCCTGCGGGTTAGGTAGGAAGGGTGGGCATAAATCGGCGCGCCCGTACTGTTAGCAGGTGTACCCCGGCGCACCAGTAAGGGTTCCGGTACAATCCAGGAGTACCGGTGGGTATAGCAAAAGTACCGCAGAGTACCGGTGGGTGTACCGGTACTACCCCAGATTGTCGGGTAGGGGGCCAGGCCTACCGCAGAGCATCAGGTAGGGATACCGGGCCTAGCCTTGAGGGTCCGGTAGGAATGTCTGGTCTACACAGCACGCCCGTAAGGTCAGCAGGTGTACCCCAGCGAACCTGTAAGGGTTCAGGTACTACCCTGGAGTACCGGTGGGTGTACCAATACTACCGCAGAGTACCGGTGGGGGTACCGGTACTACCCCAGCATATCGGGTAGGGGTGCCAGGCCAACAACGGAGCATCAGGTAGGGATACCGGGCCTAAAACGTAGGGTCAGGTAGGAATGTCTGGTCTACACCGCGCGCCAGTAACGTCATCAGGTGTACCCCAGTGAACCAGTAAGGGTTCACGTACTACCCCGGAGTACCGGTGGGTGTGCCGATACTACGGCAGAGTACCGGTGGGGGTACCGCTACTACCCCAGAACATCGGGTATGGGTGCCAAGCCTAATGCGGAGCATCAGGTAGGGATAGCGGGTCTAACATGTGGGGTCCGGTAGGGAGGCCAGGTCTAGTCCAGCGCGCACGAAGGGACAGCTGGTGTTCTCTGGCGCATCTCAAAGTTTTCCGTTCCAAGCCCAGAGTACCGGTGGGGCAACCGGTTCTACCTCGAAACATCGGGTAGGTATACCAGGCCTACGCCGGCGGGTCAGGTAGGAAGGGTGGGCGTAAATCGGCGCGCCCGTACTGTCAGCAGGTGTACCCCGGCGCACCAGTAAGGGTTCCGGTACAATCCAGGAGTACCGGTGGGTATAGCAAAAGTACTGTGGAGTACCGGTGGGTGTACCGGTACTACCCCAGATTGTCGGATAGGGGGCCAGGCCTACCGTAGAGCATCAGGTAGGGATACCGGGCCTAGGCTGGAGGGTCAGGTAGGAATGTCTGGTCTACACAGCACGCCCATAAGGTCAGCAGGTGTACCCCGGCGCACCAGTAAGGGTTCCGGTACAATCCAGGAGTACCGGTGGGTATAGCAAAAGTACCGTGGAGTACCGGTGGGTGTACCGGTACTACCCCAGATTGTCGGATAGGGGGCCAGGCCTACCGTAGAGCATCAGGTAGGGATACCGGGCCTAGCCTGGAGGGTCAGGTAGGAATGTCTGGTCTACACAGCACGCCCATAAGGTCAGCAGGTGTACCCCAGCGAACCAGTAAGGGTTCAGGTACTGCCCTGGAGTACCGGTGGGTGTACCAATACTACCGCAGAGTACCGGTGGGGGTAGCCGTACTAACCCAGCATATCGGGTAGGGGTGCCAGGCCAACAACGGAGCATCAGGTAGGGATACCGGGACTAACACGGAGGGTCAGGAAGAATGTCTGGTCTATACCGCGTGCCCGAAACGTCATCAGGTGTACCCCAGTGAACCAGTAAGGGTTCACGTACTACCCCGGAGTACCGGTGGGTGTACCGATACTACCGCAGAGTAACGGTGGGGGTACCGCTAGTACCCCGGAACATCGGGTATGGGTGCCAAGCCTAATGCGGAGCATCAGGTAGGGATAGCGGGTCTAACCTGTGGGGTCCGGTAGGGAGGCCGGGTCTAGTCCAGCGCGCACGAAGGGACAGCTGGTGTTTTCTGACGCATCACAAAGGGTTCTGTTCCAACCCCAGAGTACCGGTGGGGCAACCGGTTCTACCTTGAAACATCGGGTAGATATACCAGGCCTACCCCGGCGGGTTAGGTAGGAAGGGTGGGCATAAATCGGCGCGCCCGTACTGTTAGCAGGTGTACCCCGGCGCACCAGTAAGGGTTCCGGTACAATCCAGGAGTACCGGTGGGTATAGCAAAAGTACCGCAGAGTACCGGTGGGTGTACCGGTACTACCCCAGATTGTCGGGTAGGGGGCCAGGCCTACCGCAGAGCATCAGGTAGGGATACCGGGCCTAGCCTTGAGGGTCCGGTAGGAATGTCTGGTCTACACAGCACGCCCGTAAGGTCAGCAGGTGTACCCCAGCGAACCTGTAAGGGTTCAGGTACTACCCTGGAGTACCGGTGGGTGTACCAATACTACCGCAGAGTACCGGTGGGGGTACCGGTACTACCCCAGCATATCGGGTAGGGGTGCCAGGCCAACAACGGAGCATCAGGTAGGGATACCGGGCCTAAAACGTAGGGTCAGGTAGGAATGTCTGGTCTACACCGCGCGCCAGTAACGTCATCAGGTGTACCCCAGTGAACCAGTAAGGGTTCACGTACTACCCCGGAGTACCGGTGGGTGTGCCGATACTACGGCAGAGTACCGGTGGGGGTACCGCTACTACCCCAGAACATCGGGTATGGGTGCCAAGCCTAATGCGGAGCATCAGGTAGGGATAGCGGGTCTAACCTGTGGGGTCCGGTAGGGAGGCCGGGTCTAGTCCAGCGCGCACGAAGGGACAGCTGGTGTTCTCTGGCGCATCACAAAGGGTTCCGTTCCAAACCCAGAGTACCGGTGGGGGAACCGGTTCTACCTCGAATCATCGGGTAGGTATACCAGGCCTACCCCGGCGGGTAAGGTAGAAAGGGTGGGCGTAAAGCGGCGCGCCCGTAGGGTCAGCAGGTGTACCCCGGCGCACCAGTAAGGGTTCCGGTACAATCCAGGAGTACCGGTGGGTATAGCAAAAGTACCGCGGAGTACCGGTGGGTGTACCGGTACTACCCCAGATTGTCGGGTAGGGGGCCAGGCCTACCGCAGAGCATCAGGTAGGGATACCGGGCCTAGCCTGCAGGGTCAGGTAGGAATGTCTGGTCTACAAGGCACGCCCGTAAGGTCAGCAGGTGTACCCCAGCGAACCAGTAAGGGTTCAGGTACTGCCCTGGAGTACCGGTGGGTGTACCAATACTACCGCAGAGTACCGGTGGGGGTACCGGTACTACCCCAGCATATCGGGTGGGGGTGCCAGGCCAACAACGGAGCATCAGGTAGGGATACCGGGCCTAAAACATAGGGTCAGGTAGGAATGTCTGGTCTACACCGCGCGCCAGTAACGTCATCAGGTGTACCCCAGTGAACCAGTAAGGGTTCACGTACTACCCCGGAGTACCGGTGGGTGTACCGATACTACCGCAGAGTAACGGTGGGGGTACCGCTACTACCCCAGAACATCGGGTATGGGTGCCAAGCCTAATGCGGAGCATCAGGTAGGGATAGCGGGTCTAACCTGTGGGGTCAGGTAGGGAGGCCGGGTCTAGTCCAGCGCGCACGAAGGGACAGCTGGTGTTCTCTGGCGCATCACAAAGGGTTCCGTTCCAAACCCAGAGTACCGGTGGGGGAATCGGTTCTACCTCGAATCATCGGGTAGGTATACCAGGCCTACGCCGGCGGGTCAGGTAGGAAGGGTGGGCGTAAATCGGCGCGCCCGTACTGTCAGCAGGTGTACCCCGGCGCACCAGTAAGGGTTCCGGTACAATCCAGGAGTACCGGTGGGTATAGCAAAAGTACCGCGGAGTACCGGTGGGTGTACCGGTACTACCCCAGATTGTCGGATAGGGGGCCAGGCCTACCGTAGAGCATCAGGTAGGGATACCGGGCCTAGGCTGGAGGGTCAGGTAGGAATGTCTGGTCTACACAGCACGCCCATAAGGTCAGCAGGTGTACCCCGGCGCACCAGTAAGGGTTCCGGTACAATCCAGGAGTACCGGTGGGTATAGCAAAAGTACCGTGGAGTACCGGTGGGTGTACCGGTACTACCCCAGATTGTCGGATAGGGGGCCAGGCCTACCGTAGAGCATCAGGTAGGGATACCGGGCCTAGCCTGGAGGGTCAGGTAGGAATGTCTGGTCTACACAGCACGCCCATAAGGTCAGCAGGTGTACCCCAGCGAACCAGTAAGGGTTCAGGTACTGCCCTGGAGTACCGGTGGGTGTACCAATACTACCGCAGAGTACCGGTGGGGGTAGCCGTACTAACCCAGCATATCGGGTAGGGGTGCCAGGCCAACAACGGAGCATCAGGTAGGGATACCGGGACTAACACGGAGGGTCAGGAAGAATGTCTGGTCTATACCGCGTGCCCGAAACGTCATCAGGTGTACCCCAGTGAACCAGTAAGGGTTCACGTACTACCCCGGAGTACCGGTGGGTGTACCGATACTACCGCAGAGTAACGGTGGGGGTACCGCTAGTACCCCGGAACATCGGGTATGGGTGCCAAGCCTAATGCGGAGCATCAGGTAGGGATAGCGGGTCTAACCTGTGGGGTCCGGTAGGGAGGCCGGGTCTAGTCCAGCGCGCACGAAGGGACAGCTGGTGTTTTCTGACGCATCACAAAGGGTTCTGTTCCAACCCCAGAGTACCGGTGGGGCAACCGGTTCTACCTTGAAACATCGGGTAGATATACCAGGCCTACCCCGGCGGGTTAGGTAGGAAGGGTGGGCATAAATCGGCGCGCCCGTACTGTTAGCAGGTGTACCCCGGCGCACCAGTAAGGGTTCCGGTACAATCCAGGAGTACCGGTGGGTATAGCAAAAGTACCGCAGAGTACCGGTGGGTGTACCGGTACTACCCCAGATTGTCGGGTAGGGGGCCAGGCCTACCGCAGAGCATCAGGTAGGGATACCGGGCCTAGCCTTGAGGGTCCGGTAGGAATGTCTGGTCTACACAGCACGCCCGTAAGGTCAGCAGGTGTACCCCAGCGAACCTGTAAGGGTTCAGGTACTACCCTGGAGTACCGGTGGGTGTACCAATACTACCGCAGAGTACCGGTGGGGGTACCGGTACTACCCCAGCATATCGGGTAGGGGTGCCAGGCCAACAACGGAGCATCAGGTAGGGATACCGGGCCTAAAACGTAGGGTCAGGTAGGAATGTCTGGTCTACACCGCGCGCCAGTAACGTCATCAGGTGTACCCCAGTGAACCAGTAAGGGTTCACGTACTACCCCGGAGTACCGGTGGGTGTGCCGATACTACGGCAGAGTACCGGTGGGGGTACCGCTACTACCCCAGAACATCGGGTATGGGTGCCAAGCCTAATGCGGAGCATCAGGTAGGGATAGCGGGTCTAACCTGTGGGGTCCGGTAGGGAGGCCGGGTCTAGTCCAGCGCGCACGAAGGGACAGCTGGTGTTCTCTGGCGCATCACAAAGGGTTCCGTTCCAAACCCAGAGTACCGGTGGGGGAACCGGTTCTACCTCGAATCATCGGGTAGGTATACCAGGCCTACCCCGGCGGGTAAGGTAGAAAGGGTGGGCGTAAAGCGGCGCGCCCGTAGGGTCAGCAGGTGTACCCCGGCGCACCAGTAAGGGTTCCGGTACAATCCAGGAGTACCGGTGGGTATAGCAAAAGTACCGCGGAGTACCGGTGGGTGTACCGGTACTACCCCAGATTGTCGGGTAGGGGGCCAGGCCTACCGCAGAGCATCAGGTAGGGATACCGGGCCTAGCCTGCAGGGTCAGGTAGGAATGTCTGGTCTACAAGGCACGCCCGTAAGGTCAGCAGGTGTACCCCAGCGAACCAGTAAGGGTTCAGGTACTGCCCTGGAGTACCGGTGGGTGTACCAATACTACCGCAGAGTACCGGTGGGGGTACCGGTACTACCCCAGCATATCGGGTAGGGGTGCCAGGCCAACAACGGAGCATCAGGTAGGGATACCGGGCCTAAAACAGAGGGTCAGGTAGGAATGTCTGGTCTACACCGCGCGCCAGTAACGTCAGCAGGTGTACCCCAGTGAACCAGTAAGGGTTCACGTACTACCCCGGAGTACCGGTGGGTGTACCGATACTACCGCAGAGTAACGGTGGGGGTACCGCTACTACCCCAGAACATCGGGTATGGGTGCCAAGCCTAATGCGGAGCATCAGGTAGGGATAGTGGGTCTAACCTGTGGGGTCCGGAAGGGAGGCCGGGTCTAGTCCAGCGCGCACGAAGGGACAGCTGGTGTTCTCTGGCGCATCACAAAGGGTTCTGTTCCAACCCCAGAGTACCGGTGGGGCAACCGGTTCTACCTTGAAACATCGGGAAGATATACCAGGCCTACCCCGGCGGGTTAGGTAGGAAGGGTGGGCATAAATCGGCGCGCCCGTACTGTTAGCAGGTGTACCCCGGCGCACCAGTAAGGGTTCCGGTACAATCCAGGAGTACCGGTGGGTATAGCAAAAGTACCGCAGAGTACCGGTGGGTGTACCGGTACTACCCCAGATTGTCGGGTAGGGGGCCAGGCCTACCGCAGAGCATCAGGTAGGGATACCGGGCCTAGCCTTGAGGGTCCGGTAGGAATGTCTGGTCTACACAGCACGCCCGTAAGTTCAGCAGGTGTACCCCAGCGAACCTGTAAGGGTTCAGGTACTACCCTGGAGTACCGGTGGGTGTACCAATACTACCGCAGAGTACCGGTGGGGGTACCGGTACTACCCCAGCATATCGGGTAGGGGTGCCAGGCCAACAACGGAGCATCAGGTAGGGATACCGGGCCTAAAACGTAGGGTCAGGTAGGAATGTCTGGTCTACACCGCGCGCCAGTAACGTCATCAGGTGTACCCCAGTGAACCAGTAAGGGTTCACGTACTACCCCGGAGTACCGGTGGGTGTGCCGATACTACGGCAGAGTACCGGTGGGGGTACCGCTACTACCCCAGAACATCGGGTATGGGTGCCAAGCCTAATGCGGAGCATCAGGTAGGGATAGCGGGTCTAACATGTGGGGTCCAGTAGGGAGGCCAGGTCTAGTCCAGCGCGCACGAAGGGACAGCTGGTGTTCTCTGGCGCATCTCAAAGTTTTCCGTTCCAAGCCCAGAGTACCGGTGGGGCAACCGGTTCTACCTCGAAACATCGGGTAGGTATACCAGGCCTACCCCGGCGGGTCAGGTAGGAAGGGTGGGCGTAAATCGGCGCGCCCGTACTGTCAGCAGGTGTACCCCGGCGCACCAGTAAGGGTTCCGGTACAATCCAGGAGTACCGGTGGGTATAGCAAAAGTACCGTGGAGTACCGGTGGGTGTACCGGTACTACCCCAGATTGTCGGATAGGGGGCCAGGCCTACCGTAGAGCATCAGGTAGGGATACCGGGCCTAGGCTGGAGGGTCAGGTAGGAATGTCTGGTCTACACAGCACGCCCATAAGGTCAGCAGGTGTACCCCGGCGCACCAGTAAGGGTTCCGGTACAATCCAGGAGTACCGGTGGGTATAGCAAAAGTACCGTGGAGTACCGGTGGGTGTACCGGTACTACCCCAGATTGTCGGATAGGGGGCCAGGCCTACCGTAGAGCATCAGGTAGGGATACCGGGCCTAGCCTGGAGGGTCAGGTAGGAATGTCTGGTCTACACAGCACGCCCATAAGGTCAGCAGGTGTACCCCAGCGAACCAGTAAGTGTTCAGTTACTACCCTGGAGTACCGGTGTGTGTACCAATACTACCGCAGAGTACCGGTGGGGGTAGCCGTACTAACCCAGCATATCGGGTAGGGGTGCCAGGCCAACAACGGAGCATCAGGTAGGGATACCGGGACTAACACGGAGGGTCAGGAAGAATGTCTGGTCTATACCGCATGCCCGAAACGTCATCAGGTGTACCCCAGTGAACCAGTAAGGGTTCACGTACTACCCCGGAGTACCGGTGGGTGTACCGATACTACCGCAGAGTAACGGTGGGGGTACCGCTAGTACCCCGGAACATCGGGTATGGGTGCCAAGCCTAATGCGGAGCATCAGGTAGGGATAGCGGGTCTAACCTGTGGGGTCCGGTAGGGAGGCCGGGTCTAGTCCAGCGCGCACGAAGGGACAGCTGGTGTTTTCTGACGCATCACAAAGGGTTCTGTTCCAACCCCAGAGTACCGGTGGGGCAACCGGTTCAACCTCGAATCATCGGGTAGGTATACCAGGCCTACCCCGGCGGGTTAGGTAGGAAGGGTGGGCATAAATCGCCGCGCCCGTACTGTTAGCAGGTGTACCCCGGCGCACCAGTAAGGGTTCCGGTACAATCCAGGAGTACCGGTGGGTATAGCAAAAGTACCGCAGAGTACCGGTGGGTGTACCGGTACTACCCCAGATTGTCGGGTAGGGGGCCAGGCCTACCGCAGAGCATCAGGTAGGGATACCGGGCCTAGCCTGGAAGGTCAGGTTGGAATGTCTGGTCTACACAGCACGCCCGTAAGGTCAGCAGGTGTACCCCAGCGAACCTGTAAGGGTTCAGGTACTACCCTGGAGTACCGGTGGGTGTACCAATACTACCGCAGAGTACCGGTGGGGGTACCGGTACTACCCCAGCATATCGGGTGGGGGTGCCAGGCCAACAACGGAGCATCAGGTAGGGATACCGGGCCTAAAACGTAGGGTCAGGTAGGAATGTCTGGTCTACACCGCGCGCCAGTAACGTCATCAGGTGTACCCCAGTGAACCAGTAAGGGTTCACGTACTACCCCGGAGTACCGGTGGGTGTACCGATACTACCGCAGAGTAACGGTGGGGGTACCGCTACTACCCCAGAACATCGGGTATGGGTGCCAAGCCTAATGCGGAGCATCAGGTAGGGATAGCGGGTCTAACCTGTGGGGTCAGGTAGGGAGGCCGGGTCTAGTCCAGCGCGCACGAAGGGACAGCTGGTGTTCTCTGGCGCATCACAAAGGGTTCCGTTCCAAACCCAGAGTACCGGTGGGGGAATCGGTTCTACCTCGAATCATCGGGTAGGTATACCAGGCCTACCCCGGCGGGTCAGGTAGGAAGGCTGGGCGTAAATCGGCGCGCCCGTAGGGTCAGCAGGTGTACCCCGGCGCACCAGTAAGGGTTCCGGTACAATCCAGGAGTACCGGTGGGTATAGCAAAAGTACCGCGGAGTACCGGTGGGTGTACCAGTACTACCCCACATTGTCGGGTAGGGGGCCAGGCCTACCGCAGAGCATCAGGTAGGGATACCGGGCCTAGCCTGGAGGGTCAGGTAGGAATGTCTCGTCTACAGAGCACGCCCGTAAGGTCAGCAGGTGTACCCCAGCGAACCAGTAAGTGTTCAGGTACTACCCTGGAGTACCGGTGGGTGTACCAATACTACCGCAGAGTACCGGTGGGGGTACCGGTACTACCCCAGCATATCGGGTAGGGGTGCCAGGCCAACAACGGAGCATCAGGTAGGGATACCGGGCCTAAAACAGAGGGTCAGGTAGGAATGTCTGGTCTACACCGCGCGCCAGTAACGTCAGCAGGTGTACCCCAGTGAACCAGTAAGGGTTCACGTACTACCCCGGAGTACCGGTGGGTGTACCGATACTACCGCAGAGTAACGGTGGGGGTACCGCTACTACCCCAGAACATCGGGTATGGGTGCCAAGCCTAATGCGGAGCATCAGGTAGGGATAGTGGGTCTAACCTGTGGGGTCCGGAAGGGAGGCCGGGTCTAGTCCAGCGCGCACGAAGGGACAGCTGGTGTTCTCTGGCGCATCACAAAGGGTTCCGTTCCAACCCCAGAGTACCGGTGGGGGAACCGGTTCTACCTCGAAACATCGGGTAGTTATACCAGGCCTACCCCGGCCGGTCAGGTAGGAAGGGTGGGCGTAAATCGGCGCGCCCGTACTGTCAGCAGGTGTACCCCGGCGCACCAGTAAGGGTTCCGGTACAATCCAGGAGTACCGGTGGGTATAGCAAAATTACCGTGGAGTACCGGTGGGTGTACCGGTACTACCCCAGATTGTCGGATAGGGGGCCAGGCCTACCGTAGAGCATCAGGTAGGGATACCGGGCCTAGCCTGGAGGGTCAGGTAGGAATGTCTGGTCTACACAGCACGCCCATAAGGTCAGCAGGTGTACCCCAGCGAACCAGTAAGGGTTCAGTTACTACCCTGGAGTACCGGTGGGTGTACCAATACTACCGCAGAGTACCGGTGGGGGTACTGGTACTACCCCAGCATATCGGGTAGGGGTGCCAGGCCAACAACGGAGCATCAGGTTGGGATACCAGGCCTAACACGGAGGGTCAGGTAGGAATGTCTGGTGTACACCGCGTGCCCGAAACCTCATCAGGTGTACCCCAGTGAACCAGTAAGGGTTCACGTACTACCCCGGAGTACCGGTGGGTGTAGCGATACTACCGCAGAGTAACGGTGGGGGTACCACTACTACACCAGAACATCGGGTATGGGTGCCAAGCCTAATGCGGAGCATCAGGTAGGGATAGCGGGTCTAACCTGTGGGGTCCGGTAGGGAGGCCAGGTCTAGTCCAGCGCGCACGAAGGGACAGCTGGTGTTCTCTGGCGCATCACAAAGGGTTCCGTTCCAAGCCCAGAGTACCGGTGGGGCAACCGGTTCTACCTCGAAACATCGGGTAGGTATACCAGGCCTACCCCGGCGGGTCAGGTAGGAAGGGTGGGTCCAAAGCAGTGTGCCCGTAGGGTCAGCAGGTGTACCCCGGCGCACCAGTAAGGGTTCCGGTACAATCCAGGAGTACCGGTGGGTATAGCAAAACTACCGCGGAGTACCTCTGGGTGTACCGGTACTACCCCAGATTGTCGGGTAGGGGGCCAGGCCTACCGCAGAGCATCAGGTAGGGATACCGGGCCTAGCCTGGAGGGTCAGGTAGGAATGTCTGGTCTACACAGCACGCCCGTAAGGTCAGCAGGTGTACCCCAGCGAACCAGTAAGGGTTCAGGTACTACCCTGGAGTACCGGTGGGTGTACCAATACTACCGCAGAGTACCGGTGGGGGTACCGGTACTACCCCAGCATATCGGGTAGGGGTGCCAGGCCAACAACGGAGCATCAGGTAGGGATACCGGGCCTAACACGGAGGGTCAGGTAGGAATGTCTGGTCTATACCGCGTGCCCGTAACGTCATCAGGTGTAGCCCAGTGAACCAGTAAGGGTTCACGTACTACCCCGGAGTACCGGTGGGTGTACCGATACTACCGCAGAGTAACGGTGGGGGTACCGCTACTACCCCAGAACATCGGGTATGGGTGCCAAGCCTAATGCGGAGCATCAGGTAGGGATAGCGGGTCTAACCTGTGGGTTCCGGTAGGGAGGCCAGGTCTAGTCCAGCGCGCACGATGGGACAGCTGGTGTTCTCTGGCGCATCACAAAGGGTTCCGTTCCAACCCCAGAGTACCGGTGGGGCAACCGGTTCTACATTGAAACATCGTGTAGGTATACCAGGCCTACCCCGGCGGGTCAGGTAGGAAGGGTGGGCGTAAATCGGCGCGCCCGTACTGTCAGCAGGTGTACCCCGGCGCACCAGTAAGGGTTCCGGTACAATCCAGGAGTACCGGTGGGTATAGCAAAAGTACAGCGGAGTACCGGTGGGTGTACCGGTACTACCCCAGATTGTCCGGTAGGGGGCCAGGCCTACCGCAGAGCATCAGGTAGGGATACCGGGCCTAGCCTGGAGGGTCAGGTAGGAATGTCTGGTCTACACAGCACGCCCGTAAGGTCAGCAGGTGTACCCCAGCGAACCAGTAAGTGTTCAGGTACTACCCTGGAGTACTGGTGGGTGTACCAATACTACCGCAGAGTACCGGTGGGGGTACCGGTACTACCCCAGCATATCGGGTAGGGGTGCCAGGCCAACAACGGAGCATCAGGTAGGGATGCCGGGCCTAAAACGGAGGGTCAGGTAGGAATGTCTGGTCTACACCGCGCGCCAGTAACGTCAGCAGGTGTACCCCAGTGAACCAGTAAGGGTTCACGTACTACCCCGGAGTACCGGTGGTTGTACCGATACTACCGCAGAGTACCGGTGGGGGTACCGCTACTACCCCAGAACATCGGGTATGGGTGCCAAGCCTAATGCGGAGCATCAGGTAGGGATAGCGGGTCTAACATGTGGGGTCCGGTAGGGAGGCCAGGTCTAGTCCAGCGCGCACGAAGGGACAGCTGGTGTTCTCTGGCGCATCTCAAAGTTTTCCGTTCCAAGCCCAGAGTACCGGTGGGGCAACCGGTTCTACCTCGAAACATCGGGTAGGTATACCAGGCCTACCCCGGCGGGTCAGGTAGGAAGGGTGGGCGTAAATCGGCGCGCCCGTACTGTCAGCAGGTGTACCCCGGCGCACCAGTAAGGGTTCCGGTACAATCCAGGAGTACCGGTGGGTATAGCAAAAGTACCGTGGAGTACCGGTGGGTGTACCGGTACTACCCCAGATTGTCGGATAGGGGGCCAGGCCTACCGTAGAGCATCAGGTAGGTATACCGGGCCTAGGCTGGAGGGTCAGGTAGGAATGTCTGGTCTACACAGCACGCCCGTAAGGTCAGCAGGTGTACCCCGGCGCACCAGTAAGGGTTCCGGTACAATCCAGGAGTACCGGTGGGTATAGCAAAAGTACCGTGGAGTACCGGTGGGTGTACCGGTACTACCCCAGATTGTCGGATAGGGGGCCAGGCCTACCGTAGAGCATCAGGTAGGGATACCGGGCCTAGCCTGGAGGGTCAGGTAGGAATGTCTGGTCTACACAGCACGCCCATAAGGTCAGCAGGTGTACCCCAGCGAACCAGTAAGTGTTCAGTTACTACCCTGGAGTACCGGTGTGTGTACCAATACTACCGCAGAGTACCGGTGGGGGTACGGGTACTACCCCAGCATGTCGGGTAGGGTTGCCAGGCCAACAACGGAGAATCAGGTAGGGATACCGGGCCTAAAACGGAGGGTCAGGTAAGAATGTCTGGTCTACACCGTGCGCCAGTAACGTCAGCAGGTGTACCCCAGTGAACCAGTAAGGGTTCACGTACTACCCCGGAGTACCGGTGGGTGTACCGATACTACCGCAGAGTAACGGTGGGGGTACCGCTACTACCCCAGAACATCGGGTATGGGTGCCAAGCCTATATGCGGAGCATCAGGTAGTGATAGCGGGTGTAACCTGTGGGGTCCGGTAGGGAGGCCAGGTCTAGTCCAGCGCGCACGAAGGGACAGCTGGTGTTCTCTGGCGCATCACAAAGGTTTCCGTTCCAAGCCCAGAGTACCGGTGGGGGAACCGGTTCTAACTCAAAACATCTGGTAGGTATACCAGGCCTACCCCGGCGGGTAAGGTAAGAAGGGTGGGCGTAAAGCGGCGCGCCCGTAGGGTCAGCAGGTGTACCCCGGCGTACCAGTAAGGGTTCCGGTACAATCCAGGAGTACCGGTGGGTATAGCAAAAGTACCGCGGAGTACCTGTGGGTGTACCGGTACTACCCCAGATTGTCGGGTAGGGGGCCAGGCCTACCGCAGAGCATCAGGTAGGGATACCGGGCCTAGCCTGGAGGGTCAGGTAGGAATGTCTGGTCTACAGAGCACGCCCGTAGGGTCAGCAGGTGTACCCCAGCGAACCTGTAAGGGTTCAGGTACTACCCTGGAGTACCGGTGGGTGTACCAATACTACCGCAGAGTACCGGTGGGGGTAGCGGTACTACCCCAGCATATCGGGTAGGGGTGCCAGGCCAACAACGGAGCATCAGGTAGGGATACCGGTCCTAAAACGGAGGGTCAGGTAGGAATGTCTGGTCTACACCGCGCGCCCGAAACATTATCAGGTGTAGCCCAGTGAACCAGTAAGGGTTCACGTACTACCCCGGAGTACCGGTGGGTGTACCGATACTACCGCAGAGTAACGGTGGGGGTACCGCTAGTACCCCAGAACATCGGGTATGGGTGCCAAGCCTATATGTGGAGCATCATGTAGTGATAGCGGGTGTAACCTGTGGGGTCCGGTAGGGAGGCCAGGTCTAGTCCAGCGCGCACGAAGGGACAGCTGGTGTTCTCTGGCGCATCACAAAGGTTTCCCTTCCAAGCCCAGAGTACCGGTGGGGGAACCGGTTCTAACTCAAAACATCTGGTAGGTATACCAGGCCTACCCCGGCGGGTAAGGTAAGAAGGGTGGGCGTAAAGCGGCGCGCCCGTAGGGTCAGCAGGTGTACCCCGGCGCACCAGTAAGGGTTCCGGTACAATCCAGGAGTACCGGTGGGTATAGCAAAAGTACCGCGGAGTACCGGTGGGTGTACCGGTACTCCCCCAGATTGTCGGGTAGGGGGCCAGGCCTACCGCAGAGCATCAGATAGGGATACCGGGCCTAGCCTGGAGGGTCAGGTAGGAATGTCTGGTCTACACAGCATGCCCGTAAGGTCAGCAGGTGTACCCCAGCGAACCAGTAAGGGTTCAGGTACTACCCTGGAGTACCGGTGGGTGTACCAATACTACCGCAGAGTACCGGTGGGGGTACCGGTACTACCCCAGCATATCGGGTAGGGGTGCCAGGCCAACATCGGAGCATCAGGTAGGGATACCGGGCCTAAAACGGAGGGTCAGGTAGGAATGTCTGGTCTACACCGCGCACCAGTAACGTCATCAGGTGTACCCCAGTGAACCAGTAAGGGTTCACGTACTACCCCGGAGTACCGGTGGGTGTACCGATACTACCGCAGAGTAACGGTGGGGGTACCGCTACTACCCCAGAACATCGGGTATGGGTGCCAAGCCTAATGCGGAGCATCAGGTAGGGATACCGGGTCTAACCAGTGGGGTCCGGTAGGGAGGCCGGGTCTAGTCCAGCGCGCACGAAGGGACAGCTGGTGTTCTCTGGCGCATCAGAAAGGGTTCCGTTCCAACCCCAGAGTACCGGTGGGGGAACCGGTTCTACCTTGAAACATCGGGTTGGTATACCAGGCCTACACCGGCGGGTCAGGTAGGAAGGGTGGGCGTAAAGTGGCGAGCCTGTAGGGTCAGCAGGTGTACCCCGGCGCACCAGTAAGGGTTCCGGTACAATCCAGGAGTACCGGTGGGTATAGCAAAAGTACCGCGGAGTACCTGTGGGTGTACCGGTACTACCCCAGATTGTCGGGTAGGGGGCCAGGCCTACCGCAGAGCATCAGGTAGGGATACCGGGCCTAGCCTGGAGGGTCAGGTAGGAATGTCTGGTCTACACAGCAGGCCCGTAAGGTCAGCAGGTGTACCCCAGCGAACCAGTAAGTGTTCAGGTACTGCCCTGGAGTACCGGTGGGTGTACCAATACTACCGCAGAGTACCGGTGGGGGTACCGGTACTACCCCAGCATATCGGGTAGGGGTGCCAGGCCAACAACGGAGCATCAGGTAGGGATACCGGGCCTAAAACGGAGTTTCAGGTAGGAATGTCTGGTCTACACCGCGCACAAGTAACGTCATCATGTGTACCCCAGTGAACCAGTAAGGGTTCACGTACGACCCCGGAGTACCGGTGGGTGTACCAATACTACCGCAGAGTAACGGTGGGGGTACCGCGACTACCCCAGCGTATCGGGTATGGGTGCCACGCCAACAACGGAGCATCAGGTAGGGATACCGGGACTAACACGGACGGTCAGGAATAATGTCTGTTCTATACCGCGTGCCTGTAACGTCATCAGGTGTACCCCAGTGAACCAGTAAGGGTTCACGTACTACCCCGGAGTACCGGTGGGTGTACCGATACTACCGCAGAGTAACGGTGGGGGTACCGCTACTACCCCAGAACATCGGGTATGGGTGCCAAGCCTAATGCGGAGCATCAGGTAGGGATACCGGGTGTAACCTGTGGGGTCCGGTAGGGAGGCCGGGTCTAGTCCTGCGCGCACGAAGGGACAGCTGGTGTTCTCTGGCGCATCACAAAGGGTTCCGTTCCAACCCCAGAGTACCGGTGGGGGAACCGGTTCTACCTCGAAACATCGGGTAGTTATACCAGGCCTACCCCGGCCGGTCAGGTAGGAAGGGTGGGCGTAAATCGGCGCACCCGTACTGTCAGCAGGTGTACCCCGGCGCACCAGTAAGGGTTCCGGTACAATCCAGGAGTACCGGTGGGTATAGCAAAATTACCGTGGAGTACCGGTGGGTGTACCGGTACTACCCCAGATTGTCGGATAGGGGGCCAGGCCTACCGTAGAGCATCAGGTAGGGATACCGGGCCTAGCCTGGAGGGTCAGGTAGGAATGTCTGGTCTACACAGCACGCCCATAAGGTCAGCAGGTGTACCCCAGCGAACCAGTAAGGGTTCAGTTACTACCCTGGAGTACCGGTGGGTGTACCAATACTACCGCAGAGTACCGGTGGGGGTACTGGTACTACCCCAGCATATCGGGTAGGGGTGCCAGGCCAACAACGGAGCATCAGGTTGGGATACCAGGCCTAACACGGAGGGTCAGGTAGGAATGTCTGGTGTACACCGCGTGCCCGAAACCTCATCAGGTGTACCCCAGTGAACCAGTAAGGGTTCACGTACTACCCCGGAGTACCGGTGGGTGTAGCGATACTACCGCAGAGTAACGGTGGGGGTACCACTACTACACCAGAACATCGGGTATGGGTGCCAAGCCTAATGCGGAGCATCAGGTAGGGATAGCGGGTCTAACCTGTGGGGTCCGGTAGGGAGGCCAGGTCTAGTCCAGCGCGCACGAAGGGACAGCTGGTGTTCTCTGGCGCATCACAAAGGGTTCCGTTCCAAGCCCAGAGTACCGGTGGGGCAACCGGTTCTACCTCGAAACATCGGGTAGGTATACCAGGCCTACCCCGGCGGGTCAGGTAGGAAGGGTGGGTCCAAAGCAGTGTGCCCGTAGGGTCAGCAGGTGTACCCCGGCGCACCAGTAAGGGTTCCGGTACAATCCAGGAGTACCGGTGGGTATAGCAAAACTACCGCGGAGTACCTCTGGGTGTACCGGTACTACCCCAGATTGTCGGGTAGGGGGCCAGGCCTACCGCAGAGCGATAGGTAGGGATACCGGGCCTAGCCTGGAGGGTCAGGTAGGAATGTCTGGTCTACACAGCACGCCCGTAAGGTCAGCAGGTGTACCCCAGCGAACCAGTAAGGGTTCAGGTACTACCCTGGAGTACCGGTGGGTGTACCAATACTACCGCAGAGTACCGGTGGGGGTACCGGTACTACCCCAGCATATCGGGTAGGGGTGCCAGGCCAACAACGGAGCATCAGGTAGGGATACCGGGCCTAACACGGAGGGTCAGGTAGGAATGTCTGGTCTATACCGCGTGCCCGTAACGTCATCAGGTGTAGCCCAGTGAACCAGTAAGGGTTCACGTACTACCCCGGAGTACCGGTGGGTGTACCGATACTACCGCAGAGTAACGGTGGGGGTACCGCTACTACCCCAGAACATCGGGTATGGGTGCCAAGCCTAATGCGGAGCATCAGGTAGGGATAGCGGGTCTAACCTGTGGGTTCCGGTAGGGAGGCCAGGTCTAGTCCAGCGCGCACGATGGGACAGCTGGTGTTCTCTGGCGCATCACAAAGGGTTCCGTTCCAACCCCAGAGTACCGGTGGGGCAACCGGTTCTACATTGAAACATCGTGTAGGTATACCAGGCCTACCCCGGCGGGTCAGGTAGGAAGGGTGGGCGTAAATCGGCGCGCCCGTACTGTCAGCAGGTGTACCCCGGCGCACCAGTAAGGGTTCCGGTACAATCCAGGAGTACCGGTGGGTATAGCAAAAGTACCGTGGAGTACCGGTGGGTGTACCGGTACTACCCCAGATTGTCGGATAGGGGGCCAGGCCTACCGTAGAGCATCAGGTAGGTATACCGGGCCTAGGCTGGAGGGTCAGGTAGGAATGTCTGGTCTACACAGCACGCCCATAAGGTCAGCAGGTGTACCCCGGCGCACCAGTAAGGGTTCCGGTACAATCCAGGAGTACCGGTGGGTATAGCAAAAGTACCGTGGAGTACCGGTGGGTGTACCGGTACTACCCCAGATTGTCGGATAGGGGGCCAGGCCTACCGTAGAGCATCAGGTAGGGATACCGGGCCTAGCCTGGAGGGTCAGGTAGGAATGTCTGGTCTACACAGCACGCCCATAAGGTCAGCAGGTGTACCCCAGCGAACCAGTAAGTGTTCAGTTACTACCCTGGAGTACCGGTGTGTGTACCAATACTACCGCAGAGTACCGGTGGGGGTACGGGTACTACCCCAGCATGTCGGGTAGGGTTGCCAGGCCAACAACGGAGAATCAGGTAGGGATACCGGGCCTAAAACGGAGGGTCAGGTAAGAATGTCTGGTCTACACCGTGCGCCAGTAACGTCAGCAGGTGTACCCCAGTGAACCAGTAAGGGTTCACGTACTACCCCGGAGTACCGGTGGGTGTACCGATACTACCGCAGAGTAACGGTGGGGGTACCGCTACTACCCCAGAACATCGGGTATGGGTGCCAAGCCTATATGCGGAGCATCAGGTAGTGATAGCGGGTGTAACCTGTGGGGTCCGGTAGGGAGGCCAGGTCTAGTCCAGCGCGCACGAAGGGACAGCTGGTGTTCTCTGGCGCATCACAAAGGTTTCCGTTCCAAGCCCAGAGTACCGGTGGGGGAACCGGTTCTAACTCAAAACATCTGGTAGGTATACCAGGCCTACCCCGGCGGGTAAGGTAAGAAGGGTGGGCGTAAAGCGGCGCGCCCGTAGGGTCAGCAGGTGTACCCCGGCGTACCAGTAAGGGTTCCGGTACAATCCAGGAGTACCGGTGGGTATAGCAAAAGTACCGCGGAGTACCTGTGGGTGTACCGGTACTACCCCAGATTGTCGGGTAGGGGGCCAGGCCTACCGCAGAGCATCAGGTAGGGATACCGGGCCTAGCCTGGAGGGTCAGGTAGGAATGTCTGGTCTACAGAGCACGCCCGTAAGGTCAGCAGGTGTACCCCAGCGAACCTGTAAGGGTTCAGGTACTACCCTGGAGTACCGGTGGGTGTACCAATACTACCGCAGAGTACCGGTGGGGGTAGCGGTACTACCCCAGCATATCGGGTAGGGGTGCCAAGCCAACAACGGAGCATCAGGTAGGGATACCGGTCCTAAAACGGAGGGTCAGGTAGGAATGTCTGGTCTACACCGCGCGCCCGAAACATTATCAGGTGTAGCCCAGTGAACCAGTAAGGGTTCACGTACTACCCCGGAGTACCGGTGGGTGTACCGATACTACCGCAGAGTAACGGTGGGGGTACCGCTAGTACCCCAGAACATCGGGTATGGGTGCCAAGCCTATATGTGGAGCATCAGGTAGTGATAGCGGGTGTAACCTGTGGGGTCCGGTAGGGAGGCCAGGTCTAGTCCAGCGCGCACGAAGGGACAGCTGGTGTTCTCTGGCGCATCACAAAGGTTTCCCTTCCAAGCCCAGAGTACCGGTGGGGGAACCGGTTCTAACTCAAAACATCTGGTAGGTATACCAGGCCTACCCCGGCGGGTAAGGTAAGAAGGGTGGGCGTAAAGCGGCGCGCCCGTAGGGTCAGCAGGTGTACCCCGGCGCACCAGTAAGGGTTCCGGTACAATCCAGGAGTACCGGTGGGTATAGCAAAAGTACCGCGGAGTACCGGTGGGTGTACCGGTACTCCCCCAGATTGTCGGGTAGGGGGCCAGGCCTACCGCAGAGCATCAGATAGGGATACCGGGCCTAGCCTGGAGGGTCAGGTAGGAATGTCTGGTCTACACAGCATGCCCGTAAGGTCAGCAGGTGTACCCCAGCGAACCAGTAAGGGTTCAGGTACTACCCTGGAGTACCGGTGGGTGTACCAATACTACCGCAGAGTACCGGTGGGGGTACCGGTACTACCCCAGCATATCGGGTAGGGGTGCCAGGCCAACATCGGAGCATCAGGTAGGGATACCGGGCCTAAAACGGAGGGTCAGGTAGGAATGTCTGGTCTACACCGCGCACCAGTAACGTCATCAGGTGTACCCCAGTGAACCAGTAAGGGTTCACGTACTACCCCGGAGTACCGGTGGGTGTACCGATACTACCGCAGAGTAACGGTGGGGGTACCGCTACTACCCCAGAACATCGGGTATGGGTGCCAAGCCTAATGCGGAGCATCAGGTAGGGATACCGGGTCTAACCAGTGGGGTCCGGTAGGGAGGCCGGGTCTAGTCCAGCGCGCACGAAGGGACAGCTGGTGTTCTCTGGCGCATCAGAAAGGGTTCCGTTCCAACCCCAGAGTACCGGTGGGGGAACCGGTTCTACCTTGAAACATCGGGTTGGTATACCAGGCCTACACCGGCGGGTCAGGTAGGAAGGGTGGGCGTAAAGTGGCGAGCCTGTAGGGTCAGCAGGTGTACCCCGGCGCACCAGTAAGGGTTCCGGTACAATCCAGGAGTACCGGTGGGTATAGCAAAAGTACCGCGGAGTACCTGTGGGTGTACCGGTACTACCCCAGATTGTCGGGTAGGGGGCCAGGCCTACCGCAGAGCATCAGGTAGGGATACCGGGCCTAGCCTGGAGGGTCAGGTAGGAATGTCTGGTCTACACAGCAGGCCCGTAAGGTCAGCAGGTGTACCCCAGCGAACCAGTAAGTGTTCAGGTACTGCCCTGGAGTACCGGTGGGTGTACCAATACTACCGCAGAGTACCGGTGGGGGTACCGGTACTACCCCAGCATATCGGGTAGGGGTGCCAGGCCAACAACGGAGCATCAGGTAGGGATACCGGGCCTAAAACGGAGTTTCAGGTAGGAATGTCTGGTCTACACCGCGCACAAGTAACGTCATCATGTGTACCCCAGTGAACCAGTAAGGGTTCACGTACGACCCCGGAGTACCGGTGGGTGTACCAATACTACCGCAGAGTAACGGTGGGGGTACCGCGACTACCCCAGCGTATCGGGTATGGGTGCCACGCCAACAACGGAGCATCAGGTAGGGATACCGGGACTAACACGGACGGTCAGGAATAATGTCTGTTCTATACCGCGTGCCTGTAACGTCATCAGGTGTACCCCAGTGAACCAGTAAGGGTTCACGTACTACCCCGGAGTACCGGTGGGTGTACCGATACTACCGCAGAGTAACGGTGGGGGTACCGCTACTACCCCAGAACATCGGGTATGGGTGCCAAGCCTAATGCGGAGCATCAGGTAGGGATACCGGGTGTAACCTGTGGGGTCCGGTAGGGAGGCCGGGTCTAGTCCTGCGCGCACGAAGGGACAGCTGGTGTTCTCTGGCGCATCACAAAGGGTTCCGTTCCAACCCCAGAGTACCGGTGGGGGAACCGGTTCTACCTCGAAACATCGGGTAGGTATACCAGGCCTACCCCGGCGGGTCAGGTAGGAAGGGTGGGTCCAAAGCGACGAGCACTTAGTGTCAGCAGGTGTACCCCGGCGCACCAGTAAGGGTTCCGGTACAAACCAGGAGTATCGGCGGGTATATCAAAATTACCGCGGAGTACCTCTGGGTGTACCGGTACTACCCCAGATTGTCGGGTAGGGGGCCAGGCCTACCGCAGAGCATCAGGTAGGGATACCGGGCCTAGCCTGGAGGGTCAGGTAGGAATGTCTGGTCTACAGAGCACGCCCGTAAGGTCAGCAGGTGTACCCCAGCGAACCAGTAAGGGTTCAGAAACTACCCTGGAGTACCGGTGGGTGTACCAATACTACCGCAGAGTACCGGTGGGGGTACCGGTACTACCCTAGCATATCGGGTAGGTGTGCCAGGCCAACAACGGAGCATCAGGTAGGGATACCGGGCCTAACACGGAGGGTCAGCTAGGAATGTCTGGTGTACACCGCGCGCCAGTAACGTCAGCAGGTGTACCCCAGTGAACCAGTAAGGGTTCACGTACTACCCCGGAGTACCGGTGGGTGTACCGATACTACCGCAGAGTAACGGTGGGGGTACCGCTACTACCCCAGAACATCGGGTATGGGTGCCAAGCCTAATGCGGAGCATCAGGTAGGGATAGCGGGTCTAACCTGTGGGGTCCGGTAGGGAGGCCGGGTCTAGTCCTGCGCGCACGAAGGGACAGCTGGTGTTCTCTGGCGCATCATAAAGGGTTCCGTTCCAACCCCAGAGTACCGGTGGGGGAACCGGTTCTACCTCGAAACATCGGGTAGGTATACCAGGCCTACCCCGGAGGGTCAGGTAGGAAGGGTGGGCGTAAAGCGGCGAGCCCATAGGGTCAGCAGGTGTACCCCGGCGCACCAGTAAGGGTTCCGGTACAATCCAGGAGTACCGGCGGGTATAGCAAAATTACCGCGGAGTACCTCTGTGTGTACCGATACTACCCCAGATTGTCGGGTAGGGGGCCAGGCCTACCGCAGAGCATCAGGTAGGGATAGTGGGCCTAGCCTTGAGGGTCAGGTAGGAATGTCTGGTCTACACAGCACGCCCGTAAGGTCAGCAGGTGTACCCCAGCGAACCAGTAAGGGTTCAGGTACTGCCCTGGAGTACCGGTGGGTGTACCAATACTACCGCAGAGTTCCGGTGGGGGTACCGGTACTACCCCAGCATATCGGGTAGGGGTGCCGGGCCAACAACGGAGCATCAGGTAGGGATACCGGGCCTAACACGGAGGGTCAGGTAGGAATGTCTGGTCTTTACTGTGTGCCCGTAACTTCATCAGGTGTACCCCAGTGAACCAGTAAGTGTTCACGTACTAACCCGGAGTACCGGTGGGTGTACCGATACTACCGCAGAGTAACGGTGGGGGTACCGCTACTACCCCAGAACATCGGGTATGGGTGCCAAGCCTAATGTGGAGCATCAGGTAGGGATAGCGGGTCTAAGCTGTGGGGTCCGGTAGGGAGGCCGGGTCTTGTCCAGCGCGCACGAAGGGACAGCTGGTGTTCTCTGGCGCATCACAAAGGGTTCCATTCCAACCCCAGAGTACCGGTGGGGGAACCGGTTCTACCTCGAAACATCGGGTAGGTATACCAGGCCTACACCGGCGGGTCAGGTAGGAAGGGTGGGCGTAAAGCGGCGCGCCCGTAGGGTCAGCAGGTGTACCCCGGCGCACCAGTAAGTGTTCCGTACAATCCAGGAGTACCGGTGGGTATAGCAAAACTACCGCGGAATACCGGTGGGTGTACCGGTACTACCCCAGATTGTCGGGTACGGGGCCAGGCCTACCGCAGAGCATCAGGTAGGGATACCGGACCTAGCCTGGAGGGTCAGGAAGGAATGTCTGGTCTACACAGCACGCCCGTAAGGTCAGCAGGTGTACCCCAGTGAACCAGTAAGTGTTCAGGTACTGCCCTGGAGTACCGGTGGGTGTACCAATACTACCGCAGAGTAACGGTGGGGGTACCGGTACTACCCCAGCATATCGGGTAGGGGTGCCAGGCCAACAACGGAGCATCAGGTAGGGATACCGGGCCTAAAACGGATGGTCAGGTCGGAATGTCTGGTCTATACCGTGTGCCCGTAACTTCATCAGGTGTACCCCAGTGAACCAGTAAGGGTTCACGTACTAACCCGGAGTACCGGTGGGTGTACCGATACTACCGCAGAGTAACGGTGGGGGTACCGCTACTACCCCAGAACATCGGGTATGGGTGCCAAGCCTAATGTGGAGCATCAGGTAGGGATAGCGGGTCTAAGCTGTGGGGTCCGGTAGGGAGGCCGGGTCTTGTCCAGCGCGCACGAAGGGACAGCTGGTGTTCTCTGGCGCATCACAAAGGGTTCCATTCCAACCCCAGAGTACCGGTGGGGGAACCGGTTCTACCTCGAAACATCGGGTAGGTATACCAGGCCTACCCCGGCGGGTCAGGTAGGAAGGGTGGGTCCAAAGCGGCGAGCCCTTAGGGTCAGCAGGTGTACCCCGGCGCACCAGTAAGGGTTCCGGTACAAACCAGGAGTACCGGTGGGTATATCAAAATTACCGCGGAGTACCTGTGGGTGTACCGGTACTACCCCAGATTGTCGGGTAGGGGACCAGGCCTACCGCAGAGCATCAGGTAGGGATACCGGGCCTAGCCTGGAGGGTCAGGTAGGAATGTCTGGTCTACACAGCACGCCCGTAAGGTCAGCAGGTGTACCCCAGCGAACCAGTAAGGGTTCAGGTACTACCCTGGAGTACCGGTGGGTGTACCAATACTACCGCAGAGTACCGGTGGGGGTACCGGTACTACCCCAGCATATCGGGTAGGGGTGCCAGGCCAACAACGGAGCATCAGGTAGGGATACCCGGCCTAAAACGGAGTTTCAGGTAGGAATGTCTGGTCTACACCGCGCACAAGTAACGTCATCATGTGTACCCCAGTGAACCAGTAAGAGTTCACGTACTACCCCGGAGTACCGGTGGGTGTACCAATACTACCGCAGAGTAACGGTGGGGGTACCGCTACTACCCCAGCATATCGGGTAGGGGTGCCAGGCCAACAACGGAGCATCAGGTAGGGATACCAGGACTAACACGGAGGGTCAGGAAGAATGTCTGTTCTATACCGCGTGCCTGTAACGTCATCAGGTGTACCCCAGTGAACCAGTAAGTGTTCACGTACTACCCCGGAGTACCGGTGGGTGTACTGATACTACCGCAGAGTAACGGTAGGGGTACCGCTACTACCCCAGAACATCGGGTATGGGTGCCAAGCCTACTGCGGAGCATCAGGTAGGGATACCGGGTGTAACCTGTGGGGTCCGTTAGGGAGGCCGGGTCTAGTCCAGCACGCACGAAGGGACAGCTGGTGTTCTCTGGCGCATCACAAAGGGTTCCGTTCCAACCCCAGAGTACCGGTGGGGGAACCGGTTCTACCTCGAAACATCGGGTAGGTATACCAGGCCTACACTGGCGGGTCAGGTAGGAAGGGTGGGCGTAAAGCGGCGCGCCCGTAGGGTCAGCAGGTGTACCCCGGCGCACCAGTAAGTGTTCCGTACAATCCAGGAGTACCGGTGGGTATAGCAAAACTACCGCGGAATACCGGTGGGTGTACCGGTACTACCCCAGATTGTCGGGTAGGGGGCCAGGCCTACCGCAGAGCATCAGGTAGGGATACCGGGCCTAGCCTGGAGGGTCAGGTAGGAATGTCTGGTCTACAGAGCACGCCCGTAAGGTCAGCAGGTGTACCCCAGAGAACCAGTACGGGTTCAGGTACTACCCTGGAGTACCGGTGGGTGTACCAATACTACCGCAGAGTACCGGTGGGGGTACCGGTACTACCCCAGCATATCGGGTAGGGGTGCCAGGCCAACAACGGAGCATCAGGTAGGGATACCGGGACTAACACGGAGGGTCAGGAAGAATGTCTGTTCTATACCGCGTGCCTGTAACGTCATCAGGTGTACCCCAGTGACCCAGTAAGGGTTCACGTACTACCCCGGAGTACCGGTGGGTGTACTGATACTACCGCAGAGAAACGGTGGGGGTACCGCTACTACCCCAGAACATCGGGTATGGGTGCCAATCCTGATGCGGAGAATCAGGTAGGGATACCGGGTGTAACTTGTGGGGTCCGGTAGGGAGACCGGGTCTAATCCTGCGCGCACAAAGGGACAGCTGGTGTTCTCTGGCGCATCACAAAGGGTTCCGTTCCAACCCCAGAGTACCGGTGGGGGAACCGGTTCTACCTCGAAACATCGGGTAGGTATACCAGACCTACCCCGGAGGGTCACGTAGGAAGGGTGGGTCCAAAGCAGTGTGCCCGTAGGGTCAGCAGGTGTACCCCGGTGCACCAGTAAGGGTTCCGGTACAATCCAGGAGTACCGGTGGGTATAGCAAAATTACGGCGGAGTTCCTGTGGGTGTACCGGTACTACCCCAGATTGTCGGGTAGGGGGCCAGGCCTACCGCAGAGCATCAGGTAGGGATACCGGGCCTAGCCTGGAGGGTCAGGTAGGAATGTCTGGTCTACACAGCACGCCCGTAAGGTCAGCAGGTGTACCCCAGCGAACCAGTAAGGGTTCAGGTACTGCCCTGGAGTACCGGTGGCTGTACCAATACTACCGCAGAGTACCGGTGGGGGTACCGGTACTACCCCAGCATATCGGGTAGGGGTGCCGGGCCAACAACGGAGCATCAGGTAGGGATACCGGGCCTAACACGGAGGGTCAGGTAGGAATGTCTGGTCTATACCGTGTGCCCGTAACTTCATCAGGTGTACCCCAGTGAACCAGTAAGGGTTCACGTACTAACCCGGAGTACCGGTGGGTGTACCGATACTACCACAGAGTAACGGTGGGGGTACCGCTACTACCCCAGAACATCGGGTATGGGTGCCAAGCCTAATGTGGAGCATCAGGTAGGGATAGCGGGTCTAAGCTGTGGGGTCCTGTAGGGAGGCCGGGTCTTGTCCAGCGCGCACGAAGGGACAACTGGTGTTCTCTGGCGCATCATAAAGGGTTCCGTTCCAAGCCCAGAGTACCGGTGGGGGAACCGGTTCTACCTCGAAACATCGGGTAGGTATACCAGGCCTACCCCGGCGGGTCAGGTAGGAAGGGTGGGTCCAAAGCAGTGTGCCCGTAGGGTCAGCAGGTGTACCCCGGTGCACCAGTAAGGGTTCCGGTACAATCCAGGAGTACCGGTGGGTATAGCAAAATTACCGCGGAGTACCTCTGGGTGTACCGGTACTACCCCAGATTGTCGGGTAGGGGGCCAGGCCTACCGCAGAGCATCAGGTAGGGATACCGGGCCTAGCCTGGAGGGTCAGGTAGGAATGTCTGGTCTACACAGCACGCCCGTAAGGTCAGCAGGTGTACCCCAGCGAACCAGTAAGGGTTCAGGTACTACCCTGGAGTACCGGTGGGTGTACCAATACTACCGCAGAGTACCGGTGGGGGTACCGGTACTACCCCAGCATATCGGGTAGGGGTGCCAGGCCAACAACGGAGCATCAGGTAGGGATACCGGGCCTAACACGGAGGGTCAGGTAGGAATGTCTGGTCTATACCGCGTGCCCGTAACATCATCAGGTGTACCCCAGTGAACCAGTAAGGGTTCACGTACTACCCCGGAGTACCGGTGGGTGTACCGATACTACCGCAGAGTAACGGTGGGGGTACCGCTACTACCCCAGAACATCGGGTATGGGTGCCAATCCTGATGCGGAGAATCAGGTAGGGATACCGGGTGTAACCTGTGGGGTCCGGTAGGGAGACCGGGTCTAGTACTGCGCGCACAAAGGGACAGCTGGTGTTCTCTGGCGCATCACAAAGGGTTCCGTTCCAACCCCAGAGTACCGGTGGGGGAACCGGTTCTACCTCGAAACATCGGGTAGGTATACCAGGCCTACCCCGGAGGGTCACGTAGGAAGGGTGGGCGTAAAGCGGCGAGCCCTTAGGGTCAGCACGTGTACCCCGGCGCACCAGTAAGGGTTCCGGTACAAACCAGGATTATCGGTGGGTATATCAAAATTACCGCGGAGTACCTGTGGGTGTACCGGTACTACCCCAGATTGTCGGGTAGGGGACCAGGCCTACCGCAGAGCATCAGGTAGGGATACCGGGCCTAGCCTGGAGGGTCAGGTAGGAATGTCTGGTCTACACAGCACGCCCGTAAGGTCAGCAGGTGTACCCCAGCGAACCAGTAAGGGTTCAGGTACTACCCTGGAGTACCGGTGGGTGTACCAATACTACCGCAGAGTACCGGTGGGGGTACCGGTACTACCCCAGCATATCGGGTAGGGGTGCCAGGCCAACAACGGAGCATCAGGTAGGGATACCGGGCCTAAAACGGAGGGTCAGGTAGGAATGTCTGGTCTATACCGCGTGCCCGTAACGTCATCAGGTGTACCCCAGTGAACCAGTAAGGGTTCACGTACTACCCCGGAGTACCGGTGGGTGTACCGATACTACAGCACAGTAACGGTGGGGCTACCGCTACTACCCCAGAACATAGGGTAAGGGTGCCAAGCCAAATGCGGAGCATCAGGTAGGGATAGCGGGTCTAACCTGTGGGGTCCGGTAGGGAGGCCGGGTCTAGTCCAGCGCGCACGAAGGGACAGCTGGTGTTCTCTGGCGCATCACAAAGGGTTCCGTTCCAAACCCAGAGTACCGGTGGGGGAACCGGTTCTACCTCGAAACATCGGGTAGGTATACCAGGCCTACCCCGGCGGGTCAGGTAGGAAGGGTGGGTCCAAAGCAGTGTGCCCGTAGGGTCAGCAGGTGTACCCCGGTGCACCAGTAAGGGTTCCGGTACAATCCAGGAGTACCGGTGGGTATAGCAAAATTACCGCGGAGTACCTGTGGGTGTACCGGTACTACCCCAGATTGTCGGGTAGGGGGCCAGGCCTACCGCAGAGCATCAGGTAGGGATACCGGGCCTAGCCTGGAGGGTCAGGTAGGAATGTCTGGTCTACAGAGCACGCCCGTAAGGTCAGCAGATGTACCCCAGCGAACCAGTAAGGGTTCAGGTACTACCCTGGAGTACCGGTGGGTGTACCAATACTACCGCAGAGTACCGGTGGGGGTACCGGTACTACCCCAGCATATCGGGTAGGGGTGCCAGGCCAACAACGGAGCATCAGGTAGGGATACCGGGACTAACAGGGATGGTCAGGTAGGAATGTCTGGTCTATACCGCGTGCCCGTAACGTCATCAGGTGTACCCCAGTGAACCAGTAGGGGTTCACGTACTACCCCGGAGTACCGGTGGGTGTACCGATATTACAGCACAGTAACGGTGGGGGTACCGCTACTACCCCAGAACATAGGGTAAGGGTGCCAAGCCTAATGCGGAGCATCAGGTAGGGATAGCGGGTCTAAGCTGTGGGGTCCGGTAGGGAGGCCGGGTCTAGTCCAGCGCGCACGAAGGGACAGCTGGTGTTCTCTGGCGCATCACAAAGGGTTCCGTTCCAACCCCAGAGTACCGGTGGGGGAACCGTTTCTACCTCGAAACATCGGGTAGGTATACCAGGCCTACCCCGGCGGGTCAGCTAGGAAGGGTGGTTCCAAAGCGGCGAGCCCTTAGGGTCAGCAGGTGTACCCCGGCGCACCAGTAAGGGTTCCGGTACAAACCAGGATTATCGGTGGGTATATCAAAATTACCGCGGAGTACCTCTGGGTGTACCGGTACTACCCCAGATTGTCGGGTAGGGGGCCAGGCCTACCGCAGAGCATCAGGTAGGGATACCGGGCCTAGCCTGGAGGGTCAGGTAGGAATGTCTGGTCTACAGAGCACGCCCGTAAGGTCAGCAGGTGTACCCCAGCGAACCAGTAAGGGTTCAGGTACTACCCTGGAGTACCGGTGGGTGTACCAATACTACCGCAGAGTACCGGTGGGGGTACCGGTACTACCCCAGCATATCGGGTCGGGGTGCCAGGCCAACAACGGAGCATCAGGTAGGGATACCGGGCCTAACACGGAGGGTCAGGTAGGAATGTCTGGTCTACACCGCGCACCAGTAACGTCATCAGGTGTACCCCAGTGAACCAGTAAGGGTTCACGTACTACCCCGGAGTACCGGTGGGTGTACCGATACTACCGCAGAGTAACGGTGGGGGTACCGCTACTACCCCAGAACATCGGGTATGGGTGCCAAGCCTAATGCGGAGCATCAGGTAGGGATAGCGGGTCTAACCTGTGGGGTCCGGTAGGGAGGCCGGGTCTAGTCCAGCGCGCACGAAGGGACAGCTGGTGTTCTCTGGCGCATCACAAAGGGTTCCGTTCCAAACCCAGAGTACCGGTGGGGGAACCGGTTCTACCTCGAAACATCGGGTAGGTATACCAGGCCTACCCCGGCGGGTCAGGTAGGAAGGGTGGGTCCAAAGCAGTGTGCCCGTAGGGTCAGCAGGTGTACCCCGGCGCACCAGTAAGGGTTCCGGTACAATCCAGGAGTACCGGTGGGTATAGCAAAAGTACCGCGGAGTACCTGTGGGTGTACCGGTACTACCCCAGATTGTCGGGTAGGGGGCCAGGCCTACCGCAGAGCATCAGGTAGGGATACCGGGCCTAGCCTGGAGGGTCAGGTAGGAATGTCTGGTCTACACAGCACGCCCGTAAGGTCAGCAGGTGTACCCCAGGTAACCAGTAAGTGTTGAGGTACTGACCTGGAGTACCGGTGGGTGTACCAATACTACCGCAGAGTACCGGTGGGGGTACCGGTACTACCCCAGCATATCGGGTAGGGGTGCCAAGCCAACAACGGAGCATCAGGTAGGGATACCGGTCCTAAAACGGAGGGTCAGGTAGGAATGTCTGGTCTATACCGCGTGCCCGTAACGTCATCAGGTGTACCCCAGTGAACCAGTAAGGGTTCACGTACTACCCCGGAGTACCGGTGGGTGTACCGATACTACAGCACAGTAACGGTGGGGCTACCGCTACTACCCCAGAACATAGGGTAAGGGTGCCAAGCCAAATGCGGAGCATCAGGTAGGGATAGCGGGTCTAACATGTGGGGTCCGGTAGGGAGGCCGGGTCTAGTCCAGCGCGCACGAAGGGACAGCTGGTGTTCTCTGGCGCATCACAAAGGGTTCCGTTCCAACCCCAGAGTACCGGTGGGGGAACCGGTTCTACCTCGAAACATCGGGTAGGTATACCAGGCCTACCCCGGCGGGTCAGGTAGGAAGGGTGGGTCCAAAGCAGTGTGCCCGTAGGGTCAGCAGGTGTACCCCGGTGCACCAGTAAGGGTTCCGGTACAATCCAGGAGTACCGGTGGGTATAGCAAAATTACCGCGGAGTACCTGTGGGTGTACCGGTACTACCCCAGATTGTCGGGTAGGGGGCCAGGCCTACCGCAGAGCATCAGGTAGGGATACCGGGCCTAGCCTGGAGGGTCAGGTAGGAATGTCTGGTCTACAGAGCACGCCCGTAAGGTCAGCAGATGTACCCCAGCGAACCAGTAAGGGTTCAGGTACTACCCTGGAGTACCGGTGGGTGTACCAATACTACCGCAGAGTACCGGTGGGGGTACCGGTACTACCCCAGCATATCGGGTAGGGGTGCCAGGCCAACAACGGAGCATCAGGTAGGGATACCGGGACTAACAGGGATGGTCAGGTAGGAATGTCTGGTCTATACCGCGTGCCCGTAACGTCATCAGGTGTACCCCAGTGAACCAGTAAGGGTTCACGTACTACCCCGGAGTACCGGTGGGTGTACCGATATTACAGCACAGTAACGGTGGGGGTACCGCTACTACCCCAGAACATAGGGTAAGGGTGCCAAGCCTAATGCGGAGCATCAGGTAGGGATAGCGGGTCTAAGCTGTGGGGTCCGGTAGGGAGGCCGGGTCTAGTCCAGCGCGCACGAAGGGACAGCTGGTGTTCTCTGGCGCATCACAAAGGGTTCCGTTCCAACCCCAGAGTACCGGTGGGGGAACCGTTTCTACCTCGAAACATCGGGTAGGTATACCAGGCCTACCCCGGCGGGTCAGCTAGGAAGGGTGGTTCCAAAGCGGCGAGCCCTTAGGGTCAGCAGGTGTACCCCGGCGCACCAGTAAGGGTTCCGGTACAAACCAGGATTATCGGTGGGTATATCAAAATTACCGCGGAGTACCTCTGGGTGTACCGGTACTACCCCAGATTGTCGGGTAGGGGGCCAGGCCTACCGCAGAGCATCAGGTAGGGATACCGGGCCTAGCCTGGAGGGTCAGGTAGGAATGTCTGGTCTACAGAGCACGCCCGTAAGATCAGCAGGTGTACCCCAGCGAACCAGTAAGGGTTCAGGTACTACCCTGGAGTACCGGTGGGTGTACCAATACTACCGCAGAGTACCGGTGGGGGTACCGGTACTACCCCAGCATATCGGGTAGGGGTGCCAGGCCAACAACGGAGCATCAGGTAGGGATACCGGGCCTAACACGGAGGGTCAGGTAGGAATGTCTGGTCTATACCGCGTGCCTGTAACGTCATCAGGTGTACCCCAGTGAACCAGTAAGGGTTCATGTACTACCCCGGAGTACCGGTGGGTGTACCGATACTACAGCACAGTAACGGTGGGGGTACCGCTACTACCCCAGAACATAGGGTAAGGGTGCCAAGCCTAATGCGGAGCATCAGGTAGGGATAGCGGGTCTAACCTGTGGGGTCCGGTAGGGAGGCCGGGTCTAGTCCAGCGCGCACGAAGGGACAGCTGGTGTTCTCTGGCGCATCACAAAGGGTTCCGTTCCAACCCCAGAGTACCGGTGGGGGAACCGGTTCTACCTCGAAACATCGGGTAGGTATACCAGGCCTACCCCGGCGGGTCAGGTAGGAAGGGTGGGTCCAAAGCAGTGTGCCCGTAGGGTCAGCAGGTGTACCCCGGTGCACCAGTAAGGGTTCCGGTACAATCCAGGAGTACCGGTGGGTATAGCAAAATTACTGCGGAGTACCTGTGGGTGTACCGGTACTACCCCAGATTGTCGGGTAGGGGGCCAGGCCTACCGCAGAGCATCAGGTAGGGATACCGGGCCTAGCCTGGAGGGTCAGGTAGGAATGTCTGGTCTACAGAGCACGCCCGTAAGGTCAGCAGGTGTACCCCAGCGAACCAGTAAGGGTTCAGGTACTACCCTGGAGTACCGGTGGGTGTACCAATACTACCGCAGAGTACCGGTGGGGGTACCGGTACTACCCCAGCATATCGGGTCGGGGTGCCAGGCCAACAACGGAGCATCAGGTAGGGATACCGGGCCTAACACGGAGGGTCAGGTAGGAATGTCTGGTCTACACCGCGCACCAGTAACGTCATCAGGTGTACCCCAGTGAACCAGTAAGGGTTCACGTACTACCCCGGAGTACCGGTGGGTGTACCGATACTACCGCAGAGTAACGGTGGGGGTACCGCTACTACCCCAGAACATCGGGTATGGGTGCCAAGCCTAATGCGGAGCATCAGGTAGGGATAGCGGGTCTAACCTGTGGGGTCCGGTAGGGAGGCCGGGTCTAGTCCAGCGCGCACGAAGGGACAGCTGGTGTTCTCTGGCGCATCACAAAGGGTTCCGTTCCAAACCCAGAGTACCGGTGGGGGAACCGGTTCTACCTCGAAACATCGGGTAGGTATACCAGGCCTACCCCGGCGGGTCAGGTAGGAAGGGTGGGTCCAAAGCAGTGTGCCCGTAGGGTCAGCAGGTGTACCCCGGCGCACCAGTAAGGGTTCCGGTACAATCCAGGAGTACCGGTGGGTATAGCAAAAGTACTGCGGAGTACCTGTGGGTGTACCGGTACTACCCCAGATTGTCGGGTAGGGGGCCAGGTCTACCGCAGAGCACCAGGTAGGGATACCGGGCCTAGCCTGGAGGGTCAGGTAGGAATGTCTGGTCTACAGAGCACGCCCGTAAGGTCAGCAGGTGTACCCCAGCGAACCAGTAAGGGTTCAGGTACTGCCCTGGAGTACCGGTGGGTGTACCAATACTACCGCAGAGTAGCGGTGGGGGTACCGGTACTACCCCAGCATATCGGGTAGGGGTGCCAGGCCAACAACGGAGCATCAGGTAGGGATACCGGGCCTAAAACGGAGGGTCAGGTAGGAATGTCCGGTCTACACCTCGCGCCAGTAACGTCACCAGGGGTACCCCAGTGAACCAGTAAGGGTTCACGTACTACCCCGGAGTACCGGTAGGTGTACCGATACTACCGCAGAGTAACGGTGGGGGTACCGCTACTACCCCAGAACATCGGGTATGGGTGCCAAGCCTAATGCGGAGCATCAGGTAGGGATAGCGGGTCTAACCTGTGGGGTCCGGTAGGGAGGCCGGGTCTAGTCCAGCGCGCACGAAGGGACAGCTGGTGTTCTCTGGCGCATCACAAAGGGTTCCGTTCCAACCCCAGAGTACCGGTGGGGGAACCGGTTCTACCTCGAAACATCGGGTAGGTATACCAGGCCTACCCCGGAGGGTCAGGTAGGAAGGGTGGGCGTAAAGCGGCGAGCCCGTAGGGTCAGCAGGTGTACTCCGGCGCACCAGTAAGGGTTCCGGTACAATCCAGGAGTACCGGTGGGTATAGCAAAACTACCGCGGAGTACCTGTGGGTGTACCGGTACTACCCCAGATTGTCGGGTAGTGGGCCAGGCCTACCGCAGAGCATCAGGTAGGGATACCGGGCCTAGCCTGGAGGGTCAGGTAGGAATGTCTGGTCTACACAGCACGCCCGTAAGGTCAGCAGGTGTACCCCAGCGAACCAGTAAGGGTTCAGGTACTGCCCTGGAGTACCGGTGGGTGTACCAATACTACCGCAGAGTACCGGTGGGGGTACCGGTACTACCCCAGCATATCGGGTAGGGGTGCCAGGCCAACAACGGAGCATCAGGTAGGGATACCGGGTCTAACACGGAGGGTCAGGTAGGAATGTCTGGTGTATACCGCGTGACCGTAACGTCAGCAGGTGTACCCCAGTGAACCAGTAAGGGTTCACGTACTACCCCGGAGTACCGGTGGGTGTACCGATACTACCGCAGAGTAACGGTGGGGGTACCGCTACTACCCTAGAACATCGGGTATGGGTGCCAAGCCTAATGCGGAGCATCAGGTAGGGATACCGGGTCTAACCTGTGGGGTCCGGTAGGGAGACCGGGTCTAGTACTGCGCGCACAAAGGGACAGCTGGTGTTCTCTGGCGCATCACAAAGGGTTCCGTTCCAACCCCAGAGTACCGGTGGGGGAACCGGTTCTACCTCGAAACATCGGGTAGGTATACCAGGCCTACCCCGGCGGGTCAGGTAGGAAGGGTGGGTCCAAAGCAGTGTGCCCGTAGGGTCAGCAGGTGTACCCCGGCGCACCAGTAAGGGTTCCGGTACAATCCAGGAGTACCGGTGGGTATAGCAAAAGTACTGCGGAGTACCTGTGGGTGTACCGGTACTACCCCAGATTGTCGGGTAGGGGGCCAGGTCTACCGCAGAGCACCAGGTAGGGATACCGGGCCTAGCCTGGAGGGTCAGGTAGGAATGTCTGGTCTACAGAGCACGCCCGTAAGGTCAGCAGGTGTACCCCAGCGAACCAGTAAGGGTTCAGGTACTGCCCTGGAGTACCGGTGGGTGTACCAATACTACCGCAGAGTAGCGGTGGGGGTACCGGTACTACCCCAGCATATCGGGTAGGGGTGCCAGGCCAACAACGGAGCATCAGGTAGGGATACCGGGCCTAAAACGGAGGGTCAGGTAGGAATGTCCGGTCTACACCTCGCGCCAGTAACGTCACCAGGGGTACCCCAGTGAACCAGTAAGGGTTCACGTACTACCCCGGAGTACCGGTGGGTGTACCGATACTACCGCAGAGTAACGGTGGGGGTACCGCTACTACCCCAGAACATCGGGTATGGGTGCCAAGCCTAATGCGGAGCATCAGGTAGGGATAGCGGGTCTAACCTGTGGGGTCCGGTAGGGAGGCCGGGTCTAGTCCAGCGCGCACGAAGGGACAGCTGGTGTTCTCTGGCGCATCACAAAGGGTTCCGTTCCAACCCCAGAGTACCGGTGGGGGAACCGGTTCTACGCCGAAACATCGGGTAGGTATACCAGGCCTACCCCGGAGGGTTAGGTAGGAAGGGTGGGCGTAAAGCGGCGAGCCCGTAGGGTCAGCAGGTGTACTCCGGCGCACCAGTAAGGGTTCCGGTACAATCCAGGAGTACCGGTGGGTATAGCAAAACTACCGCGGAGTACCTGTGGGTGTACCGGTACTACCCCAGATTGTCGGGTAGGGGGCCAGGTCTACCGCAGAGCATCAGGTAGGGATACCGGGCCTAGCCTGGAGGGTCAGGTAGGAATGTCTGGTCTACACAGCACGCCCGTAAGGTCAGCAGGTGTACCCCAGCGAACCAGTAAGGGTTCAGGTACTGCCCTGGAGTACCGGTGGGTGTACCAATACTACCGCAGAGTAGCGGTGGGGGTACCGGTACTACACCAGCATATCGGGTAGGGGTGCCAGGCCACCAACGGAGCATCAGGTAGGGATACCGGGCCTAAAACGGAGGGTCAGGTAGGAATGTCTGGTCTACACCTCGCGCCAGTAACGTCAGCAGGGGTACCCCAGTGAACCAGTAAGGGTTCACGTACTACCCCGGAGTACCGGTGGGTGTACCGATACTACCGCAGAGTAACGGTGGGGGTACCGCTACTACCCCAGAACATCGGGTATGGGTGCCAAGCCTAATGCGGAGCATCAGGTAGGGATACCGGGTGTAACCTGTGGGGTCCGGTAGGGAGGCCAGGTCTAGTCTAGCGCGCACGACGGGACAGCTGGTGTTCTCTGGCGCATCACAAAGGGTTCCGTTCCAACCCCAGAGTACCGGTGGGGGAAGCGGTTCTACCTCGAAACATCGGGTAGGTATACCAGGCCTACCCCGGAGGGTCAGGTAGGAAGGGTGGGCGTAAAGCGGCGAGCCCGTAGGGTCAGCAGGTGTACTCCGGCGCACCAGTAAGGGTTCCGGTACAATCCAGGAGTACCGGTGGGTTTTACAAAACTACCGCGGAGTACCTGTGGGTGTACCGGTACTACCCCAGATTGTCGGGTAGTGGGCCAGGCCTACCGCAGAGCATCAGGTAGGGATACCGGGCCTAGCCTGGAGGGTCAGGTAGGAATGTCTGGTCTACACAGCACGCCCGTAAGGTCAGCAGGTGTACCCCAGCGAACCAGTAAGGGTTCAGGTACTGCCCTGGAGTACCGGTGGGTGTACCAATACTACCGCAGAGTACCGGTGGGGGTACCGGTACTATCCCAGCATATCGGTTAGGGGTGCCAGGCCAACAACGGAGCATCAGGTAGGGATACCGGGTCTAACACGGAGGGTCAGGTAGGAATGTCTGGTGTATACCGCGTGACCGTAACGTCAGCAGGTGTACCCCAGTGAACCAGTAAGGGTTCACGTACTACCCCGGAGTACCGGTGGGTCTACCGATACTACCGCAGAGTAACGGTGGGGGTACCGCTACTACCCCAGAACATCGGTTATGGGTGCCAAGCCTAATGCGGAGCATCAGGTAGGGATACCGGGTGTAACATGTGGGGTCCGGTAGGGAGGCCAGGTCTAGTCCAGCGCGCACGACGGGACAGCTGGTGTTCTCTGGCGCATCACAAAGGGTTCCGTTCCAACCCCAGAGTACCGGTGGTGGAAGCGGTTCTACCTCGAAACATCGGGTAGGTATACCAGGCCTACCCCGGCGGGTCAGGTAGGAAGGGTGGGTCCAAAGCAGTGTGCCCGTAGGATCAGCAGGTGTACCCCGGCGCACCAGTAAGGGTTCCGGTACAATCCAGGAGTACCGGTGGGTATAGCAAAAGTACCGCGGAATACCGGTGGGTGTACCGGTACTACGCCAGATTGTCGGGTAGTGGGCCAGGCCTACCGCAGAGCATCAGGTAGGGATACCGGGCCTAGCCTGGAGGGTCAGGTAGGAATGTCTGGTCTACACAGCACGCCCGTAAGGTCAGCAGGTGTACCCCAGCGAACCAGTAAGGGTTCAGGTACTGCCCTGGAGTACCGGTGGGTGTACCAATACTACCGCAGAGTAGCGGTGGGGGTACCGGTACTACCCCAGCATATCGGGTAGGGGTGCCAGGCCACCAACGGAGCATCAGGTAGGGATACCGGGCCTAAAACGGAGGGTCAGGTAGGAATGTCTGGTCTACACCTCGCGCCAGTAACGTCAGCAGGGGTACCCCAGTGAACCAGTAAGGGTTCACGTACTACCCCGGAGTACCGGTGGGTGTACCGATACTACCGCAGAGTAACGGTGGGGGTACCGCTACTACCCCAGAACATCGGGTATGGGTGCCAAGCCTAATGCGGAGCATCAGGTAGGGATACCGGGTGTAACCTGTGGGGTCCGGTAGGGAGGCCAGGTCTAGTCCAGCGCGCACGACGGGACAGCTGGTGTTCTCTGGCGCATCACAAAGGGTTCCGTTCCAACCCCAGAGTACCGGTGGGGGAAGCGGTTCTACCTCGAAACATCGGGTAGGTATACCAGGCCTACCCCGGAGGGTCAGGTAGGAAGGGTGGGCGTAAAGCGGCGAGCCCGTAGGGTCAGCAGGTGTACTCCGGCGCACCAGTAAGGGTTCCGGTACAATCCAGGAGTACCGGTGGGTTTTACAAAACTACCGCGGAGTACCTGTGGGTGTACCGGTACTACCCCAGATTGTCGGGTAGTGGGCCAGGCCTACCGCAGAGCATCAGGTAGGGATACCGGGCCTAGCCTGGAGGGTCAGGTAGGAATGTCTGGTCTACACAGCACGCCCGTAAGGTCAGCAGGTGTACCCCAGCGAACCAGTAAGGGTTCAGGTACTGCCCTGGAGTACCGGTGGGTGTACCAATACTACCGCAGAGTACCGGTGGGGGTACCGGTACTATCCCAGCATATCGGGTAGGGGTGCCAGGCCAACAACGGAGCATCAGGTAGGGATACCGGGTCTAACACGGAGGGTCAGGTAGGAATGTCTGGTGTATACCGCGTGACCGTAACGTCAGCAGGTGTACCCCAGTGAACCAGTAAGGGTTCACGTACTACCCCGGAGTACCGGTGGGTGTACCGATACTACCGCAGAGTAACGGTGGGGGTACCGCTACTACCCCAGAACATCGGTTATGGGTGCCAAGCCTAATGCGGAGCATCAGGTAGGGATACCGGGTGTAACATGTGGGGTCCGGTAGGGAGGCCAGGTCTAGTCCAGCGCGCACGACGGGACAGCTGGTGTTCTCTGGCGCATCACAAAGGGTTCCGTTCCAACCCCAGAGTACCGGTGGTGGAAGCGGTTCTACCTCGAAACATCGGGTAGGTATACCAGGCCTACCCCGGCGGGTCAGGTAGGAAGGGTGGGTCCAAAGCAGTGTGCCCGTAGGATCAGCAGGTGTACCCCGGCGCACCAGTAAGGGTTCCGGTACAATCCAGGAGTACCGGTGGGTATAGCAAAAGTACCGCGGAGTACCTGTGGGTGTACCGGTACTACCCCAGATTGTCGGGTAGGGGGCCAGGTCTACCGCAGAGCATCAGGTAGGGATACCGGGCCTAGCCTGGAGGGTCAGGTAGGAATGTCTGGTCTACACAGCACGCCCGTAAGGTCAGCAGGTGTACCCCAGCGAACCAGTAAGTGTTCAGGTACTGCCCTGGAGTACCGGTGGGTGTACCAATACTACCGCAGAGTAGCAGTGGGGGTACCGGTACTACCCCAGCATATCGGGTAGGGGTGCCAGGCCAACAACGGAGCATCAGGTAGGGATACCGGGCCTAAAGCGGAGGGTCAGGGAGGAATGTCTGGTGTATACCGTGTGCCCGTAACGTCATCAGGTGTACCCCAGTGAACCAGTAAGGGTTCACGTACTAACCCGGAGTACCGGTGGGTGTACCAATACTACCGCAGAGTAACGGTGGGGGTACCGCTAGTACCCCAGAACATCGGGTATGGGTGCCAAGCCTAATGCGGAGCATCAGGTAGGGATAGCGGGTCTAACCTGTGGGGTCCGGTAGGGAGGCCGGGTCTAGTCCAGCGCGCACGAAGGGACAGCTGGTGTTCTCTGGCGCATCACAAAGGGTTCCGTTCCAACCCCAGAGTACCGGTGGGGGAAGCGGTTCTACCTCGAAACATCGGGTAGGTATACCAGGCCTACCCCGGAGGGTCAGGTAGGAAGGGTGGGCGTAAAGCGGCGAGCCCGTAGGGTCAGCAGGTGTACTCCGGCGCACCAGTAAGGGTTCCGGTACAATCCAGGAGTACCGGTGGGTTTTACAAAACTACCGCGGAGTACCTGTGGGTGTACCGGTACTACCCCAGATTGTCGGGTAGTGGGCCAGGCCTACCGCAGAGCATCAGGTAGGGATACCGGGCCTAGCCTGGAGGGTCAGGTAGGAATGTCTGGTCTACACAGCACGCCCGTAAGGTCAGCAGGTGTACCCCAGCGAACCAGTAAGGGTTCAGGTACTGCCCTGGAGTACCGGTGGGTGTACCAATACTACCGCAGAGTACCGGTGGGGGTACCGGTACTATCCCAGCATATCGGTTAGGGGTGCCAGGCCAACAACGGAGCATCAGGTAGGGATACCGGGTCTAACACGGAGGGTCAGGTAGGAATGTCTGGTGTATACCGCGTGACCGTAACGTCAGCAGGTGTACCCCAGTGAACCAGTAAGGGTTCACGTACTACCCCGGAGTACCGGTGGGTCTACCGATACTACCGCAGAGTAACGGTGGGGGTACCGCTACTACCCCAGAACATCGGTTATGGGTGCCAAGCCTAATGCGGAGCATCAGGTAGGGATACCGGGTGTAACATGTGGGGTCCGGTAGGGAGGCCAGGTCTAGTCCAGCGCGCACGACGGGACAGCTGGTGTTCTCTGGCGCATCACAAAGGGTTCCGTTCCAACCCCAGAGTACCGGTGGTGGAAGCGGTTCTACCTCGAAACATCGGGTAGGTATACCAGGCCTACCCCGGCGGGTCAGGTAGGAAGGGTGGGTCCAAAGCAGTGTGCCCGTAGGATCAGCAGGTGTACCCCGGCGCACCAGTAAGGGTTCCGGTACAATCCAGGAGTACCGGTGGGTATAGCAAAAGTACCGCGGAATACCGGTGGGTGTACCGGTACTACGCCAGATTGTCGGGTAGTGGGCCAGGCCTACCGCAGAGCATCAGGTAGGGATACCGGGCCTAGCCTGGAGGGTCAGGTAGGAATGTCTGGTCTACACAGCACGCCCGTAAGGTCAGCAGGTGTACCCCAGCGAACCAGTAAGGGTTCAGGTACTGCCCTGGAGTACCGGTGGGTGTACCAATACTACCGCAGAGTAGCGGTGGGGGTACCGGTACTACCCCAGCATATCGGGTAGGGGTGCCAGGCCACCAACGGAGCATCAGGTAGGGATACCGGGCCTAAAACGGAGGGTCAGGTAGGAATGTCTGGTCTACACCTCGCGCCAGTAACGTCAGCAGGGGTACCCCAGTGAACCAGTAAGGGTTCACGTACTACCCCGGAGTACCGGTGGGTGTACCGATACTACCGCAGAGTAACGGTGGGGGTACCGCTACTACCCCAGAACATCGGGTATGGGTGCCAAGCCTAATGCGGAGCATCAGGTAGGGATACCGGGTGTAACCTGTGGGGTCCGGTAGGGAGGCCAGGTCTAGTCCAGCGCGCACGACGGGACAGCTGGTGTTCTCTGGCGCATCACAAAGGGTTCCGTTCCAACCCCAGAGTACCGGTGGGGGAAGCGGTTCTACCTCGAAACATCGGGTAGGTATACCAGGCCTACCCCGGAGGGTCAGGTAGGAAGGGTGGGCGTAAAGCGGCGAGCCCGTAGGGTCAGCAGGTGTACTCCGGCGCACCAGTAAGGGTTCCGGTACAATCCAGGAGTACCGGTGGGTTTTACAAAACTACCGCGGAGTACCTGTGGGTGTACCGGTACTACCCCAGATTGTCGGGTAGTGGGCCAGGCCTACCGCAGAGCATCAGGTAGGGATACCGGGCCTAGCCTGGAGGGTCAGGTAGGAATGTCTGGTCTACACAGCACGCCCGTAAGGTCAGCAGGTGTACCCCAGCGAACCAGTAAGGGTTCAGGTACTGCCCTTGAGTACCGGTGGGTGTACCAATACTACAGCAGAGTACCGGTGGGGGTACCGGTACTATCCCAGCATATCGGGTAGGGGTGCCAGGCCAACAACGGAGCATCAGGTAGGGATACCGGGTCTAACACGGAGGGTCAGGTAGGAATGTCTGGTGTATACCGCGTGACCGTAACGTCAGCAGGTGTACCCCAGTGAACCAGTAAGGGTTCACGTACTACCCCGGAGTACCGGTGGGTGTACCGATACTACCGCAGAGTAACGGTGGGGGTACCGCTACTACCCCAGAACATCGGTTATGGGTGCCAAGCCTAATGCGGAGCATCAGGTAGGGATACCGGGTGTAACATGTGGGGTCCGGTAGGGAGGCCAGGTCTAGTCCAGCGCGCACGACGGGACAGCTGGTGTTCTCTGGCGCATCACAAAGGGTTCCGTTCCAACCCCAGAGTACCGGTGGTGGAAGCGGTTCTACCTCGAAACATCGGGTAGGTATACCAGGCCTACCCCGGCGGGTCAGGTAGGAAGGGTGGGTCCAAAGCAGTGTGCCCGTAGGATCAGCAGGTGTACCCCGGCGCACCAGTAAGGGTTCCGGTACAATCCAGGAGTACCGGTGGGTATAGCAAAAGTACCGCGGAGTACCTGTGGGTGTACCGGTACTACCCCAGATTGTCGGGTAGGGGGCCAGGTCTACCGCAGAGCATCAGGTAGGGATACCGGGCCTAGCCTGGAGGGTCAGGTAGGAATGTCTGGTCTACACAGCACGCCCGTAAGGTCAGCAGGTGTACCCCAGCGAACCAGTAAGTGTTCAGGTACTGCCCTGGAGTACCGGTGGGTGTACCAATACTACCGCAGAGTAGCAGTGGGGGTACCGGTACTACCCCAGCATATCGGGTAGGGGTGCCAGGCCAACAACGGAGCATCAGGTAGGGATACCGGGCCTAAAGCGGAGGGTCAGGGAGGAATGTCTGGTGTATACCGCGTGCCCGTAACGTCATCAGGTGTACCCCAGTGAACCAGTAAGGGTTCACGTACTACCCCGGAGTACCGGTGGGTGTACCAATACTACCGCAGAGTAACGGTGGGGGTACCGCTAGTACCCCAGAACATCGGGTATGGGTGCCAAGCCTAATGCGGAGCATCAGGTAGGGATAGCGGGTCTAACCTGTGGGGTCCGGTAGGGAGGCCGGGTCTAGTCCAGCGCGCACGAAGGGACAGCTGGTGTTCTCTGGCGCATCACAAAGGGTTCCGTTCCAACCCCAGAGTACCGGTGGGGGAAGCGGTTCTACCTCGAAACATCGGGTAGGTATACCAGGCCTACCCCGGAGGGTCAGGTAGGAAGGGTGGGCGTAAAGCGGCGAGCCCGTAGGGTCAGCAGGTGTACTCCGGCGCACCAGTACGGGTTCCGGTACAATCCAGGAGTACCGGTGGGTATAGCAAAACTACCGCGGAATACCGGTGGGTGTACCGGTACTATGCCAGATTGTCGGGTAGTGGGCCAGGCCTACCGCAGAGCATCAGGTAGGGATACCGGGCCTAGCCTGGAGGGTCAGGTAGGAATGTCTGGTCTACACAGCACGCCCGTAAGGTCAGCAGGTGTACCCCAGCGAACCAGTAAGGGTTCAGGTACTGCCCTGGAGTACCGGTGGGTGTACCAATACTACCGCAGAGTACCGGTGGGGGTACCGGTACTACCCCAGCATATCGGGTAGGGGTGCCAGGCCAACAACGGAGCATCAGGTAGGGATACCGGGCCTAAAGCGGAGGGTCAGGGAGCAATGTCTGGTGTATACCGCGTGCCCGTAACGTCATCAGGTGTACCCCAGTGAACCAGTAAGGGTTCACGTACTACCCCGGAGTACCGGTGGGTGTACCGATACTACCGCAGAGAAACGGTGGGGGTACCGCTAGTACCCCAGAACATCGGGTATGGGTGCCAAGCCTGATGCGGAGCATCAGGTAGGGATAGCGGGTCTAACCTGTGGGGTCCGGTAGGGAGGCCGGGTCTAGTCCAGCGCGCACGATGGGACAGCTGGTGTTCTCTGGCGCATCACAAAGGGTTCCGTTCCAACCCCAGAGTACCGGTGGGGGAACCGGTTCTACCTCGAAACATCGGGTAGGTATACCAGGCCTACCCTGGCGGGTCAGGTAGGAAGGGTGGGCGTAAAGCGGCACGCCCGTAGGGTCAGCAGGTGTACCCCGGCGCACCAGTAAGGGTTCCGGTACAATCCAGGAGTACCGGTGGGTTTTACAAAACTACCGCGGAGTACCTGTGGGTGTACCGGTACTACCCCAGATTGTCGGGTAGTGGGCCAGGCCTACCGCAGAGCATCAGGTAGGGATACCGGGCCTAGCCTGGAGGGTCAGGTAGGAATGTCTGGTCTACACAGCACGCCCGTAAGGTCAGCAGGTGTACCCCAGCGAACCAGTAAGGGTTCAGGTACTGCCCTGGAGTACCGGTGGGTGTACCAATACTACCGCAGAGTACCGGTGGGGGTACCGGTACTACCCCAGCATATCGGGTAGGGGTGCCAGGCCACCAACGGAGCATCAGGTAGGGATACCGGGCCTAAAACGGAGGGTCAGGTAGGAATGTCCGGTCTACACCTCGCGCCAGTAACGTCACCAGGGGTACCCCAGTGAACCAGTAAGGGTTCACGTACTACCCCGGAGTACCGGTGGGTGTACCGATACTACCGCAGAGTAACGGTGGGGGTACCGCTAGTACCCCAGAACATCGGGTATGGGTGCCAAGCCTGATGCGGAGCATCAGGTAGGGATAGCGGGTCTAACCTGTGGGGTCCGGTAGGGAGGCCGGGTCTAGTCCAGCGCGCACGACGGGACAGCTGGTGTTCTCTGGCGCATCACAAAGGGTTCCGTTCCAACCCCAGAGTACCGGTGGGGGAACCGGTTCTACCTCGAAACATCGGGTAGGTATACCAGGCCTACCCTGGCGGGTCAGGTAGGAAGGGTGGGCGTAAAGCGGCGCGCCCGTAGGGTCAGCAGGTGTACCCCGGCGCACCAGTAAGGGTTCCGGTACAATCCAGGAGTACCGGTGGGTATAGCAAAACTACCGCGGAGTACCGGTGGGTGTACCGGTACTACCCCAGATTGTCCGGTAGGGGGCCAGGCCTACCGCAGAGCATCAGGTAGGGATACCGGGCCTAGCCTGGAGGGTCAGGTAGGAATGTCTGGTCTACAGAGCACGCCCGTAAGGTCAGCAGGTGTACCCCAGCGAACCAGTAAGGGTTCAGGTACTGCCCTGGAGTACCGGTGGGTGTACCAATACTACCGCAGAGTACCGGTGGGGGTACCGGTACTACCCCAGCATATAGGGTAGGGGTGCCAGGCCAACAACGGAGCATCAGGTAGGGATACCGGGCCTAACACGGAGGGTCAGGAAGAATGTCTATTCTATACCGCGTGCCTGTAACGTCATCAGGTGTACCCCAGCGAACCAGAAAGGGTTCACGTACTACCCCGGAGTACCGGTGGGTGTACCGATACTACCGCAGAGTAACGGTGGGGGTACCGCTACTACCCCAGAACATCGGGTATGGGTGCCAAGCCTAATGCGGAGCATCAGGTAAGGATACCGGTTGTAACATGTGGGGTCCGGCAGGGAGGCCGGGTCTAGTCCAGCGCGCACGAAGGGAGAGCTGGTGTTCTCTGGCGCATCACAAAGGGTTCCGTTCCAACCCCAGAGTACCGGTGGGGGAACCGGTTCTACCTCGAAACATCGGGTAGGTATACCAGGCCTACCCCGGCGGGTCAGGTAGGAAGGGTGGGTCCAAAGCAGTGTGCCCGTAGGGTCAGCAGGTGTACCCCGGCGCACCAGTAAGGGTTCCGGTACAATCCAGGAGTACCTGTGGGTATAGCAAAAGTACCGCGGAGTACCTGTGGGTGTACCGGTACTACCCCAGATTGTCGGGTAGGGGGCCAGGTCTACCGCAGAGCATCAGGTAGGGATACCGGGCCTAGTCTGGAGGGTCAGGTAGGAATGTCTGGTCTATACCGCGTGCCCGTAAGGTCAGCAGGTGTACCCCAGCGAACCAGTAAGGGTTCAGATACTACCCTGGAGTACCGGTGGGTGTACCAATACTACCACAGACCACCGGTGGGGGTACCGGTACTACCCCAGCATTTCAGGTAGGGGTGCCAAGCCAAAAACGGAGCATCAGGTAGGGATACCGGGCCTAAAACGGAGGGTCAGGTAGGAATGTCTGGTCTATACCGCGTGCCCGTAACGTCAGCAGGTGTACCCCAGTGAACCAGTAAGGGTTCACGTACTACCCCGGAGTACCGGTGGGTGTACCGATACTACCGCAGAGTAACGGTGGGGGTACCGCTACTAGCCCAGAACATCGGGTATGGGTGCCAAGCCTAATGCGGAGCATCAGGTAGGGATACCGGGTGTAACATGTGGGGTCCGGTAGGGAGGCCAGGTCTAGTCCAGCGCGCACGAAGGGAGAGCTGGTGTTCTCTGGCGCATCACAAAGGGTTCCGTTCCAACCCCAGAGTACCGGTGGGGGATCTGGTTCTACCTCGAAACATCGGGTAGGTATACCAGGCCTACCCCGGAGGGTCAGGTAGGAAGGGTGGGCGTAAAGCGGCGAGCCCGTAGGGTCAGCAGGTGTACCCCGGCGCACCAGTAAGGGTTCCGGTACAATCCAGGAGTACCGCTGGGTATAGCAAAACTACCGCGGAATACCGGTGTGTGTACCGGTACTACCCCAGATTGTCGGGTAGGGGGCCAGGTCTACCGCAGAGCATCAGGTAGGGATACCGGGCCTAGCCTGGAGGGTCAGGTAGGAATGTCTGGTCTACACAGCACGCCCGTAAGGTCAGCAGGTGTACCCCAGCGAACCAGTAAGGGTTCAGGTACTGCCCTGGAGTACCGGTGGGTGTACCAATACTACCGCAGAGTACCGGTGGGGGTACCGGTACTACCCCAGCATATCGGGTAGGGGTGCCAGGCCAACAACGGAGCATCAGGTAGGGATACCGGGCCTAAAACGGAGGGTCAGGTAGGAATGTCCGGTCTACACCTCGCGCCAGTAACGTCACCAGGGGTACCCCAGTGAACCAGTAAGGGATCACGTACTACCCCGGAGTACCGGTGGGTGTACCGATACTACCGCAGAGTAACGGTGGGGGTACCGCTACTACCCCAGAACATCGGGTATGGGTGCCAAGCCTAATGCGGAGCATCAGGTAGGGATAGCGGGTCTAACCTGTGGGGTCCGGTAGGGAGGCCGGGTCTAGTCCAGCGCGCACGAAGGGACAGCTGGTGTTCTCTGGCGCATCACAAAGGCTTCCGTTCCAAACGCAGAGTACCGGTGGGGGAACCGGTTCTACCTCGAAACATCGGGTAGGTATACCAGGCCTAACCCGGAGGGTCAGGTAGGAAGGGTGGGCGTAAAGCGGCGAGCTCGTAGGGTCAGCAGGTGTACCCCGGCGCACCAGTAAGGGTTCCGGTACAATCCAGGAGTACCGGTGGGTATAGCAAAACTACCGCGGAATACCGGTGGGTGTACCGGTACTACGCCAGATTGTCGGGTAGTGGGCCAGGCCTACCGCAGAGCATCAGGTAGGGATACCGGGCCTAGCCTGGAGGGTCAGGTAGGAATGTCTGGTCTACACAGCACGCCCGTAAGGTCAGCAGGTGTACCCCAGCGAACCAGTAAGGGTTCAGGTACTACCCTGGAGTACCGGTGGGTGTACCAATACTACCGCAGAGTACCGGTGGGGGTACCGGTACTATCCCAGCATATCGGGTAGGGGTGCCAGGCCAACAACAGAGCATCAGGTAGGGATACCGGGTCTAACACGGAGGGTCAGGTAGGAATGTCTGGTGTATACCGCGTGACCGTAACGTCAGCAGGTGTACCCCAGTGAACCAGTAAGGGTTCACGTACTACCCCGGAGTACCGGTGGGTGTACCGATACTACCGCAGAGTAACGGTGGGGGTACCGCTACTACCCCAGAACATCGGTTATGGGTGCCAAGCCTAATGCGGAGCATCAGGTAGGGATACCGGGTGTAACATGTGGGGTCCGGTAGGGAGGCCAGGTCTAGTCCAGCGCGCACGACGGGACAGCTGGTGTTCTCTGGCGCATCACAAAGGGTTCCGTTCCAACCCCAGAGTACCGGTGGTGGAAGCGGTTCTACCTCGAAACATCGGGTAGGTATACCAGGCCTACCCCGGCGGGTCAGGTAGGAAGGGTGGGTCCAAAGCAGTGTGCCCGTAGGATCAGCAGGTGTACCCCGGCGCACCAGTAAGGGTTCCGGTACAATCCAGGAGTACCGGTGGGTATAGCAAAAGTACCGCGGAGTACCTGTGGGTGTACCGGTACTACCCCAGATTGTCGGGTAGGGGGCCAGGCCTACCGCAGAGCATCAGGTAGGGATACCGGGCCTAGCCTGGAGGGTCAGGTAGGAATGTCTGGTCTACACAGCACGCCCGTAAGGTCAGCAGGTGTACCCCAGCGAACCAGTAAGTGTTCAGGTACTGCCCTGGAGTACCGGTGGGTGTACCAATACTACCGCAGAGTAGCAGTGGGGGTACCGGTACTACCCCAGCATATCGGGTAGGGGTGCCAGGCCAACAACGGAGCATCAGGTAGGGATACCGGGCCTAAAGCGGAGGGTCAGGGAGGAATGTCTGGTGTATACCGCGTGCCCGTAACGTCATCAGGTGTACCCCAGTGAACCAGTAAGGGTTCACGTACTACCCCGGAGTACCGGTGGGTGTACCAATACTACCGCAGAGTAACGGTGGGGGTACCGCTAGTACCCCAGAACATCGGGTATGGGTGCCAAGCCTAATGCGGAGCATCAGGTAGGGATAGCGGGTCTAACCTGTGGGGTCCGGTAGGGAGGCCGGGTCTAGTCCAGCGCGCACGAAGGGACAGCTGGTGTTCTCTGGCGCATCACAAAGGGTTCCGTTCCAACCCCAGAGTACCGGTGGGGGAAGCGGTTCTACCTCGAAACATCGGGTAGGTATACCAGGCCTACCCCGGAGGGTCAGGTAGGAAGGGTGGGCGTAAAGCGGCGAGCCCGTAGGGTCAGCAGGTGTACTCCGGCGCACCAGTACGGGTTCCGGTACAATCCAAGAGTACCGGTGGGTATAGCAAAACTACCGCGGAATACCGGTGGGTGTACCGGTACTATGCCAGATTGTCGGGTAGTGGGCCAGGCCTACCGCAGAGCATCAGGTAGGGATACCGGGCCTAGCCTGGAGGGTCAGGTAGGAATGTCTGCTCTACAGAGCACGCCCGTAAGGTCAGCAGGTGTACCCCAGCGAACCAGTAAGGGTTCAGGTACTGCCCTGGAGTACCGGTGGGTGTACCAATACTACCGCAGAGTACCGGTGGGGGTACCGGTACTACCCCAGCATATCGGGTAGGGGTGCCAGGCCAACAACGGAGCATCAGGTAGGGATACCGGGCCTAAAGCGGAGGGTCAGGGAGCAATGTCTGGTGTATACCGCGTGCCCGTAACGTCATCAGGTGTACCCCAGTGAACCAGTAAGGGTTCACGTACTACCCCGGAGTACCGGTGGGTGTACCGATACTACCGCAGAGAAACGGTGGGGGTACCGCTAGTACCCCAGAACATCGGGTATGGGTGCCAAGCCTGATGCGGAGCATCAGGTAGGGATAGCGGGTCTAACCTGTGGGGTCCGGTAGGGAGGCCGGGTCTAGTCCAGCGCGCACGATGGGACAGCTGGTGTTCTCTGGCGCATCACAAAGGGTTCCGTTCCAACCCCAGAGTACCGGTGGGGGAACCGGTTCTACCTCGAAACATCGGGTAGGTATACCAGGCCTACCCTGGCGGGTCAGGTAGGAAGGGTGGGCGTAAAGCGGCACGCCCGTAGGGTCAGCAGGTGTACCCCGGCGCACCAGTAAGGGTTCCGGTACAATCCAGGAGTACCGGTGGGTTTTACAAAACTACCGCGGAGTACCTGTGGGTGTACCGGTACTACCCCAGATTGTCGGGTAGTGGGCCAGGCCTACCGCAGAGCATCAGGTAGGGATACCGGGCCTAGCCTGGAGGGTCAGGTAGGAATGTCTGGTCTACACAGCACGCCCGTAAGGTCAGCAGGTGTACCCCAGCGAACCAGTAAGGGTTCAGGTACTGCCCTGGAGTACCGGTGGGTGTACCAATACTACCGCAGAGTAGCGGTGGGGGTACCGGTACTACCCCAGCATATCGGGTAGGGGTGCCAGGCCACCAACGGAGCATCAGGTAGGGATACCGGGCCTAAAACGGAGGGTCAGGTAGGAATGTCCGGTCTACACCTCGCGCCAGTAACGTCACCAGGGGTACCCCAGTGAACCAGTAAGGGTTCACGTACTACCCCGGAGTACCGGTGGGTGTACCGATACTACCGCAGAGTAACGGTGGGGGTACCGCTAGTACCCCAGAACATCGGGTATGGGTGCAAAGCCTAATGCGGAGCATCAGGTAGGGATAGCGGGTCTAATCTGTGGG